>NC_086097.1:216068963-216668963 GCF_963921235.1 Mobula hypostoma | reverse complement strand
AGGGTGTTATGCTTAGCGTAAAACTGGACCTAATTAAGCGTTTTGATCATAGTCAATGAAGTAAGGACATTGTCCGCGCGTTGAACTTGCCTGCGTCCACCATTCGCACTATTTACACACAGAGAGAAAGGATTTTGAAAGCTGCCGATGTTACTGTTGGTTCTGCTCGTGGCAAAGTGGTCTCTTAGTCGGCATCCAATAATGGATAAAATGGAAAGTCTATTGCTTGAGTGGATTGATGAGTGTACAAAGCATGGTGTTCCGTTAAATTTTCTTATACTTAAGGAGAAATCAGTCAGTCTTTTTAATAAGCTGAAACAGAAAGCACTGGATGATGGTGATGAAAGTGTTGTGAAAGTGGAATTTAAAGGTTGTCATGGGTGGTTTGATTGGTTTCTGAGGCGAGGGCAGCTTCATAGAGAGTGCTTCGGCTGATAGTGAAGCTGCCGAAACGTTCCCAGCAGAACTGAAGAAAATAATTACAGAAGATGGTTATTCATATAAGCAGGTGTTTAACTGTGATGAAACTGCAATTTATTGGAAAAAATTGCCGAGCAAGATATTCTTTTCGATAGCAGAAAAGCAGGCTAAGGGACACAAAGCATCGAAGGACAGGTTTACCCTAATGCTTATTATTAATGCTACTGGTGATGCTGTCCTTAAGCCTCTACTAGTGTACCATTCAGAAAATCCAAGGGTACTTAAAGATGTCGATAAGAATACACTTCCTGTTGTGTTCCGTTCACATCCAAGCGGTGGGAATACCCAAGGGATTTTTTTCTGAGTACATAAGTGAATACGTTAGTCCTTTTGTTGTAAAGTACTGTAGAGAAAATAACTTCGATAATAGGTGTTTTGTGATTGTCGATAATTGTGCTGCTCATCCACCTGGCATTACCAAGTATGGTGGTAACATTTGTGTTGCGTTCTTACCACCGAATACGACATCGTTGTTGCAGCCGTGCAACCAAGGCCTAATAGCCACAATTAAGGCTTACTATACACAAAATGTCATGCGTTTTATTGTAAGTGCCATTGACAGAGAGGGCAACTCTGAAGCGTCTTTGCAAGAGATCTGGAAAGAATACAATATAAAATTGGCAATTGCCAACCTTGGAGATGCTCTCGATAAGCTAACAGTCTCGCTGAGAAATGGCGTTTGGAGGAAACGTGTGTCCCAAAGCAGTGAACAATTTTAAAGGCTTCGAACCATCAACAATAAATATGGCAATAGTAACTTTGGCTAAGGAGGCTGGGTTTGTGGAAGTTGACGAAGATGATGTTGAAGAGGTTTTGGCATCCCATGACTAAGAACTGACAGATGAAGAGTTGATGAAATTGCAAGGGGAAAGGATACGAATGGAAACCGAACGTGGTAACGAACAGCCCGAAAGTGAAGTCGTCCAGGAACTGAACATGAAGCACTTGCATGCGATTTTCGCTGCGATTGACATCGCTGCAATGATTACAGAAAAGTATGACTTTAATTTTGAAAGGGCACGTAGGTTTCGGACATATTTGCAGGATGGTTTGACTGCTTACAAAGAACTGTATGATAGAAAAATGTGTGAGGCTAAGCAGTCAAGCATACTGTCGTTTCTCAAACCTTCCGCATCAGCTACAGCAGATGACGAACCTCGGCCTTCGACATCGAGGCAGGCAGACATAGAAGATGTTAGTGACCAGACTCCTATACCTCCCACCACAGCAACCTCAGCCTAACACACCATCATCAGTGTGCTCGCTGTCTTCCCAATTCTGGTAAGTGAAACTACACTGTACGTACATTATTACTTTATATAGGCTGTGTATTTTTATGTGTTATTTGGTATGATTTGGTAGGTTATTTTTCGGACCTGGGAACAAGCAAAAATGTTTCCATTGTAAATGAAAGACATTTTTGTGAAAGTGGAATTTAAAGGTAGTCATGGGTGGTTTGATCGGTTTTTGAGGCGATAGCAGCTTCATAGCTTAAAGGTTACTGGAGAGAGTGCTTCCGCCAAGAGCGCTTGCGTGAGATTTTCGCTATGCTTGACAGTGCTGCAACGATGATTTCTACTTTATATAGGCTGTGTATTTATCATATCATTCCTGCTTTTACTATATGTTTGTGTTAGGTTTTATGTGCTGCTTGGTATGATTTGGTAGGTTATCTTTTTGGGTCTGGCAACACTCAAAACTTTTTCCCATTAAAAATTAATGGTAATTGCTTCTTCGTCTTACGCCATTTCGGTTTACGAACGGTTTCATAGGAATGCTCTACCTTTGGATAGCAGGGGAAGCCTGTACTGGAAAGGACTTTGCTCCTGTGTAATCGTAACAGTATGGGAGAACATCAAATATTGAAGTATGCTATATTCAAATTGGTTGTGGTCTGGAAATTCAACTGCATTTGTTGGTTTTTATGTGCCATTGCAATCAACATTTCCCAGTATGAAAAGAGCATAATGCAACTTTGAACCAAACATTTCCTTGCAAGTGACATTCCTATACATGAGCAACGTTGAACCCACAGCAGTGGTGTCAATGCAGTGCATATTTTGACGCAGTTACAGCTCTGTAAGTTTAATACTAGGCTACAAATCAGTACTGGCTTAACCTCCAACAGAGGCTTTAATGGAAGGAAGCAAGGTCACTTGAATATTCCTTAAAGGGATAAACTTTAACATGAACCATTGAAAATCAATGATACATTCAATTTTGCAACAGTGAATCAGATTTCAATTATATTATCTGTTATTTGGGATAGGTTTGGAATGTAACAATGTAGGTAGGAGGTGGGGATGGTCTCCCTGAAGTGGTTTTTGATTGACACAATATCCAATCAAATGTCGGGTAAGTGGAGTGCCCATTCCTGTGCCCTTTGGTAGACACCTTTGGTTGTCTTAGTTATTCCGCTTTGCATATGACTGTTGTGGTCCCATACAGTTAATGTGCAAAATCGTGTCATATGCAAAGCAAAGTCACCTATGCAGTCGGAAGTTAGGGATAAATTTAAGCACTGGTTCCCAACCGGAATAACGAGGGATTAGCTACGGGTACACATGACATTTTGAATGAAATATACTTCCTTCAAGAGGAAAGCTGTGAATCAGTTCAAACATTGAATTTAGGGCTTTCAACTTTTTATCATTTTTAACATCTTGGTTATTCTGAAGAAGACACTTCCAGGTAATTGCAAAGCCTCTGTAAAAGGAAACCTCAGAACATATCTGGAATTTGAGGGTAGTTCGCAGTTTTATGTGCAGTTCTTTTTTAGGCCCTTATGCAAGATTATTGGAAGATTTTTAATTTAACCTCAACAAAAGTAAAATACTACATGGATGGAAATCTGAGAAACAAATATTGGAAATAGTCATGTGGCATTCATGGAAAATGAAGCAAAGATAATGTTGCACATCAATTAAGTGTTCAAAGCTAATCATCTAATTAAAATCGTCGCATAATTTTCTTTTCTGTATTTGCTGTTCGACCTACTAGATTTTTTTTACATTTGCTGGGGATCCTCTTAACCATGCCTTTCAAAATTTGCATACTTTTGTTCAGTTTAGTTGAAGTGGATCGGAGGCAAGTTAAGTAGCTGCCGTAAATAAATTGCAGCATTTGAGATGTGTGACTAACCCAAACCTGTTACTTTTTTGATGGACCACAACCTGGCTGAGTATCAGACAGTGAAAATGAAGATAAATTGTCATTCCATTTAACACCTACAGTTACAAGATACATAGCTTAAACTTTACACATTAGCTTAAGTAGAATCTGCATTTGGCATGCCACCAAAATCGGGGGGGGGGGGTGGTATAACTCATTAGGTTCACTGTAGGCAAAGTGCTAAGCGGCAGAGTGTTGGAGGCCTGTGTCTAGTGGTGTGCTGGGATGTTGGTAATCTATATAAATGATCTGGATGTAAATGTACAAGATGATTATGAAGTTTGCACATGATGCTAAAACAGCTGGTATTGGAATTGTAGAAGATTATGAAAAATTACCAGGAGTTCCTGGATGTCAGCATCTCTGAGGATCTATTCTGGGCCCGGCATATCAATGCAGTTACAAAGAAGGCACAACAGCAGCTATATTTCATTAGGAGTTTGAGGAGATTTGGTATGTCATCAAAGACACTTGCAAATTTCTACAGGTGTACTGTGGAGAGCATTCTAACTGACTGTATCATTGTCTGGTATGGTGGGGGGTGCTGTGTGTTGGAAATGCACAGGATTGAAATAGCTGTAGAAAGCTGTAAACTTAGTCAGTTCCATCATGGGCACTAGCCCCCCCAGCATCCAGGACACCTTCAAGGAAGGATACCTCAAAATGTGACATCCATTATTAAGGACCTGTATCACCCAGTACATGCCCTCTTATTGCTACCATCAGGGAGGAGGTAGAGGAGTCTGAAGGCACACACTCAGCGATTCAGGAACAGCTTCTATCCCCCCACCATCAGATTTCTGAATGGACATTGAACCCATATACTGCCTCACTATTTTTTATTTATTTTTGCACTAATTTAATTTAACTTTATTAATAAGTAGACTTGTTGTAAATTTAGTTTTTAATAGACAACGGGGTGACCTGTTGGGACACCTTTTGAGAGAAGGGTAGTGCAGTCTGATGTGAACAGAATGAACATTACATTTTCCTGAATGCTATTGCTATTGCTTTGCTTTGGAAACTAAAGTAGAAAACCGCAGTTTATTAAAGAAGAACAGTGCATAGCAAAGCAAATATAGCTGCTCCTCATTTAACGAAGGACACTTTTGATGGCATCATTTCTGGTTTGTCTGCCACCTTTGTGCTTCTCGTTGTCATTCTGGAAACGTGCAGTCCTTTCATTCTCTGTCTCTTCAACTCTTCTGCTGTTTATTCTTAGTCTCTGATCCTGGAGACATGCATGCCTCTCCTCCTCTGTCTCTTCTTCTGTCATCTTATTTTATCCCAACTGTTTAATCCTGGAGTTGTGCGGCCCTGGCCTCATCCAATTCTTGTTCTATCCCTCTCCTTGCTGCTTCCCGACGACATTTGTCGTCATCTCTTGACCATAATGTCCCCTTTCCCTTTCCATGCGGCATAATTAGGCTGACCATTTTTTTTACCCTAATGCTGGATAGAAGATACGAAGCAGTAACACCAAAGGATGCTGATTATTCTTGATGATGTGGTTGGCGCTCTCCTAAATGGATGTGATATAGTCACCGCTGTCCTTTGACTGCAGCAAAGGGTTTTATGGGTGTCTCAGAGTACGTCATTACAATAAGATTTAATTATCTCTTATTGATGGATGGCAGTTTGATCTGTCCCGATCCTGCACATGCTGATGGTGATTAGAATGTGACCCCTGGAAATAGAGCTGCCCTGCCCTTTTGCTGCGGGAGGTGTCACTGCTGAGGCTGGCCGTGCGCATGCGTCGGGCTGTCGCGTCCTAATTCCCATGATGGTCGATCGGGTCTCGGGTGAAAGCCAGCCTGTTGATTTTTGGCGAATGAGCAATTTTATATGAATATATAACCCTGAACTTTGCCTGCATTCTGTAAGTTAGCGCATTTGAATTCAATTTAGCCAAAAAAAGTGCCACTGTAATGCACCGTTTGCGCTAATTGGAGGTCACAAACAGACAGAGCATGAGAGTTTTAGTAGTATATAGATTAATTATATATTGCAGTGTACTGCTGCCAAATCACATCAGATTTTATGATGTATGCCAGTGATATTAATCCCAATGCTGATTCTGGTCAGGTAGCTGTGTGGGCTGAGGATTGGAAAATTGCTTTCAATGCAGTAGTTGCATTTTAGGAGCTCAAACCAGGGTAGGACTAATACAGTAGGGTCTTGGGGAGTGTCATGGAACAGAGGGACTTAGGAGTATAAATGCATATATCTTAGAGAAGTGTAACTGGTAGATAGGGTTGTGAAGAAGGTGTTTGGCATACTGGCTTTCATTGGTTCGGGCCTGAATATAGGAGTGGGGAAGTTGTGTTGCAGTTATACAAGATACTGGTGAAGTCTCGCTTGTAGAACTGTATGCAGTTTGGTCACCGTGGGAGAGGAAGACGGTTTTGTAAGCTAGAAAGAATGCAGAACATTTTATCGGGATACTGCCTGGATCTGCAGAGTGGGCTGGTCTGAGTTATAAGGAGAGGTTTTGTAGATTAGGTTTTCTGTAATTTTTGTTTACTGTTTTGCCAGAGCTCCTTGAAGGTACCCTTGATTCGATCTTGATTTGATGTCAAAGGCAGACAATCTCTTCTTAGCTACTTTGTACATCTTCGGATTTAGGACCATAATCAGAATCAGGTTTATTATCCTGACGAAGGGTCTCGGCCTGAAACGTCGACTGCACCTCTTCCTAGAGATGCTGCCTGGCCTGCTGCATTCACCAGCAACTTCGATGTGTGTTGCTTGAATTTCCAGCACCTGCAGAATTCCTGTTGTTTTTATTATCACCAATATGTGTCATGAAATCTGTTATCTTCACAGCAGCAGTTCAATGCAATACATAATGTAGAAGAAAAAAATAATAGTATTAAATAAATCAATTACTTTATACGTATATTGAATAGACTAAAAATTGTGCAAAAAACAGATAATATATATTTTTTTTTAAAAGTGAAGTAACGTTTAAGGATTCAATATCCATTTAGGAATCGGATGGCAGAGGGGAAGAAGCTGTTCCTGAATCGCTGAGTGTGTGCCTTCTGGCTTCTGTACCTGATGGTAACAGTGAGAAAAGGGCATGCCCTGGGTGCTGGAGGTTCTTAATAATGGATGCTGCCTTTCTGAGACACTGCTTCTTGAAGATGTCTTGCGTACTTTGTAAACTAGTGCCCAAGATGGAGACGACTAACTTTACAACCCTCTGCAGCTTCTTCCGATCCTGTGCCGTAGCCACCCCCACTCCCCCATAGCAGACAGTGATGGTGATGTAGCCTCTCCATGGTACATCTATAGAAGTTTTTTACTGTATTTGTTGACATACCAAATCTGTTCAAACTCCTAATGAAGTATAGTTGCTGTCTTGCTGCCTTTATAATTGCATCGATATGTTGGGACCAGGATAGGTCCTCAGAGATCTTGACACCCAAGAACTTGAAAGTGCTCACTCCTTATGATCCCTCTGAGGATTGGTATGTGTTACTTTATCTTGCCCTTCCTGAAGTCCACAATCAGCTCTTTCATCTTACTGATGTCGAGTGCCAGGTTGTTGCTGCAACACCAATCCACTAGTTGACATATTGGCATATCTCGCTCCTGTACACCAGGGGTCCCCAACCTTTTTTGCACCGCGGACCAGTTTAATATTGACAATATTCTTGCAGACTGGCTGACCAGGGGGGTGGGGATGGTGTTAGTCAACAGTGGGCATGACAGGAAATGAGTAAAGGTGCAACTGACTCCTATCGTTCCATATCGCCAAATTGTATCATTTCCTCGCGGCTCGGTGGTTGGGGACCACTGCTGTACGCTCTCTCGTCACCATCTGAGATTCTACCAACTACGGTTGTATCATCAGCAAATTTGTAAATGGTATTTGAGCTATGCCTAGCCACACATGGGTATAGAGAGAGTAGAGCAGTGGACTAAGCACACACCCCTGAGGTGCATCAGTGTTGATTGTCAACGAGGAGGAGATGTTATCACCAATCCGCACAGATTGTGGTCTTCCAGTTAGGAAGTCGAGGATCCAATTGCGAGGGAGGTACAGAGGCCCAGGTTATGTAACTTCTCAGTCAGGATTGTGGGAATGATGGTATTAAAATGCTGAGCTGTAGTCGACGAACAGCATCCTGACATAAGTGTTTGTGTTGTCCAAGTAGCCTAAAGCCGTGTGAAGAGCCATGGAGATTGCAACCGCCGTTGACCTGTTGTGGCGATAGGCAAATTGCAGTGGGTCCTAGTCCTTGCTGAGCCAGGAGTTCAGTTTAGTCATGACCAATCTCTTAAAGCATTTCATCACTGTAGATGTGCGTGCTGCTGGGCGATAATCGGTAAGGCAGCTCACATTATTCTTCTTAAGCACTGGTATAATTGTTGCCTTTTCGAAGCAAGTGGGAACTTCTGCCTATAGCAGTGAGAAGTTGAAAATGTCCTTGAATACTCCCGCCAGTTAGTTGACACAGGTTTTCAGAGCCTTACCAGGTACTCCATCGAGACCTTCTACCTTGCGAGGGTTCACTCTCTTTAAAGACAGTCTAACATTGGCCTCTGAGACAGAGATCACAGGGTCATCAGGTGCAGCAAGGATCTTCACAGCTATAGTTGTGTTCTCCCTTTCAAAGTGGCATAGAGGCATTGAGTTCATCTGGTAGTGAGGCATCGCTGCCATTCACGCTATTAAGTTTTGCTTTGTAGGAAGTAATGTCTTACAAACCCTGCCAGAATTGTCATACATCTGATGTCGCCTCCAACCTCGTTCGAAGTTGTCTCTTCGCCCTTGAAATAGCCCTACACAAATCATACCTGGTGTTCTGGTACAGACCTGGAGTCATTTCCGGGATGCCTAGGGGCAACACTTGTCGCAGCAGAACTCTCAATGGATACAATTGAATATTCTCGTTTCAGCCTGATATAGCTTAAAAAGCACAACTGATTCCAAGGTCAGTACAGTAAACTAAGATGTCTTAATGTGTTTAAGCAGACTGATGCTGCTTAAAACTGATGGGAACAATGCTGACCGTGGACGGACTCCTTGCTAGATCCCACGAAGGAAACATGGTT
Source organism: Mobula hypostoma (assembly GCF_963921235.1). Taxonomy (NCBI): domain Eukaryota; kingdom Metazoa; phylum Chordata; class Chondrichthyes; order Myliobatiformes; family Myliobatidae; genus Mobula; species Mobula hypostoma. The sequence goes on along the minus strand of NC_086097.1, from coordinate 216,660,248 downwards.
GTAGGTCAGGGACACAAGTGTGCTTAAGGAAACAGGGTTTTAGACTCCCAATACCAACCATCTTGCTGGCAAATGTGCAGTCTCTGGTGAATAAAATCGATGATCTCAGAGCTAGGGTGTTGAATCAGAGGGTCATTTGGACCGTGTGTGTTCTTTGATTCACGGAATATTGATTAACCTCTTCTGTACCAGATGCAGCGATTGAGATCAAGGTAATTACTATACGCTATCAGGATAGATCTATAAAGTCTCTCAAAAGCAGAGGTGGAGGAGTATGCTTCATGATCAACTCTTCTTGGTGCAGGAATATATCAGTGCTGTCCCAATTCTGCTCACCAGACCTGGAATATCTAGCAGTAAAATGCCGTCTTTTTTACCTACGGCGGGAGATTTCTGGGATCATTTTGGTAGTAGTATACATTCCATCTCAGGCCAATGTCATTCAAGCTTTAGATGATATGAGCAGTGGGATCAACATGCACGAAACAGTGCACCCTATCGCCTTCACCATCGTTTTGGGGGATTTTAACCAGACCAGTCTGAAAAAATTACTAAGCAATTACCACCAACAGATCTCTTGCAATACCAGAGGAAACAACACACTGGACCACTGTTGCACCACCATCAAGAATGCCTACCCTGCTATTCCACGACCCCACTTCTGATCACCTGCTCCTTGAGTATAGGCAGAGACTGAAGACTGCAGCACCAGTAGTGAGGACCAAGAAGGTATGGACAAGGGAAGCACAGGAGTGCTTACAGGACTGCTTTGAATTGGTGGACTGGACTATATTCAGGCCTTCATCTTCGAACCTGGATGAGTGTGCTGCAGTTGTTACCGACTCCATTGAACCCTGTGCGGCTGAGTGTGTGCCTACAAAGACTTGCTGTACATTCCCAAACCAAAAGCCGTGGATGAACCGGGGGTACAACAGGATATTAAGAGGGCAAACAGAATGTTGGCCTTCATTGGTAGAGGGATTGAATTCAAGAGCAGGGAGGTCATGCTGCAACTATACAGGGTACTGGTGAAGCAGTACTGGAGTACTGTGCAGTTCTGGTCTCCATACTTGCGGAAGGATATACTGGCTTTGGAGGCAGTGCAGAGGAGGTTCACCAGGTTGATTCCAGAGATGAAGGGGTTAACCTATGAGGAGAGATTGAGTTGCCTGGGACTATACTCTCTGGAATTCAGAAGAATGAGAGGGGATCTTTTAGAAACATACAAAATTTTGAAAGGGATAGATAAGATAGAAGTAGGAAAGTTGTTTTCATTGCTAGGTGAGACTAGAACTAAGGGACATTGCCTCAAGATTCAGGGGAGAAGAATTAGGATGGAGATGAGGAGAAACTGTTTTTCCCAGAGAGTGGTGAATCTGTGGAATTTCCTGCCCAGGGAAGCAGTTGAGGCTTCTTCACTAAATATATTTAAGATACAGTTAGATAGATTTTTACATAGTAGGGGAATTGAGGGTTATGGAGAAAAGACAGGTAGATGGAGCTGAGTTAACGGACAGATCAGCCATGATGTTATTGAATGGTGGGGCAGGCTCGATGGGCCGAATGGCCTACTCCTGCTTTTATTTCTTGTGTTCTTATGTATGTCATCTGCTGAAGGCTAGCTCTGTGGCATTTAAGTCTGGCGATAATAAGTCTGGAGCAGAGACTATTATGCCTTCTGTAACTCTGCTTAGACTATTTGGATAGTAATTAGGTGGATTGAAATTTTTTTTGTTGTGATATAACAGTAGTTTTCTACAACGTCAATTGGTGGCACTGGTTTTGATTCATTGGGTTGGCATCTCATTTTTAAGTAAATCTTCTGGTACTCTTATATTGCCTTCTACTTTCCTTGTTAGACGACAGTCGGGCCCTTGGCTTGATGGCAATGATGGGATGAGGAGTATGAGGGTTACACTTTGCAGGAGAATATAACTGCTGCCATTGATTTGCCATATTTCTTGGCAGTGTCCATTATTAAGGACCTCCAGCACCTAGGGCATGCCCTTTTCTCACTGTTACCATTGAGTAGGAGGTACAGAAGCCTGAAGGCACAAACTCAGTGATTCAGGAACAGCTTCTTCCCCCTGCCATCCAATTCCTAAATGAACATTGAACCCGTGAACACTACCTTACTTTTTAAATATATATTATTTCAGCTTTTGCATGATTTTTAATCTATTTTAATCTATATGTATACTGTAATTGATTTACTTATTATTATTTATCTCTGTATTATGTATTGCAATGAATTGCTGCTAAGTTAACAAATTCACAACACATGCCGATGATAATAAACCTGATTCTGATTCTAATTTTCAGCTAAACACACAAAATGCTGGTGGAACGCAGCAAGCCAGACAGCATTGATAGGAAGAAGCACAGTCGACGTTTCGGGCCGAGGCCCTTCGTCAGGACTAACTGATTTTTTTCAGTTAGGCCTGAAGAAGGGTCTCGGCCCGAAACGCCGACTGTGCTTTTTCCTATGAACGCTGTCTGGCCTGTTGCGTTCCACCAGCATTTTGTGTGTGTTGCTTGAATTTCCAGCATCTGCAGATTTCCTCGTGTTTGCTAATTTTAGCTACTGTATTGGTTTTGAAGCCATTACTCTGCAACAATCCTTAATTGGTAGGGAAAAGTTCAAGTAGATTGGTTTTCTGAGCTCCTGCCACAGACCCAGTTTGGTGGTTGTTTGTCAAGACTCTGCCTGCTTGGGCAGTTGTGCCACTGAATCAGTCAGCAGTAAACTTTTGGAGACTCACCAAGAGTGTATTAAATGCCCTTGCTCCTCTCAATGCTTCTCACAAATGTATTTAATATATAGGATTTGTCACTAAGAGAAGACTGTAAGAATTGCATATACACTGGACGGAGAGGCTGGCAAATTATCTTCACTGAAGGACGTTTGTGAACTTAATGAATTTTTGGGACCCTCTGGTAATTTGATAATTCCTGACAGCTTTATTAGTTTGTTACAAGGACTCCCCCTTAATAATGATAATGTTCAGTTAGGTACAGAGAGAATCTATATTTATTGACAAGTACCATTATTGTCTCAACTAAAAAGCACATGAATTTACACAGCTGGATACCTGTGTGCACACCTACTAAGTTTCCCTGACCCTTCATGAAAGTTCACAGAATAGAAAAAGTAATACTCAGGAAAGTAGTGATCCCACTGTGATGTGGGGTCCACCATGTCAGCTATGGTTGGTCTCCAGAGAGTGGTTGCCACTTTGCATTTAAAGCTTCTTACTTTTAAACAATTCTTATTAGTTCAAATTGCAAACATGAGGAAATCTGCAGATGCTGGAATTTCAAGCAACACACACAAACAATGCTGGTGAATGCAGCAGGCCAGGCAGCATCTATAGGAAGAGGTACAATCGACATTTCGGGCCGAGACCCTTTGTCAGGACTAACTGAAAGAAGAGATAGTAAGAGATTTGAAAGTGGGAGGGGGAGGGGGAGATCCGAAATGACAGGAGAAGACAGGAGGGGGAGGGATGGAGCTAACAGCTGGAAAGTTGATTGGCAAAAGGGATGTGAGGCTGGAGAAGGGAGAGGATCATGGGACAGGAGGCCTAGGGAGAAAGCAAGGGGGAGGGGGAAAACCCAGAGGATTGGCAAGGGGTATAGTGAGAGGGACAGAGGGAGAAAAAGGAGAGAGAGGAAAAGAATGTTATTTATTTGTTAAATAAATAACGGATGGGGTACAAGGGGGAGGTGGGGCATTAACGGAAGTTAGAGAAGTCAACGTTCATGCCATCAGGTTGGAGGCTACCCAGACGGAATATAAGGTGTTGTTCCTCCAACCTGAGTGTGGCTTCATCTTGACAGTAGGAGGCCGTGGATAGACATATCAGAATGGGAATAGCACGTGTAATTAAAATGTGTGGCCACTGGGGGATCCTGCCCATCCTCTGGGCTTCCCCCCTCCCCCTTTCTCTCTCTCTAGGCCTCCCGTCCCATGATCCTCTCCCTTCTCCAGCCTCGTATCCCTTTTGCCAATCAACTTTCCAGCTCTTGGCTCCATCTCTCCCCCTCCTGTCTTCTCCTATCATTTCCGATCTCCCCCTCCCCCTCTCACTTTCAAATCTCTTACCATCTCTTCTTTTAGTTAGTCCTGACAAAGGGTCTCCGCCTGAAACGTTGACTGTACCTCTTCCTATGGATGCTGCCTGGCCTGCTGCGTTCCACCAGCATTTTTTTATGTGTGTTGCTTATTAGTTCAAATGTTGCCTTGCAATCTTGTTGGCTGCAGGTCATCTGACTGAACTTTGTCACGTTATTGGCCCTGGGCCAAGTCAGTATTCATTTATTTCCACAAGTGACAACTGATAACTTATGGCTCTTTGTTCTATGGCATTCTGACAGGCTGCATCACCGTCTGGTATTCAGCAATTCAGGAACAGCTTCTTCCCCTCTGCCATCTGATTCTTAAATGAACCTGTGAACACTATCTCACTTTTTAAATATATATATATTTTTTGCATGATTTTTGATCTATTCAGTTTACTTCTACTGTAATTCATTTACTTATTATTATTTTATTATATATTTTCCTCTATATTATGTATTGCAATTAATTGCTGCTGCTAAGTTATCAAATGTCACAACACATGCCAGTGATAATAAACCTGATTCTGGTAAATCAGTTACCATACCGGTAACCAGCTTCAAATCACTCAGGGTGGACACAGACACCACTATTCACAAATCTGTATGTTGAATCATACCAAAGAACCATCTCACAAATAACTTTATATTTGGAAATGATCTCTAGTCCAGCAGATTACCTGGAGCATCATTCTTTGTACTTTAAAATACTGATTCAATACTAAATCAACTATTTTAGCACCCTGCGGGACAGGGATTAGAGGCAGCAATGCCTACTACTGAGCTGAATTTTGTAGTCTTGCCTGTAGGGAAATAACTCCACATCTTTATGCTCATTAGCTTGGAAGGTCTACTGCTTCCATATGTTACCAGTTCACTCCTAACAGTGGACGTTGTACAATATATTGTTGCCTCTCTTCAATATTTTTATAAACCACTTTTGAAACTTCTCTATATCCATAACGTAATCGCATAAAATTGTTTTATGTTTTGTACATTAATCTGAGTTTATTGAATAATGATCAGTGCAGGAAACTTGGCTAACAATTTTGCATCTTTAGCTTTAGGGCATTAAAGCCAGTAATGACTCTTAATCCATTTAGTCACCAATTTAAGAAATTATTTATTTGAAACTGACTATTTGCCACTAGGATATATGATTAGCAGTTATGGCAATACTGTTTTCCCCTTTTTGAAGTTTTGGAGAAGTAAGCCACATTAATTTTGCCCTTTTGGCAATTGGGGTTATTTTTCTCAGCAAATTGAAGTTGAGCAGTGACCCATTGGTTATATTTCCTCAGTCTAAAACCTTGTGAATTACCGATGATTTTGCCAATAAAGATAAAATTACATTTGCAAGTTCACTGTCTCCTTGTATAGAAAAGTACAGCACAGAACTAGACCCTTTGGCTCATCTAGTATATGCCAAACCGTTTAAACTGCCTACTCCCATCAACCTGCAGCTGGACCATAGCCCTCCATACCCCTACCATCAATGTACCTATCTAAATTTCTCTTAAACATTGAAATTGAGGTTGCATGCATCATTTGTGCTAGAAGCTCGTTCCACACTATCATGACCCTCTGAGTGAAGAAGTTTCCCCTTATGTTCCCATTAAACTTTTCACCCTTCACCCGTAACCCATGACCTCTGGTTGTGCCCCCACCAAACCTCTGTGGAGAAAGCCTGCTTGCATTTACCCTACTAATACCTCTGATAGTTTGTATACCTCTATCAAATCTCCTCTCAGTCTTCTATTTTCAATGGAATAAAGTCCCAATCTATTCAATTTTTCCTTATAACTCAGGTCTTCCAGACTCGGCAACATCCTTGTGAATTTTCTCTGTATTCTTCCAGCCTTATTTTCACCTTTCCTGTAGGTAGGTGACCAAAACTGCACACAGTACTACAAATTAAGCCTCACCAATGTCTTGTACAACTTCAACATGGTATCCTATGTTATAGTTAATGAATTGTCTTTGGAAAATCAAGGGCAGTTTCATTCTTGAATATGCCATTTGGGATTTTCATTTAATTCACAATGAATTATAAAAACGGATCTATTACGCTTAATTATTTTGTATGGATTGTGTTCTAAACAAAACATTGTTTACAATTGTGAAACTTAATCAGCTTTAGACACTGACTTGTAAATGGTTTCTACAGAAGATTGTGTTTTGCTCTCATCTTTTTACACAGACTATGCCTGTTCATTCACTGTTCATTGTTCTGAATAAACAAAATTTACATATGGTAGATGCATGTAGAATAAGAGTTGTGTTGTATCTTTCCATCATTCTTGCCAACTATGTATGCCAATGACTTATAGCCATCTCCAAACAAACACCCATCTAATGAACTTTGGATCACATTCCCACTGTACGAACAACTCTGTAGCCTCCACCCATCAATGTTCCAATTCTCTGTCCTGTTTTGTCCAATATTTCCTAGTGGTGAATGGAGAAACCTCAGAGTGGGCACTTGTTGTAATGATAAAGAATTAAGCTGTTCTTTAAAAATGAATTTCAGATTTTAAAGATTTTTTCTGAGGATTATTAATTTTGTACTTTCAGTGTATGCTGGAAAAGGATGGAAGTTGGAATTTTGACATCTTTCTTTTTGACAGATTAACAAATGGTAAGTTAAGTGATTTTGCTCTTCACGAAAATTATGCCAGTCTTCAAATCTGACAAATTAGAATTTATTGATACATTTAGTTTAAAGATGAATTCTTGGTGGCTAGATCTTGAAATATATAATGTTTCCAATATACAGTTTTTTTTTCTAAAAATCAGACCAGAAAGGGGTTAAAGAAGTTGTTTGTGACTATGTATGTGCACCTATAACTAGTTAGGCCAAGGATCCACAGCTAATTTGTCATTTCATTTCAGAGCATAGAAGGATCAGTTAAGGGATTTATGTCTTGATTCAAAACCTACTAAAACAAGCCTGCATATTAAGACAATTGTAAGCATATTCCATAACATATTCCCCAAAATTCTGTTACAAGTACAGAATTCAGAAAATTGAAGAATCTGCCCCAGCCTCTCCACCTCTTCTCTTCAGTCATGTGCACAGATCGATACGTAAATAGCTAAATTAATAGCTGTGATCTCAGATTCAGCTTTCCCCAGGGTATCAGCATAGATTGTCCAGAATAAAACCAGCAGACTTAAATTTATAATACGTCTTCCATGAGCAAACGTGCAGGTAATTTTTCATTACTGGGGGTTATAATTCTATTGAAAGGTGAACTGTAGCTATCATGCAAATTTCTATTCTGACCATGGATGTGCACGGCAAAACTATTTCCTCTGGGCAATTTCCTTTAGTTGCATTTTTCAATTGCATTATCTGAAGTCAAGGATGACCTGAATTTTCTTGTTTCTGTAGAACGATGGTTCCCAACCTCTTATTCAAGTTTTTGCGATGTAATTTTGTCTAGTTAAAGATGTTACGATGGTGGTCAATAATCATTTACCGTACTATGTCTTAGTTTGGAGAAAATTAGAAGTTGAACCTTCGAACCTTTATTTGATTTTGAGAAAAGATGGGGCTCATTTGCTTGTTATTATCATTTGAGCTAATTGATAGATTTTTTCCACGATCTAATTGTAAATTTTTTGGTACATTTTCTTTTCTTGCTGGTGGTTTGATGTTTATTTTTAGAAGCCTTTTGTATGATGCCTGGCTCCGGGGTTGTACACCTAATGGGTTCTTTTTTCTCACTTTTTCTGTTTAGTAGGTTATTTTTGTTATCACTTTTTTTTCAATCTTTAAGATAATGTCTTTTTTGAGACATTGTAAGTGTTGTTACTTCAATGTACTTGTGTTATTTCTTTTGTATAATATAACAATAAAAAGATTTGAAAAGAAAGAATAATCATTTACTGTAAATAACATAGTAATTATGAAATAGTGATATGAAACTAAATTATTTGCATTGGATTAAATCTATTTATTGTAGCTTTAGTGGATTAAGATCTTTGAAAATACAACATGGCATTCTGCAACTTGCAAAGTTCATGGAAAAAATGTTTATTGAATGCACAGATTGCATATTATATCTATTTTTATGACATTTTATTAGCTTTTATCATCTTGGGTGGGAAATCTGGGCTATGATGTCATAAACAATTGAATAACAACTATTGTTGAAAGCTAATTACAATGTGTTTGGAATAGAGAGAGAGAGCCTGTGATATGTCAAATTACTGGGTAAACGAGTAGCCTTTGGGATACTGCAAGTCTGTCTTTATTGATGCTTTGCTTCACACTTGAGTGCTTGGTGAGGGCGCTGATGCTTTTTTTTGCTGGTGGGGGTCATTGCCTTGCTGCTGCTTGTGCGTGGGAGGAGGGAGCTGGTGGGGGGCTTTGGGTTCTAATGTTTAATTGTCATTCATTCTTTGGGGCACTCCCCTGTTTTCATGGATGTTTGCAAAGAAAAAAGTATTTCAGGATGTATGTTGTATACATTTCTCTGACATTAAATGTACATATTGAAACCTATTGAGTATTATTGTTCTATGCCGTGAAATTAACTATATATAGCAATGGACAGCAATTCTGTGGTGGAGCTTGCTATTGACTCCAATATTCCTTGACTTGCTCTCTTCTCCACAAGTACTCAACACTAACATGTTTTTCTTTAAATCTTTGGTAGTCTGAACTTTTCAAAGTAGTAATTTGCTGCAGTGACAAAACTTCTATTGGATAACTGACATTGGCTCTACATACAAAGTAAAACGTGATATGCAAGGGTAGCTATTGGATTCCTCGTTATCAAGGATTAAAATAAAAAGTCAGCTCTTGGTTTGTACTGAGTCAAGTGATCAGAGCTGAATAGTGGAAACATAATTGATTTCGATCTTGGCCTGGAGGTGGAAAAAAATTAATGTGTTTTTTTTCCCTGCTAGCTGTAGAATTTCTTGAATTGTGAGAGTGTGGATGTAAGGAGATCATTGAGTCAAGGTTTCATGCCCTTTGATTTTGTGCATGAGTTTCTTTGCTCAAAGGTTGAGATAATTTGATTAGCTGCTATTGACATAATTTTTTCTATTAAGAAGTCACAAAGTCTTGGATTTTGCTTTTTAAAGAGCGTTGCCCAGTGTGTTCTTCTACCTTAAACCATATCTTCCCTTTCCTGATCACATCCTTGGCAAACTCACTTTCTATGTGGCAGTCTTCCCTTGTGCCTTCGTTTCTATGTTGATATAACTCCAGATCATACAATTTCTCTTTCAACTAAAATTTACTGAAGTCATCAAGATATGTCTGTGCTCTTCTGTCCACTTCAACTATTGTCCTGTATTCATCTCTGATAATCATTTTGTTTAATCTTCCCTTCCCCTCAGATCCCTAAATTATTTCATCTCCCCTTTCCATCTGACTTCATTTTGTATGGTCACACAAATAAGGAGCAAGGGTCAGCCACTTGGTACCCAAAGCCTGCCGTGCTATTTTTAGCTGATCTGATTGTTGCTTCATCTTTGCATTTTCTTCTACCAGTGGTATTTTTCAACCCCTCCCTGCTTATCATGTTTCTATCTACCTCTACCTTTTATAATATTCAGATACTGTGCTTCCACTATCCTTTGAAGTTGCCTTGCTATAATGCACTATTTTCCTTAGTACTACTTTGACTTCTCTTTTTTTCTGTGGGATTGGCACAGTCAACAATGAGGTATGTTTGCTTTCTGGACCATCTGCTATCACTACCTGTCCTGGGTTAAACCTACTTGTGGTAGGAAAACCAATTGCTTCTGCAATGGTTTCCTTTAATGGGTGTGCACCTGCATTCCATCCTTGGATTACTGCCTCATTTGTTTGTTTACCTTGGTGATATTCATAATTTTTGCAATTTATTATCAAAGTACATATGTCAACATATGCAATGCTGAGATTAATTTTCTTGTGGGCATTCACAGTAAATATAAAGAAACAAACAAGAAGTTATAATAATAAATCAGTAATAAATATTGAGAACAAGAGTCGCGTCCTTGAAAATCGGTCCATAGGCCATAGGAATAGTTCAGTATTGGGGTGGTTGAAGTTTAGTGAAGTTATCCCCTCTGATTCAAAAGCCTGATAGTTGAGAGATAATGACTGTTCCTGAATCTGGTGTGAGTCTTGAGGCTTCTGCACTGCCTTCCTGATGGCAGCAGCGACAAGAGAGTATGGCTTGGATGGTGGTGGTCCTTGATGGACTGCTTTCCTGAGACAGCACTCCATGCAGATGTGCTCAGTGTTCTGTCTTTGGTACTGTATGTTGCTGTTTAATTGGTGTCTAAAGTTCAGTCCTATGCACTTTGCTCTTGCGTTTTAGGGGAGAAAGGTAAATTTATACAAAACGTTTGTGATGAATGAATTGAAAACATAAACAAAAGTAATATCTGAATGGAAAATGAGAAAATTTGCAGATGCTGGAAATCCAAACAGTCTACAGAAAATGCTGGAGGAACTCAACAGGCCAGGCAGCATCTATGGAAAGGAGTACAGTCGATGTTTCGGGCCGAGACCCTTCGGCAGGACTGGAGAAAAAATGCTGAGGAGTAGATTTAAAAGGTGGGGTGGAGGAAAGAGAAACACATGGTAATAGGTGAAACCTGAAAGGGGAGAGATGAAATAAAGAGCTGAGAAGTAGATTGGTGAAAGAGATGCAGGGTTGGGGAAGGGGGGAAGTCTGATAGAAGAGGGCTGAAGGCCATGGAAGAAAGAAAAAGGAGGAGACGCAGAGGGAGGTTATGGCAGGCAAGGAGATGAGGTGAAAGAGGGAAAAGGGAATGGGGACTGGGGAAAGAGAGGTGGGGGGGGGCATTATCAGAAGTTTGAGAAATCGATGTTCATGCCATCAGGTTGGAGGCTAACCAGACTGAATATAAGATGTTGTTCCTCCAACCTGAGTGTGGTGCCATCACGACAGTGGAGGAGGCCATGGATAGACATATGAGAATGGCAAGTGAAATTAAAATAGGTGACCACTGGGAGATGCCACATTCTCTGGTAGCTGGAGCTTAGGTGCTCTGTGAAGCAGTCTCCCAATCTCTGTCAGGTCTCACTGATATACAGGAGGCCACACTGGGAGCACGTCGCAGTATATGACCCCAACAGACTCACAGGTGAAGAGTCACCTCACCTGGAAGGGCTGTTTAGGACCCTGAGTGGTAGTGAAGGAAGTGGTGTAGGGGCAGATGTAGTACTTTTTCCACTTGCAAGGGTAAGTGCCAGGAGGGAGATCAGTGTAAAGGGACGAATGGGCGAGGGAGTCACATAGTGAGCGATCCCTGTGGAAAGCAGAAAGTTGCGGGGGGAGGGGGCGGGAAAATGTGCTTGGTGATGGGATATTGTTGGAGATGGTGGAAGTTGCGGAGAATTGTATGCTGGACGTGGAGGCTGGTGGGGTGGTAGGTGAGGACAAGAGGAACCCTATCCCTGGTAGGATGGCGGGAGGATAGGGTGAGAGCAGACATGCGTGAAATGGAAGAGGTGTGTTGAGGATAGCGTTGATGGTGGAGGAAGTGAAGCCCCTTTCTTTGAAGGAGGACATCTCCTTTGTTTTGGAATGAAAAGCCTCATCCTGAGAGCAGGTGTGGCAGAGACGAAGGAATCGAGAGAAGGGGATGGTATTTTTACATGTAATGGGGTGGTGTTTTTACATGTAATGGGGTGGGAGGAGGTATCTGTGAGAGTCCATGGGTTTGTAATAGATATCAGTAGATAAGCTGTCTCCAGAGGTAGAGACAGAGAGATTGAGAATGGGGAGGGAGATGTCAGAAATGGACCAGGTAAATTTGAGGGTAAGGTAGAAATTGGAAGAAAGTGGATGAAGTCAACAATTTCAGCATGGTCGTAGGAAGCAGCAGCAATGCATTTGTCGATGTAGCGTAGAAAAATTGCTGGAGATATATGAATAGAATGTTCAAGTTGCATTTTTTTTGTTTTTAAGCTGCATTTTCTAAAGGCCTGATCTAGAAAAGGTTGATCTCTTCTATTCTTAATGCATTTTGAAGAGTATTCAGGATTTAGAACTAAGTTACACAGATTTTAGCCATAGCCATATACTAAAATAAATAGTTTGATTTTTCTATTCATGCCTGATTTTTTTTCTTCTACACAAATTAATATCTACATATTAATTTTAAATATAAACTTCAAACATTTTGGAATAGAACTTTTTTGGAATCTGTATAGTGTTTTCCTGCGAACACACAAGATAACAGACCTTGCCTTTTGTAGTTTGGTTTGCAATGCAGGCCTGTCTTGCTGAGAGATCTTACTTCAATATCTTTATCTCTAGGAAGAGGTACAGTCGACGTTTCAGGCCGAGACCGTTCGTCAGGACTAATTGAAGGAAGAGTTAGTAAGAGATTTGAAAGGAGGAGGGGGAGATCCAAAATGATAGGAGAAGACAAGAGGGGGAGGGATGGAGCCAAGAGCTGGACAGGTGATTGGCAAAGGAGATATGAGAGGATCATGGGACAGGAGGTCTGGGGAGAAAGACAAGGGGAGGGGAGAACCCAGAGGATGGTACTCTGGATTCCACCCCTCCTTGTCTTTCTCCCTGGACCTCCTGTCCCATGATCCTCTCATATCCCCTTTGCCAATCACCTGTCCAGCTCTTGGCTCCTTCCCTCCCCCTCCTGTCTTCTCCTATCATTTTGGATCGCCCTCTCCCCCTCCCCCTCCCACTTTCAAATCTCTTACTAACTCTTCCTTCAGTTAGTCCTGACGAAGGGTCTCAGCCTGAAACGTCGACTGTACCTCTTCCTAGAGTCGCTGCCTGTCCTGCTACGTTCACCAGCAACTTTGATGTGTGTTGCTTGAATTTCCAGCATCTGCAGAATTCTTGTTGTTTTCAATATCTTTAGCTGTGGAGTGGTTAATTATTATCATTCAGATTTTAAGTTATTTTGATTTTACAATAGAGACAGCTGATTTAGCTTCAATGTAGTTTTAATTGGCCTAGATTTTGCTTTATTGTCTTTATAATGGTTTTAATGCAGCATTGTAGATAATCTTAACACTTATAGCAAAAGTCTCTGAAAGATCAAGATTTTCAATTGCGAAGTTCACAATGGTATTCTTGGTTTTCCTTGTGTAACGTAATGCCATGTAGTACATTAGTGGCACACTTATCTATCTTCTGCAAGTTGCAGCAGCTGCCACTTGGTCTCACAGCTGCGATATCAGCAGCTGTATTTACTACAGTCACCAATGAAAGGATTATGTGAATACAATTAGCATTCACACAGCTACAGGGGAGTGAGGCCAGAAAGTAAATGGATACAGTGAAAAGGAGGTAGTGGTTTGTGGGGAGAGGGGTGGGGGTTTAGAGATTTGGACACGTTTGTTGAAGAACAGTTGCCTGCAGGGGAGGCTGTACTTGTGGCTGAGTGCCAGGCCTAGCCAGGCCTCTTGGTTGTAGGAGTAACACTAAAGGAGTGCAATCTATATAGGCCTGCATTTTTGCAGGGAAGCCCTATCTAACCACGTGTGAACCTCTATTTCAGGTTGCAGCAGGTCACAGTCTCAGTAAGAGTAAAGAATGTGGTTTGAGTGTAGCTCTTTTAATAGCACAACTGTAGGGAAAGCAAGATTAGTAAGGCGTAGACATGAGGAAATCTGCAGATGCTGGAAATTCAAGCGACACACACAAAAAATGCTGGTGAACGCAGCAGGCCAGGCAGCATCTATAGGAAGAGGTACAGTCAATGTTTTGGGCCGGGACCCTTTATCAGGACTAACTGAAAGAAGAGATGATAAGAGATTTGAAAGTGGGAGGGGGAGATCAGAAATGATAGGAGAAGACAGGAGGGGAGGGGTGGATCTAAGAGCTGGAAAGTTGATTGGCAAAAGGGATACCAGGCTGGAGAAGGGAGAGGATCATGGGACGGGAAGCCTGGGGAGAAAGAGAAAGGGGAGGGGAGCCCAGAGGGTGGAGAGCAGGCAAGGAGTTATAGTGAGAGGGACAGAGGAAGAAAAAAGAGAGAGAGAAAAACAGGGGAATATAAAAACTATATAAAAATATTGATTGATTGATTGAATCAATCAATCAATAAATAAATGAATAAATGAATAAATAAAGAAAGAAAGAAAGGATGGGGTGTGATGGTGGGGTGACTCAGAATAGGGTTCCCCTCGTCCTAACCTACCACCCCACCAGCCTCCGGGTCCAACATATAATTCTCCGTAACTTCCGCCACCTCCAACGGGATCCCACCACCAAGCACATCTTCCCCCCCCCCTTCTGATTTCCGCAGGGATCGCTCCCTACGCGACTCGCTTGTCCATTCGTCCCCCTCCCATCCTTTCCACTCATCTCCCTCCTGGCGCTTATCCTTGTAAGCGGAACAAGTACTACACATGCCCTTACACTTCCTCCCTCACCACCATTCAGGGCCTCAGACAGTCCTTCCAGGTGAGGTGGCACTTCACCTGTGTGTTGGCTGGGGTGATGTACTGCATCCGGTGCTCCCAGTGCGGCCTTCCATATATTGGCGAGACCCGACGCAGGCTGGGAGACTGTTTCGCTGAACACCAACGCTCTGTCCGCCAGGGAAAGCAAGGCCACACATTTTAATTCCACGTCCCATTCCCATTCTGATATGTCTATCCACGGCCTCCTCTACTGTCAAGATGAAGCCACACTCAGGTTGGAGGAACAACACCTTATATTCTGTCTGGGTAGCCTCCAACCTGATGGCATGAATATTGACTTCTCTAACTTCAGTTAATTCCCCTCCTCCCCTTCACACCCATCCCTTATTTATTTATTTAATGTATTATATATATATATATTTCCCACCCTTTTCTTTCTCTCTTTTTTCTCCCTCTGTCCCTCTCACTATAACTCCTTGCCTGCTCTCCACCCTCCGGGCTCCCCTCCCCCCGTTTCTTTCTCCCCAGGCCTCCTGTCCCATGATCCTCTCCCTTCTCCAGCCTGGTATCCCTTTTGCCAATCAACTTTCCAGCTCTTAGATCCACCCCTCCCCTCCTGTCTTCTCCTATCATTTCTGTTCTCCCCCTCCCCCTCCCACTTTCAAGCTTTACTATCTCTTCTTTCAGTTAGTCCTGACGAAGGGTCCCGGCCCGAAATGTTGACTGTACCTCTTCCTATAGATGCTGCCTGGCCTGCTGCGTTTACTAGCACTTTTTGTGTGTGTTGTTATTAGTAAGATGTGATTGTTCTGTGAGTAAATGTTTTAAAGGCTAATGAGGTTATATCATGTGGAAGATGAATTTCGCAAATTGAACTGGGGGAGTCTAGAATGGAAGAAAAATGCTAGGGCAAGCAAAGATCTCACAAAAAAAGTCTGGAGTTGCTCCATGTTCTAAAAGTCTGGAGTAGAATTTCCTGACTGGCATTGATACATCCAAGAGATTGGTGTCTTTCGCCATTTTCACCTACGTAGCCTTGAAATAGTGTTAAGCAGTTTACAGATTAATTTCTGCTGCCTATCCCCAAGCTAGATGACCAACATATCCTTCTTGCTTTGTCCCTATGTTTAAGGGTTTGGCTAGACACCCTGCTGAAAGGAAAGCATTGCTATTAAGGTATCTGATTGAAAGCTTATAGTCAGGGTGTATCTGAACTGCTAGGAGTTAGCAATCCAATGAAATTGAAAAATACTTCAACGGACTGGCTATTCAGTGGCTAATGTGCACTGGAATGGATTTGATATGTGTACATCAGCCTTCTATAATCAAGAAGTTCTCTTAAGCATGGTGTATTTCAAAGGTAATCTATTAATTCAATAGATTTATTTATTATTTATTATCAAAGTATACAACACTGAAATTCTTCTCCATAAAGCCACAAACAAAGAAAGAAAAGAACAGCAGCATGATCATCGATCCCTGAATCCCTCCTCATTGCACGAAAAACAAAAACAGAACAGACACATCAACCGCCCCTGCAATACTCCTCCCCTGCACACAAAAAAATGAAAAGTTGATAGTCCAATCCATATCCAAAATGTAGAAAACCTGAGTAATATTATCCATTATCCAGGAACAGCGACAGGCCTTTCCCTCTCCGTAGAAGAGTGATGCCATCAGCAATCAAAAGGCAGTCTCCCCTCTCCATGGCAGAGTGTTTTTCTCCCCCCGTCCCCGCAAGCAGTCAAAAGTTAGTCTCCCCTCTTAGTAGCAGGGTGATCTGTAATCATAAGGCATTATCAAATCAGTTCAGGCTTGATACAGAACAATTTTCAAAGCTTACTGCATAAAAGTTTGCATCCAGTGCTATCAGTATTTGTGTGCGAGCTTCTGAAGGTTCTCACGTTACATTACATTATTGCTGTTTGAACTGGTATTGCTGGAGGCACTCTGCAGATCAAGGAGCACCCCTGGGAAATGAACAGTCAACATTTCATGGCACAGATCCTTCAAAGTGAGAAACAAACATGTTTTAAATTGTGGAGAGTAGGAGGGGTGGAGAGAAGAGGGTGTGACAGGATGCTTAACAGGGTGCAAGCCAAACTTGTTTAAATAATAATTTCTTTTCAAAACCAGTAATTAGAACTGAGAGTAAAAAAAACAAAAACAAAGGTTTAGCCACAAATGAAGAGACCTGATGATAAAAGTATGGTTAGCTGAAATAGTTAAATTCAGTATGTCCTAAGGACTGCAACGTGTCCAGGTAAAAGAAGAGCTGCATCCTTAAACAAAGTGGGAGGCAGAATAGAAAGCGATCAGAGTGGGACGGAGGATTAATTTGATAGGTGAGTTGAAGCTCAGGTGTCTGAGTTTCAAAAAGAATGGAGTTTTTGTTCTGAGTTCAGATTGTGTGAACTAAATAGAAAAACTTGAAATTGCAAGAAGTGTGAATCAGTTGCTACTTCACCCTGTTTGGACCTTTGGTGGGTGGTGGGACAGAAAGGGATAAAAGAGCAGGTGTTGTATCTTGCATGGTTACATGGAAACATAATGTGAGAAGGAGTTGGTAGGAGAGATGGAAGAGTGAGACGGGAAGTCCTCCAGGATTTTGAGAGGGGAGAAGATGCATCTAATATGGAATCTTGATGAAGATGACGTAAGTTAGAGGATGATCCAGTTAATGTGAAAGGCTTGGGGTTGGAAGGTGAGAGCAGGAAAAATCCTGTCGCTGTTCTAATTTGGAGGAGAAGGGATGCGATTAAATATGTAGGAAGTAGAGGAGATGCACTTCAGAGCCCTGTCAACAGTGGTAGAGGGGAAAGCATTTCAAGATACTGGTTTGGTAAGTCTTACCTTATCTGGGTTTTTGAAATGTTGCTGATAAAGAAACTGGGATAATGGAGTAGTCCTTGCACTCAGGAGAGTATAGCCTAGGTGAGGGACTTGAGTGCTTATATTGAATATTGGTAGCTATCCTGCCCCCTAAGATGGAGATCAAGGTGTCTAGATAAGGAAAAATCAAATGTGCCCCATTTGTAATTGGCAGCAAAGGTAATGGAGGCGTGCAAAAGGATTTCACTTATCTCTTTCCTGAATCCTCCAACTACAATGTTGATTTCCTTTGTGAATATCAATGAAAAGTATTCATTTAGGTCTGTGCCTATACCTTCTGGTTCCTTGTGCAGGTTGCCCAGTTCTGTTTTCCTGGTTATTCTTTTGCCCTTGATATACTTAAAAGCCACTTCAAAATTGCCTTAATCCTGTTTGAAATGTTTTGTGACCCGTCTTTGCCCTGCTTATTTCCTTTGTAAGTACTTCCCTACACTTTTTCTAACCTTGATGAACCTCCCCCTTCTTTGGACCTGGTAGGCATTATCTACATAAACTCTGCAGAACACAGTGCAAATAGAAAACAGATGCATGGATCCTACATAGACTTTAGCAAGGGTGTTCACAAGGACCCATATGGTTGTGTGGTCTAGAAGGTTTGATCACATGGGATCATGGGTGAGCCAGCCAGGTAGATGTAAAATTGGCTTGGTGGAAGAAGTCTGAGTATGCTAATAGAAGGTTGTATTTATTTATATATTTATATATTTATTTTGCAAACTGGCAGAATGATGTTTGTCATGTATCTGAATCTGAATTAGAATGTAGATGACATTAAGCTTGCACCAAAATAGGGCTAGTGGACAGTGAAGGAAACTGTCTAAGGCAGTTAAACTGTCTAAGACAAGACATTGATCAACTGGGAAAATGGGCAAAGGAATGGCAGATGAAATTTAATTTGAAGTGACGCTGAACCTAGCAGGACATGCACAGTGAATAGCAGAGCTCTGGGTAGTGGTGTTGAACAGAAAGACCTAGGAGATAATGCATAGTTCTCGAAAGTGGTAACCAAGAAAGTTAGGGTAATGAAGAAGGCATATGGTATGCTTGCCTTCATCAGTCATGATTTTGAATACAAAAGTTTAAAAAGTCATGTTACAATCATTTTGGAGTATTTTATGCAGTTCAGCTCACCACATGATTTGATTAAGCAAGAGAGGGTTTAGAAAAGATTAACGAGGATGTTGCCTGGATTGGAGGGCTTGAATTATCAGGAAACATTGGATAGGCTGAATCTATACTCTCTGGAACGAAGAGGCTGAGAAATAACATGATTGAAGTATATAAAATCATGAGAGGCAGGTAGGATAGATAGCCAGAGTTTGTTTCCATGGTAGAAGTATCTAAAATTAGAGGAGATAGTTTAAGATGAGAGTGATGTCTTAAGAGGGAGTCTGAGGGTTCAATTTTTCACACAGTAGTTGATAGCTGGAGTGAGTTGTCAGAGGAGGTGGTGGAGACAGAGACAGCAACAACATTTAAAAGACATCTAGATTGGTACTTGAATGCAAAAGGCATAGAGGGATATGTAATTAATGCAGGTAAGTGAGATTGTTATAAGTAGGAACCCTTTCTATGCTGTTCAGCTATATGCTGCTTCCTTTTCTCTATTCATCCAACCTGCCACGGAGTTACCCGTACCTGTTTTTGGCTTTCATGCTTACAGGAATATTTTGGCCCTGAACTCTCATTATTTTTCTTTGAATGATTCCCACTATCAGATGTAGAGCAAGTTAAGATTTTTATTCCTGATCCATCCATTCTGTATTTACTTTTAAATGCGAGTATACAGTTGTGGTTACCATTTCCAAAATGCTCCCCCACTGATAAACTATCACTGATGCTCCCCCTACTTGACAGGCTACACTTCAGAATTAAGGTTCCCAAGGAACAGAAAAGGCATTTTAGTACTGCTTTAGAATTATTAAATGCCCAAAGTAATTTATGTTTTTTAGTTTTTTGTTAATACCTGAATAAACATTGAATATCCTGAAAGGACACAATCTGAGAATGAAAATAATTTGTATCATACAAATGGAAATGTTCCCTTGTTAAAAGTGTGAAATTTATTCCAGATTCAGTTGTCAAGGCCTTCTTTTAGCATGGAAAATTAAAAATTGAAAAACATTATAGATTGAAAAAAACTTCAATTCTTTTAATGCATTGTCATGAAGTTGGATTCATGAAAAACATTCATGTTGTAGGTGTCACACAGGAGAATTAACAAAAGATTGTTTTAACAGTTGCCATGAAATAGCATAATTTGATTGTGCTGTTATATACATTGGGGGAGGAGGGGAGGAAAGAGGTATGGTATTGATAAGTGCCAGAGGGTTTTTACCAATTCAGAGCTGAAGAATGCAAAACTGTTTGTGAAAGTAGCTCAAGTGCATCATTGCACTTTTTTCTATTACTTTGGACCAAATTTTCTAGGAATTCAAGACTTGATTTATCTGGTTTTATTTCTTTCGAATTTAAGTTACTGTTTTTTTTCAAAATGCAGATCTTTAGCATTGAAATTATGGAAAATAAGACCATAAGTGGTAACTTTTAATTGAGAACTAAAAATGCTTGAATTTGATATTTTTCTTAGAAATTTAAATGTACAAAGTGAAATGAGTGTCAAGTAATTACAAAGTTTTTTTTATACTCGCAGGAAATAGTCTGATTACTTTGACCTTCCACTTATTTAAATACCATGGACTTACGGAACATTTCAGCTTAGATTTGATAAAACTGCGTCGATTTTTAGGTAAGTAACCTTTGTTTTACCAGATGTCTTTTCTATATCTTTCTATTTGATAACTATGTGACATATTAGAATATTAGATATGTACAGCATTGAAGGCCATTTAATCCATTGTCTATCCCTGCTCTAGAAATCAGCACACGATTAAACAAGAGGGGATTTAGAAAAGATTAACAAGGATGTTGCCTGGTTTGGAGGGTTTGAATTATCAGGAAGCATTGGATAGGCTTGGTCTATGCTTGCTGGAGGGAATGTCAAATCCCATTTTCTTGACCTTTCCCAACAATCTTGCAAGTCATTCTATCTCTTACAGGAAGAGTTCTGGGTCATAATTTCTGCATTTAAAAAAAAACTATTTCTCACATTTCATTATTTATTTTCTAAAGTTTTCAACTAATACCATTTGGTCCTTGAATCATCTACTAATATTTCTCTTCTGAATCCTGTGTAAAGTAGTCATGATCTTGAATAAGACCATAAGATATAGACTATTTGGCCCATTGAGTCTGCCCCATTATTCAATCATGGTCTGATCCAATCCTTCCCTGCCTTCTCCCCATACCCTTTGATGCCCTGGCTAATCAAGAACCTAGCTATCTCTGCCTTAAATACACCCAGTGACTTGGCCTCTACAGCTGCTTGTGGCAACAAATTCCACAGATATACCACATCTGACTAAAGTAATTTCTCCGCATCTCTGTTCTAAATGGATGTCCTTCAATCCTGAAGTCGTACCCTCTTGTCCTAGACTCCCCATCCATGGGAAATAACTTTGCCATATCTAATCTGTTCAGGCCTTTTAACATTTGGAATGCTTCTATGAGATCCGCCCCCCCCCCCTCTCCTGAACTCCAGGGAATACAGCCCAAGAGCTGCCAGACGTTCCTCATAGAGTAAAGCTTTCATTCCTGGAATCATTTGTGTGAATCTTCTCTGAACCCTCTCCAGTGTCAGTAAATAAGCAGCCAAAAACTGCACACAGTATTCCAAGTGTGGTCTCACGAGTGCCTTACAGAGCCTCAACATCACATCCCTGCCCTTGTATTCTATACCTCTAGAAATGAATAGTAATATTGCATTTGCCTTCTGCACCACCGACTCAATCTGGAGGTTAACCTTTAGGGTATCCTATACAAGGACTCCCAAGTCTCTTTGCATCTTTGCATTTTGAATTCTCTCCCCATCTAAATAATAGTCTGCCCATTTATTTCTTTCACCAAAGTGCATGACCATACACTTTCCAACATTGTATTTCACTTGCCACTTCTTGTTTCCCCAACAGTACCCAATCCTCCACCTATCTTTGTATCTTTGGCAAATTTAGCCACAGATCTATTAATCCCATAGTCCAAATCATTGACATACATCGTAAAAAGCAGCAGTCCCAACACCAACCCCTGTGGAACTCTGTTGGTAACCGGCAGCCAGCCAGAATAGGATCCCTTTATTCCCACCTTCTGTTTTCTGCTGATCAGCCAATGCTCCACCCATGCTAGTAACTTCCCTGTAATTCCATGGGCTCTTATTTTGCTAAGCAGCCTCATGTGCAGCATCTTGTCAAAGGCCTTCTGAAATACCAAGTACAACACATCTACTACATCTCCTTTGTCTACCCTGCTTGTAAGTTCCTCAAAAAATTACAGTAGGTTAGTCAGGCAGGATTTCCCTTTCGGGAAACCATGCTGGCTTAGGCCTATCTTGTCATGTTCCTCCAGGTATTCCGTAATCTCATCCCTAATAATCTATTCTAACAACTTCCCAACCACTGGTCTATAGTTTCCTTTCTGCTGCCTCCCACCCTTCTTAAATAGTGGAGTAACATTTGCAATTTTCCATTCATCTGGTACAATGCCAGAATCTATCGATTCTTGAAACATAATTGTCAATGCCTCAGCAACCTCTCCAGCTACTTCCTTCAGAACCTGAGGGTGCATTCCATCAGGTCCAAGAGATTTATCCACCCTCAGACCATTAAGCTTCCTGAGCACCTTCTCAGTCGTAATTTTCACTGCACATACTTCACTTCCCTGACACTCTTGAATGTCTGGTATACTGCGGGTTTCTTCCACCATGAAGACTGATGCAAAATGCGCATTCAGTTCCTCTGCGATCTCTGCATGTCTCATTACAATATCTCCAGTGTCATTTTCTATTGGTCCCATATCTACCCTCGACCCTTTTACCCTTTATATATTTAAAAAAGCTTTTAATACCACCTTTGATTATTAGTCGCCAACTTCTTTTCGTAACACTGGACAACAAATTTTTGCGAAAGTATTGCTCCCTCAGAATTTTTTTTTGTTTATGACAGCTTGCTTGAAGATGAGCACAAATATGATTTCAGACTGCTTGTATCACGTAGGAATTTGGAGAAACAACAAATTAACTTTTATTGAATATAATGTGTTTAATTGCATAATGGTGCTGATGCTTTGCAGTAGTCCAACTAAGTTAAAAATATTTTAATGATTTTCATTTGTACTCAGTGTCTGAGGCTTCTCGCTTAAGTGTCCAACAATAATTCGCCAGTGTTGATGGATTCCAGTTGCCCTGGTATCTTTTCTCCATGACCGCAATGTCCTGTTGAAACCTATCACCATGCTTGTCACTAACAGCACCAAGATTTGCAGGGAAGAAGTCTAAATGGGAATGCAGAAAATGAATCTTTAGTGACATGTTGCATTTCATGGTTTTATATGCTTGAAGCATGCTTTCAACCAGCTGCATGTAGTTTGGTGCTTTGTAGATGCCGAGAAAAATTTGAACAACTTCCTTGAATGCCTTCCATGTGATTTTCTCTGGACCTACTAGAAATTCTTCAAGTTGCCTGTCATTGATGACCTGTTTGATTTGTGGACCAACAAAAATGCTTTCCTTAATCTTGGCATCAGTTATTCTGGGAAGCATCTGTCTCAAATATCAAAATCCTTCATAGAAATTTTTGTGCCTAGTGATAGCAAATTCCACCCTTACAGTCCTGAACCCAATAATTATTACTAAAACCTGTCCTGCCATGCGGCAACCACGCCGCCCAAGTATGCCCAAGCTTGCCTGGACAAGATAGGAAACTTTCCAGCTTACATTGTAGGCAACATTTTAATTGACTTGAATTATGAATTGAAATAATAAACATAGGTTTATTAAAAAATGGTGATGTTAGGGAAATTTCATGGTGATTTTCCTGATCAGTAGCCCAAAATTCATAAGATACACCTAAAGGTATTCAGGAAGCAAAATCTTTGTTGTCCAGTGTAATTCATCCTTTTCTTCCTAACGGCCGCCTTAGTTTTCTTCTGCAAGTTTTTAAAAGCTTCCCAATCCTCTATTTTCCCACTAGCCTTGACTTCCTTTTATGCCCTCTCTTTTGCTTTTATTTTGGTTCTGATTTCACTTGTCAGTCACGGTAGTGTCCTCTTCCATTCGAAAATTTCTTCTTATTTGGAATATATCTGTCTTGCACTTCCCTCATTTTTCGCAGAAATTCCAGCCGTTGCTGCTCTGCTGTCCTTCCTGCTAGTGTCCCTTTCCAGTCAACCTTGGCCAGTTGCTCTCTCATGCCATTGTAACTTCCTTTATTCCACTGAAATATCGACACCTTAGAATTTAGTTTCTCCTTCTCAAATTTCAAAGCGAACTGGATCATGTTGCGATCACTGTTCCCTAAGGGTTCCTTAACCTTAAGCTCTCTTATCACCACTGGATCATTGCACAACACCAAATCCAGCACAGCCAATCCCCTAGTAGGCTCAACAAGCTTTTCTAAAAAGCCATCCCTTAGATATACTACAAATTTTCTTTCTGGAGATCCAGTACTGACCTGGTTTTCCCAATCCATTTTCATGTTAAAATCCCAAACGATTATCATGACATTGCCCTTCTGACACACCTTTCCTATACCCTGCTGTAATTTGTAATCCACATCCCGGCTGCTGTTTGGAGGCATGTATACAACTGCCATTAGGGTCCTTTCACCCTTACCATTTCTTGACCCAACCCGTGGAGACTCTACACCTTCTGATCCTATGTCATCCTTTCTAATGATTTAATATTATGTCTTATACACAGGGCCACACCGCCCCCTCTGCCTACTAACCTATCTTTCTGATACACCGTATATCCTTGGATGTCCAGCTCCCAATGGCAGCCATCCTTTAGCCAAGTTTCAGAGATGGCCACAACGTCATACTTGCCAATCTGTAGCTGAATTTCAAGATGGTCCATTTTATTTCTTATGCTGCATGCATTCAAATATAACACTTTCAGTCTAGTATTTGTTGCTTTTTGTTTTAACTGCACCATGCCTCTTTTGCCCTGTAACTCATCCCACTGGCTGTGATTATGCCTCATCTCCTGCCTGTCCTTTCTATCATCTCTGTTGCCCGCTATCTTTGATTTATTTCTGTTTTCCCCTTCCTCAGACTTATCACTCTGGTTCCCATCCCCTTGCCAAATTAGTTTAAACCCTCCCTAACAGCTCTATTAAACCTGCCTGCTAGGATATTAGACCCCTTTGGGTTCAGGTGTAACCCATCTTTTTTGTGTAGGTCGTACCTCCCCCAGAAGAACCCCAGTGATCCAGGACTCTGAAGCCCTGCCCCCTACACCAGTCTCTCAGCCACACATTAATATGCCTGATTATGTTATTCTTGCGCTCGTTAGCGTGTGGCACAGGCATTACCTGGAGGTCTTGCTTTCAGCTTCCTACCTAACTCCCTGAATTCTCTTTCAGGACCTCCTCCCTTTTTCTACCTATGTCATTGGTACCAAAGTGTACCAAGACTTCTGGCTGTTCACCCTCTCCCTTCAGAATACTCTGTATCTGATCCGAAACATCCCGTACCCTGGCACCTGGGAGGCAACACACCATGTGGGTATCTCTATCAGGCTGACAGAACCTCCCGTTTGTTCCCCTCATTATGGAATCCCCTATGACTACTGCATTCCTCATCTTCCTCTTTCCTTCTGCACCATGGACCCAGGCTCAGTGCCAGAGACCCAATCGTCGTGGTCGTCCTTTGTCAGGTCACACCTCTCTACAGCATCCAAAACGAGATGATGATTACTGATGGGGATGGCCACAGGGGTGCTCTCTACTGTCTGAGCTCTTCCCTTCCCTGACAGTCACCCACTCCTGCAGCCTCGGGGTGACAAACTCCCTGTAGCTCCTATCTCCCTCCTGCTTATCTTCCCTAATACCTCTGTTCTATCTCTTAAAATTAGGTGACAAGAATTGGATGCATTAGCCTAGTTGTGATCTGACCAGTCAGTGCTGTATACATGTTTAACATATCCTCCATTCTTTTGCACTCCGTGGCTCTGTTTACAAGTCCTGAGATCCCAATGGTTTTTTAAATGTTCTTTGCTGTTCAGCTTTAGGGATGCATGTTCATAAGTATTTTACTCATTTTTTTTGCTGATAAACCCTTTGGAACTCTCCCATTTCTGTTTTTTTCTCTCTTCCCTACTTTGTCATCCAAAATGAATCGTAATTACGCTTCTGTATATTAAATATCTTCTGCCATATGCCTGCCCATTCTATGTCCTCTTGCTCACTATTTCTAACATTTACCCTTTATCACATTTCCAAGTTGTGTCCCATCTGAACATTTGGATATTTTACCTAGGCACACATGCTTGTAATTTCTTGATATCTGAAAAAAAAACATGGTATTAGTACCATTTGGATCACTAGTAATTACTATTCTGCAGAGTTCATATAAAAAAAATTGACTTAATGCAAAATAAAACAAATTTTAATATGTTGTTACCTTCCCCTCATAATTTTTCTGCTCGATCTACTTTTGAAATTTTGTGGCAGTAAATTCTTCTTTGGTAAAGACTGGTTATTTAGTTTTCCAGGTACATCATCTGTTATCCTTTGAGCACTTCCTTATTCCAGATCCATCCCATCCCTATCTTACTGTCTGCATGCCACTGGAAGACATTTAGATTCTTTTTTTTACATTATTACATTCCCCTCTTAAGCCCTCTCTTTACCCATGTTATTTTCCTTTTCAATTTTGTCACTTTTCTCTATTCAATCTGGTATTTATTTAAACTACTTAGTACAAGCCCAAGTGGACCGCACCAGAGAAAAACTCTTAGGTCATTGGTCCTAGATCTGTTAAAATGCTTTGCATCGATCCTGAACAGGACCTATGTGCCTGGAATTTGTACCAGTATACAAGAACTTAAAACCTTTCATCTTGAGTTTAGGCATACATTGATATGCTTGTTCTTATTTTATTCCCACTGTATTGTGATATTTTAGTAATCCAAATATTGCACATGAAGTCCTTTTTGAATTTGCCAATGTTACAAAGGTTTTGATGTAAGTCATGATTTTCTTTGCCTCTAGTTATTGAATGTTCTGCACTGTTTCAATCCTGGTACCATGTCTGTCTAGCACTTTGAATCACCTCTGACTTGTATGATTTGAGTCAGAGGAACGGAATCTGAATATTTTTGTTCACTGAAAAGACTGAGGAATTAGATTACAGTTTTACTGGAATATAAAGAGCCAGGTAAACTAAGTTCAAACCTGGAGTTGTAAATTGGGATTTGGAGTAAGAGAAGGCTGCAGGATGGAGTGAACCTTAGAAGAGACTTAGAAATCAAAAATATTGAAGTCATTGTATTTATAATTTGGACACTAGTAGGTAAGGAGCACTTAAAATACCTCAAATGAAACCTCCAAGTGATGTGTTCTTGATGAATTATAGATGGTAGAGATGTGAAGATCAGAAGGCAAGGCACTGTGTAGGAGATGAATTTCTGAGGTGGAACGCAACTGTGATGATTTCAAATTGTTCCCTCTGGGAAATTTGATCAGCACTTCCAATAATGGATTGTGTTTGTGCTGATTATGTGATGTCAGTATCAAATTAGCATAGAATAACATAAAACCATAAGACATGGGAGCAGAAATAGGCCATTCAGCCCATTGAGCCTGCACCGCATTTTATCATGGCTGATGTATTATCCCTTTCAACCCCATTCTCCTGCCTTCTTGCCATAACCTTTGGGACCCTAATTAAGAACCTATCAACCTCCACTTTAAATGTATTGTACCTAATGACTTGGCATCCTCAGACGTCTGTGGCAATGAATTCCACAGATTCACCACCCTTTGGCTAAAGAAATTCCTCCTGTTTTCGGTTCTAAAGGGACATCCTTTTATTCTGTGGCTGCACCCTCTGATCCCAGACTCCCAAACTATAGGAAAGATCCTCTTCATATTCACTCTGCCTGTGCCTTTCAATATTTGATAGATTTCAATATGGTACCCCTCATTCTTCTAAACTTCAGTGAGTAGAGGTTCAGAGCCATCGAACATTCTTCATATATTAATCCTGCAATTGCTGGGATCATTCTTGTGAACCTTCTCTGGGCTATCTCCAATGCCAGCACATCCTTTCTTAGACAAAGATCACGATCAAGAGAAAATCTGCAGATGCTGGAAATCCAAGGAACACACACAAAATGTTGGAGGAACTCAGCAGGCCCAGGCAGCATCTATGGAAAAGATTATTGTCGGCGTTTCGAGACCCTTCATCAGGATGGAAAAAAGATGAGTCAGAGTAAGAAAGTTGGGGGGAGGAGGAAGAACTGCAAGGTGAAACTGGGGCGAGGGAAGGGTGAAGTCGGTGGTAGCGGGTTTGCAGTGAGCATATGGTTGAAGAGTCTAGGGCAGTAGAGATCAAAGTGAGAGTAGTGAAAGAAGGTTTCACTGAACTCCCATTGAAGGGGGGGATTTAAACTTCAGGGTAGGCATCCCTGGAAGAGATGTTGCAGTGTAGTCTGACCAGTGCCTTAAAATGCCTCAGCATTGCATTCTTGCTGTTATATTGTAGTCCTCTTGAAATGAATGCTGATATTGCATTTGCCTTCCTCAGCACAGACTCGAACTGCAAATTAACCTTCAGGGAGTCTTGCAAAAGAACTCCCAAGCCCCTTTGCCCTCTGATTTTTGAATATTCTCCCCATTTGGAAAATATTCTACGCACTTATTCTGCCAAAGTGCTTGGTCATGCTCTTTACATTGTATTCCATCTACCACTTCTTTATTCATTCTACCAATCCAAGTCTTTCTGCAGACTCCCTTCTTCCTCAACACTACCTGCACCTTCACCTATCTTGTATTGTCCACAAATTTGTCACAATTTCATTGTCCAAATTATTGACGTATAGTGTGAAAAGAAGCTAGTCACCAGCAGCCAATCAGAGAACATAGAACATAGAGTAGTACAGCACAGTACAGGCCCTTCGGCCCACAATGTTGTGCCGACCCTTAAACCCTGCCTTCCATATAACCCCCCACCTTAAATTCCTCCATAAACCTGTCTAGTAGTCTCTCAGATTTCACTAAGGCCCCCTTTAATCCCACTCTTTGCCTTCCGCCAGTCAGCCAATCTTCTGTCCATACTAGTATATTTTCTGTATTACCATGGATTCTAGTTTTGTTTAGCAGCCTTGTGTGCAGCATCTTGTCAAGGGCTTCTGAAAATCCAAGTAAACAATATTATTGGGGCAAATTATGTCATGTGATACTTATTCTTAAACCTTGTCTCCTGACTTCATAATCCTTTCTCATATCTGGCTCAGGTTCTTTTGTCCTACTCTTGGCCAAGCCTCTGATTGAACTTTTTATCCTGACTGTGACTTCGACATCCCCCACCTCATCCCTGTACATGGGTCCAGCACCTGTTTTCACTTTGCATTTGACATTGATATAGTAATAAAGATGTGAAAGACATCTCAGCAGTGATTGATACTTTGAGCCTTGGATGCTGCTGAATTTTGTTGTGACCGGTCATTGGACAATTTCAGTGGATTTTGGTTAATTGGGACACATCAGGACCAGTATATTTTGGCCTGATTAAGCAGCTGCCTCAATTCATTCAAATTTATTAAAAAGATGTAAAAAAAAGACAAATTATGATTTAACTGAATAAAAATTTATGTACTTAAATGAAATACAGAACAAATTGGAGAACTACCAATACCTCTGAGTTAGTCCCTAATAGTTATCAACAGAGGATTTCATTCAGTGTACACTCAGTCTGAAAGCTTGAACTGTGGTGAGTAAACCAGTTCCAAATTGTCTTGCTACTTATTTCTTGTTAACTATCAGTGACAAACATCACTGCATTTTGAACACAAATACAAATTGACAGTGTATCATAAGTACAGTGTAGTGTCTAATGGCCGCACAAGTGCATGTGATTGACGCTAGATAGAAGCTGTTCAGAAACAGACTCCTGGTTCATTTAAGTGGCATGGTGTCCCAAATAAATAAAGGCCATCCTGGATATTTTCTCAATTAGTTTTTTTTTCTTTAAGAGTTGTCCCAAATTGATTAACTTGTCCAATTAACAGGAATCCACTGTACTGTATATACTCACCCTTTTGTGCATTTCCACCTACAACATCAGATTTATATACTAATATAAGATTTTGGTGTTATCTTGGAAATAAAATTTTAATCAACTTGAGAATGATGAAAATTCATTAATTTTCAGATTTGAATTTGAAGAAATTCAAAGCATTTTAAGAAATTGTCTCTTGAATTTCATTAATATTTCCAAATATTTCTCATGTTTGTGATCAAAGGACTTTTTTTTCCTCTTTCTGTGCAGTTATGGTTCAGGAGGACTACCACCGTAACAATCCTTATCACAACGCAGTACATGCTGCTGACGTGACTCAGGCCATGCACTGTTACCTAAAGGAATCAAAGGTAAAATAAGTGTCAAGTGACTGATACTTTCAAGTTTTGTCCCTTGGCTGTTAAATGCAGCCATCAGCAGTATATAGAACCTATTTGCATTCAACTAATTTTCCTAAAATATAGTGATCTGCTGCCATCAATATTTTGTATAAAGAAAGAATGCCGTGATTGTTTTCTCAAATCAATAAGATGAAAAGCATTAACATTAAACATATTAACTATGTTTCTTTCCAAATGTACTGATTGATTTATTGATTATTTCTACTGTTTTCTATTTTATTTCAGATTTTGAATATAGTATCTTTGTGTTACCGATTTTATACTTATCCCCTCTTCACAGTGAAACTGATAGGCTAAGTTTATATTGTCTTGAGAATAATCAAAAACAGATATAAAGATGGGAAAACATGACCTCTATGTTCATACAAGGTTTTAAATATCAGAGTTCATTCTAGAAACTACAATAAAATGCATGCCCAAAATGAAATCTCAATCTTATAGTTGTATAAGAAAATAACTAACATTAAAAATATTTACTCCAAATAGTTCCTATGTCTACATATAATAATTTTTCTCGCTCATTTAAAGCAGGTAGGTCCGACCCAGCTATTGTATAAATCTTCTCTCTCCTTCATACTTGTATCTTCAATAAAAGGACTCTCCTTGCATGATACTTTCAGGAGAGGCTGGACTGGATCAGGAATTGGGAGGAAGCTTTTTTTAATTTGCATGGCATCCACAGCAATACTCAGGCAAAGGCTCTGATACTCGGTTATTTCAGATTTTGAACATTAAAGTAACAGTGGTGGAAGGAGGCCATGTAATTAACATTCTGATCAATATTAGCTTCAAATAGCAATTTGCAATTATCTAGTATGCAATTACATTTTTATATACAGTGGATTCCAGTTAATTGAGACATATTGGGACCAATACATTTTGGCTCAGTTAAGCGTGTGCCCCAATTAGATGAAGTTTCATGGAAATAATTAAAAAGGTATGGGGGGGGGAGGGAGAAAAGGCAAACTACTACTTAACTGAGTGACACAGTATGTATTTAAACAAAATACAGAACACATCAAATCACTACTAATACTGTTACAATACTATAAACAATGTTAGTTCTTAATAGCTATTGACAGAGGAATTCATCCAGTATGTATGTTGCTGCATTCTTTTGATTGGCTGTAAGTGAAGAAAATTAACACAAGCACCTAATGCAGATAATGGACTACCTTCAAAATTTAAAGTAAATTTATTATCAAAGTACATTGATGTCACCATATATAACACTGGGATTCTTGCAGACATTCTCAATAAATCCATCATAGAATAATAACCATAACAGAATCAATGAAAGACACAACTAGCTTGGGCTTTCAACCAGCGTGCAAAAGACACTCTGTGCAAATAGAAGAAGAAAAATAATAATAATAATAAGCAAATCTAGCCCCCCGGCCACCCTCAGGGTCGCTCGGCTCACTGTCATCTAGGGAAATAGCCCTCAGCCCCGCCAGACTGGGTAATAGTTTGTGTGGATGCTGTGTAATGTACCCCACCCCGCCCAAATAACAGACATACACCAGATACGATTAAATGATTTACAGTTTATAGATATTACTGGAACTATATAATTAATAAAATGAAATATAAAAGGAAAATAAAAGGCGCCACACTTATCAAAGTTCAATCTCTTCGTGCACAAAAACAGTTGGAACTCAGGACCCTTCTTCTTCACCCTGCGACCCCACGGACCGCCCCGACCGGCCACCTGGGACCAACAACGGTGGTCGACCAGATACTCCACACGAGTCCGTCTCCGTCTCCGTCTCCCCTCCTCACCGAACTCGGGGTCCGACTCCGTTAGCGGACTCACAGCATCTGGTCCATTCTCTGTCTCTCTCTCTCTCTCTGTCCCGCCTTCTGCCCCAAAACCCCGGGCATACAAAAACTTCCAGATACACCAAAATCATAGCAACTATCCCAATTGGTTCATAACATCCTCTTATCACCCCCTAACTCACAACAAGCTGCTAGCGCAAAGCTTTCTCAGCGTTTAACATAACAAAGAAGCATTCCCGATTATAACATAACAAAGAAGCCATTTTAATTGGCCTCCGCAGTAACATAAAAGACGAAACCCCCTTACACAAATAAGCAATAAATATTGAGAACATGAGATGCAGAGTCCTTGAAAATGAGTCCATAAATTGTG
This sequence comes from Mobula hypostoma, assembly GCF_963921235.1. NCBI lineage: Eukaryota > Metazoa > Chordata > Chondrichthyes > Myliobatiformes > Myliobatidae > Mobula > Mobula hypostoma. The sequence continues at coordinate 216,628,168 of NC_086097.1, read as the reverse complement.
GGAAGGTTTCAATGATGGGCGAGTGAAGGTATCCCCTTTGATTCAAGAGTCTGATGGTTGAGGGTAATAATTGTTCCTGAACATGGTGGTGTGAGTCCTGAGCCTCCTCTACCTTCTACCGGATGACAGCAGTGAGAAGAGAGCTCTGATGTTGGGAGTCCTTGACATTAGATGCTGCTTTCCTGCGGCAATGCTCTGTGTAGATGCGCTCAATGGTGGGGAGGGCTTTACATGTGATGCACTGGGCCATATCCACTATTTTTTTGTAGTATTTTCTGTTCAAGGTCATTGGTATTTCCATACCAGGCCATAATGTAACCAGTCAATATACTCTCCACGACACAGCTATAGATGTTTGATATAGTTTAAGATGTCATGCCAAATTTTTCTAAACTCCCAAAGGAAGTAGAGGCCTGCTGTGCTTTCTTTGTTATTGCAGTTATGTGCTGGGCCAGGACACGTCCTCCAGAATGATAACATTGAGGAATATAAAGTTACTGACCCTCTCCACCTCTGATCCTCTGCGCACTCGCTTGTGAACCTCTTGTTGCCTTCTCCTGAAGTTAATAATAAGCTCCTTGGTCTTGCTTACAGAGGTTGTTGTTATGGCACCATTCAGCCAGATTTTCAACCTCCCTCTTGTATGCTGATTCATCATCACCTTTGATTCGGCCTACAACAATGTTGTTGTCAGCAACTTTGAATATGGCGTTGGAGCTGTGTGTAACCACACAGTCATAAGTGTAAAGTGAATGGAACAGGGAACTAAGCACATAGCCTTGTGTTGCACCTGTGCTGATCAAGATCTTGGAGGAGATGTCGTTGCCAATCCAAACTGACTGGGACTGCAAGTGATGAAATCGAGGATCCACTTCCACAAAAAGATATTGAGGCCAAGGTCTTGGAGCTTATTGATTAGTTTTGAGGGGATGATGGTCTTGAATGCTGAGCAGTAGTCGATAAAGAGCATCCTGATGAATAAGACCATATAATATGAGCGAGTGTCAGAGTAGAGGGAGACAGAGTGGGAGTGCTTTGGTTCAACGGGGCTTCAGCGGTAACGGGTCGAGGCGAGGTAGGTTGCCTGTGTAGAAGTATGTGTGAGGCTGATGTTCTGTGCTGGGTGTCCGATGTGGCAAGTCCTGGAGACACCCAGTCTCCAGGGCGGCCACATCTGCGCCGGGTGTGTTGAGCTGCAGCTCCTTGGGGATTGCGTTAGGGAACTGGAGATGCAGCTCGATGGCCTTTGTCTGGTCAGGGAGAGCAAGGAGGTAATAGATAGGAACTATAGACAGGTAGTCACACCGAAGCCTCGGGAAACAGATAAGTAGGTAACAGTCAGAGGGAAGGGCAAGGGTCAGATACTCGAGCGTACCCCAGTGGCTGTCCCCCATAACAATAAGTACTCCTGTTTGAGTACTTTTTGGGGGGGGGGGCGCGTGGATGGCCGACCTGGGGGAAGCAACAGTGGCCGCGCCTCTGGCACAGAGTCTGGCCTGTGGTTCAGAAGGGTAGGGAAAGGAAGAGGATGGCAGCAGTGATAGAGGACTCTATAGTTAGGGGGTCAGACAGGCAATTCTGTGGATGCAGGAAAGAAACACGGATGGTCATTTGCCTCTCAGGTGCCAGGGTCCGGGATGTTTCTGATCGTGTCCACAATATCCTGAAATGGGAAGGAGAACAGCCAGAGGTCGTGGTACATATTGGTACCAACAACATGGAAACATAGAAACATAGAAAATAGGTGCAGGAGTAGGCCATTCGGCCCTTCGAGCCTGCACCGCCATTCAGTATGATCATGGCTGATCATCCAACTCAGAACCCTGCACCAGCCTTCCCTCCATACCCCCTGATCCCTTTAGCCACAAGGGCCATATCTAACTCCCTCTTAAATATAGCCAATGAACTGGCCTCAACTGTTTCCTGTGGCAGAGAATTCCACAGATTCACCGCTCTCTGTGTGAAGAAGTTTTTCCTAATCTCGGTCCTAAAAGGCTTCCCCTTTATCCTCAAACTGTGACCCCTCGTTCTGGACTTCCCCAACATCGGGAACAATCTTCCTACATCTAGCCTGTCCAATCCCTTTAGGATTTTAGGAACATAGGTAGGAAAAGGCAGGTGGTCCTGAAAGCAGACAACAGGGAGTTAGGAAAGAAGTTGAGAAGCAGGACCTCAAAAGTAGTAATCTCGGGATTACTGCCTGTGCCACGTGGCAGTGAGTATAGGAATAGAATGAGGTGGAGGATGAATGCATGGCTGAGAGATTGGAGCAGGCGGCGGGGATTCAGATTTCTGGATCATTGGGACCTCTTTTGGGGCGGGCGTGACCTGTACAAAAAGGACAGGTTGCATTTGAATCCCAAGGGACCAACATCCTGGCAGGGAGTTTTGCAAAGGTTATTAGGGGGAGTTTAAACTAGAATTGCTGGGGGGTGGGAACTGAAATGAAGAGATGGAGCAAGAGGCGGATGGCTCACAAATAGAGAAAGCTTGGAGACAGTGGGAGAGGGAAGATACACAGGTGATAGAGAAGGGATGCGCTCAGACCGATGGTTTGAGATGTGTCTATTTTAATGCAAGGAGTATTACGAACAAAGCCAATGAGCTTGAAGTGTGGATCAGTACTTGGAGCTATGATGTTGTGGCCATTACAGAGACTTGGATGGCTCAGGAGCAGGAATGGTTACTTCAAGTGCCAGGTTTTAGATGTTTCAGAAAGGACAGGGAGGCAAAAGAGGTGCTCGCATGGCACTGTTGATCAGAGATAGTATCACAGCTGTAGAAAAGGAGGAAGTCATGGAGGGTTTGTCTGTGGAGTCTCTGTGGGTGGAAGTTAGAAACAGGAAGGGGTCAATAACTCTACTGGGTGTTTTTTCTAGACCACCCAATAGTAACAGGGACATCGAGGAGCAGATAAGGAGACAGATTCTGGAAAGGTGTAATAATAACAGGGTTGTTCTGGTGGAAGATTTTAATATCCCAAATATCGATTGGCATCTCCCTAGAGGAAGGGGTTTAGATGGGGTGGAGTTTGTTAAGTGTGTTCAGGGAGGTTTGTTGACACATTATGTAGATAAGCCTACAGGAGGAAAGGCTGTACTTGATCTGGTACTGGGAAATGAACCTGGTCAGGTGTCAGATCTCTCAGCGGGAGAGCATTTTGGAGATGGTGATCAGAATTCTCTCTCCTTTACCATAGCACTGGAGGGGGCTAGGAACAGACAAGTTCGGAAAGCGTTTAATTGGATTGAGGGGAAATATTGAGGCTATCAGGCAGGAACTTGGAAGCATAAATTGGGAACGGATGTTCTCAGGGAAACGTGTAAGAAATGTGGCAAATGTGCACGGGATACTTGCATGGAGTTCTGCATAGGTGCATTCCAATGAGACAGGGAAAGGATGGTAAGGTACAGGAACCGTGGTGTACAAAGGCTGTTGTAAATCTAGTCAAGCAGAAAAGAAGAGCTTATGAAAGGTTCAAAAAAACTGGGTAATGTTAGAGATCTAGAAGATTATAGGGCTAGCAGGAAGGAGCTAAATAATGAAATTAGGAGAGCCAGAAGAGGCCATGGGAATGTCTTGGTGAGCAAGATTAAAAAAACCCTGAGACATTCTACAAGTATTTGAAGAGCAAAAGGATAAGACGTGAGAGAATAGGACCAATCAAGTGTGACAGTGGAAAAGTGTGTATGGACCCAGAGGAGATAGTAGAGATACTTAATGAATACTTTGCTTCAGTATTCACTATGGAAAAGGATCTTGGCGATTGTAGGAATGAGTTACAACGGACTGAAAAGCTTGAGCATGTAGATATTAAGGAAGAGGATGTGCTGGAGCTTTTGGAAAGCGTCAAGTTGGATAAGTCACTGGTACTGGATGAGATGTACTCTAGGCTACTGTGGAAGGCGAGGGAGGAGATTGCTGAGCCTCCAGTGATGATCTTTGCCTCATCAATGGGGATGGGAGAGGCTCCAGAGGATTGAAGTGTTGTGGATATTGTATCCTTATTCAAGAAAGGGAGTAGAGATAGCCCAGGAAATTATAGACCAGTGGGTCTTACTTCAGTGGTTGGTAAATTGATAGAGAAGATCCTGAGAAGCAGGATTTGTGAACATTTGAAGAGGCATAATATGATTAGGATTAGTCAGTGTGGCTTTGTCAAAGGCAGGTCATGCCTTATGAGCCTGATTTTAATTTTTTGAGGATGTGACTAAACACACTGATGAAGGTAGAGCAGTATATGTAGTGTATATGGATTTCAGCAAGGCATTTGATAAGGTACCCCGTGCAAGGCTTATTGAGAAAGTAAGGAGGCATGGAATCCAAGGGGGCATTGCTTTGTGGATCCAGAAATGGCTTGCCCACAGAAGGCAAAGAGCAGTTGTAGACGGGTCACATTCTGCATGGAGGTTGGTGACCAGTGGTGTGCCTCAGGGATCTGTTCTGGTACCCCTATTCTTTGTGATTTTTATAAATGACCTGGATGAGGAAGTGGAGGGATGGGTTAGTAAATTTGCTGATGACACAAAGGTTGGAGGTGTTGTGGATAGTGTGGAGGGCTATCAGAGGTTACAGCTGGACATTGATAGGATGCAGAACTGGGCTGAGAAGTGGCAGATGGAGTTCAACCCAGATAAGTGTGAGGTGGTTCATTTTGGTAGGTCAAATATGATGGCAGAATATTGCATTAATAGCAAGACTCTTGGCAGTGTGGAGGATCAGAGGGATCTTGGGGTCTGAATCCATTGGACACTCAAAGCTGCTGTGCAGGTTGACTGTGTGGTTAAGAAGGCATACGGTGCATTGGCCTTCATCGATCGTGGGATTGAGTTTAGGAGCTGAGAGGTAAAGTTGCAGCTATATAGGACCCTGGTCAGACCCCACTTGGAGTACTGTGCTCAGTTCTGGTCACCTCACTACAGGAAGGATATGTCATCTGTAGAAAATGTGCAGAGGAGATTTACGAGGGTATTGTCTGGATTGGGGAGCATGCCTTATGAGAATTGTTGAGTGAACTTGGCCTTTTTCCTTGGAGTGACGGAGGATGAGAGGTGACCTGACAGAGGTATGCAAGATGATGAGAGGCATTGATAGTGTGGATAGTCAGGGGCTTTTTGGCTTTTTCTCAGGTCTGAAATGGCTAACATGAGACGTCACAGTTTTAAGGTGCTTGGAAGTAGGTACAGAGGAGATGTCAGGGGTAAGCTTTTTTTTATGCAGAGTGGTGAGTGCGTGGAATAGGCTGCTGGCGATGGTGGTGAAGGCAAATACGATAGGGTCTTTGAAGAGAATCCTGGATAGGTACATGGAGCTTAGAAAAAATGAGCTATGGGTAACCCTAGGTAATTTGTAAGGTGAGAGCCTCCTCGGCACAGCTTTGTGGGCCAAAGGACCTGTATCGTGCTGTAGGGTTCCTCTGTTCCCTATATAGGAGCAGAAGTAGGCCATTTGACCCTTCGGGTCTGCTCCGCCATTCAATCATGGGCTGATCCAATTCTTCCAGTCATCCCCACTCCCCTGCCTTCTTCCCACACCCTTTGATGCCCTGGCTAATCAAGAACCTATCTATCCCTGCCTTAAATGCACCCAACGACTTGGCCTCCACAGCCACTCGTGGCAATAAATTCCACCCTTTGACTAAAGTAATTTCTCTGCATCTCTGTTCTAAATGGATGTCCTTCAATCCTGAAGTCATACCCTCTTGTTGTAGACTACCCTACCATGGGAAGTAACTTTGCCATATCTAATATGTTCAGGCCTTTTAACATTCGGAATGTTTCTAAGTGATTCCCCCTCACTCTCCTGAACTCTAGGGAATACAGCCCAAGAGCTGCCAGACGTTCCTCATATGGTAACCCTTTATTCCTGGAATCACTCTCCTGTATCTTCTCTGAACTCTCTCCAATGTTAGTAAAATAAGGAGCCCAAAACAGCACACAGTATTCCAACTGTGGTCTCATGAGTGCCTTATAGAGCCTCAACATCACATCCCTGCTCTTATATCCTTTACCTCTAGAAATGAATGCCAGCATTGCATTCACCACCGTCTCAACCTGGATATTAACCTTCAGGGTATCCTACACAAGGACTCCCAAGTCCCTTTGGATCTCTGCATTTTGAATTCTCTCCCCATAGTCTGCCCATTTATTTCTTCCACCAAAGTGCATGATCGTACACTTTCCAATATAGTATTTCATTTGCCACTTCTTTGCCCATTCCCCCTGTTACGTACCCCGTAACTGGGTTGCCAAACCAGCAGAAATGGATCACTCAGTTGGAGTCTGGATTACTAGAACTAAGAAAGTTTTATTAAAGAAACAAGCAACACAGTACTCTAATCAAAAGGATAATGAATGCAACAGTTCAGCAATGATAAACATACATGTACACAGAATTCAGATGACAGGATCAATCAAGCTCTATCGTTGTCTAGGGGTAAATGACCAATTTCAAAGTGACGCAAAGTTCAGTTCAATTTAGTTCAGTTCAGTTCGCAGACAGTGGGAGGAAGGAGAGAGAGAGCAAAACGAATGAATATTCAAACGGCTCCCACACACAGACCTTCGCAGTCAGCTTTCGTGCGAACCCTTTGTGATGTCATCTGAGGTCACCAACCATGACCCCTCCGTTTCCAGATACGAATCGTTTCCCTGCGGTGAACCTGGCACCCAGGCAAGGGTGGACACACACCAGGTTCCCGCCGATCCTGCCTTTCCACCCTGAGCGTCTATGGCTTGATCCTGCGATCAGCCGTCGAAAATCTTCCCACCGACTTGTGAGAGGCGCACCGCTTCCAGGGTCTCGTTACCTCGGGTGTCGTGTGTGTGTTCTGCCTTAGCAAACCTGTCCATTTTTATCCCCTGCTGGGGTATCGCCTGTCCATCACTTCAAACAGTTCAGGGTTCAAAGGGGGAGCCGCTCTTGACAGCTCTCCTTCCTTCATTAACATCTCCACATGCTGCTCCATTGTTTTCCTTATCTCTCTCTCTCTCCTGAAGACAGGTGGCAGACCACCTGCTGATTCCACAGGACAGCTAACATCTTAATCTATGTGTATTCTTGTCACACCCCTAACTATCCGAGTCTCTCTGCAGCCTCTCTGTTTCCTCAACACTACCTGCTCCTCCACCTGTCTTTGCATCATCAGCAAATTTAGCCACAAATCCATTAATCCCATGCTGGCTTTGGCCTATCTTGTCATGTGCCTCCAGGTACACCGTAATCGCATCCCTAACAATCGATTCCAGCAACTTCCCATCCACTGATGTCAGGCTAACAGGTCTATAGTTTCCTTTCTGCTGCCTCCCACCCTTCTTAAATAGTGGAGTAACATTTGCAATTTTCCATTCATCTGGTACAATGCCAGAATCTATCGATTCTTGAAAGATTATTGTTAATGCCTCCGCATTCTCTCCAGCTACTTCCTTCAGAACCCGAGTGTGCATTCCATCAGGTCCACAAGATTTATCCACCCTCGGACCATTAAGCTTCCTGAGCACCTTCTCAGTCGTAATTTTCACTGCACATACTTCACTTCCGTGACACTCTTGAATGTCCGGTATACCGCAGATGTGTTCCACTGTGAAGACTGATGCAAAATACGCACTCAGTTCCTTTGTCATCTCTGCGTCTCTCATTACAATATCTTCAGCGTCATTTTCTGTTGGTCCTATATCTACCCTCAACTCTCTTTTACCCTTTATATACTTAAAAAAGCTTTCAGTATCTTCTTTGATCTTAGTCGCCAACTTCCTTTCATAATTCATTTTTTCCTTCCTAATGACTTTCTTAGTTTCCTTCTGCAAGTTTTTTAATGCTTCCCAATCCTCTATCTTCCCACTAGCTCTGGCTTCCTTGTATGTTCTCTCTTTTGCTTTTACTTTGGTTCTGACTTCACTTGTTAGCCACGGTAGTGTCTTTCTTCCATTCAAAAATTTCTTCTTATTTGGAATATATCTATCTTGCACTTCCCTCATTTTTTGCAGAAACTCCAGCCATTGCTGCTCTGCTGTCCTTCCTGCTACTGTCGTTTCCAGTCAACTTTGCCAGTTTCTCTCTCATTCCATTGTAACTTCCTTTATTCCACTGAAATATCGACACATTGGAATTTAGCTTCTCCTTCTTAAATTTCAAAGTGAACTGGATCATATTGTGATCACTGTTCCCTAAGAGTTCCTTATCCTTCAACTCTCATCATCTCCAGATCATTGCACAACACCCAGTCCAGCACAGCTGATCCCCTAGTGGACTCAACAATAAATGCCATCCCTCAGACATTGTACAAATTCTCTGTCTTGAGGTCCAGTGCTGGCCTGGTTTTTCCAATTTATTTTCTTGTTAAAATCCTAAATTATCATCATGATATTGCCCTTCTGACATGCCTTTTCTATCTCCTGCTATAATTTGTAATCCACATCCCAGCTGCTGTTTGGAGGCCTGTATACAACTGCCGTTAGGGTCCTTTTACCCTTACCATTTCTTAACTCATCCCATAGAGACTCTACACCTTCCGATCCTATGTCATCCCTTTCTAATGGTTTAATATTATTTCTTACACACAGGGCCACACCTCCTCTGCCTACTAACCTTTCTTTCTGATACACCATATATCCTTGGACATTCAGCTCCCAATGGCAGCCATCCTTTAGCCAAGTTTCAGAGATGGCCACAACGTCATACTTGCCAATCTGTAGCTGAATTTCAAGATGGTCCATTTTATTTCTTATGCTGCATGCATTCAAATATAACACTTTCAGTCTAGTATTTGTTGCTTTTTGTTTTAACTGCACCACGCCTCTATTGCCCTGTAACTCATCCCACTGGCTGTGATTATGCCTCATCTCTTGCCTGTCCTTTGTATTGTTGAGAAAAAGGACCGCAAAGGTAGTAATCTCGGGATTACTGCCTGTGCCACGCGACAGTGAGAGTAGGAATGCGATGAGGTGGAGGATAAATGCGTGGCTGAGGGATTGGAGCAGGGGGCAGGGATTCAAGTTTTTGGATCATTGGGACCTCTTTTGGCGCAGGTGTGACCTGTACAAAAAGGACGGGTTACACTTAAATCCTCGGGGGACCAATATCCTGGCAGCGAGATTAGCGGGGGCTACTGAGGTGACTTTAAACTAGAATGGTTGGGGGGTGGGAATCAAATTAAAGCGGCTAGGTGTGAGGAGGTTAGTTCACAACAGAGGGATGGGAACCAGTGCAGAGAGACAGAGGGGTGTAAAGTGAGCGTAGAAGCAAAAAGTACAAAGGGGAAAAGTAAAAGTGGCAGGCCGACAAATCCAGGGCAAGCATTAAAAAGGGCTAAGAGAGTTGTAAAAGAGTGCCTGAAGGCTTTATGTGTCAATGCAAGGAGCATTCGTAATAAGGTGGATGAATTGAAAGTGCAGATTGTTATTAATGATTATGATATAGTTGGGATCACAGAGACATGGCTCCAGGGTGACCAGGGATGGGAGCTCAACGTTCAGGGATATTCAATATTCAGGAGGGATAGACACGAAGGAAGGGGAGGTGGGGTGGCATTGCTGGTTAAAAAAGAGATTAACGCAATAGAAAGGAAGGACATAAGCCGGGAAGATGTGGAATCGATATGGGTAGAGCTGCGTAACACTAAGGGGCAGAAGACGCTGGTGGGAGTTGTGTACAGGCCACCTAACAGTAGTAGTGAGGTCGGAGATGGTATTAAACAGGAAATTAGAAATGTGTGCAATAAAGGAACAGCAGTTATAATGGGTGACTTCAATCTACATGTAGACTGGGTGAACCAAATTGGTAAAGGTGCTGAGGAAGAGGATTTCTTGGAATGTATGCGGGATGGTTTTTTGAACCAACATGTCGAGGAACCGACTAGAGAGCAGGCTATTCTGGACTGGGTTTTGAGCAATGAGGAAGGGTTAATTAGCGATCTTGTCGTGAGAGGCCCCTTGGGTAAGAGTGACCATAATATGATGGAATTCTTCATTAACATGGAGAGTGACGTAGTTAATTCAGAAACAAAGGTTCTGAACTTAAAGAGGGGTAACTTTGAAGGTATGAGACATGAATTAGCTAAGATAGACTGGCAAATGACACTTCAAGGATTGACGGTGGATATGCAATGGCAGGCATTTAAAGGTTGCATGGATGAACTACAACAATTGTTCATCCCAGTTTGGCAAAAGAATAAATCAAGGAAGGTAGTGCACCCGTGGCTGACAAGAGAAATTAGGGATAGTATCAATTCCAAAGAAGTAGCATACAAATTAGCCAGAGAAAGTGGCTCACCTGAGGACTGGGAGAAATTCAGAGTTCAGCAGAGGAGGACAAAGGGCTTAATTAGGAAGGGGAAAAAAGATTATGAGAGAAAACTGGCAGAGAACATAAAAACGGACTGTAAAAGCTTTTATAGATATGTAAAAAGGAAAAGACTGATAAAGACAAATGTAGGTCCCCTGCAAACAGAAACAGGTGAATTGATTATGGGGAGCAAGGACATGGCAGACCAATTGAATAATTACTTTGGTTCTGTCTTCACTAAGGAGGACATAAATAATCTTCCAGAAATAGTAAGGGACAGAGGGTCCAGTGAGATGGAGGAACTGAGCGAAATACATGTTAGTAGGGAAGTGGTGTTAGGTAAATTGAAGGGATTGAAGGCAGATAAATCCCCAGGGCCAGATGGTCTGCATCCCAGAGTGCTTAAGGAAGTGGCCCAAGAAATAGTGGATGCATTAGTGATAATTTTTCAAAACTCGTTAGATTCTGGACTAGTTCCTGAGGATTGGAGGGTGGCTAATGTAACCCCACTTTTTAAAAAAGGAGGGAGAGAGAAACCGGGGAATTATAGGCCGGTTAGCCTAACGTCGGTGGTGGGGAAACTGCTGGAGTCAGTTATCAAGGATGTGATAACAGCACATTTGGAAAGCGGTGAAATGATCGGACAAAGTCAGCATGGATTTGTGAAAGGAAAATCATGTCTGACGAATCTCATAGAATTTTTTGAGGATGTAACTAGTAGAGTGGATAGGGGGGAACCAGTGGATGTGGTATATTTGGATTTTCAAAAGGCTTTTGACAAGGTCCCACATAGGAGATTAGTGTGCAAACTTAAAGCACACGGTATTGGGGGTAAGGTATTGGTGTGGGTGGAGAATTGGTTAGCAGACAGGAAGCAAAGAGTGGGAATAAACGGGACCTTTTCAGAATGGCAGGCGGTGACTAGTGGGGTACCGCAAGGCTCAGTGCTGCGACCCCAGTTGTTTACAATATATATTAATGACTTGGATGAGGGAATTAAATGCAGCATCTCCAAGTTTGCGGATGACACGAAGCTGGGTGGCAGTGTTAGCAGTGAGGAGGATGCTAAGAGGATGCAGGGTGACTTGGATAGGTTGGGTGAGTGGGCAAACTCATGGCAGATGCAATTTAATGTGGATAAATGTGAAGTTATCCACTTTGGTGGCAAAAATAGGAAAACAGATTATTATCTGAATGGTGGCCGATTAGGAAAAGGGGAGGTGCAACGAGACCTGGGTGTCATTATACACCAGTCATTGAAAGTGGGCATGCAGGTACAGCAGGCGGTGAAAAAGGCGAACGGTATGCTGGCATTTATAGCGAGAGGATTCGAGTACAGGAGCAGGGAGGTACTACTGCAGTTGTACAAGGCCTTGGTGAGACCACACCTGGAGTATTGTGTGCAGTTTTGGTCCCCTAATCTGAGGAAAGACATCTTTGCCATAGAGGGAGTACAAAGAAGGTTCACCAGATTGATTCCTGGGATGGCAGGTCTTTCATATGAAGAAAGACTGGATGAACTGGGCTTGTACTCGTTGGAATTTAGAAGATTGAGGGGGGATCTGATTGAAACGTATAAGATCCTAAAGGGATTGGACAGGCTAGATGCAGGAAGATTGTTCCCGATGTTGGGGAGGTCTAGAACGAGGGGTCACAGTTTGAGGATAGAGGGGAAGCCTTTTAGGACCGAGGTTAGGAAAAACTTCTTCACACAGAGAGTGGTGAATCTGTGGAATTCTCTGCCACAGCAAACTGTTGAGGCCAGTTCATTAGCTATGTTTAAAAGGAAGTTAGATATGGCCCTTGTGGCTACAGGGGTCAGGGGGTATGGAGGGAAGGCTGGGTTCTGAGTTGGATGATCAGCCATGATCATAATAAATGGCGGTGCAGGCTCGAAGGGCCGAATGGCCTACTCCTGCACCTATTTTCTATGTTTCTATGTTTCTATGTATCATCTCTGTTGACCATAAGATATAGGAGCAGAATTAGGCTATTTGGCCCATTGAGTCTGCTCCACCATTTCATTATGGCTGATCTAATTTTCCTCTCAGCCCCAATCTCCTGTCTTCCCCCCGTAGCCCTTCAAGCACGAACCAATCAAGAATCTATCAACCACTGCCTAAAATATACATAAAGGTACTTGACTCCACATGCCTGTGGCAAAGATTCCACAGATTCACCACCACTTCTCCTCATCTGTCTTCTAAATTAACACCCCTGTAATCTGAGGCAGTGTCCTCTGGTCTTAGACTCTCCCACCATAGCAAACATCCGCCCCGAGTCTGCTTTATTAAGACCTTTCACCATTCGATAGGAGATTTTGTGGACGTGAGAAGGACACCCGCATGGTTTGTTGCCTCCAGGGTGCCAGGGTCCAGGATGTCTCTGACCGGGTGCACGACATCTTGGTGCGAGAGGGAAAGCAACCAGAAGTCATGGTACATGTTGGTACCAATGACATAGGCAGGGAGAGAGATGAGGTCCTGAACTGTGAGTTTCGTGAACTAGGCAGAAGGCTGAAGAACAGGACCTCAAGGGTGGCGTTCTCAGGATTGCTGCCAGTGCTACGTGACAGTGATGGTAAGAATTGGAGGAGATGGCAGTTGAATGCGTGGCTGAGGAGTTGGTGCAGGGGGCAGGGTTTTAGATTTTTGGATCATTGGGATCTCTTCTGGGGAAGGTGGGACCTGTACAGATTGGATGGGTTGCACCTGAACTCGAGGGGGAGCAATATCCTTGCAGGTAGGTTTGCTAGCATGGTTCGGGAGGGTTTAAACTACAAACCCCATTTCCAGAAAAGTTGGGAGATTTTCCAAAATGCAATAAAAACAAAAATCTGTGATATGTTAATTCACGTGAACCTTTATTTAACTGACAAAAGTACAAAGAAAAGATTTTCAATAGTTTTACTGACCAACTTAATTGTATTTTGTAAATATACACAAATTTAGAATTTGAAGGCTGCAACACACTCAACAAAAGTTGGGACAGAGTTAAAATAAGATTGAAAAGTACACAGAATATTCAAGTGACACCGGTTTGGAAGACTCCACATTAAGCAGGCTAATTGGTAGCAGGTGAGGTATCATGACTGGGTATAAAAGTAGCGTCTATCAAAGGCTCAGTCTTTGCACACAAGGATGGGTCGTGGCTCACCCCTTTGTGCCAAAATTCATGAGAGAATTGTTAGTCAGTTCAAAAGGAACATTTCTCAACGCATGATTGCAGAGAATTTAGGTTTTTCAACATCTACAGTACATAATATTGTGAAAAGATTCAGAGAATTCAGAGACATCTCAGTGCGTAAAGGGCAAGGTCGGAAACCACTGTTGAATGCGCATGATCTTCAAGCCCTCAGGCGGCACTGCCTAAGAAACCGTCATGCTACTGTGACAATTATAGCCACCTGGGCTCGGGAGTACTTCGGAAAACCATTGTCACTCAACACAGTCTGTCGCTGCATCCAGAAATGCAACTTGAAACTGTATTATGCAAGGAGGAAGCCATACATCAACTCTATGCGGAAATGCCGGCGAGTTCTGTGGGCCCAAGCTCATCTCAGATGGACCGAAAGACTGTGGAACCGTGTGCTGTGGTCAGATGAGTCCACATTTCAGCTAGTTTTCGGAAAAAACGGGCGTCGAGTTCTCCGTGCCAAAGAGGAAAAGGACCATCCAGATTGTTATCAGCGATAGGTGCAAAAGCCAGCATCTGTCATTGTATGGGGGTGCATCAGTGCCCACGGCATGGGTGAGTTGCATGTATGTGAAGGTACCATTGACTCTGAGGCGTATATTAGGATTTTAGAGAGACGTATGTTACCATCAAGGCGACGTCTCTTCCTGGGACATCCATGCTTATTTCAGCAGGACAATGCCAGACTACATTCTGCACAGGCTACAACAGCATGGCTTTGTAGACACAGTGTACGTGTGCTTGACTGGCCTGCTGCCAGTCCAGATCTATCTCCTATTGAAAATGTATGGTGCATCATGAAGAGGAGAATCAGACAACGGAGACCACGGACTGTTGATCAGCTGAAGTCTTATATCAAGCAAGAATGGACAAAATTTCCAATTGCAAATCTATTACAATAAGTATCCTCAATTCCAAAACGATTAAAAAGTGTTATTAAAAGGAAAGGTGATGTAACACAATGGTAAACATGCCTCTGTCCCAACTTTTGTTGAGTGTGTTGCAGCCATCAAATTCTAAATTTGTGTATGTTTACAAAATACAATTAAGTTGGTCAGTAAAACTATTGAAAATCTTTTCTTTGTACTTTTGTCAGTTAAATAAAGGTTCATGTGAATTAACATATCACAGATTTTTGTTTTTATTCTATTTTGGAAAATATCCCAACTTTTCTGGAAATGGGGTTTGTAATTTGCAGGGGGGGACGGGACCCGGAGCGATAGAGCAGGGAAAGAAGTGCATGGAGTAAAGCCAGATCTAACATATAGAGAGGCTTTGAGGAAAGAGAAGCAGAATAAACGGTGTAAAGGTAATAAGGTAGAAGGGCTGAAATGTGCGTACCTCAATGTAAGGAGCATCAGGAACAAAGGTGATGAACTGAGAGCTTGGATACATACATGGAATTATGATGTAGTGGCCATTACAGAAACTTGGCTGGCACCAGGGCAGGGATGGATTCTCAATATTCCTGGATTTCAGTGCTTTAAAAGGGTTAGAGAGGGGGGAAAAGGGGAGGAGGGGTAGCATTACTGGTCGGGGATACTACTACAGCTACAGAAAGGGTGGGTAATGTAGTAGGATCCTCTTTTGAGTCAATATGGGTAGAAGTCAGTAAATGGAAGGAAGCAGTTACTCTATTGGGGGTATTCTATAGGCCCCCTAGTAGCAGCAGAGATACAGAGGAGCAGATTGGGAGGCAGATTTTGGAAAGGTGCAAAAATAACAGGCTTGTTATCATGGGTGACTTTAACTTCCCTAATATTGATTGGCACGTGATTAGTTCCAAGGCTTTAGATGGGGCAGAGTTTGTTAAGTGTGTCCAGGACGGATTCCTGTCACAGTATGTGGACAGGCCGACTAGGGGGAATGCCATACTAGATCTAGTACTAGGTAATGAACTGGGTCAGGTCACAGATCTCTCAGTGGGTGAGCATCTGGGGGACAGTGACCACCGCTCCCTGGCCTTCAGCATTATCATGGAAAAGGATAGAAACAGAGAGGACTGGAAAATTTTTAATTGGGGAAGGGCAAATTATGAGGCTATAAGACTAGAACTTGCGGGTGTGAATTGGGATGATGTTTTTGCAGGGAAGTGTACTATGGACATGTGATCGATGTTTAGAGATCTCTGGCAGGATGTCAGGGATAAATTTGTCCCAGTGAGGAAGATAAAGAATGGTAGGGTGAAGGAACCATGGGTGACAAGTGAGGTGGAAAATCTAGTCAGGTGGAAGAAGGTAGCATACATGAGGTTTAGGAAGCAAGGATCAGAGGAGTCTATTGAGGAATATAGGGAAGAAAGAAAGGAGCTTAAGAAGGGGCTGAGAAGAGCAAGAGGGGGGCATGAGAAGGCCTTGGCGAGTAGGGTAAAGGAAAACCCCAAGGCATTCTTCAATTATGTGAAGAAGAAAAGGATGACAGGAGTGAAGGTAGGACCTTCAGATAAAGGTGGGAAGATGTGCCTGGAGATAAAGGTGAGAAGATGTGCCTGGAGGCTGTGGAAGTGAGCGAGGTCCTCAATGAATACTTCTCTTCGGTATTCACCAATGAGAGGGAACTTGATGATGGTGAGGACAATATGAGTGAGTTTGATGTTCTGGAGCATGTTGATATTAAGGGAGAGGAGGTGTTGGAGTTGTGAAAATACATTAGGACGGATAAGTCCCCGGGGCCTGATGGAATATTCCCCAGGCTGCTCCACAATGCGAGGGAAGAGATTGCTGAGCCTCTGGCTAGGATCTTTATGTCCTCGTTGTCCACGGGAAGGGTACCGGAGGATTGGAGGGAGGCGAATGTTGTCCCCTTGTTCAAAAAAGGTAGTAGGGATAGTCCGGGTAATTATAGACCAGTGAGCCTTGCGTCTGTGGTGGGAAAGCTGTTGGAAAAGATTCTTAGAGATAGGATGTATGGGCATTTAGAGAATCATGGTCTGATCAGGGACAGTCAGCATGGCTTTGTGAAGGGCAGATCATGTCTAACAAGCCTGATAGAGTTCTTTGAGGAGGTGACCAGGCATATAGATGAGGGTAGTGCAGTGGATGTGATCTATATGGATTTTAGTAAGGCATTTGACAACGTTCCACACGGTAGGCTTATTCAGAAAGTCCAAAGGCATGGGATCCAGGGAAGTTTGTCCAGGTGGGTTCAGAATTGGCTTGCCTGCAGAAGGCAGAATGTCATGGTGGAGGGAGTACATTCAGACTGGAGGGTTGTGACTAGTGGTGTCCCACAAGGATCTGTTCTGGGACCTCTACTTTTTGTGATTTTTATTAACAACCTGGATGTGGGGGTAGAAGGGTGGGTTGGCAAGTTTGCAGACGACACAAAGGTTGGTGGTGTTGTAGATAGTGTAGAGGATTGTCGAAGATTGCAGAAAGCATTGATAGGTCCTAGCTATGCCTGCCTTTTTGTTGGCTTTGTGGAACATTCCATGTTCCAAGCCTATACTGGTATCTGTCCCCCACTTTTCCTTCGCTACATCAACGACTGCATTGGCACTGCTTCCTGCACGCATGCTGAGCTCGTTGACTTCATTAACTTTGCGTCCAGCTTTCACCTTGCCCTCAAGTTTACCTGGTCCATTTCCGACACCTCCCTCTCCTTTCTAGATCTTTCTGTCTCTATCTCTGGAGACAGCTTATCTACTGTTGTCTACTATAAGCCTACTGACTCTCACAGCTATCTGGACTATTCCTCTTCTCACACTGTCTCTTGGAAAAATGTCATCCCCTTCTTGCAATTCCTCCATCTCCGCCGCATCTGCTCTCAGGATGAGGCTTTTCATTCCAGGACGAGGGAGATGTCCTCCTCTTTTAAAGAGAGGGGCTTCCCTTCCTCCACCATCAACTCTGCTCTCAAACACATCTCCCCCATTTCACGCACATCTGCTCTCACTCCATCCTCCCGCCACCCCACTAGGAATAGGGTTCCCCTTGTCCTCACCTACCACCCCACCAGCCTCCGGGTCCAACATATTCTCCGTAACGTCTGCCAGCTCCAACGGGATCCCACCACTAGGCACATCTTTCCCTCCCCCCACCTCTCTCTGCTTTCTGCAGGGATCGCTCCCTACGTGACTCACTTGTCCATTCTTCCCCCCCATCCCTCCCCACTGATCTCCCTCCTGGCACTTATCCTTGTAAGCGGAACAAGTGCTGCACATGCCCTTACACTTCCTCCCTTACCACCATTCAGGGCCCCAGACAGTCCTTCCAGGTGAGGTGACTTGTCACCTGTGAGTCGGCTGGGGTGATGTACTGCGTCCGGTGCTCCCGATGTGGCCTTCTGTATATTGGCGAGACCCGACGCAGACTGGGAGATCGTTTCGCTGAACAGCTACGCTCTGTCTGCCAGAGAAAACAGGATCTCCCAGTGGCCACATATTTTAATTCCACGTCCCATTCCCATTCTGATATGTCTATCCACGGCCTCGTTTACTGTAAAGATGAAGCCACACTCAGGTAGGAGGAATAACTCCTTAGATTCTGTCTGGTTAACCTCCAACCTGATGCCATTAACATCGATTTTTCAAACTACAGTGATGCCCCCCCCCCCACCTCACCATTTCCCATCGCCTTTTCCCCTCTCACCTCATCTCCCAGCCTGTCCACCGCCTCCCTCTGGTGCTACTCCCCACTTTTCTTTCTTCCATGGCCTTCTGTCCTCTCCTATCAGCCCTTTATCTCTTTCACCAATCAACTTCCCAACTTCTTACTTCACCCCTCCCCCTCACATTTTCACTTATCACCTTGTGTTTTTCTCTTGCCTCTCTTTTAAATGTACTCATCATTTTTTTTCTCTCCAGTCCTGCTGAAAGTTCTTGGCCGGAAAAGTCTACTGTACTTTTTATCCATAGTTGCTCCCTGGACTGCTGAGTTCCTCCAGCATTTTGCATGTGTTGCTCTTCATTTTCATTGCAACGTTGAGGATGATTGTCTATATCTTCAAATTCTTCATAACTCCTGACTGGTTGAAGTTCTGATATTGTTTCATTTTCACTCCTGGCCACTTCTGGTATCTGCAAGCCTGAATGCTTGAAACCAGTGAGCAAAACTGTTCTGAATTGTCTTGCTGCTTATTTCTCACCAACTATCAGTGACAGTGACAAACACACGCACAACAAACACTGTTCACTCTAAGCACAGTGCAGTGTCTTAACAGTAACACAAGTGTGCACGACTAATGCTTCTTAGATACTGTTCGGCAACAGTCTCTGTCCTAATTAAGTGGCATGTTGTCCCGAGTAAACGAAGGGAGTCATTGTTATTTTCTCGATTGTCTTTTGTTTTTTAAAGAGTTGTCAAAAATTAGTGGCTGCCCCAATTTAACTGATGGCTTAATTATCTGGAATCCACTGTATACGGTAATTAGCTTGAAATTACAGATTCATTGTGTCAGCTGTCAGTATGGAATAATGAAATATAAACAGAAAATAAGAGAAATACCAGCAAGTCAGGCATCAAAAGTGGAGAGAAATTGTTAACATTACAGTTCATTGACTTCATCAGAGCTTGGAATAAAATTAAAATTCAAAAATGGAAGAGGAATATAACTGTGGGTCTGGAGAAAGGAATGCAAAATGTTAATGCGAAAGGAATGTAAAGACATTGATTTTTTTTGTTAATTTAATTCTGTATCAAATACTCTTTAAGGCATTTTGCATTTCCTCTGATCTGAGTTGCTCATAAATGTTATCACCTCATCACATTTATATTCAGATTTTATCACTAAATCATATCAAAACATCTCAAAACATCTCTTTCATTGTGTTATCTAATACTTGTACATTTGGTACTAATCAAAATTTTATTTTTTTAAATTGTGTGTGTGTGTGTGTGTATATATATGTGTGTGTGTGTGTGTGTGTGTATGTGTATATATATATATATATATATATATATATATATATATATACACACACACACACACACACACACACACACACACACACATACACAATCCTTATCTGAAATCCTTGGGGCCAGTTGCATTTCGGAATTCAGAATTTTTCAGATTTTAGAAAATTGATAATTATATTGATAATTAACCTGTTTCAGTGCGGGTGGACTTTAGGACCCGGGAGCGCTCCTGACCTACGCACATCCTCCCGTATACTTTAAATCATCTCTGAATTACTCATAATACCTAATACAATGTAAATGCTATGTAAATAGTTGTTATACTGTATTGTTTAGGGAATAATGACAAGAAAAAAGTCTGTGCATGCTTAAACAGTGAGTGCTGGAGAGAGAACTTCTGGGTTTTCCCGATCCGTGCTCTTTTTGACATTTTCACAGTGAAATTAAACACACAGTCAACAGTGAACACAAGACATATAGTTATGTGGGATAAAGACTATAAATACTATTACAGTTTTATTAAACATTCAATAAAACATAAAAATATACAGCTTCAAACGAACCAAATCAAACTCATGGTAGATGACATAAATACTCTAGGACATATACAGGTTCAAACTAAACTAGTTAAGTTGCATTACGTCTGGCAAACAAAGCTAAATAGTCTACAGGTACCTGATGGGCCAGGAACAGGATTCTCAAGTTATGAAGCAGCACGACGACAGATGGCATATTTAAAGACTTCTTCAAGTGTCATTTGTCTCATTAACATAGGTTTATGTCTAAGCAATCTCTCTTTAACTGAGAAAACTGCCATAATCTCTTGCTCACTGGTAAATGCACATTGTTCAAGGCCAGCAATTAACTGATCACACATTTTCACCATATCGTCTATGGGGATTTTTTCACCTGTGTTCACTATGGCATCATCACTACTACATGCTTATCTGTATTTAGCACCATTTCAGCAATTTCACCATCACTCAAGGAATGCACAACAGGTGCATCATTGTCAATGTTCAGCATTTCTTCGATGTCAGCTTCCTCTAACTTATTTGCACTTTTGTTCGATAACATTTTAGCGTAAGTTACGAGGTTTGATATCATCATCTTCTCATTAGTGACACGAAATCCTTCAAGTCTTGATCTGTAGGTTCATTTGCATCGTACATCGTTGTAGGCCAAAGTCTGTGCCAAGCATTTGTTAATGTTAATTTATCAACATCATTCCAAGTATTAGCAACTGTGTAAATGCCATCGTTAACATTGAACTCTTTCAGGAAGTCTTGGATTCCTACTCCTCTGTTGACTGCAGAAAGCATATAATTCAAAAAATAGTCTTTATACTTGCTGTTCAAGGAGCATAAAATTCCTTGGTCACAAGGCTGTAATATAGATGTCACAGTGGGGGGGGCAAGTAAATTGCGAAAACATCACTTTTCACAAGAAGTTCGGCAGGGAGATGTGCGGAGCAGTTGTCCAGGAACAATAAAATTTTACAGTTTTCTTCCAGTCCAGCTTGCCTGCAATAAGCTCGTACCGCTGGTACAAAGTGGTTATTGAACCAGTCAGAAAACATTTCTCGGGTTACCCATGCTTTCTTGTTTGCATAATAATGCACAGGTAAATTGCGTACACCTTTCAGACATCTCGGATGTTGGCTTTTTCCAATGACTGCCAACTTTACCTTGTGTGTGTCTGCTGCATTGGCACACCCAAGAATAGTTAACCTGCCCTTAGCATCTTTAAAACCTGTTGGTGCTCTCTCATCAGCCGTTGTTAATGTTTTTCTAGGAACGTAGCACCAGTACAAAGCTGTTTCATCAGCATTGTAAATTTGTTCAGGGCTAAGGTTTTCATCAGATATTATCTTGGCAAATTCGTCAATGTAATTTTCAGCTGCTTCATGATCAGCAGAAGCTTTTTCACCACAGATTTTCAGATATTTTACATCATGACGCTTCTTAAATTTCTGCAGCCAACACTCTGAATATTGACACTCACCGTCAATATTCAGTTCTCCATGGTATATTCTAGCTTGTTTCATGATCAACATGACATACAGTGGCATACGTTCACTTCTTAGTTTTCTAATCTACTCAATCAACACACTGTCAAGATCTTCATTTTTTGCCCTATGCATTGTTTTCCTATTTTTCATTAGTTTGTGGTCATCACTGTCACTATAAAACTTCAGTAACTTGTCTTTCTGTTTCTTTAAATCATATACAGTGGTAGTTCTGACACCATGTTCTTCAGTAAGACGCCGCACAGACACACCACAATCAAACTTCTGCAATAACTCCACTTTCTGTGTTATTGATAATAATAGAGGCTTCCTTCTCATTGTTACTCATAGGGGTATCTGCAGCTCTTTTTGACATTTTCACAGTGAAATTAAACACAAAGTCAACAGAGAACACAAAATATCAGCGAACAGCAAATGCTCTCTCTCTCTCTCTCTCTCTCTCTCTCTCTATATATATATATATATATATAGTGCGCATAGATAGATTCTTATTCAGTATTTAAACATTGCATGCCCTGCCCCATTGCCTTTATTCACTTTTTTAACATCTGGGAAGGAAATGAGGTAGGGGTGAACAGAAGAAATTTTGTATTGCTGAAAGATTTGACTTGACCATTTTGGAGGCAAGTAAATAGCGTTGAATCGATTTATCCTACCAAGATAATCACTGAGTTTTGGATACAGCAGATCATATGATGGAGGAAAATAATTAATTGAATAGATAAATATAATTGTCACTTTGTGCTTTAAATAAGCAATCATTGCAGTTGATGGACTATGCTTTATTTTGACCTTTCACACCAAGTTTTAGGAGTAGAAATATCCCTGGATGCTGCTCTGCAGAATACAGATCTTAAAGTTGCTGCTGATGGTTTAGACCTACCGTATGTAGTTCATTTGTGTAACACTTTAAAGGAATTGGACTGCACATAAAAGATGAAAATCCTGGTACTTTTTCAGTGATTTAGCACACTGTTAGAAATGCCTTTTGTACCTCAAAATTACAGACACTAGTATTCCTGCACTGTTTTGAGGACAAGTACGGCCCTCGTGCTTTTGGAGTGAGAAGAATGACGTAGATTTGTAAAGTATATGTGTAATTGTGAAAATGTAACATTTAGTTTCTCCTTGCAATTAAACCTAGTCATTTAGTTATTGTGACATACTGTATATTTCTTTCAATGAATTAAATAAAATTGGAAACTTATTGGCCTTACAGCAATTTAAAAAATAATGCAATTTACCAACACTTAAAATAAATGTAAACAGTACACTGGTTATGAAAAGGTTAGATGTAATTAATGAGCTTCAGCCATGCCGGACTGATGCCTATCATTCAATCAGCTACAGCTACTCACAGGTAACCTGTGGATGTTTGACTGGTGACAATAACTAGGGACTGTGGGGAAATATGTTTATAGTACAGTAAAGAAAGCAATGATGTATGTTCTTAAGCAGCTTGTAACAACCCTCATGAAGCAGAATCTAAACTAATAATTATAAATGAGAATATTTAATTAAATGAAAAACTGCGTAAGAGTGATGTGGTGAGTTAGAAAGGATAAGGGGAAAGAATGAGCTCGGGCAAGCAAAAGGGCTGCACCAACTTTTTAGACCATGTGTAGTGGGCAAGTACTGCATTTTCACTTTTCAATGTCTTTAATCTCTCTGCAAGGCACCCATAGAGTGAGGTTTGCAGAGGAGCACGAGTCAAACTCGTGAAATGACATCTATACACAGATTTGTGGATAGTGCAGTTTGCTAATCAATTTGCTTCATAAGTAAATGAATTATAGTGCTGATAATCTTTCATAAGATCCAGGCCAGTGTGTTTATGCAACATACACAATGCTGGAGGAACTTGCCAGGTCAGGCAGCATCAATGGAAAAGAGCAAACAGTCAACATTTCAAGCCAAGACCCTTCACCTGGACTGGAGGGAAAAAATGAGAAGTCAGAGTAAGTGACCCTGACTTCTCATTTTTTTTTCCCCCAACCCTATGATGAAGGGTCTCGGTCCAAAACATTAACTGTTTGCTGTTTTCCAAAGATGCTGCCTAGTCTGCTGAGTTCCCCCAACGTTTTGTGTATTGCTTGGATTTCCAACATCTACAGATTCTGTCGTGTTTATGCTGGTTGTTTATGCTGATTTGTAAAATATCACAATTCAGCATTTCTATTTTAGTTATTCTTGCTTAAATGCATGACTGTCTTTTCCTTTAAAGTTTGCGAAGTCTATTTCTCCATGGGATATTCTGGTGGGTTTGCTAGGAGCTGCCACACATGACATGGATCATCCTGGTGTTAACCAGCCTTTCCTAATCAAAACCAGTCACTACCTAGCAAGTTTATACAAGGTAAGTATTGATTGAATTTGCTTAAGAGCCAAAATTCATTGTCTTGTGACTAAAAAAAAGCTATGTAAGTGAAGAATTAGTTACCAAGAAACTGGATTTTATCCTTCGTGTTCCACCGTGCACTAAAACCCAATCCTTTACTTATGGAGTCGTGAGCCAAAACAGGATCCAGCTCAATGTAATGCAGCTGGGAAACTTTCCTCACCACCAATGTCAGAAAGTGTCAAAACCTAACAATCATGGCTTCCATGATAGAGAGTGGCTACAGTAGAGGTGGAGAAACTAAACCTTGCAAAGGAACATGGAAGCCATGGTGCAGGAGATGGAAGATGTGTGGGGGATGGGAGGACTTGACAGGACGTAGTTACAGTAGGGGCAGGAGGAGAGGAATGATGACAACCGGGAAGAGCACAGTGTGTCAATGCACCTGAAAACCCACAACATCACCTCAGAACCAGGTGCTGTGAGGGATGAGCAGGTGAGATTCGAGGGACGTATCACAAAGATGTACCTGCCACTGAATTCAATGTGATGGTAAAAATTTATGAATACGCTTGGATACAGCTAAATTAAAGTAAAGTAGATATTATCCTTGACTGATTTTTAAATATGATCCCAGATTTGGTTTAAAGTTGTGTAGAAAAGACTTAAGAGCATAAGAAGATATGTGCAGTTCGTGTTTTCCTTCCTGACCCAAAAGTCTGTGTATTCTTCGTATCACATAGAAACATAGAAAATAGGTGCAGGAGCAGGCCATTCGGCCCTTTGAGCCTGCACCGCCATTCAGTATGTTCATGGCTGATCATCCAACTCAGAACCCTGTACCAGCCTTCCACCCCCATACCCCCCTGATCCCTTTAGCCACAAGGGCCATATCTAACTCCCTCTTAAATATAGCCAATGAACTGGCCTCAACTGTTTCCTGTGGCAGAGAATTCCACAGATTCACCACTCTCTGTGTGAAGAAGTTTTTCCTCATCTCAGTCCTAAAAGGCTTCCCCTTTATCTTCAAACTGTGACCCCTCGTTCTGGACTTCCCCAACATCGGGAACAATCTTCCTGCATCTAGCCTGTCCAATCCCTTTAGGATTTTATATGTTTCAATAAGATCCCCCCTCAATCTTCTAAATTCCAATGAGTATAAGCCTAGTCGATCCAGTCTTTCATCGTATGAAAGTCCTGCCATCCCAGGAATCAATCTGGTGAACCTTCTTTGTACTCCCTCTATGGCAAGGATGTCATTCCTCAGATTAGGGGACCAAAACTGCACACAATACTTCAGGTATGGTCTCACCAAAGCCTTGTACAACTGCAGTAGTACCTCCCTGCTCCTGTACTCGAATCTTCTTGCTATGAATGCCAGCATACCATTCGCCTTTTTCACCGCCTGCTGTACCTGCATGCCCACTTTCAATGACTGTTGTATAATGACACCCAGGTCTCGTTGCACCTCCGCTTTTCCTAATTGGCCACCATTCAGATAATAATCTGTTTTCCTGTTTTTACCGCCAAAGTGCATAACCTCACATTTATCCACATTAAATTGCATCTGCCATGAATTTGCCCACTCACCTAACCTATCCAAGTCATGCTGCATCCTCTTAGCATCCTCCTCACTGCTAACACTGCCGCCTAGCTTTGTGTCATCCGCAAACTTGGAGATGCTGCATTTAATTCCCTCATCTAAGTCATTAACATATATTGTAAACAACTGGGGTTCCAGCACTGAGCCTTGCGGTACCCCACTAGTCACTGCCTGCCATTCTCAAAAGGTCCCATTTATTCCCACTCTTTGCTTCCTGTCTGCCAACCAATTCTCTATCCACATCAATACCTTACCCCCAATACCGTGTGCTTTAAGTTTCCACACTAATCTCCTGTGTGGGACCTTGTCAAAAGCCTTTTGAAAATCCAAATATACCACATCCACTGGTTCTCCCCTATCCACTCTACTAGTTACATCCTCAAAAAATTCTATGAGATTCGTCAGACATGATTTTCCTTTCACAAATCCATGCTGACTTTGTCCGATGATTTCACCACTTTCCAAATGTGCTGTTATCACATCTTTGATAACTGACTCTAGCATTTTTCCCACCACTGATGTCAGGCTAACCGGTCTATAATTCCCCGGTTTCTCTCTCCCTCCTTTTTTAAAAAGCGGGGTTACATTAGCCACCCTCCAATCCTCAGGAACTAGTCCAGAATCTAAAGAGTTTTGAAAAATTATCACTAATGCATCCACTATTTCTTGGGCTACTTCCATAAGCACTCTGGGATGCAGACCATCTGGCTGTCTTAACCAAATTTTTTCTTTTCACCTATCTATAAAAGCTTTTACAATCAGTTTTTATGTTCCCTGCCAGTTTTCTCTCAGAATCTTTTTTCCCCTTCCTAATTAAGCCCTTTGTCCTCCTCTGCTGGACTCTGAATTTCTCCCAGTCCTCCGGTGAGCCACTTTTTCTGGCTAATTTATATGCTTCTTCTTTGGAATTGATACTATCCCTAATTTCCCTTGTCAGCCATGGGTGCACTACCTTCCTTGATTTATTCTTTTTCCAAACTGGGATGAACAATTGTTGTAGTTCATCCATGTGATCTTTAAATGCTTGCCACTGTATATCCACCGTCAACCCTTTAAGTGTCATTTGCCAGTCTTTCTTAGCTAATTCATGTTTCATACCTTCAAAGTTACCCTTCTTTGATTCTGAATTAACTGTGTCACTCTCCACCTTAATAAAGAATTCCACTATATTATGGTCACTCTTACCCAAGGGGCCTCTCACGACAAGATTGCTAATTAACCCTTCCTCATTGCTCAATACCCAATCTAGAATAGCCTGCTCTCTAGTTGGTTCCTCGACATGTTGGTTCAAAAAACCATCCCGCATTCATTCCAAGAAATCCTCTTACCCTTACCAATTTGGTTCGCCCAATCTATATGTAGATTGAGGTCACCCATTATAACTGCTGTTCCTTTATTGCACACATTTCTAATTGATTCCTCATCCTCCCGGCTAATGTCCTTCCTTTCTATTGTGTTAATCTCCTCTCTAACCAGCAATGCTACCCCACCTCGTTTTCTTTCATGTCTATCCCTCCTGAATATTGAATATCCCTGAATGTTGAGCTCCCATCCCTGGTCACCCTGGAGCCATGTCTCTGTGATCCCAACTATATCATATTCATTAATAACAATCTGCACTTTTAATTCATCCACTTTGTTACAAATGCTCCTTGCATTGACACACAAAGCCTTCAGGCGCGCTTTTACAACTCTCTTAGCCCTTATACAATTATGTTGAAAAGTGGCCCTTTTTGATTTTTGCTCTGGATTTGCCGGCCTGCCACTTTTACTTATCACCTTACTGCTTTTTGTTTCTACCCTCATTTTACACCCCTCTGTCTCTCTGCACTTGTTCCCATCCCCCTGTTGTGAACTAACCTCCTCTCTCCTAGTCTCTTTAATTTAATTCTCACCCCCCCAACTATTCTAGTTTAAAGTCACCTCAGTAGCCCTTGCAAATCTCCCCGCCAGGATATTGGTCCCCCTAGGATTCAAGTGTAACCCGTCCTTTTTGTACAGGTCATACCTGCGCCAAAAGAGGTCCCAATGATCCAAAAACTTGAATCCCTGCCCCCTGCTCCAATCCCTCAGCCACGTATTTATCCTCCACCTCATTGCATTCCTACTCTCAGTGTTGCGTGGCACAGGCAGTTATCCCGAGATTACTTCCTTTGCGGCCCTTTTTCTCAACTCCCTTCCTAACTCCCTATATTCTCCTTTCAGGACCTCTTCCCTTTTCCTACCTATGTCATTGGTACCTATATGTACCACGACCTCTGGCTCCTCACCCTCCCACTTCAGGATATCTTGGACGCGATCAGAAATATCCCGAACCCTGGCACCAGGGAGGCAAACTACCATCCGGGTCTCTGGACTGCGTCCACAAAATTGCCTATCTGACCCCCTTACTATCGAGTCCCCTATTACAACTGCCCTCCTCTTCCTTTCCCTACCCTTCTGAGCTACAGGGCCAGACTCTGTGCTGGAGGCACGGCCACTGTCGCTTCCCCCGGGTAAGCTGTCCCCCCCAACAGTACTCAAACAGGAATACCTATTGTCAAGGGGCACAGCCACCGGGGTACTCTCTATTACCTGACTCTTCCCCTTCCCCCTCCTAACCGTGACCCACTTGTCTGCCACCCCTGGCCCCGGTGTGACCACCTGCCTGTAACTCCTCTCTATCAACTCCTCACTCTCCCTGACCAGACGAAGGTCATCGAGCTGCAGCTCCAGTTCCCTAACATGGTCCCTTAGGAGCTGCATCTCGGCGCACCTGGCGCAGATGTGGACGTCCGGGAGGCTTGGAGACTTCAGGGCCTCCCACATCCGGCACCGAGAACAACTAACTGCCCTCACACTCATACTGCCCCTCTCCTCAAATAACAACAAAAAATGAATACCAAACCTTCCTCGCCTCGCCCGTTTCCGCCTAAGCCCGTTGAGCCGAAGCCCTTAAGCCTTCACTCTGCTCCCGGCTCACTCTGTAGCCCGCAAGCTACGCTGCCCGCTGTATGAGGCTGTGTTCCTTTTAAATCTTCCGCGCTTCACTGCCCGATGTCACACGCCTGCGCAGTCCCACCTCTCTGAAGGCCGATGGAAAAAAACCCGAAAAATTCAAAAAAAAAGGCTTTCTCCGCACTCCCGCTCCAATTCTCAGACTTCCTTCTTTGAATTAAACCCAAAGCAGGATTTCTGTCCTTTTAAATCTTCCACGCTTCACTGCCCGACGTCACACACCTGTGCAGTCCCGCCTCTCTGAATGCCAATGGAAAAAAAACGAAAAATTCAAAAAAAAAAGGCTTCCTCCGCACTCCCACTCAGATTCTCAGACTTCCTTCTTCGAATTCAAGGTATCACTAATCACGGTATCATTAATTGAACTATGCACTTGTAGAACATGGTATGCAAATACAGTTTGTATGTTGTAAATGAGACATTGGTGTAACTTCTGCATATTATTCTCTACAACTAATCCATATACTGTATATCAACATCAATAGTAACTGTGAAGATCATATGCATATAGCACCCTCTGGTGTAAGAGCTAAGTATTGAATCAGTTGGAAAATAGGTACTTGTGTAAAACAGTGAATGTCAATGATGTGAGCCTCACATGTGATTACCTCTGTTTTTGATTGACTTCCCGAACGCATCTCGAAGTATACCTATCATATATGTAGATCAGGTATTTTGTTTTTGGAGTAGTATTCTTCAAGTTTATGGAACCTTGTGTTTTATTACAAAGCATCCTCTTATATGTATGAAACACCTTGGTTTCCTTGGCTGTGTAGGTCTAGGGAGGACAATCTCCGGCCCACCAAACTTGTGAGATTGAGGTGCGAGCCCACCCCAAACCCTCTGTTTGTGTGGATATTGTGTAATTTGCTACCCTGCTACAAATGAATGCCAAGAAATAACAGAATACATTGCATAGAATTAAAAGATTTATCTTTATAATTCTTAATTTGACTAAAGGGTTAGTAAAGAAAAAACAAAAAAAAAGGGCCCATTTTAGTGAAACAGTCAAACAAGTTGGAGCTCAGTTTCCCCAAGTCACCGATCCTCAATCGATCTCACCACAGGCTTCGTTGAATCACTGTCCCACTCTGGGTTCAATCCTACAACCTCTGGCATCTTCTCTCTTCATCCCTCGAACCAAAAAAAACCCCAAGCCAACCTTAGTGTCTCTCACCAGAGAAACTTCCCCTTCAATTCGACCATCCTAATTGGATGGCACACATTTCTCCTCATCTCGTGTCTTCAACAATAACCCAAACGTAAGCTGAAAACAAGCAGCTTACACAGAACAGCGCAAAATGAAATACATACAGCATAACGGGAAAGAAATATGAACCAGGGCATTATATGTAATTATTATGTAAATAAGAGGATGACAAAATATAATCAAATAAGTTGGACAACCATATGCAAAGACATAATATTAATGAAACATTTTAATTTTTGCATAGATTGAGATAAGCTGACGTTCAAATTAGTAATATGGTGAATTTATTGAATATTTCAATAAAATTTTGTGCAACAATATGACTTGGAAATAGTCTTAATAGACCATAGAAATCTACAGCACATTACAGGCCCTTCGGCCTACAATGTTTTGCTGACCATGAAACCTACAATCTAATTGATTTAATAATAGGCTGGATTTAGCTTGCAATGTGAGCATTTATCTGACAATGATTTTATTTGTGTTCGTTCTGTTAAGAAAATCATAAAGCAGCTACTAAAGTTATACTTGGGTACATCAGATTCCCATGCAATGAAGCAGACTGGATAAATTAGACATATTTCTGAATGACAGCAAATGAGTGGTGTTCAAAAATCAATTTAATGTTCTGCAGAGCCTGTTTGTGCTCAGAAAAGAGCACCACTTTAAAGAAAAAACCTGCAGATGACTAAATATTAAAACTGGGGCACAACATAAAACAAAAACAAGGCATACAATAATTACATCAGGTCATAATGATCTATTGAAAAAGTAGCTAATATGATGAAGCAATAATTAGCTACTCTTTAAGAAAGGAGGAAGGCAGCAGAAAGGAAATTCGACCAGTTAGCCTGACCTCAGTGGTTGAGAAGATGTCAGAGCTAGTTGTTAAGGATGAGGTGATGGAGCACTTGGTGACACAGGACAAGATAGTACAAAGTCAGCATGGTTTCCTTCAGGGAAAATCCTACTTGATAAAACTGTTGGAATTCTTTGAGGATATTACAAGTAGGATAGATAAAGGCAGTGCAGTGGATATTTGGACTTTCAGAAGGCGTTTGACAAGGTGCCACACATGAGACTGCTTACCAAGTTAAGAGCCAGTGGTATTACAGGAAAGTTACTAATGGTTAGAGCATTGGCTGATTGGTAGGAGGCAGTGAGCGGGAATAAAAGGATCCTTTTCTGGTTGGCTGCTAGTGACTAGTGGTGTTCTATGGGGGTCGGTGTTGGGACCACTCTTTTTATGCTGTATATCCATGATTTAGATGATGGAATAGATGGTTTTGTTGCCAAGTTTGCAGATGATATGAAGATTGGTGGAGGGGCAAGTAGTGTTGAGGAAACGGGCAGGATGCAAAAGGACTTGGATTAGGAGAATGGGCAAGAAAGTGGCAAATGAAATACAATATTGGAAAATACATGGTCATGCACTTTGGTAGTAGAAATAAATGTGTAGACTATTTCTAAACGGGGAGAAAATCCAAAAATCTGAGTTGCAAAGGGGCTTTGGAGTCCTTGTGCAGAACACCCTAAAGGTTAACTTGCAGGTTGAGTCAGTGGTGAGGAAGGCATATGCATTCATTTCAAGAGGTCTAGAATACAAGAGTTAGGATGTGATGCTGAGGCTTTATAAGGCACTGGTGAGGCCTCACCTTGAGTACTGTGAACAGTTTTGGGCCCCTCATCTTAGAAAAGATGTGCTGGCATTGGAGAGGGTCTAGAGGAGGTTCACAAGGATGATTCCAGGAATGAAAGGGTTATCATACAAGGAATGTTTGTTGGCTCTGCATCTGTACTCACTGGAATTTGGAAGGATGAAGGGGATCTCATTGAAACCTTTCAAATGTTGAAAGGCCTGGACAGAGTAGACGTGGAAGGAATGTTTCAAATGGTGGGAGAGTCTAGGACAAGAGGGCACAGCCTCAGGATAGAGGGGCGCCCTTTCAAAACAGAGATGCGGAGAAATTTCTTTAGCCAAAGGGTGGTGAATTTGTGCAATTTGTTGCCACATGCAGCTGTGGAGGCCAGGTCGTTGGGTGTATTTAAGGCAGAGATTGGTAGGTTCTTGATTGGACATGGCATCAAAGGTTATGTGGAGAAGGCTGGGAACTGAGGTTGAGGAGGAGAAAAGAAAGAATCAGCCATGATTGAATGGTGGAGCAGACTCAATAGGTTAGGTGACCTAATTCTGCTCCTGTGTCTTGTGGTCTTATAATAAAGAAGCACGAATAGGGAAAACTGGGTATTTGGGGAGCACAGAAAGCAATGTTGTAGAAAATAAGCAGCTTAATTATATCAATGTTTATAATTGAGGAAGAGAACAATATGGTCATATGACAGATAGAGAGTCTCCAATTCATGCAAGCAAAGTAACAGTAACATAGAACATAATGGCACGAAGGAGAGTTAAATTCCCAAGATATGATAGTTCCCCTGTGAAAGAAAAATTTAGACTTCCATGAAGTTCCTCAGAAGAGATTTAGCAATCTACTTTGGCTCCTGGTTAAACAATTATTTGCAAACTCTCAACTTTGTATTATCCAGCCGTGCCATTTCAACAAGGTCCTATAATCCTTTGATATACCCATGCCCTCCTTCTTATCCTTGCAACAGATTACTTGACTACTTGCCTTTGCTTTCAGGTGTCATCATCCTAAACTCTTCAGTTCTCTCCTTAAAATGATCCTCCCCTCTTCTTTCTTTTACTTTCAAACCCGCTTTAAAATCTGCCCCTTTACCTAAACCTTTGGTCACCTATTATAATGTTTCTTGTGTGATTTGGTGTTAGGTAACACAAAATGGAAATTTTTTTTTTGCCACTAATTCTTTCTCCTTTACTCTCAGAATACCTCGGTGTTAGAAAACCATCACTGGAGGTCAGCAGTGTGTGTGCTTCATGAATCTAAATTATTTTCACATTTTTCAATTGAGGAAAGGTGTGTATCTGGATTACATTTCATAATTTTTAATTAGTGCATGCATTACATGGCTGAAATTTAGAAAAAATTTCATATTTCTAAGTGAATTCTATTTAATAAACATTTCAGTTATGTCTTGATCATAAACATTTTGTCAGTTTTGCAACTTCCTTTGTGTTTATACATTGAATATTGCTGTTGTGGCCACAATACGTCAAGAGAGAGACAGGAATAGGTGCTTAATGTTCCAAGATTTCAGTATTTTTCAAAAGATAGAGAAGTTAAAAAGGGGAGAGGGTGTTGGGAGTCCATTACTAATCGGGGACAATATCACTGCTGCACTCAAAGGGGGCATAATGAAGATTATATGGAGAGGTCTCAAGAATAGGAAAAGTTCTATAGTATCTGTGATGATACTGTAGAAACCCCCCAGTAGCCTTTGGGACATCAAGGAACAGATATGCAGGTAGATTAGGGAAAGGTATAAAAACAACAGGGTTGTATTGGGTGACTTCAACCTACCTAATAGACTGAGATTATCTTTGTGCAAGAGGTTTAGGTGGGGCAGAATTTGTTAGATGCGTCCAGGAGGGTTGCTTAAATCAATATATTGATAGTCCAACAAGGGAAAGGGCCGTTATTAGGTAATGGGCCAGACCAAGTTACTGACCTTTCAGTGGCAGACAGTTAGGGAATAGTGATCACAGCTCAAGTTTTAAGATCGCTATTGATAAAGGATAAGCATGAACCTTGTGGGAGAGTATTGAAATAGAGAAGGCTATGTTATGAGAGTGTTAGGCAGCAACTAGGGAGAGTTAATTGGAAACAACTGATTTTAGGCAAAATCCTATTTTGACATATGGCAGGAATTTAAAGACCAAAGCACAGAATACAAAGCCAATATGGTTAAGTAAGAAGATAGATGGCAGGGTAAGGGAACCTTGGATGTTGAGAGAAGTGGTGAATTTACTGAATAAGAGAAAGGAAATGCATTTAAAGTGTAGGAAACTAAGATGGAACTGAGCCCTTCCGGATTATAAAGAAGCCAGAAAAGGACTCCAGAGAGGAATTGGAAAAGCCAGGAGGGGGAATGAAATGTCCTTGGAAAGTAGGATTAAAGAGAATCTCATCATCATCTCTACATACAACCAGAACAAGGGGATAGTTGGTGAACAGGTAGAGACACTCAAGATAAAGGATGGAATGTGCTTGGAGGTGCAGGATGTGGGTGATGTCCTAAATGAGCACTTTACATGAGATTTTATCAAGAAGATGGATGCGGATGATAAGGAGATCAGTGTGGAGTGTGCTAACTTCCTACGGCATCTGAGATAAAGGAGGTGGAGTTGGGTTTCTTAAAGAACATTTAAGTTGCATTAGTTTCCAGTGCCTGATAGGATATACCCTAGGTTACTGAGAGGCAAGAGATGAGATCGTTGGAGCCTTGACCAATCCCCTCTAGTGATAGGAGAAGTGTCGGAGGATCGGTGAGTAGCTAATATTGTTTGATATTTAAGAAGGGAAATGGTGCAGTTCCAGAAACTAGATTGGTGAGTCTAACACGAAATATTAGGGTTAGCATGCAAGAAAATGAAACACGAGGTAGTATATGGTAGTATGTATGTACTTTGATAATAAATTTACTCTGACTGTAAGCATTTGGAAAACTGTGGCCTAATTAGGAACAGTCACCTTGGCTTTATGCAGGCCAAGTTGTGACTTAATTGAGATTTTTGAGCAGGTGACGAAGCTGATGATGAAGGTAGATCTGAGGATGTTGACTACATGGGCTTTACAAGCAGAAATGAAAACTTTTGCCACCTTATTTCTGGTTTTTTTGAGAATTATGGCCTTTATTGTGAGGAGTATATTGTAATAGATACAAGAATTTGTTTTAAGTGGATAAAGTTGAAGCATTATATCTCAGCTCTTTGTAGTAAAAGGTGCACGAGGAATGCTATCATTATTAAGTGTAAATTTTAGTTTTAAAGCTTGCATAAAATGATTACTCATCTACACATAATTGATATCTATATACTTATATTTAGTTATCAACTGGAAAGCCAGCTGGGTTCCCTAATTCTAGCTACAGACATAAGCCGCCAGAATGAGTTTCTATCACAACTGAGAACTCATTTAGACATGAGTGACTTGTGCTTAGATGATGACAGCCATCGACATTTCATGCTGCAGGTGAGCTTTCGTTTTCAGAATTTTTCCCAGAATTAAATTATTGTGTGGTTGTGTTATCTATTACAGGCATAATCCAGAATTATTTTAATATTTTACAGAAATAATATTGTCCACATTGCATCATGATTTTTATCAAAGGTTCAGAAGTTCACCTATGATAAAAATATTCAACTCTGAGTTCTTCTGCAGATAGCTGTGAAATCAAGAAAGAAAAGATGAGCAGCACGATCATCAACCCCTAAATCCTTCCTCCCTGCACAAACAAAAACAGAATAGGCATATCGACCCTCAAATCCCCCCACCCCACGCACAAAAAATCCGAGAAAGATGTATTTGTATCTCTACAAATATAGCTACATTAATTTTGCACGTCATTATTTTTCAATTGCTACTAACTTGATGGAAGGTGTGAAATTTCTGTATTGCTTTTGTGAATTAAAACTTTGGATTCCTATTTATATGGTGTCTTTTAGAACCTCAGAATATTAACATCAAATGATGTACTTCATTCAAAAATAACAATGTGATAAAGACCCAGTAACTTTTACTAGTTTACTTTGATCAAAAACGCATATTGGCTAGTGTTTTGGAAATTAATTCTTTTTGTCCTTCAAATTAAAGCTGCTGAATCCAACTAACCATTAAATCTATCAAATCCTTCTAAATTCTGTAAATGGTATATTCAGTATTTAGCAATCTTTTCTCAGTCCCGTTCTAAATGTCTCGTTCTGAAATTGTGCAGATCCTCAGCTTTTTAACTTGGTAACTTCTCTATTTGACTCAAGCAAAATTCCTTTCCATGCCTCTGGTTGTAGTTCAAGAGGTTTCTCAGATATTTTAAATTAACATCTTGGGAATTTTCAATATTAGTGAATCAGTATTCAAACTGTTCACAGTGCTATCATTCATTCTCTTTTACTCATTTTTATTTTATTCCACTCCCTTTGTGTACATGACACCTTTTCCTTTTGTTTTTCTCTTTTCTAATTGTGTGCCTCTGTCTTCTGTGCTATTTGGTTATGTGCTCTGCCATAGGGATATTTGGCTGCTGTGGAGGCACAGTTTTGCTGCAGGTATTGAAGTTACCTTGGCTCCAGTGACCTCTGGTACTGCGTTTGTGGAGTCTGCATGTTCTCCTTGTGATAGTTTTGGTTTCCCCAGGTGTTGTAGTTCCTTGCCAATGACATTAGTTGGTAGTTTTATTGGCTATTGTAAATTCCCTCCCCCCCCCCCAATGTAAGTGAAATGTGTAGCTGCCCTAAGTACATCCTTGGGTTGTGCTGGTTGTTAACGCATAAGACATATTTCACTGCATGTTTTGATGTACATTTGATAAACTATATCTAGTAGGCAATTTAGGTTTGTATGAATGCGTATGTGTAAGAGAATATGTTACAGGGAAGCAAGTGGGAGAATGTGTCTGATAGGATTGGTTTGAAAGTGGGCATGGACGATAGGCTTCCTTCTGTAGTGTCGGAAATGTGAGAAATTTTATGACTATATAGATTAGGAGGCTATAGGTGGGGGTGTATGAGGTGTCACGGGGAGGGGTAACGCCTCTAGTGAAGGGACTTGTTGTGTCCATTCTGGGGCAGCTCACTCACCTTTTGGTCCCCATCAGACACTCAGATCACAGCTGTGGCTCCAAGTAGCTGTCTGCAGCAGCCGCACCCCAGTGCACCACTTCAACAGGCAGACTAAACCAGGTGAGGGTAGCTGGTGGGCCTTATACCCTGGTGAGATGGGGACATGCCTGTCCTAGTACGTGGAATCAGCTCTGGTGGACTGGATAGATGAGATCAACAGTGAGTTTTAATGATCAGGGACGCGGTTCTGCAACACTTCATGGAGAGGAAAGGGCATTACAAGTCACAGAAGAAGTCATGGACTAAGGAAGTCCCCAGTTCTGATGACTACGTCATACCACTGCACCTGGATTTCCAAGCTTGAGAGAGTGGAACAGCCCTACTGCAATGGCTTTTCCATGTTTAAAAACTCTCCTGCATTGTTGGATTCAATGGACAGCCAGCAGTCACAGGGTACACGGCCGTCGAAGTGAAGGCAGATGCAACTGTAGCCGCCCCTCTGCATTCCCTATTAACCACGATATTCTTTCACTCTGTTTGCTTATCAATATTTTTCAACCTCTGCCATTAAAAAAAGGTGAAGACTCTTACTTCCACTGCCTTTTGAAGTTTCAAAGATTCACAATACCGACAGAGTAAATTTTGCCTCTTAAATGGGCAAACCTTTATTTTTAAAGTGACCCCTAGTTTTAGGTTCTCCCACAAGTGAATCCACATTTGTTCTTTGAAGACTTCTCAGTGTCTGTTTTAATTAAGTTAACCATGTTAACTGTTCCATTATTTTACTTGCCTTTCACTTCTGTGTGTGTCAATTCTCCTGTCTCATGGATGCCTACCATATCTCATTTGGTTTTCTTCTGTTAATGTGATATATTTATCTATATCTTAAATGCTAACGGTCCCTTTGTTGTATTATTTTATTTCTAAAAATACTGGAGGGTCTAGGATAGTTCAAAGTAAGTTTTATTATTTAGGTACATATGTCAACATGTACAACCTTGAGATTCATTTTCTTGCGGGCATGCACAGTATATCCAAGAAACATAAATTTATCAATGAAAGACTGCATCCAACAGGATGGACAAATAACCAATGTGCAAAAGACGACAAACTGTGCAAATACAAAAAAATGCAATAGATATAGAACATGAAATGGAATCCGTGAAAGTGAGTCCATAGTTTGTGGGAACAGTTCAGTGATGGGGCGAGTGAAATTATCCTCACTGGTTCAAGAGCCTGATAGTTGAGGGGTAATAACTGTTTCTGAATCCAGTGGTGGAGGTCCTGAGGCTCCTTTACTACCTTCCTGCTGGCAGTGGTAAGAGAAGAGCATGGCTTGGATGGTGGGGGCCCTTGATGGATGTTGTGACAGTGCTTCGTAGTAAATATGATGGACTTGGCTGTATGCACTACATTTTGTACGATTTTCCATTTATGGACATTGATATTTCCATACCAGGCCATGATGCAGCCGGTCAGTATACTCTATCACTCATCAATAGAAGTCTGTAGAAGCTTTACATGTCATACCGAATCTTCGCAAACTCCTAGGGCAGTAGAGACGTTGATGTGCTCTCTTCGTAATTGCACCTGGGTGCTGGACCCAGAATAGATCCTCTAAAATGAGGTATTTAAAGTTGCTGACCCCCTCCACTTCTGATTTCCCCCACTGAGGACTGGCTCATGGACCTCCAGTTTCTTCCTGAAGTCAATAAGCAGCCCCTTGGTATTGGTGACAGTGAGTAAGAGTTTGCTGTGTACCACTCAGCTAGGTACTTGATCTTCCTCCTAAATGCTGATCTGTCACCTCTTTTGATTCAGCCAACAACAGGGCTGTTGTCAACAAGTTAAAATATGGCACTGGAACTGTGCGTAGCTTCACAGTCATAAGTGTAAAGCGAGTAGAGCAGGGGGCTAAGCGCACAACCTTGTGGTGCACCTATGCTGATGGAGATTGTGGAGGAATGTTTCCGATCAGAACTCAGTGGGTCTGCAAGTGAGGAAATAGAGGATCCAATTGCGCAAGGATGGGGTAAGGTTCCTGGGTCGAGTGAAGAGCCAATGAAATGGCATCTGCTGTAGACCTATTGTGCTGGTAGGCAAATTGAAGTGGATCCAAGTCATTTCTCAAGCAGGAGTTGATGCGTTCCATCACCAACCTTTCATAGCACTTCACAGACTGAACTCACAGGGTCATCGGAGCTATGGGAGTTTGTCAAGGTTCCTCCACGTTTTGATGGTCAAGGTGAGCATAGAGGGCATTGAGCTCACCTGGGATCACAATCTTTTTGTTTACCTATCTTTAGTTTCACTTTAAGAGTTAATAACATTCAAATCTTTCTGCAGCTGTTAAGCATCTTTCAGTAATAAAATGTGGTCTGGAACTGCCACTTCACATATGAGATGGCCTTCCGAAATTTGCACCTTTAGACTTGTATCTTACTTGGTCGCCAGAACTGCATGCCACTGATATGGGCCCTCAACCTATTGCACATCTCATGGTTCATTTAGGGCTTCTGGTTGGGGAAGATTCTGAATGATATTGTGGGGACACGCTCATCTACAACTGTTTTTATAAAATCTGTGACAACTGTGGTGTATTCATTCAGATCCTTTGGGTCCTTGAAGATGGCCCAATCCACTGACTTGAAGCAATCCTGTAGCCACTTCTGCAACCACCTTTTTGTTGTCCTTACCTCTGGAGACCTGCTCTCTAGCCACTGCCTGTTAGCAGGTAGGAAGAGGACAGCCAAGTGATCAGATTTCCTGAACTGCAATTGGGCATGGAACAGTAGGTATTCCTTATCATAGTATAGCAATGGTCAAGTGTGTTGTGACCTCTGGTGCTGCAGGTCATATACTGATGATTGGGGGCAGATTTCTTCAAACAAGTCTGATTGAAGTCCCCGACTATGATTTGAAATGCATCAGCTGGGCTGTTTGGTGATTGACAGCATTCAATATCTTAAATGCCTGATTAACAATCGGCTTTTGACAGTATGTAAACTGCCGTCAGGATCACTGAGGAGAATTCTCTATGCAAGTAGAACGGTTGGCACTTAATCATTAGATGTTCCAGGTCGGGGGAACAAGAGTATGATATAACCACCATGTCAGAGTACCACAAAGAGTTAAACATGAAACACACCTCCACCTTTTGCCTTCTCTGCATCAGCAGTTTGGTCCATCCTGTGTATTGAGAAGCCTTCAGGTTTTACTGACCTATCTGGCATGTTTGGAGTAAGCCACGAGTCCATGAAACAGAGATCACAGAAATTCCTCATTCCTTCTGATACTAGGTCCTCATCCAGTTGCCAGTATTTGCTGACACATTTGGCATTCACAGAGTATGAAGGGACAGCTGGTTTAGGGGATCAGTATGGACAGGAATGATCAAACATATCACTAGCTCCTATATTGAGGTCAAGTAGGCCTGTACTATCAAGATGGATACTATTAAGTTGTGAAGTTGGGCTTCATTTATTAGTGACATTTGCAAGGATACAGGAGGCCATTTTTGCCCATCAAGACCATTCATTTTATTCTTCATTTCTGAAGACCTCTTCAAACTAATCTGTGTAAGATATGCTCTTCAACAATTTCCCCAGCCCAGTTCTTTTCATTGTTAACTTGCACTATAGATCATTTTCCATAGCCAATTAACATACCAATGTATCTTTTGGATGTGGAGGAAATTTAAGCACCTAGATGAAATCCACTCTGCAAATCTCTTTGTGAAGTTTTCCACTGAAATCTTCATCAGGCTCATTGTTAATGCCTTTGGAAAAGGTTGCACTGATTAACTCTCTAAGCTTCTGTACCATTGTAGTTAACTGAATTAATAGGAATTGTAAAAAAACAAGTCGTGATAGCAGTAAGCTAATGGACGCAACAAAGATTTAAAAACAAACTCGACTGCTTAAGTAAGTAAACTGTGTTCTTCTTACAGATAGCTCTGAAGTGTGCAGATATCAGTAACCCATGCCGGCCTTGGGAACTGAGTAAGCAGTGGAGTGAAAAAGTATCCCAAGAATTCTTCCATCAAGGTATATTGAGTGCATTGGCTCAATTTGCAGCAATATTAACTAAACTCTTTACCCCCACTCAAGAATATAGGTTTTTGAAACATAAAGACAAGTTCCATCTAATTAATACAGAGCAAGGAAAGGCTATAGGGGTATCTTAGCTTTTTGGCAAATTGAGTGTTATGAGATGTAGTGAATAAGTTAAAATCATATAATTGGTGATTTAAAATTTTTGCTTAACTGAAAACAATAAGGAAGAGGAGTTTGGCTAACAGCTATACCACTCAAAATTCAAATTAAGTCGGGCAGTAACCAGTAAAGTTAATGCACTGTTTTGTTTATAATGAAAAATAGATCAGAGCTTCATTGTAAGTTATGTTAATTTGAAACCCAGACAATAGAAAAAATGCAGCTGTTTTTTAAAACAAAAATTGTCTTTTTGGATGATCCTGGCAAAAATTAATCTGGATATTGCCTTGAAGAATTAGGTGTTCTGTAGTTATGTCATTTTAGATATGCAAATAACTTTCAATACCAACAAACCATACCTTCATTTCCTGTTCCTTCTTTGCTCAGAAGTTATAATTTAATGTATTTTATATTTTCATGACTAAGAAAAGATGAAGCAACTTAATACTTCTGTATATTGTAGGGGAAGTTTGTATATAATGAAAATAGTAAAATATTGCAGTGAAAAGGAGGTAACTTATGCAATTCTGTACTACAGAAACAATTGAAATAATTTGTTGATTTATTGGTCATTTTTCCTTACATAGGGGACATCGAAAGGAGGAATAAGCTAGATATAAGTCAGCTATGTGATCGCCGCACAGAAACTGTAGCCAATATTCAAATAGGTGAGTGATATAAGTTTCAATAAAATACAAAACAATTGTCTTCTGTTATATGTAACTACTGGAGTATTGCGTACAGTTCTGCTTGCTCCATTATAGTAAGGATGTTCAGGCTTTGGAGAGGGTGCAGAAGGGGTTTACCAGGATACTATATAGATCAGTGGGCATGTGCTATAATGAGAGGTTGGACAAACCCGGGTTGCTTACTCTGGAACGGCAGAGACTGAGGGGAGATCTGATCGAGGTTTATAAGATTGAGAGGCATAGATAGAGTAAACAGACAGTATCTTTTTCCTAGGGTTCAATTTTATAATGCAGAGGGCATGTGTTTAAGGTGAGAGGGGTAAATTAAAGGAGATGTGAGGGCAAGTATTTTACAGAGGTGCCTGGATTACATTGCTGAGGTGAGAAATAACAGGAGCTTTGAAGAAACATTTAAATAAGCACATGAACATGAGAAAAATGGAAGGATATAGACATTGTGGAGGCAGAAGAGATTACTTCAGTTGGTCATTTGATTACTAATATAATTCTTCTGGCACAACGTTGTAGGCCAAAGAGCCTGTTCCTGTGCTGTACTGTTCTATGTTCTATTTACTGCCATTATGCAGGTACAATCATAGAGTCACAGAAAAGTACAGCACACAAACAGGCCCCTTGGCCCATCCAGTCTGTGCTGAACCATTTAAAGTGCCTATTCCCATCAACCTGCACCCAGACCATAGCCCTCCATACCCCTACCATCCCTGTACCTATCCAAACTTCTCTTAAATGTTGAAATCGAGCTTGCATGCAGACTTGCACTGGCAGTTTGTTCCACACTCTCACGACCTTCTGAGTGAAACTTCCCCTCGTTCCCCTTAAACTTTACACCTTTCACCCTTAACCTATAACCTATAGTTGTAGTGCCACCCAACTTCAGTGGGAAAAGCCTACTTGCATTTACTCTGTCTATACCCCTCATAATTTTGTATATCCCAAGCAAATCTCCCCTCAATCTTCTATTTTCCAAAAAATAAAATTCTAACCTATTTAGTCTTCCCTTATAATTAAAGCAGACATCCCACCTCTCCCGGAAGTTCCGGGAGTCTCCCACATATTAATAGTGGCTCCCTGATGCCCGCAAATTGTATACAATATCACGGAAATCAATTTTTTTGAGAGCGAGCGAGAGAAAGCAAGAGAGAGTGCGAGAGCGACCACGAGAGAGAGAGAGAGAAAGCAAGCGAGAGCGAGAGTGAGCGAGAGCGAAAGCGAGAGAGAAAGCGAGCGAGAGAGAGAGAAAGCAAGCGAGAGAGCTTGACAGCGTGTGAGCGACCACGAGAGAGCGCGCGCCATGGCAGAGTGTTCCAAAAAAAATATAAAATGTACGTCACCTCAGACTACACTAAAGTGTACCCCTGTCTAATAGGGGTCAAAATAATGATGGTGTTGCTCGCTGCACTGTTTGTAACAGTGACTTTTCTATTGCCCATGGTGGGTTAAAATGTAAAAGACATGTTGAGGTGAGTTTAACAGGTGTCATTCGTTCATTAGCATAGCTAACGTTATTTAAACTAGCTGGCTGGCTGCTAAGGAGCTACTCTATTGCAGACATCCCACCTCTCTCGGAAGTCTCCCGCAAATTGTGGTGCTACCTCCCTGAAATGAGTTTTTGCAGGGTGGGATGTCTGTTAAAGCAACATTCTCGTCAATTTTCTCTGTGCTCTTTCAACCTTATTTACATTTTTCCTGTAGTTAGGTGACCGAAACTGCACATAATACTCCAAATTAGGCCTCACCAGCGTCTTGTACAACTTCAACATAATATCCCATCTCCCATACTCAATACTTTGATTTACGAAGGCCAATGTGACAAAAGCTTTCTTTACGACCCTATCTGCTTGTGCTGCCACTTTCAATGAATTATAGAGCTGTTTTTCCAGATCCCTTTGTTCCGCTGCACTCCCAAATGCCCTGCCTTTTACTGTGTAAGACCTACCCTGGTTGGTCCTACCTAAGTGCAATACCACACACATGTCTGCATTAAATTCCATCTGACAGTTTTTAGCCCAATTTTCCAGCTGGTCCAGATTCCACTGCAAGCTCTGATAGTCTTCCTCACTGTCCACTCCAGCCCAGTCTTAGTGCTACCCGCAAATTTGCTGATCCAGGTAACCACATTATCATCCAGATCATTGATATAGATTACAAAAAAACAACAGACCCAATACCAATCCCTGCAGCACTCCACTAGTCAAAGGCCTCCAGTCAGAGAGGCAGCCATCTACAACCACACTCTGGCTTCTGCCACAAAGCCAATGTCTAATCCAATTTACTAATGCATCTTGAATGCCGACCAACTAAATTTTCTTGACCAACCTCATGTGGGACCTTGTCAAATACTTTGCTGTAGTCCATGAACACAACATCCATTGCCTTCCCTTCATCAACTTTCCTGGTAACTTCCTCAAAAAGCTTTAAGATTGGTTATACATGACCTACACACACAAAGCCATGTTAACTATCCCTAATGAGTCCATGTCTATCCAAATATTTGTATATCTGGTCCCTTAGATTACCTTTCAGTAACTTTCTCACTACTGATGTCAGGCTCACCAGACTATAATTTCTTGGTTTATTTTTAGAACCTTTCTTAAACAGCGGAACATTAGCTATCCTCCAATCCTCCGGTACCTCACCTGGTGTTAAGGATGATTTAAATATCGCAGCTATGGCCCCTGCAATTTCTGTACATACCTCCCATAAGGTCTGAAGGAACATCTCCTCCTCTGTAAGGGTCCTTGACCTCACTGATGCTTTGCCTCACTTCTATCGACTCTGTGTCCACCTCCTGAGTAAATACAGATGCAGAAATCTATTTAAGATCTCCCCACCTGCCATATCTTTTGGCTCCACACATGGATTACGATTCTGATCTTCTAGGGGATCAATTTTGTCTCTTGCAATCCTTTCGCTCTTAACAGATCTGTAGAATCCCTTGGGATTCGTTTTCATCTTGTCTGCTCGGGTAACCTCATGCCTTTTAGCCGTCTTGATTTCTTTCTCGTACTCCGTAAGTACCTAATTTGTTCCTACCTGCCTATATCTGCTATGCACCTCTTTTTTTTTCTTAAACCAGGTCCTCAATAACTCTC
This sequence comes from Mobula hypostoma, assembly GCF_963921235.1. Classification (NCBI taxonomy): domain Eukaryota; kingdom Metazoa; phylum Chordata; class Chondrichthyes; order Myliobatiformes; family Myliobatidae; genus Mobula; species Mobula hypostoma. The sequence continues at coordinate 216,583,941 of NC_086097.1, read as the reverse complement.
GAAACCAAGGTTCCCTAGACCTGTCACCTTTTGTGTTTTATTCTCACAGACACATACAAGCTTTGTACTCTCAAAATTTCACTTTAGAAGGACTGCCACTTGCCAAGTATACTTTTTGCAGGAAAACAATCTGTCCCAATCCACACTTGCCAGATCCTTTCCGATACCAACAGGGTTGTCCTTTCTCCAACTAACAATCTAAACCCGCGGACCAGACCTATCTTTCCTTATTTATGTTGGAACTAATGGCATTTTGATCACTTGATGCAGTGTTCCTGTACACGAACTTCTGTCATCCGCCTTGTCACATTCCCTAATAGCAGATCAAGTATTGCACACTCTCTCAGTGGCACTTCTATGTACCGATTAAGGAATCTTTCCTGAACACATTTGACAAACTCTATCTGATCTAGTCCTTTTACAGTATGAGAGTCCTGGTGAATGTGGAAAGTTAAAATTGCCTTAGACCATAAGCTATAGGAGCAGAATTAGCTATTCAGCCCATTGAATCTGCTCTGCCATTCCATCATGGCTGATCCCGGATCCCATTCAACCCCATACACCTGCCTTCTTGCCATATCCTTTGATGCCCTAACAGATCAGGAGACTATTAGCTTCCGCGTTAAATATACGCACGGTCTTGGCTTCCTCTGCAGTCTGTGGCAGAGCATTCCACAGATTTACTACTCCCTGGCTAAAAGAAATTCCTCCTTACCTCTGTTCTTAAGGGTCACCCCTTAAGTTTGAGGCCGTCCTTTAGTTCTGGATACCCCTACAATAGGAAACATCCACCCTATCTAGTCCTTTCAACATTCAGTAGGTTTCAGTGAGATCCCTCTACATTCTTCTAAATTCTAGTGAGTACAGCCCAAAGCTGCCAAACTCTCCTTGTATGTTCACCCCTTCATTCCCAGATTCACCCTTGTGAACCTCCTCTGGACTCCCTCCAATGACAACATATCCTTTCTGAGATATGCGGCCTAAAACTGTTGACAATGCTCTAAATGCTGCTTGACTAGTGTATTGTAAAGGCTCAGCATTATCTCCTTGCTTTTGTATTCTATTCCCCTTGAAATAAATGCCAACATTGCTTTGTCTTCTTACCACAGACTCAAGCTGTAAATTAATCTTCTGGGAGTCTTGCACGAGGAGGTCCCTCTGCACTTCTGATGTTTGATACATTTCCCAACACTATCTTCCATATGGCACTTTATTGCCCATTCTTCCAATTTGTTTAAATCCTGCTGCAATCACATTGCTTCCTTAGCACTGCCTACCCCTCCACCTTTCTTTGTATCATCAGAAAACTTTGCCATAATGCCATCAATTCCATTATCCAAATCATTGAATAAGGATGTGACCCTGCTGAACCTCACATCACAGCGCTAAGCAGTATTGCACCCATATTGTACTGTCTCAGTACTTTTATATTTGTGTGCTGTAGCACTTACTTTTTATTCGCGGTTATTTTGTAAATAACACTATTCTTTGCATTTCTGGTTAGATGCTAACTGCATTTCATTGGCTTTGTATCTGTACTTGGCACAATGACAATAAAGTTGAATGTAATCTAATCTAATCCAATCATTGACAAACAATGTGAAAAGCAACAGTCCCAATACTGACCCTTGAGGAACACCACTAGTCACTGGCAGCCAACCAGAAAAGGCCTGTTATGCACTCATTATCATCATCATCATCATCATCATCATCATCAGGTGCCATGCCCAATTTGAGCTTTGACTGCCATGACCCACACACTTGTTTTGGGTCAAGTGGATCAATTCATTGGTATTCATTTCCATTCTCTGGCTGCTGTCTCCATCATCATTTGTCTTTGTCTTCCTCTTGCTTTCTTCCCTTCAATCTTTCCCATAATTACCATGCATTCTAACTCCTCTTTCCTAATCACATGTCCAATGAAGTTACATTGCCTTTTCATGATCTCATATATTATTTCTCTTTTTGTGTTTGCTCTGTTCATGACATCCTCGTTAGATATTCGTTTCGTCCATGATATTTTTTGCATGCTCCTCAGAAACCACATCTCTGCTGCTACAATTTGTTTCCTCATGTTACTAGATATTGTCCAACGTTCTGAGCCATATAACATAACTGGATAAACATAACATTTCAGTACTCTGAGGTGGATTGTCATGCCTAGTTTAGTATTGTCAGTATACTTTTCATTCTCGTAAAGGTGTCTTTTGCCATCCCTATTCTTCTTTTGATGTCCAAGTCGCACCTGCCATCTGATGTCATCCAGCTTCCTAAGTAGCAAAAGTTCTTGCACTGCTTCCTGCCTGTCAGTCATTCCTCTATCCATGCCAATATATTTCCTATAATACCACAGGATTTTATCTTGTTAAGCAGCCTCGTGTGTGGTACCTTATCAAATGCCTTCTGAAAATCCAAGTAACTACATCCACTGTCTCTTCTTTGTCCACCGTGCTTGTTACTTCCTCAAAGAACTCTAATGGAATTGTTGGGCAAGATTTCCCTTCAGAGAAACCATGCTGACTTTGACTTATTTTATCATTAGTCCCCAAGTACCTCGAAACCTCATCCTTTATAATAGATTCTAACACTTTCCCAACCACTGAGGTTAGGCTAACTGGCCTATAATTTCTTTTCTTTTGCCTTCCTCCCTTCTTAAAGAGTGGAGTGATATTTGCAATCTTCCAGTCCTCCGGGACCATGCCAGAATCAAGTGATTCTTAAAAGATAATGACCAGTGCACCCGTTATCTCTTCAACAACCTCTCTCAGGACTCTGGGATGTTGTCCATTCGGCCCAGGTGACTTATCCACATTAATACCTTTGAGTTTGCCCAGCACTTTTTTCCTTTATAATAGCAATGGTTCTTACTCCTGCTCGCTGACACTCACTGACCTCTGGCACACTGCTAGTGTCTTCCACAGTGAAGACAGATGCAAGTACCCATTAAATTCATCTGCCATTTCTTCATCCCCTATTACTACCTCACCAGCATCATTTTCCGGTGGTCCAATATCAACTCTTGTCTCCCTTTTACTCTTTATATAACTGAAAAAGCCTTTGGTATCCTGCTTTATATTATTGGCTAGTCTGCCCTCATTTCATCTTCTCCCCTCTTGTATAATAACCTTATGTTTCTTGCAACAGTCTGTAACCTCTCTACAAATTTCTTCCTCTAAATCACACAGACTGTTGGGTGGTCTATAATAAAACCTCATTAACGTGGTCATACCTCTCTTATTCCTCAGTTCCACCCATAAAGCCTCACTAGACGAGTTGTCCAGTCTGTCCTGACTGAGCACTGCTGTGACATTTTCACCGTGCTCAACCTTTGATTCTTGAATTCATCTGAGGTTTTAACAACATCTGTCTCCACATCTTCTTTACTATCTATTCTGACACTCTGGTTCCCACTCCCCTACAACTCTAGTTTAAACCCCACCATGCAGCATTAGCAAATCTTCCTTTTAGGATATTAGTCCCACACCAATTTAGGTGCAAACCATCTCTTCTGTACAGGTCCCACATTCCCTGGAAGAGAGCGCAATGATCCAAAAACCTGATGCCCTCCCTCCTACACCAACCCCCCAGCCACATATACTGTATGATCTTCCTATTTCTGGCCTCACTAGCACGTGGCACAGGTAGCAATCCTGAGATCAGAACCCTGGAATTCCTGTTCTATAACATAGCACCCAAGTCCCTGAACTCACTTTGCAGAACCTCATCACTATGTTATTGGTATCCCCACTGATATAACTTGCAAATGTAAAGAAGGAAAACAATAAATAAACTGGTGGGGGGCGGGGAGGAAGATCTATCTACAGCTTTTTTGCTTTCTTTCATTCAAACCTCCCCTTGCTGAAACTTCAGAGCTGAAGCCTCAAATAACCACTGTCCGCTCTAATGGCCACTCTGTTTGCCCCTGCCATATTTTAATTTGTTCTTGCCAATCAATCCAAACTGCCGTGCATCAATGCCTTATATACCCAATCGGCGAACCTGAGTGAGCTACGTCTTCTCACGCTTCTGATCGCTGATTGTATAGGTGTGAAAGAATTCAACTAGCAAAATGACAAATGAGAGGGAAAAATATCAGTCATTTATATTTTGAAGAAATACATGTAAAAAGCAGGAAGTTTGAAATTCAAATAAAATAAGTCAGTTCGCAAACACGAGGAAATCTGCAGATGCTGGAATTTCAAGCAACACACACAAAAGTTGCTGGTGGAACGCAGCAGGCCGGGCAGCATCTATAGGAAGAGGTACAGTCGAAGTTTCGTGCCGAGACCCTTCGTCAAGACTAATTGAAAGAAGAGCTAGTAAGAGATTTGAAAGGGGGAGGGGGAGATCTGAAATGATAGGAGAAGACAGGAGGGGGAGGGATGGAGCCAAGAGCTGGACAGTTGATTGGCAAAAGGGATGTGAGAGGATCATGGGACAGGAGGCCTAGGGAGAAGGAAGCGGGGGGGGTCCCAGAGGATGGGCAATAACGGATGGAGTACGAGGGGGAGGTGGGGCAGCTTTGTTTTTCTCTTCTCCCATATTTCAAGACAATTGAATATTGTGATGACTGGTTTATCACAGTTCTTGTTAATTCACAGGATGGAAGTGACCAATTATTCTGAGAATCAATTAGTGTGTAACAGAGCATATTATAGTTAGTTTCATGTGTATAGTCTCAAAGTAAAATTCATTTTTAAGAAATTGTTTGATTTTTATGTTGAAGAGCTATTACATAGGTATATATCTTTAAAAAAAAGCAGTGATTGGTTTGTTTTTAATCTACTTGAATTGATGATGTGTGACTTAGCACACTTGCCTGTGACCAATGAAAAAAATTAAACTTCCTTGTTCCTTCGAGCAGTGTTTCAACTAAAATGAATATACTCATTTACTTAAGCTTTCATAATTAATATTGATAACAAATGTAATTGAGTATAGATTAAACTTAACAAACATTTTGTTTTGCACACCAGGTTTTATAACTTACGTTGTGAAGCCTCTTTTTGTGGAGTGGTCTCGATTCATCAACAGCACACTGTCACAGACCATGCTTGGACATCTTAGTTTGAATAATGCCAGCTGGAAAAGATTATTACAGGAACAGACCCAGAGTAGAGAGGATTCTATTTGAGAGGAAATGAACTGACATACCTCAGGAAAGCCGAGAATTCTTCTATTTCTCTCACTCCACTCATTCGGTGGGTGCTGGACAATGAATTTTCAGCCTATTAGGCTGAAGGCAAATGAGATGATGCTTTTAGGTGAGGAATTGAAATATATTTGTAGGCTTTCATTGCCACGGTTGTATGTGTAGCCATGTCAACATAAACGTAATTCAATGCTTTCTTCAAAGCATCATATTGCTTTTTTGCTCCTTGCAAAGCCTGAATATAAAGCAATACACAAATACCTCAGTTGGCTTTTGTGAGACATTGAGCACATAAACTGCAATGGTGGCCACACTGAAGAGAATGGGAAAAAAGGGTGGCAGTGTTCCAGGAAGTGCCATTTATTAATGGTTAGTTTGAATACTGTTATACAGATTGATACTTGCAATTTCTGCACTCGGGGTTTTCTGTGGTTTTTTTAAGGCTAAAATATGAACTTAAATATTCTTATGTTGGTACAAGAAGAGCTTTTGTACTCTTCTCACCATTTTGGAGTGACTGAATGCATGCAATGAAGCCAGTCCTTTTTCTGCCTCAGAGATTTGTTTACAATGCTGTATTTTTGATACTTTGGTTCTGGTTCTTGCCTTGAAGCATAGTGAAAAAGGAACCACTAATTTGGGAAATGTTAGTTGGTAAGAATATAGAACAAAATATGCTGCAGTTTGTTTTTAATCTTTTGTGATGCCATTTAAGTTTCCATGGAAACCTCTACTGCCATGGTGTTCCTTTAGTGCACTGTGAATCCAGCCTTCATCTCTGATCACAGCTAAGCTTCAGCGTGTATAGCAACAAAGTGCTGCTGGCCTTTACCTTCTTAGGGGAGTGTCGAAGAAACAACATAAAAACAGATTAGTGGGTGAAATCAACGTATGAACTGCACTTAGTGATAGTTTGTTGTAAAGATCAGATCAGGATATTTGTCTGTCTGAAGCATTTGGAATCTGTATAGCAGAACATACTGCTACATTCACCATTCTGTTTTCTTCATAATGTGAAAATATGCATGAATTAAACAGCCAGATTGAAGAAATATTGCTAAAATGCCTTAAAACTATGCACAAAGCTAAGTGACCAAATCTGTTTTTTTTAAAGTGCATTGTTCCTCGACCTTTTGCGAGTGAATTGTTACTCCCCTATAGGCCTCGTCTGATGTGGAAAAATTGAACCCTTTGTAGGATAAGAATACAAATGTTCTTTTAAATTTCAAACATTCCATTTTGTATTTTACAATGTTTTAAATAGTTGATTATGTACAGTAAGCACAACTATATCTTAAGTTTGCATTTTTCAGTGAAACAAATTGGTGCTTTTCTCTTTTTAGTTAATTTGTATTCTAGGACTGTTTTTAAAAAAAAAAAAATTAATTCTGTTTATAATTTGTTGCAACAGCCATCATTAGAGATGAAGGCTTCAATGTTAAGCTTAGGAACATTACCAGGTTGTTGGCAGAGTTGCCATATTCATATTTTGATATGCCTGTTGCTGTTTAAAATTTTGAATAAAAAAGTTGACATACCTTTTCAACTATTTGCCTGTTTAATTTAAAGTTTTAATTCTTGGAAATTCATCACCTGCATTGATGCAAAATTGCTTGACATAGAATTGTCAAACTTTCACTTTATAAAACGATTTGATTGAACACAGTACAGGTCCTTTGGCCCATGTTGTTATGCTGACCTTTTAAGCTTCTCCAAGACCAAGATAATACACCTCTATCAAATCATCTCTCATCCTTCTATGCTGCAACATATCCCCATAAAATATGCTCTCTAAGCCAGGCAAATTTGTGGTAAATCTGCAGTTTGCTGGAGGAACACAGCAGGTCAAGCAGAATTTGTGGGAGTGGGAGGAATTGAAAAATAGACTGATGCAGGGTTTTGACCTGAAATGTTAGCTGTTTCATCCACTCTATAGAGGTACTGAATTCCTTCAGCAGATTGTTTAATGCTCCAGACTCCAGTATCTGCAGTCTCCTGCCTCTATTATAAATCACTGAACAAAGGTCTTCAGATAATTGCTGTTGGCAAAACAAGTATCCAGCCACATTAAAAGTGTAGTAACTGAGACAATGCCAATTCAATCTCTGCACAGTGGATTGGAAGTTGGGACAGAAAGCTTAAACAATGTAGCAGGGTGCAACAGCCTTTTATAAGATTTAGTCAAAGTTGCTCTATATTAGAGATGCAAATTACGTAACCTGTCATTGAAAAACAAATCTCAGTTCAATGATGTTTTAGAACATAGAATAGTACAGCACAGTACAGGCCCTTCAGCCTACAATGTTGTACCAACCCTCAAACCCTGCCTCCCATATAACCCCCCACCTTTAAATTCCTCCATATACCTGTCTAGTAGCTTCTTAAATTTCACTAGTGTATCTGCCTCCACCACTGACTCAGGCAATGCATTCCACGCACCAACCACTCTCTGAGTAAAAAACCTTCCTCTAATATCCCCCTTGATCTTCCCACCCATTACCTGAAAGCCATGTCCTCTTGTATTGAGCAGTGGTGCCCTGGGGAAGAGGCGCTAGCTGTCCACTCTATCTATTCCTTTTAATATCTTGTACACCTCTATCATGAAATAGTGGATGCATTAGTGATAATTTTTCAAAACTCGTTAGATTCTGGACTAGTTCCTGAGGATTGGAGGGTGGCTAATGTAACCCCACTTTTTAAAAAAGGAGGGAGAGAGAAACCGGGGAATTATAGGCCGGTTAGCCTAACGTCGGTGGTGGGGAAACTGCTGGAGTCAGTTATCAAGGATGTGATAACAGCACATTTGGAAAGCGGTGAAATGATCGGACAAAGTCAGCATGGATTTGTGAAAGGAAAATCATGTCTGACGAATCTCATAGAATTTTTTGAGGATGTAACTAGTAGAGTGGATAGGGGAGAACCAGTGGATGTGGTATATTTGGATTTTCAAAAGGCTTTTGACAAGGTCCCACATAGGAGATTAGTGTGCAAACTTAAAGCACACGGTATTGGGGGTAAGGTATTGGTGTGGGTGGAGAATTGGTTAGCAGACAGGAAGCAAAGAGTGGGAATAAACGGGACCTTTTCAGAATGGCAGGCGGTGACTAGTGGGGTACCGCAAGGCTCAGTGCTGGGACCCCAGTTGTTTACAATATATATTAATGACTTGGAAGAGGGAATTAAATGCAGCATCTCCAAGTTTGCGGATGACACGAAGCTGGGTGGCAGTGTTAGCAGTGAGGAGGATGCTAAGAGGATGCAGGGTGACTTGGATAGGTTGGGTGAGTGGGCAAACTCATGGCAGATGCAATTTAATGTGGATAAATGTGAAGTTATCCACTTTGGTGGCAAAAATAGGAAAACAGATTATTATCTGAATGGTGGCCGATTAGGAAAAGGGGAGGTGCAACGAGACCTGGGTGTCATTATACACCAGTCATTGAAAGTGGGCATGCAGGTACAGCAGGCGGTGAAAAAGGCGAACGGTATGCTGGCATTTATAGCGAGAGGATTCGAGTACAGGAGCAGGGAGGTACTACTGCAGTTGTACAAGGCCTTGGTGAGACCACACCTGGAGTATTGTGTGCAGTTTTGGTCCCCTAATCTGAGGAAAGACATCTTTGCCATAGAGGGAGTACAAAGAAGGTTCACCAGATTGATTCCTGGGATGGCAGGTCTTTCATATGAAGAAAGACTGGATGAACTGGGCTTGTACTCATTGGAATTTAGAAGATTGAGGGGGGATCTGATTGAAACGTATAAGATCCTAAAGGGATTGGACAGGCTAGATGCAGGAAGATTGTTCCCGATGTTGGGGAGGTCTAGAACGAGGGGTCACAGTTTGAGGATAGAGGGGAAGCCTTTTAGGACCGAGGTTAGGAAAAACTTCTTCACACAGAGAGTGGTGAATCTGTGGAATTCTCTGCCACAGCAAACTGTTGAGGCCAGTTCATTAGCTATGTTTAAAAGGAAGTTAGATATGGCCCTTGTGGCTACAGGGGTCAGGGGGTATGGAGGGAAGGCTGGGTTCTGAGTTGGATGATCAGCCATGATCATAATAAATGGCGGTGCAGGCTCGAAGGGCCGAATGGCCTACTCCTGCACCTATTTTCTATGTTTCTATGTTTCTATGTCTCCTGTCATCCTGCTTCTCTCCAAAGAGTAAAGCCCTAACTCCCTTAATCTCTGATCATAATCCATACTCTCTAAACCAGGCAGCATCCTGGTAAATCTCCTCTGTACCCTTTCCAGTGCTTCCACATCCTTCCTATAGTGAGGCAACCAGAACTGGACACAGTACTCCAAGTGTCGCCTAACCAGAGTTTTATAGAGCTGCATCATTACATCGCAACTCTTAAACTCTATCCCTCGACTTATGAAAGCTAACACCCCATAAGCTTTCTTAACTACCCTATCTACCTGTGAGGCAACTTTCAGGGATTTGTGGACATGTACCCCCAGATCCCTCTGCTCCTCCACGCTACCAAGTATCCTGCCATTTACTTTGTACTCTGCCTTGGAGTTTGTCCTTCCAAAGTGTACCACCTCACACTTCTCCAGGTTGAACTCCATCTGCCACTTCTCAGCCCACTTCTGCATCCTATCAATGTCTCTCTGCAATCTTTGACAATCCTCTACACTATCTACAACAGCACCAACCTTTGTGTCATCTGCAAACTTGCCAACCCACCTTTCTACCCCCACATCCAGGTCGTTGATAAAAATCACGAAAAGTAGAGGTCCCAGAACAGATCCTTGTGGGACACCACTAGTCACAACCCTCCATTCCGAATGTACTCCCTCCACCATGACCCTCTGCCTTCTGCAGGCAAGCCAATTCTGAATCCACCTGGCCAAACTTCCCTGGATCCCATGCCTTCTGACTTTCTGAATAAGCCTACAGTGTGAAACCTTGTCAAATGCCAATACAATCTCTGCACAGTGGATTGGAAGTTGGGACAGAAAGCTTAAGCAATGTAGCAGGGTGCAACAGCCTTTTATAAGATAAGATTTTAGAAGATGTTTTCAAAATTTCAGAAGGCTATTTGCAGGTCATGTACAACCAGATGAAAAATTTTCAGCTTATTTAAAAAAAAAATAACTGTGAGGAAACAGTGCTCTACTCACTACACCTCTGGTGCTACTTTCCTTCTTGCCAAGGGTGTCAAGATCTTCATTAAGATGCATTCCAGCCAACATGGTAGTAGAAAAGGATATAGTACTTTCCTAGCATAGATGACAAATAAATTCTTCTTGTGTTTCCAGCCAGGTAGTAATTTGTAGAGAAAAGATTTTGATACATTTTCCTTGATTGATCTTGCATATTAATTTGTACTCTCACAAATGTTGCCTAAATAGTCAATATCTGCTGCATTTTGATTTAAAGTATTTCCCATGCTCTTAAAAGTGCCCAAGCTCCACTGGTAAGAAGAAAGGATTTTTACTTGAATACACAAATCCTAGGAGCAAATACAATAGTCAGTAGAGCTCAATATTTTCTACTCCATCAAGTTCGATAACCAGACATGACTTCTTATTCAAGCTCAGCATCTACCATGTAATCTCATTGGAACGCAGCAGGCCAGGCAGCATCTCTAGGAAGAGGTACAGTCAACGTTTCAGGCTGAGACCCTTCATCAAGACTAACTGAAAAAAGAGATAGTAAGAGATTTGAAAGTGGGAGGGGGAAGGGGGAGATCTGAAATGATAGGAGAAGGCAGGAGGGGGAGGGATGGAGCTAAGAGCTGGAAAGTTGATTGGCAAAAGGGATATGAGGCTGGAGAAGGGAGAGGATCATGGGACGGGAGGCCTAGCGAGAAAGAAAGGGGGAGGGGGGAAGCCCAGAAGATGGTCAAGGAGTTATAGTGAGAGGGACAGAGGGAGAGAAACGAGAGAGAGAGAGAAAAAAATTAATAATAATAATATATACATAAATAAATAACAGATAGGGTATGAAGGGGAGGTGGGGCATTAGCGGAAGTTAGAGAAGTCACTGTTCATGCCATCAGGTTGGAGGCTACCCAGACAGAATATAAGGTGTTGTTCCTTCAACCTGAGTGTGGCTTCATCTTGACAGTAGAGGAGGCTGTGGATTGAGATATCAGAATGGGAATGGGACGTGTGTGAGGAAGGCCCATCACTAACTAGGGATAGCACATGGCGCACTCGGTAAAACACTCATCCCCAGCAGTAATAGTCATTGGGTCTGAAACAGAGCTGCTGCATAGAGTTGTCTCATATAGTGGCAGCGGCAACCTGCACAGGTGTGCTGATGGTGGAGGATACAATCTTTAATTGGATAACTGAGTTAATTAGCTTTTGGTTGGTTTGCGGGAGGGGCTTAGCAGTTATAAACCTCAGGTTACCAAGGCTTTGGGGTTAGTTTTCTTTGGTGTTTAGTCTGACATTATCTATCTCTATCTCTATCTCTATCTCTATCTCTATCTCTATCTCTATCTCTATCTCTATCTCTATCTCTATCTCTATCTCTATCTCTATCTCTATCTCTATCTCTATCTCTATCTCTCTATATATATATATATTGTTTTTTTTCCCAGTTTTTGTCTTGTTTTGAGGTAAGTAAAAGTACCTCAATTTATTTTTGCGATTCAAGCCATCTGGTTATTTTTCTTTAACAATTGACCCACAGTTTTTTGTGGAATTAAAATGTGTGGCCACTGGGAGATCCTGCTTTCTCTGGAGGACAGAGCGTAGGTATTCAGCGAAATGGTCTCCCAGCCTGTGTTGGGTCTCATCAATATATAGAAGGCTGCATCGGGAGCACCAGACGCAGTATATCACCCTAGCCGACTCACAGGTGAAGTGTTGCCTCACCTGGAAGGACTGATAGGGGACCTGTCCTGGACCGATCATATAAATATAATTGCGAAGAAAATATGACAGCACCTCTACTTCCTCAGGAGTCTGCAGAGATTCAGTATGTCATCAAAGACCTTGGAAAACTTCTACAGATGTGTGGTGGAAAGTGTGCTGACTGGCTGCATTATGACCTGGTATGGGAAAAACAATGACTTTGAGTGGAAAATCCTACAAAAGGTAGTGGATTTGGCTCAATTCAAAAGTTTAAAGTAAAATTTATTATGTCACCACATACAACCCTGAGCTTTTTCTGCAGGAATATGTAGCAAATGTATAGAATGGTAACTGTAGACAGGACCAATGAACAACAAACTGCAAATGCATATATAAATATATATCAATAAATAACGAGCATGAAATAACAAGATAAAGAGTCCTTCAAGTGAGACCATTGGTGGTGGGAACACCATTAATAGAATGAGTGTAGTTATCCTCTTTTGCTCAAGAGTCTGATGGTTGAGAGGTAGTAACTGTCTTGAACCTGGTGGTGCGAGCCCTGAGGCACTCGTAGCTCCTACCTGTATTCACCCTTTTCGATTTTGTCCTCCTTTTATGCTGCAACTCATCTGGTTGAGTACAATTTTGCCTATCATAACCCTCTCTTTGCTGGGAGTCTCACTACATGTTATCTCTGTTTGTAAACCAACTACCAGCACTATCACTCCGGTTCCTGTGCTCCTGCCAAATTAGAAGTGTTCCCAATACAGCCTCTCGCACTGTTGGTGTGTTGAGAAGCCTCACTGCAAGGACTAGTGTTCCAGAACAGTGACAATGGACCACAGTATGTGGCAGAACTGTTTCAGTTGTTCCTGAAAGTGAATGGAGTAAGATATATTACATCTGCATCATGCCACCCAGCTACGAATGGCTTGGTGGAAAGCTTTGTCCCGAGTCTAAAGGACACACTGTGAACAATGTCAGCAAATACCCACTACACTAACACTGAACCAGAAGCTTGCCAATTTCCTCCTTGCATATCGTCCCTTGTGCTCAGGTTTGGATCTCCTGAAGTCCAATTCAGGAGGAGTGTGCAGGACAAACAGTTGAGACAAATTGAAGGCTTCTTAAACAAGGAGTTTCAATGTTTCACTCATGGACAAGCAGTCCTTGTGAGGGACTACAGAAGTGATTAAAAGTGGGTACCTGGAAAAATTAAAGACAGAACTAGACCACTCTCCTACACAGTGGAGACTGTGTTTGATGTCATCTGGAAATGACTCAATCAGTTGAGGAGAGCAGAGTCAATTGTTGGAGAAGAAAGGTGGCCAGAGCTGTCAGAACCCCTTCCTGCAGTCATAGAATCAACTCTTACAACCACCATGGAGGAGGATCCAGAACACAAGTCTCACCTGCCAACCAGAGTGAAACCCCTTGTCAGGAAAGACGTCATCCCACAAGAGGAAGGAAAGCCTGAACAGCACTTCTATCTTTAGGCCTGAATGGGTCAACTTAAATACTTACTATGCTGTGGATGTCAGAGTGCTATATGTATCATATAACATACTGTATCTATAGTTGAGAAGCATTCTATATTGAGTTGGAGTTTATAGCCAAGCAGACAGGAGTGTTGTGTATTTAATACTTAAGTCATCTTTGAGTAATATTGTAAATATATTGTTTGGTTAAGCATTCTCATTCATTTAAATAATTCATTGCGGGTTATATGTGAAAATAAGTGAACTGCATACATCATGACACTGCCACGCGAGAAGTGTGTGCCTCGCTTAAGGTAAACACGAAGTTAGATGTGTTTTCCAGATTCCCTTATTCTTATTTCACTCAGATTTTATGTTTTGGAGTTACAAACATAACACCTAATAATCTGTATAGGAACCACGACTCACAGTTGCTTTGCCTCACTTCTACAGACTCTGAGTCCAACTCCCAGGTAAATACAGATGTGAAAAAGCCATTTAAGATCTCTTTCACCTCTTTCAGCTCTACATATCAATGACCACTCTGATCTTCAAGGACAAATTTTCTCCCTTGTTATCCTTTTGTCTTAATACATCAGTAGAAACCTTTGAGGTTCTCCAACACCTTGTCTGCTAGAAAAGCCGCATATCTTTTTTTTAGCCCTCCTGGACTCAGAGTATTCTCTTACATTTCTTATACTTCTCAAGTACCTCATTTACTGTACTTTATTGTCACCAAACAATTGATGCTAGAGTGTAAAGTTATCCACTTTGGTGGCAAAAATAGGAAAACAGATTATTATCTGAATGGTGGCCGATTAGGAAAAGGGGAGGTGCAACGAGACCTGGGTGTCATTATACACCAGTCATTGAAAGTGGGCATGCAGGTACAGCAGGCGGTGAAAAAGGCGAACGGTATGCTGGCATTTATAGCGAGAGGATTCGAGTACAGGAGCAGGGAGGTACTACTGCAGTTGTACAAGGCCTTGGTGAGACCACACCTGGAGTATTGTGTGCAGTTTTGGTCCCCTAATCTGAGGAAAGACATCCTTGCCATAGAGGGAGTACAAAGAAGGTTCACCAGATTGATTCCTGGGATGGCAGGTCTTTCATATGAAGAAAGACTGGATGAACTGGGCTTGTACTCGTTGGAATTTAGAAGATTGAGGGGGGATCTGATTGAAACGTATAAGATCCTAAAGGGATTGGACAGGCTAGATGCGGGAAGATTGTTCCCGATGTTGGGGAGGTCTAGAACGAGGGGTCACAGTTTGAGGATAGAGGGGAAGCCTTTTAGGACCGAGGTTAGGAAAAACTTCTTCACACAGAGAGTGGTGAATCTGTGGAATTCTCTGCCACAGCAAACTGTTGAGGCCAGTTCATTAGCTATGTTTAAAAGGAAGTTAGATATGGCCCTTGTGGCTACAGGGGTCACGGGGTATGGAGGGAAGGCTGGGTTCTGAGTTGGATGATCAGCCATGATCATAATAAATGGCGGTGCAGGCTCGAAGGGCCGAATGGCCTACTCCTGCACCTATTTTCTATGTTTCTATGTTTCTATGTATGATCATCATAGCAATATTTGATTCTGCACTTCACACTCCCTGGAGTACAAATCAATAGTAAATAGTAAAAATTTAAATTATAAATCATAAATAGAAAAGGGAAAGTAAGGTAGTGCAAAAACACCGAGAGGCAGGTCTGGATATTTGGATGGTATGGCCCAGATCTGGGTCAGGATCCGTTCAGCAGTCTTATCACAGTTGGAAAGAAGCTGTTCCCAAATCTGGCTGTACAAGTCTTCAAGCTCCTGAGCCTTCTCCCAGAGGAAAGAGGGGCAAAAAGTGTGTTGGCTGGGTGGGTCGTGTCCTTGATTATCCTGGCAGCACTGCTCTGACAGCGTGCGGTGTAAAGTGAGTCCAAGGACAGAAGATTGGTTTGTGTGATGTGCTGGGCTGTGCTCACAATCTTCTGCAGCTTCTTCCGGTCTTGGACAGGACAACTTCCATACCAGGTTGTGGTGCACCCTAGAAGAATGTTTTCTACGGTGCATCTATAAAAATTATAGATTTTTACGGTGAAAAAATTTCTACGGTGCATCTATTTGTTCCTTCCTGTCTGAACCTGCTATGCACCTCCTTCTTATTCTTAGCCAAGACCTCAATATCTCTCTAAAAGCAAAGTTTCCTATATTTGTTATCCTTGCCTTTTATTCTGACAGTAACATACAAACTCTGTACTCTCAAAGTGTCACTTTTGAAGGCCTTCCACTTACCAAGCACACTTATGCCTGAAAACAATCCTGTCCCAATCCACACTTGCCAGAACTTGCATCAGAACTGGCCTTTCTCCACTTTAGATTCTCTTCCCCGAGGACCAGACCTATCCTCCAGGTCAGCCAACCACTGGACCCAGATGACCAGATCACAGGTTATTCCTCTACAAGCCTGTTATTTACATAATAAATGGCTTCTTTTCTGAAAACAGTCTCAGGTTTAACATATCATTAGCAGAAATTACCTGTGTCCACATTCAGCTGGTCCATTTCAGCTCTACCTGAGCAAGAACCAGTTCACCAAACAGTTCACAAAATGGCCACCTCTATTTCTGCAACCACATGGCAAGAACAATGAGTTCTGCTTTGTCCACTTCCACTGCATTTTGCCTCATTCCTATTTGCTCATTTGTAGATTGCAGCTGTTTCTGGCCAACAATCACTTTCTAATTCCTCAGTTGCACCCACATAGCTTCAGCTGATGAGTTCTCCAGTCTGTCCTGCCTGACCACTGCTGTGACACTTCCCCAACCAGTAATCCCTCCTGCTTTATCACATGTAAAACAATGGAACCACCCTCTCCTGAAATATTCTGCCCCTCCTGCAATCAAGTCTCACTACTGTCATAATTCCACATGCTAATCCATGTCCTAAGATCATCCACCTTCCCCACAATACTCCTTGCATCAAAATATACACTTAGTCCCAACATGCTCAAGCTTTCGATTCCTGACCATACTGTATACAGATTTAACACCTTTCCCACTCCACTATTTGCTCTTGTGCTTTCGTTCTCATCCCCCTGCAACTCTGGTTTAACCCCTCCCTTGCAGCACTAGCAAACCTTCCCACACATACAGGTCCGACCTTCCCTGGAAGAGACCACCGATCAAAAAATCTGAAGCCCTCCCTGCACCATCTCCTTAGCCACATGTTAAACTGTATGATCTTCCCATTTCTGACCTCAATATCACATGGAATGGCTGGAGGGCCTTTAACTCAACAACTAACTCCCTTGAACTCACTTTGCATGACCTTTCAACTTGTATCATTCTAAAGACATGGACCATGGCTTCTGACTGCTCACCTCCCCACCGAAGACTTTTACGGACTCAATCTGAGATGTCTTTGACCCTGGCACCCAGGAGGCAACATCTAAGAATCTCATTTGCATTCCCAATGCCCCCAGTCCCTCTGACCATTGAATTCCCTATCACTCCAGCTCACCTTTTCTCCTTCCTTCTCTTCTGAGCCACAGAGCCATACTCAGTGCCAGAGAGCTGACCGCGGTGGCTTTCCTCTACGAGGTCATTCCCCCCAACAGCATTCAAAGCAGTATATCTGTTTTGGAGGGGAATGGCCACAGTGGTACTCTGCACTGCCTCCCCAACTGTTTGTCCCCTTCTGACAGGCAGGAGGGGAAAAAGGGGTGGCCAGCACCTTGGTTGTAACTACTGCCCCGTACTGCCTGTTGATCAACCCTTCAGCCCTCTGAACGATGTGGAGTTCATCCAACTCCAGCTCCAGTCTGTAAGAAGCTGTGGCTGGACACACCTCGCGCAGGCGCAGTTATCAGGGATGCTGGAGGATACCCTGCCTCCCCATATCCTGCAAGACGAGCATTGCACTATCCTGCCTGCATCCATACCGCTCTGACAGTGCAATAAGAAAGAAAAATTAAATGAAAAACAAGTCTACCTACAGCTGCTGCCTCACGTCGGCAAAGCCTCAACTCCCCACTCCACTGGCCCACTCATACATAGACCATTCTCACAATGACCACTCCACCTGAACTAAATTTCTTTTCATTCGCCTTCACCAAGTGCCTAACAATACACAATCTAATGTCTCTTTGTGATCTGTGGTGCACAGAATGTCTCATCTACTCTCCCCACTTCTTTTGAGATTGCTCTCTTACCATGTGCAATCTTAGAGATCGGTGGCATGCAGAATTGATGGGCAAATGGCCTAATTCTGCACCTACGTCTTATAGTCTTAACTGCAATCATTGTAATGTGAAGCTTTGGAAGGCAATATTTTGGAGTGAGCTACCAAAAACAAAATGTTGCACTGATGTTGATTGAGAAATAAATTGGTCAGAACATAAAACATTCAATACAACTGAATTGACAACTCCGAAATAAGTCATTTGACCGACATAAAATCCTATTCAATCTGCCTTAGTTTTTCATCCCCTTCTGAAAGTATCCATTTGTCTCAGCCACTCAGTGCAGTTACAAGTACATCTTAAATGTCTTTTCACAATTTGATTTTGTTAGTGACCATCTGGAGCTCAGAAAAATAGATGGCTATGGGTAACTTAGGTAAGTACATGTTCGGCACAGCATTGTGAGCTGAAGGGCCTGTATTCTGCTGTAGGTCTTCTATGTTCTATATCTTATATAGACAAACTCCATTTTGAATTTTGCCACATGGATACATTTTATCCATATCTACTGTACATCTTGTTCATAAGACTTAAATCAGCTCTGATCTTCACTTTCATCAGGTGTTCAGTTAAAAAAAACATAGAGATCTAGTACATAGAACATAGAACATAGAATACAGAACATAGAACATAGAATAGTACAGCACAGTACAGGCCCTTCGGCCCACAATGTTGTGCCGACCCTCAAACCCTGCCTCCGATGTAACCCCCCCACCTTAAATTCCTCCATATACCTGTCTAGTAGTCTCTTAAACTTCACGAGCGTATCTGCCTCCATCAATGACTAGGGCAGTGCATTCCACGCACCAACCACTCTCTGAGTAAAAAACCTTCCTCTAATATCTCCCTTGATCTTCCCACCCCTTACCTGAAAGCCATGTCCTCCTGTATTGAGCAGTGGTGCCCTGGGGAAGAGGCGCTGGCTGTCCACTCTATCTATTCCTTTTAATATCTTGTACACCTCTATCATGTCTCCTGTCATCCTGCTTCTCTCCAAAGAGTAAAGCCCTAACTCCCTTAATCTCTGATCATAATCCATACTCTCTAAACCAGGCAGCATCCTGGCAAATCTCCTCTGTACGCTTTCCAATGCTTCCACATCTTTCCTATAGTGAGGCGACCAGAACTGGACACGGTACTCCAAGTGTGGCCTAACCAGAGTTTTATAGAGCTGCATCATTACATTGCAACTCTTAAACTCTATCCCTCGATTTATGAAAGCTAACTCTCCATAAGCTTTCTTAACTACCCTATCCACCTGTGAGGCAACCTTCAGGGATCT
Source organism: Mobula hypostoma (assembly GCF_963921235.1). Taxonomy (NCBI): domain Eukaryota; kingdom Metazoa; phylum Chordata; class Chondrichthyes; order Myliobatiformes; family Myliobatidae; genus Mobula; species Mobula hypostoma. The sequence goes on along the minus strand of NC_086097.1, from coordinate 216,564,990 downwards.
GTGGACATGTACCCCCAGATCCCCCTGCTCCTGCACACTACCAAGTATCCTGCCATTTACTTTGTACTCTGCCTTGGAGTTTGTGCTTTCAAAGTGTACCACCTCACACTTCTCCGGGTTGAACTCCATCTGCCACTTCTCAGCCCACTTCTGCATCCTATCAATGTCTCTCTGCAATCTTCGACAGTCCTCTACACTATCTACAACACCACCAACATTTGTGTCGTCTGCAAACTTGCCAACCCACCCTTCTACCCCCACATTCAGGTCGTTGATAAAAATCACGAAAAGTAGAGGTCCCAGAACAGATCCTTGTGGGACACCACTAGTCACAATCCTCCAATCTGAATGTACTCCCTCCACCATGACCCTCTGCCTTCTGCAGGCAAGCCAATTCTGAATCCACCTGGCCAAACTTCCCTGGATCCCATGTTTTCTGACTTTATGAATAAGCCTACCATGTGGTACCTTGTCAAATGCCTTACTAAAATCCAGATAGATCACATCCACTGCACTACCCTCATCTATATACCCGGTCACCTCCTCAAAAAACTCTAACAAGTCTGGTAGACACGATCTGCCCTTCACAAAGCCATGCTGACTGTCCCTGATCAGACCATGATTCTCTAAATGCCCATAGATCCTACCTCTAAGAATCTTTCCCACCACAGACGTAAGGCTCACCGGTCTATAATTACCCGGACTATCCCTACTACCTTTTTTGACAAGGGGACAACATTCGCCTCTCTCCAACCCTCCAGTACCATTCCCATGGACAACGAGGACATAAAGATCCTAGCCAGAGGCTCAGGAATCTCTTCTGGAGCAGCCTGGGGAATATTCCGTCAGGCCCCGGGGACTTATCCATCCTAATGTATTTTAACAACTCCAACACCTCCTCTCCCTTAATATCAACATGCTCCAGAACATCAACCTCACCATCATCAAGTTCCCTGTTATTGGTGAATACCGAAGAGAAGTATTCATTGAGGACCTCGCTCACTTCCACAGCCTCCAGGCACATCTTCCCATCTTTATCTCTAATCGGTCCTACCTTCACTCCTGTCATGCTTTTGTTCTTCACATAACTGAAGAATGCCTTGGGGTTTTCCTTTACCCTACTCGCCAAGGCCTTCTCATGCCCCCCTCTTGCTCTTCTCAGCCCCTTCTTAAGCTCCTTTCTTTCTTCCCTATATTCCTCAATAGATTCATCTGATCCTTGCTTCCTAAACCTCATGTATGCTGCCTTCTTCCACCTGACTAGATTTTCCACCTCACTTGTCACCCATGGTTCCTTCACCCTACCATTCTTTATCTTCCTCACCGGGACAAATTTATCCCTAACATCCTGCAAGAGATCTCTAAACATCGAATACAGGTCCGTAGTACATTTCCCTGCAAAAACATCATCCCAATTCACACCCGCAGGCTCTGGCCTTATAGCCTCATAATTTGCCCTTCCCCAATTAAAAATTTTCCTGTCCTCTCTGTTTCTGTCCTTTTCCATGATAATGCTAAAGGCCAGGGAGCAGTGGTTCCTGTCCCCCAGATGCTCACCCACTGAGAGATCTGTAACCTGACCCGGTTCATTACCTAGTACTAGATCTAGTATGGCATTCCCCCTAGTCGGCCTGTCAACATACTGTGACAGGAATCCATCTGGACCCACTTAACAAACTCAGCTCCATCTAAACCCTTGGAATTAATCAGGTGCCAATCAATATTAGGGAAGTTAAAGTCACCCATGATAACAACCCTGTTATTTTTGCACCTTTCCAAAATCTGCCTCCCAATCTGCTCCTCTGTATCTCTGCTGCTACCAGGGGGCCTATAGAACACCATTAGAGTAACTGCTCCCTTCCTGTTTCTGACTTCCACCCATACTGACTCAAAAGAGGACCCTGCTACATTACCCACCCTTTCTGTAGCTGTAATAGTATCCCTGACCAGTAATGCCACCCCTCCTCCCCCTTTTCCCCCTCTCTACCCCTTTTAAAGCACTGAAATCCAGGAATATTGAGAATCCATTCCTGCCCTGGTGCCAGCCAAGTCTCTGTAATGGCCACTACATCATAATTCCATGTATGTATCCAAGCTCTCAGCTCATCACCTTTGTTTCTGATGCTTCTTGCATTGAGGTACACACATTTCAGCCCTTCTACCTTATTGTCTTTACACCGTTTATTCTGATTCTCTTTTCTCAAAGCCTCTCTATATGTTAGATCTGGCTTTACTCCATGCACTTATTTCACTGCTCTATCGCTCCGGGTCCCATCCCCCTTGCAAGTTAGTTTAAACCCTCCCAAACCATGCTAGCAAACCTACCTGCAAGGATATTGCTCCCCCTCAAGTTCAGGTGCAACCCATCCAATCTGTACAGGTCCCACCTTCCCCAGAAGAGATCGCAAAGATCCAAAAATTAAAAACCCTGCTCCCTGCACCAACTCCTCAGCCACGCATTCAACTGCCATCTCCTCCAATTCTTACCATCACTGTCACGTAGCACTGGCAGCAATCCTGAGAATGCCACCCTTGAGGTCCTGTTCGTCAGTCTTCTACCTAGTTCCCGAAACTCAAACTTCAGGACCTCATCCCTCTTCCTGCCTATGTCATTGGTACCAACATGTATCATGACTTCTGGTTGCTTTCCCTCTCGTACCAGGATGTCGTGCACCCGGTCAGAGACATCCCGGACCCTGACACCCGGGAGGCAACAAACCAAGCGGGTGTCCTTCTCACGTCCATAAAATCTCCTGTCTGCTCCCCTGACTATAGAGTCTCCAATGACGACAGCGATCCTCTTCTCCATCCCACCCTTCTGCACCACAGGGTCAGACTCAGTGCCGGAGGCCTTGCCACCGTGGCTCACACCTGGTCGGTCGTCCCCGCCAACAGTATCCAGGACAGTAAACTTATTATTCAGGGGAATGGCTACAGGGGTGCTCTGCACTACTTGTCTGCTCACCTTCGCTTTCCCCTCTCTGACTGTCACCCAACGACCTGCTTCCGACAGCCTAGGTGTGACTACCTCCCTGTAGCTCTCATCTATGACTGCCTCATTCTCCCTTATGAGTCGAAGGTCATCCAGCTGCTGCTCCAGATTCCTACATGGTCTTCCAGGTCGCCCTGCACTTCTGGCAGATGTGACTCTGCGGGAGAGGGGCATTCCCCCAAGTTTGCCACATCTCACATGAGTGGCACATCACCATCTCAGGAGGCATTGTAAAGACTAACTGCAAGCAAGCTTGTCCTCCGCCTGTTCTCATCGAAGCCTCGAGTCAAAGCTCCACTCTCTCACAGGCCTCTCCGCTTGAGCTATCCCTCTATTTAGCTGTTTGAGCTTTTCAAAATGCTTGGTCACCTCAGCTGCTTTCTGCTGAGTCTGAGCTATTCAAATCTTGATTGTCTAATCAACGGCTTTCTGCTGATCTATCCAAATCTTGATCGACTTGATTGCACAGGCCAACTGCCAAAACTGACAGAATCTCTCGAGTCAAAGCCTCAAAGCTCCACTCCTTCACTGGCCCACTCACTCACTTTTGTACATTTCTACATTTACTTGAGGTCCTTATTATACATTGATCATAAATACATTCTGGCTAGGGTTTTATTTTAGTTCTGTATCACAAGAAATTAATGCCAGGGTTATTTTAAATATGGCTGTGATTGTTATTCATCACTTGCACTCAAGAAACCATGTTATATAGTGTTATGACGCGTATAGATATGGCAGATTTGACCAAGCAACACACACAACACAGAAGAAGGATTTTTCCATAGATGCTGCCTGCCCTGCTGAGTTCCTCCAGTATTTTGTGTGTGTTGCTCGGATTTCCAGAATCCGCAGATCTTCTCGGTTACAGATTTGATCAACCTGAGCTCAAGATTTCCTTTCACATATTTGACTGAGGTATCAGGATACAGCAGCATCAGCCAGTCTGGTTTTGAGATTCTCTTTTACTCTTTGCCTCCTCTGTTCGAGCTCCCTCAAATACGCAAGCACTGCTATTTATACAGGTACATCGAATGGGATGATCTAATTCTTGCTTCCAATGGCATGCATTGATATTGAAACTCTTTAGAAATGTCCCAAGAGTCTATGAATCCCTCTCTGTCCAATACATTATTGTTTGCTGCTTTGGCATTTTATCATCAGGAATTCTGAGGTGACCAGCCCACCGGCTCTGATAAGTCTGGATTCTTATCTTCCCATTTAATATGAAGTATTCTGCACATCCAGGGCTTGTGGATGTGGGCAGCTTGTCTGGCATGGCTGCTGTGAACTGTCATGGTTGTGATATGACTTGTAAGACTGAATACAGCCCAAGCATGAGCTATTGACTCACTTCCATCTTCTGGCATGCACCACTGAATGCTTTGCCAATACTGAGGAGGAAGTATTTATAGGATTACAAAGAAGGCTGGAAAAACAGTAAATCACTCATGTGTCCAGGAATACATTTTGAAAAAGAGCACTTTTCATCAACAAACCAAACCCCTTTCTCTAACTAAACAAACCCCTTTCTCTAACTAAAAGTGAAGCAAGGCAGGCTACATACGGCATGTTATTAAACCATCGAAAAACATATTGAAATAAATTTGAATGCTTATCTGCTTATTTAGGCAAACAGCAAGTAGACTGGGCTTATAGCTCAAGCTCACAAACAAGAGAAAATCTGCAGCTGCTGGAAATCTAAGCAACACACACAAAATGCTGGAGGAATTCAGCAGGCTGAAGGCTCTCGGCTCGAAACGTCGACTGTAGTTTTTTTTCCATAGACGCTGCCTGGCCTGCTGAGTTCCTTCAGCATTTTGTTTGTGTTGCTTATAGCTCAAGCTGGAGTCGTCCTTTGTCAGGTGATAAACCCAGCCTCCATGTTGAGTGTAGCATATCAAGAGAAGATAAAATAACTGAAAAGTCTGTGTACATTAAAACTAAAGGTCACATTACAGGCAGTGCAGGCACAAACACGAACATGAGAATAGCTCTCTGACATAAGAGCAATGTTTGATTGACTTTAAGGAATCCGAGAAAGACTGGTATTGATCTGGATTATGGTACAGTTTAGCACTAGCTGGTGTCAAACTTTGCATGAAGAGAGTGAAGGACAGTGGGATTAAATTAACTCCTCCATGATTCAGATTTATTATCACTGACATCCTTGTCATGAAATCTGATGCTTTGAGGCAATGCACAAAATTATAAGTTACACAAAATAAATAGTGCTAAGGAGGTAGTGTTCATGGACCTTTCGAAAATCTGATGATGGATGGAAGAAGCTATCCCTGAAATGTTGAGTGTGGGTCTTTAGACTCCTGTACCTGCTCCCCAATGGCAGTAATGAGGGTATGTCCCAGACATTGAGGGTCCTTCATGATGAATGCCTCCTTGAGGAACTGCCTTTTGCAGGTGTCCTCGATGGTGGGGAGGCTGGCTGAACCTGGAACCTTCAGTTGCCTCTTACAATTCTCCGTTTTTGGAGCCTCCACACCAGGCAGTGACGTAAAGTCAGAATTCTCTCCACATCTGTAGAAAGTTACTATTCTTTGGTGGGCATACCAAATCTCCTCAAATTCCAAATGAAGTATAGCCACTGGTTTGACTTCTTTGTGACTGCATCAATCTGTTAGGCCCAGGATAGATTCTCACAAGAGGATGCTCTGAAATTCAAAGCTGATCACCTTTTCCACCACTGACCCCTCAATGGTCATATATATATTTTTTTGCATCCAGGGCACAGTGCCATTCCACAGAGTGTATGCAGCAAATACAATTGTAATTCCATTTCACACCTGACCTGATCGGCTGTTCATTTGTTTCATCTGACTTTTTAAAAAAGAAAAATTGTTCATAGCAAGAAAAATATGGAAACTTCATCCAAGTCCATTTTCACTTTTTTCTGAAATCCTCCAAATGATACTTAACCAAAAAAAAAAACATTTACCTATACTGCAAAGGAGTTTTAAATAACCAAATCAATAAGTTCAATTAAAAGAAAATACTCGATTATTTTACCAGTTGTTCAGTATGTACCAGGCCCAATTTCCTACCAAATACATGGTCACTACCAATTAGGACAATCTTTTTAGTTTTAATACAAAAAAAACCCTAGTGAAACTGGTAGAGATAATCAAACCTCAACTCTGCCAAGAGATTAGTTTATTCTCAGAAAGTAGAGAGGGAGTGCTCATGAGCAATGTTAGTAATTTTTTGCATTATCAGCTTTTCAGGAAAAACTGAGACTGCTATAGTAATTAAAGAGTTAACTACAGATCATCCAGCCAGATACACAAACAATTACTTCACTGGAGGGCACCGATGAACTATTCAGTTACTTATAGAAAGCATTTGCTTCAGGGACAGTCTTCCTGCTCCTTCCTTAGGTAGAGCTCTTAATAATAGAGGAGTCAAGGGATATGGGAAGGCAGGAGGCAGGATTGTGGATGATCAGCCATGATCACAGTGAATATTGGTGCTGGCTCGAAGGGCCGAATGGCCTATTCCTATATGAGAAATTTTTCAGATGTCCATAATAGGACATGAAGATAGGATCATTAGTCTAATAATGATCAATACACAAGAAATCTGTTATCAATTAACTTAAAATGGTTGTTACATTCCCAACTAAAAAGGATGTAAATAACCAACAGCAAGTTATATCTAATTTTATAAAAGGTAAACATTCATTTGATAATTAAAATCGCCTGCTGTGGCAAAGTATTATGTCTCTAGAAACTAATGATAACTGCTAGCTAACAATGAGAAAATTTAGATTTCTTGCAATACTTAGCATTTGACATCCATCCAGCATTCTCTCTGACTTCATGCACTGGACTCTCCTGCCCAACGGCAGAAAGACAAGAACAGTCAGGGTAGGAAACAGCTTCTTCTCTCAGGTCATTAGGTTCTGAGCCTGCTGCATCGCATTCGTAGGCTCACCAGATAATTTGTACTGTACCCTACAATATTTATGCACTTTATCTATACATAATTCATTTGTAGGTTTAATTCTTACTTTCATTAAGTTACTGTTTGTTTATACGTGTGTTGTGTACTACTGTGCTTTACACCCTGGTCCAGAGTAACGTCTCATTTGATGGTGTACATGTATATCGATAAATGGCAATATTGTAAACTTGACTTGAAAGACGCAGTAATATAATTCAGCTATATGAACTAAAAGGCACCAGGCTACTGTTAACCAATAATAGTTTATGAAAAATTATATTCAGTGTTGGTCAGGTGATAAAATAGTGATGTCAATTGATTTTTAAGTGAATTTGATCAATAATTTTTGGCTTCATCAGTTGAACACCCAAAGCACAGGTTGCTCTACAATTAGATAGCTTTACAAAATATATGGAATAGGCACTGAACTATTTCAGGAACAATAAGTTATAGTTTGATTTGCCTTAAGAGCTTAGTCATTAATCTTGGATATTCAATGTATAAATAAATTTATGTTGTGTTAATAGTTTATTTGCGGACATATTCAACTCACCTACACCATTACGGCAATATTTACTATTTCAAAGAAACCTGGAGCCAAACAAAAGACTGAAATGTATTAAACAGCTGCAAATGTTAGCCACTTCTGACTGTTAGCCACTATGTACAGACAGTGCACAGGAAAGGTACAGAAACATTACTGCACATCAAAACGAAAAATGCTAAAAATGAGATCATTGCAGCATCCAAAGAATATTAATGATTCTCTGAAATTTCTTGGCTTTTTAAAATTTCAGATTTCCTGCATCTCTAGAATATTGCAGTGGACAAAGTCTGTACTTAGATGACAGGACCAATAGTTAATAATGGCTATTCAATGCTATACAGCTCAAGAATACTGTACAAGTTAGTCATTTAAAAAGGCAACTACTTAGTTCACAAATTTATTGGATTGGCCTTATTTTTTAAATTACCAGCTCAACAATTGAAGTATTAGATTTGTTTTTCTTTGATGCTCCAAATGCTCTGTATATTCTTCTGGATCAAGAATATGTACTGAAAGTGGGTATAATGCTCCAATTACTGATACAAAAATGGTAGAGTGGTCAGATATTCTTTTATTTTTAAACCATCTGAAACATAATTAATACAAATTTTAGTTTATTTGATGTTCACCACTGCAAAAGCTAGCAGCAATAATGTTTTTATATGTCCTCATTCACAACTACTGTAAATGACTAGCTTCCCCAAAATGACACATCAAACCAGTATAGTCCATGAATGTCAAACAAGCAACAGGGACACAATTTATATACAGACACATCGTTCTTTAAGAGAACAAAAGTTTGAAAAAAAAAACTAAAATAGATTTGTGCTGTATTTGTATTTAACAAACCATTATAAAGTTGTCCAGTACTCTGAAAGCAATAACACCAGAATATGTAACATTAATACAGGCATTACAATTAAGTTCCTCAAATATATTTTATGATGTAAACAGAGTACATTATGAATACAACCAGCTACTTCTGAGGTTATTATAAACAACTGCATTCACATATTTTGCATTGCCAAAAATGCTTGAAATTTAAATTTCACTGCCAAACAAACCAACAATATTTTTAATAATTTCTAAAATTTCAGGCAAAAATCAAGGGTTGTCAGAAATTGCCAGTCTTGGCTACAAATTTAAAACACTTTTATAAAGTAAAACATTGTCAGGAAACAAATGGGCAATATAAAATCTCATTTTATTTCTCAAATCCCCCATGGAAGTAGGATATGGGGATAAAAGGAGAGAAGAAAAATTTCCTCCGAATTGTTTATCTAAAAGTTGGTGAAAATTGACACTAGCAGTCATGAAAAAATGGCCCAGTGTAGGAAAAGGTACATTTTCATTATCTTTAATAACCCAAAGCAGCATTTCTTTTTGTACATTAACCTTCATGACACTGACTTATATTTGTCTCACTGCAGTCCTCTCAAATAAAACAGGAGAGATTGCAATGTTACAAGTGAAACTTTATTGCACGTTGCAATCTTCCCCATTCTACACATCCACTACATATAAAACACATGATACAGTAATTGAACAAGAAATTGTATACATGTTTACATCATATAATAAAGCTGCAAATTTACTATCTTTAAATAAAATAGATGGCAATTTAGAAAATACCATGCATGGAGATTTTCTGAGACTATATCCAGCTGTAGTTTTCTAAATTAGGATCTGGGCAATTCCAGAAATTGTAGTGTCACTTTAATGTAAATCTACCCATCATTGTTTATGATCACTTTGGTCTGAAATGAAGCAGTGCTGCAATGTTTCCCATTTAAAGGAGTTTGTTTTAGTGCATTTCCATATAAAACATCAATCCAAAGCTGTGCACGTTGCAAAATTACTAATATGATAGTTGTTATGCATAAGCAATCAAATTTGCATTAAAGAGTTAGACTTCCAAGATGCTTTACAACATAGAAATAAAAGAAGTAAATTTTAATCGCTTTTTAAAAAACTTGTCAGTAAGGGCTGGTTTAAAAGTAGGGTTGATGAAGAATGTTAACGCTAGTAATGTTAGCAAAACCATGTCAGATCAGGCCTCCTACAGCTATGACTATGATGATATGATGAGCATTGATACCAGCAATTTAAAATAAAGACGAATAAGGACACAAACTTTGCAACCATTTTATATGGGGCTTTAAAGTTGCATTAAAGCATGATCTCCAGTTTTAGTGGCGATCAAAGCAAAAAAAGTCGATAGACTTCAGTACTACTCCACTCCCATAGTTAAGCACAATTAAAACAGCTGCCCATTTTTTTTTAAAGTGAACTTAGGATATACACAGAAACACTAGCACACTAACATGAAAGATTTAAAGTTTGGTTACAGAAATGTCTTCTCAACATGAGCGGATGAAGGAGCAACAGTTAAATTTAAAAGAAGTCTACGAACCAAATGTTAATCTGTGCTGTCACTAGTATTACATATCCAAAACTGAAGACAGATGGTAGCACTGCTTCATAGCTTGAACCAAACCCCTCTTGGAGGAAAGGTACAAGCCTTTTTTTTTTGTCCAAGCTTTTGATCAAGAGCAAGATGTGATTTCCAATGACGATTTCTTCTTTCCTGTTGGCTTCAGTAAATGTTGCCCAAACTATTAAAAGAAAAAGAATGTACATAACATACCAAGCTCTTGTACTCCACTTTATCTCACTGAGCTTCACCAAACACAAGGAGTGAGCTGAACATTTGATGAAGAACTCCTTTGTAAGAAATATTTATGCAATAAACAATATAGCTGCAATCATTTACATTTATTCAGCATCAACAGAAAAGTAATAAAATGAATGTTAGTCAAAAACTTATATTCTGAGGTTTTCAAATGGTGAAGAAAAGAATGAAGGTGAGAATTACTGAATGGGTGAGAGTAAGACTAACTCTTTCTGAAAATGTGCAAAGGGCAAAACGATAAAAGATATCCCTAAATACAAACAATTCTATTATTTAAATCTTAAGTTGAATGCATTGAATGATGAATAATTGCTTTAACTTTTCCACTTACCTTTGGCGGTTCTGTGCTTGCCTTGAAGTCAGAATTTGAAGAAAAATTTTCATCAGGACTGTCACAATTGTAGCGATATGCAAATTTTCTTTTCAAAGCTGCTGCTATTAAAGCCGCTGGATTTTCTGCACATTGGTCTGGTTTGGGCTTCAAGTCATCAACAGGTCTGCAATGAAATTAGTAAATTCTTAACTTTGTGGAAGCTACAGTTCGGAAAGAACAATGAACCATGAAAATAGTGAATATCGTTTATTCCCTAATGACTTCAGGACATTCTTTTGTAGGCAGCATTTGCAAAACCAGATGAGATTTAAGCCCTGAATTTTCAAGATGTTAAGTAGCATGACAAGCAAGCAGAGGCACAAATCCAGGCAGCTTGTGGGATATTTAAAACTTTATGGATTGTCAAATAACTGAGTGGGGAGGTGTGTTATTTGCATCTCGCTCATAATATTCTTGTGGATCATCTAGAATTCCAAATTTCATCAGGAGGACAAATACTTAAGTTTCAGGTAGGTATTGTGAATTCAATAATCGCTACACATGAACAGGTTATTTCCAGTATCATTCTTACACTTCTATGATGAGAAGCAGAAGCAACTACTTCATTGGTTATGAATCAAACTCGAGGTGGCCAGTTCTTCGAATGCCACTCTGCTCCCACCCCTAATACCAACCACACATGAAGCAAAGGCCCAAAAGCAGCAACTAAAATTCAAGCAGTGGAACCGGCGGCCCCACACCCACCAGCACAATGGCACTTCACCACCACCCCTCAAATGTAACTGATGCTCAGACATTTAGAACCAGTTGAAGCTCATTAAAAAGGTTACACAATTTTAAAATTAAGATTTAACAACACATAACATGCAAATTACTATAAATGTTTTAGAGAAACAAACATCTTAGTTGCTCTTGCCTTTAAAATGAAACTCAGTGGCCCTCTTTCAATGACTGGAATAAATCTGAGGGGTCAGGTGTAAAGTACAGCCACTCAGTTTGATCAGAAGTATCCTGAACTCTGTGGTGAGTCCAGAGTGGACTGAAATGTTAGGTATACTCATATCTTCATATAAAACAGCTAGCTCAACACCAGTATGATACAGCCCATTGTTTCATTACACCAGCCTGCCAAATTAAATTGCAAGCCCTATCATATTGTATGGCAGGAGCACCCCAATTTTATAGACACATTTATAATTATGCCATACATAACTATTACTGACATTTTGACATTAAACTTGTCCAGTGTAACTGGTGTTTGTTTTATAGGCTTTAAGAACTCCTTGCCGCAAAATTCTTTATTGTTTAAATTCAATGTGAAACTGGCTCAGCCAGTTAACTCCTGTAATGAAGCTTATGACAGCAATGCTGTAGATGCAGTAGAACTCAACCACAAAGCTTTTTACGTCAAACTGAAGACAATCCAGTGTTGAAATCTTTCTATACTAAAATTATCCAATGAGCTCAGGACAACCATTAATAGCCCAGTTACACTGATCCTCCCTCTGCTTCTCCCCAACTCCACATTAATTCTCCTCAGGTTTTTACCACATTGACACAATTCAATAGCCTACGTATTTGGGATGTGAAAGGAAACCAGAGTACACAGAAAAAAACTCAGCTAGCCAGAGTACAAACTGCAAACTGCAGCGGAGATCAGGACTGACCCCAAGTCATTGGAGCTGTGAAGGCAGCATGCTCTGAGGAAATCATTTGGCTAGAACTTTGGATGTAAAATTTGTATTATCTAATGCCAAGTCTTACTACTACAAACTAACATATCTGACACAAACAAAATGGAGATTAGAGCATGCAAATTCATAGCCCAAACTAGCTGCAAGTGAACCATGGGGAGTGATTCTTGAACAAGCTGAAGGATCATAGTTGATCTATCGCTGAATTAATTAGCAAAAAGACCCATATGCTTGCAACATTTTATTATAATTTAGACTGTTACCATGATAAAAGTGAATTTAAAACTACGCTGGGACAGGTGCACATTCCTTTATCCGAAATTCTCAAATCCAAAAAGCTCCAAAAACCGAAGTTTTTTTCGCCAACAGCTGATGTCACTCAGGTGTGATGTGACAACACTAGCAGAGGCCACCAGACATCAGTTCTGGCTCAGTGCTCATACTGGTTACACGTGCATTTGCTGTTCGCTGATATTTTGTTTAATTTCACTGTGAAAATGTCAAAAAAGCTGCAGATACCCCTATGGGTAACAATGAGAAAAAGAGAAGGAATCTTCTCTATCAATAACGCAGAAAGTAGTGTCAGAACTACCACTGTATATGATTTAAATAAACAAAGACAAGTTACGGAAGTTTTATAGTGACAGTGACGTTCTACATTTATTCCAATAAGTCATTTACCATGTGTTTGATTTGGTTCGTCTGAAGTTGTATATTTTTTGTTTTATTGAATGTTTTTGTTGGAAGTAAAATCTTGTCACTATTCCCTAAACAATACAGCATAACAATTATTTACATAGCATTTACATCATATTAAGTATTATAAGTAATCTAGAGATGACTTAAAGTATACGGGAGGATGTGCGTAGGTTTGGTGTGCCGTCGGGCCCTAAAGTCCACTGCACTGAGACAGGTTAAATAAGGGACTTGAGCATACGTGTTTTTTGGTATGGGGGGGGGGGGTCAGAAATCCGAAAAATTCTGAATTCCAAAATGTAACTGGCTGGCCCCAAGGATTTCAGATAAGGGACTGTGGACCTGTACTTAAATTACCAGCAGTATCTAGGTGAATGCTAATTTATGATGGGAATTCTTTACTGAACCACCCAATTGAGCTTATCCACTCCATGCCAAGCCACCCTCTTGCTGCATCATTTTTTTAAACTATGATTTTAAGGACATATTACATAATTCTGATTCAAATTCTTCAACAACATTTTGCTTGTTGCTCCTTCTCCAAATTTTGTTGGTCTTTGGTATGACCATCGCCCCTTTGGATGCAAATGCTGTTTTCCATTCACTAAGAATATTCATTTAGAGAGAAAAATATGTTTTTAAAATTATGAAGATAGTTTGAACATTCTTCTTTCATTAACATTTACCACCTTCCAAACTCAAGAAAGGGAAATGCAATTAATCAGCATCTGTGGCTGCATTGGTATCGTTGGCCAACTCTACTGCACAAGTACCAGCCACAAAACTAGCTGAGTATATAAAACTTACATACCTCTTCACTGATCGGAGTTTCACCTTGTTGATGTCTTTAAGAACTTCCAACATGTTTGGCATTTGATGTTTAGGATTAAGTATTTTCTGTTCATTGTCAGCTTTCTTTCCCCTTCGTTCTTTGATGAGGTCAATTGCAGACATACTCCGTTGGAAAGGAGGTGGGGGAGGTGGAAGTGGGGGAGGTGGTGGTAATGGCGGAACACAGTGAGGAACAGCATCCGGCATCACTATAACAGAGAAAATCAAATTGAAAATAATGTAAAGATCAAGTATTAAATTTGCTCATTTCTTATGTTGAAAATCCAGAGGAATAAAACTTTCGAGAGATGAACTAAATAAGTGGCTGCAAATTGACAAGAAATTTCTGTCATATTAACAATAAATACTGAGTAAATTATAGAACATGTGAATTGGAACAAACCCAAGAAATGAAGACCCAACAGAGAAAAAAAAAAGATATTGGAAAATTGCTGCCAAAGGATTTGAAAATGTTTTGAAACTTGCTGAGCAACAAAATTGCTTTTCTGCTGAAACTATATTGCAGTCTCACCTTTTTTCATTCATACTTCTGGCATGAGAGAAGGCAAGCAAGCAGACATAAAAGGTTCCATTCAAGAAGGCTAACAGGCTTAAAGGCTTATTTATACTTGTGCGTCAAGCTTGCGCCGTAGCCTACGCAAGTGGGCAACTCGATTGTGAGCATTTATACTTGTGCATTAGTGTGTCTGCGTCGCTCTGCAATTCGCGCATGTCACGCAAGCGCACACACCTGCCCATGCAGGGCTTCATGGTCATGGTAGTCTTTCTCAGGGTAAACAAGTTTAAAGCAAGCGTCTTTTTTCGTAAAAGCGAAATGTGTCCTCCATAATTTCAGAGGTCTGTAAAGCATTGCAGCCAGAGTTCCTTCCCTGCCCTTCAGTTGCCCAATGGGAAGCTATTGCAGTGTAGGAGGAAATGCGATGCTACCAAGCAGACCAATCACAGTTGTTGCGGTTCGCGTTGCCACAACGCGTAGTTACATTTTGGGAGAGGTGCACGTCAGGCTATGGCGTAGGGATCCGCGTAGGCACTGCACAGGGTTCGCGGCTACGCCATACCTACAGCGTCGATTTGACGCAGAAGTATAAATCAGCCTTTAGTCACCACAGCCTTCAAGTGCACTGCACTTTTGTAAAACAGGTATTTTTAATTCATTTAAGTTCATACATAAAGGCGTGATAGCTATAGGTTGATTAAAAACAACTTCCTCTGAAACTTCATGTTATTTTCTTTTGCTTAATTTTACATGCATACTTTAAAAGAGTTGTACTGTATTATTTAAAATTAAGGAGATGACATATCATTCAGTAAATTTAAAGATCTATGCATAGAAAATCAACGTGCAATTTATAGTATTTTTAAAAATATAATTCGTATGCTGCCAGCATATCCATATAACTGGATGTTCTATTCCCAATGGATGCTGGATGGTTGAATGATACTTACATTTTTTCCTTAATCAGGTTATTATTGGTGAAATGAATAGCACTGAAGGAAAAGGAGAGAAGGCACAAATGTGCATTGTAGATCAGAGGTTAAAAAAAAACAAAAGTTTATCATCTGATAAACCTAATGCTATTAAGTGCATGGCATCAGCACATTACCCTTTCCTAAATTGTCTTCCATCTCCTCTAATGTTGCTCAGATCACCTGGTCCAAGTAGTTGTACTTCCCACCATCCCCCATTTTCAACTTAAAGCTGAATTTTAAAGCTATCCGTACAGAACACATTACTCATTTCCCAGCTCCACTCTCCATATACTGAATGTTCTTTCCAAAGACTAGTTCCGTGCTATGACATTTTCACAACTCCCAAACCCTTCTTCTATCAATAACCACTAGAATGCATTTTGTTTTACACAACAGCAATTGTAAAGAAAATTGTTTCTATTTAGACAGCTAGCAAATACATTAGAGATAGATATACTTTATTGATGCCAAAGGAAATTACAATGTCACAGTAGCATCTCAAGTGCACAGATATCAGATATACAGATATTACAAAAGTAGTAAGAAACAATAAAAAAATAAGTAACCTCAAACAGACTAGCGGGGGTGGGGGGGGGGGTTCATCACTTCCCCCGGCTATAGGCTGAATCATTATAGAGCGAGAGGGCGTACAGCAGTGAGATATGCCAACTGGTGGAGTGGTGCCGCAGCAACAACCTGGCCATCAACTTCAGTAAGATGATAGAGCTAATTGCGGACTTCAGGAAATGTAAGACGAAGGAACACATACTAATCCTAATAGAGGGATCAGAAGTGGAGAGAGTGAGCAGTTTCAAGTTCCTGGATGTCAAGATCTCTGAGGATCTAACTTGGCCCCAACATATCAATGCAAGGCAAGACAGCGGCTATACTTTATTGGGAGTTTGGAGAGATTTGGCATGTCAACAAATACATTCAAAAACTTCTGTGGTTGTACCGTGGAGAGCATTCTGACAGGTTGCATCACTGTCTGGTATGGAGGGGCTACTGCACAGGACCAAATGAAGCTGCAGAATGTTGTAAATCTAGTCAGTTCCATCTTGGGCACTAGCCTACAAAGTACCCAGGACATCTTTAGGGAGCGGTGTCTCAGACAGCGTCCATTACTAAGGACCTCCAGCACCCAGGGCATGCCCTTCTCTCACTGTTACCATCAGGTAGGAGATACAGAAGCCTGACGGCACACACTCAGCGATTCAGGAAAGTTTCTTCCCCTCCGATTCCTAAATGGACATTAACTCTTTGGACATTACCTCACTTTTATTTTAGTATACAGTATTTCTGTTTTTGCGTGTTTTTAAAAATCTATTCAATTGATTTACTTTTTTATTATTTATACATAATTGATTTTAAAAAAATTTATTTATTATTATATTTTTGTCTCTGATTGTGTAGGTATTATGCTAGGTATGCGTCGCTTAACATCCGTGATCCATGATCCGTTCTGTGAAATCGAATGTTATGTGATTTGGACGCGAACACCATATTATATACTTAGCAAACCTATATGGAGTACTGTAGTGTACCTGTATTGACTAAATCCATGTCGTTAGCAATTTCTCTATATCCGATCTAGGTCGTGAGCCTTGTAGTTTTCAGTGAAAGGAAAGGAAAGGAAAAGGACATTGCATCTGGAGTTTCCCTGATTAGCGGACGATTCCCTCCATGGCTCTCTGACGTAGTGGGGAACTGCGCAGGAGTAACAGCAGTGGTTTGCCATTTCCTTCTGCCGGGTGAATTTCCATAGAGATCACCCAGCGTGCCGTGCCGGGGAGCCAGCTGGATTTGAACTCGGGACCGTTAGTCCCAAAGTCCGGCATTTATGCCACTACGCCACCAACCTAATTTTCAGTGAAGCCAATCCTTCAACAGCTTTGAGAATTTTTTCTTGTTTTTCAGGATCATCGTGTTTGTTGAGTGCGACATGCCTAAATCCTGAGCAATAGCATTCACTGGTTTTTCACCTTCATATTGTTTAATAACCTTTTGTTTCACTTCCAAATCAATACTTTTCCTTTGCCTCTTGCTGCTGCTATCACTAGGAGTGGTTTTGCTGCATTTGGAAGCCATGATGCACTTCACGGTAATACTTTCAAAAGAATATTAAGCAGAACGTTAACCCTACTCCACTCGAGACGCCCCAATAAATGAGATTGGTTATGTCCGCTACGTCACGTTCTCCGATCGGGACTACGGACATATATGCGATCGGACGTTGTCCGAATGGACGTTAAGCAGCGCACACCTGTATTGCATTGAAGTGTTGCTGCTAAGTTAATAAATTTCACGTCACATGACGGTGATAATAAACCTGATTCTGATTCTAACGGACAAGGGTAAGAATCACCTCATATAGCGCTCTTTGGAGCAGCACAGTTGTCTTAGTCTATTACTAAAAGTGCTCCTCTGTTCAGCCAAGGCGGCATGCAGAGGGTGAGGAACATTGTCCAGGATTTTCCATAGGGTCTTTGTGCTTCCACAGCCTCCAATGTATCTAGTTTGACTCCTATAACAGAGCCAGCCTTTCTAATCAGTTTACTGAGCCTGTTGGCATCACCCATATTGATCCCATTGCACCAGCACACCACTGCATAGTGGGACAAAAAGAAAAGAATTTCCACAATTATAAAGGTAGCAGCAGCACAGCATGGAGCCTGAAAGAATGAAATGAAGCTGACAAACTCAATTTCATTTGTTCTAGCCTATATTCGTTGTTCTAACAGCAGATTCAGAATGATATCACTTAACAATCATCACCTGTTAGCATTTGTGCTTAATGAGTTTTGCTAAGAAATAATGTAATTCATTTGTATGAATGTACTGCAACTTTTAGATCACATAACAGAATACATGGGTGCAAATGTATCTTTGTATTATATAACTAACAACTCAGTTGTTCACATTACAGCAAATTACTCTGAAAGACTGTTCTGGCAGGGTGATACACATTTATGATCAATTTATGACCTATATCAGGGCTAACCCTACTTCATGGCATGAGTTAAGTACAAGCAAATGAAGTTATTTCACAAACAAGAGAAAATCTGTAGATGCTGGAAATCCAAGCAACACACACAAAATGTCAGAGGAACTCAGCAGGCCAGGCAGCATCTATGGAAAAGAGCCAAGACCCTTTATCTGGACTGTTTGTTGTCTCTCGAAGAGACAAGACTCATCAACAGCTATGGGTCAATCAGGAAATGTTTGAAAATTTAGCCAAGAGGAACATAAATGATTGGATATACCTGCTGAGAGACTGCTTTGTTCTTGTACCATCACAATCATGGCAATCTGCTCCCTTAGCTTAGCAAGTTCATTCTCCAGTACGTTAATTTTTTCCAGTGCTGCATCACTGGCAACTGTGGATGTCCCAGGTTCTGCTTTAAAGTCCTTCATATTTGGCAGGGAAGCTTGCCTGTGGATAGGTCTTGGAAAACAAAAGGTCTGATGTTCAACAATGTTAGCATGAGAGCCGTACACGCAAGTATTAACACAACAATAAGTAAACAACTTAATTGAAATTCCCAAAGGGAACAAATTCTCATATACTTGTTTGCTGACAAAGATGCAATGCTTTCTAAAGTCCATTCTTAGAAAATGCATTAAATACATGAGAAAAGCTACTTTATTAAGAAGTTGCACGATCAGAGCATTGGCTGATTGGTAGAAGGCAGCGAGTAGTAATAAAAGGATCTTTTTCTAGTTAGTTGCTAGTGACTAATGGTGTTCCGAGGGGTCAGTGTTGGGACCGCTTCTTTATATGCTGAATATCAATGACTTAGATGATGAAATAGATGGCATTTGTTGCCAGGTTTGCAGATGACATGAAGATTGGTGGGGGGGTAGGTAGTGTTGAGGAAACAGAAGGCTGCAGAAAGACTTAGATTAGGAGAATGGGCAAGAAAGTGGCAAATGAAGTACAGCATTGGAAAATGCAGTCTCGGGCTTTGGTAAAAGAAATAAATGTGCGGACTTTTCTCTAAACAGGTAGAAAATTCAAGAATCTAAGATGTAAACGGACTTGGGAGTCCTTGTACAGAACACCCTAAAGGCAGGTAGAGTCAGCGGTGAGGAAGACAAATACAATGTTAGCATTCATTTCAAGAGGTCTAGAATACAAGAGCAAGGATGTGATGTCGAGGCTTTATAAGGCACTGGTGAGGCCTCACTTTGAGTATTGTGAACAGTTTTGGGCCCCTCATCTAAGAAAAGATGTGCTGGCATTGGAGAGGGTCCAGAAGAGGTTCACAAGGATGATTCCAGGAATAAAAAAGGCTATCATACAAGAAACATTTGATGGCTCTGGGTCTGTACTCGCTGGAATTTAGAAGAATGAGGGGGGACCTCACTGAAGCCTTTTGAATGTTTAAAGGCTTAGAGTAGATGTAGAAAGGATGTTTCCCATGGTGGGGGAAGTCTAGGGCAAGAGGGTAAAGCTTCAGGATAGAGGGGTTTCCATTTAAAACAAAGATGCAGAGAAACTCCTTCAGCCAGAGGCTGATGAATTTGTGAAATTTGTTACCACAGGTGGCTGTAGAGGCCCGGTCGTTGGGTCTATTTAAGGGAGAGATCGATAGGTTCTTGATTGGACATGGCATCAAAGGTTACGGGGAGAAGGCCGGGGAACGGGGTTGAGGAGGGGGAATAAAAGATCCTGATTGAATGGTGGAGCAGACTCAATGGGCCAAATGGCCTAATTCTGCTTCTATGTCTTGTGGTTTTATTATTATTTTGGCTAGATGTCAAACTGTTATGCTTTATCAAAAATAGAAATGAAAATATAAAGTGTAGTAACACACATAAAAAATGCTGGTGAACGCAGCAGGCCAGGCAGCATCTATAGAAAGAGATACAGTCGACGTTTCGGGCCAGGACCCTTCGTCAGGACTAACTGAAAGAAGAGATAGAAAGAGATTTGAAAGTGGGAGGGGGATCCGAAATGATAGGAGAAGACAGGAGGGGGACGGATGGAGCTAAGAGCTGGAAAGTTGATTGGCAAAAGGGATACGAGGCTGGAGAAGGGAGAGGATCATGGGATGGGAGGCCTAGGGAGAAAGAAAGGGGAGGGGAGCCCAGAACATGGGCAAGGAGTTATAGTGAGAGGGACAGAGGGAGAAAAAGAGAGAATAAGGGTCGGGGTAAGATTTTTTTCTCTCTCCAATCTCGTATCCCTTTTGCCAATCAACTTTCCAGCTCTTAGCTCCATCCCTCCCCCTCTTGTCTTCTCCTATCATTTCGGATCACCCCCTCCCACTTTCAAATCTCTTTCTATCTCTTCTTTCAGTTAGTCCTGACAAAGGGTCCTGGCTCGAAACGTCGACTGGACCTCTTTCTATAGATGCTGCCTGGCCTGCTGCGTTTACCAGCATTGTTTATGTGTGTTGCTTGAATTTCCAGCATCTGCAGATTTCTGTGTGTTTACATTAAAGTGTATGTGCATAAAGATTACAGGAATGCATCAACTAATTTGATAGAACATAACCAAATCTCAGGAAATCATATTTTCCACTGGCATTTTGCTTAAAAGTGCAATTTAGCTGGGTATACACAGGCTTTATTGCAATAGTTTCAAAACAAACTGTATGATAGTAAATAACCAGTGTAAAGAGACTGGGATTTGCAAAAACAAATCAAAATGAACCCAGCAGCATACGTAGAGGGACAAGGGTGGCTGACTCCCAGGTTGAGACCTTTCATGTGGAATGGAAGAGTATAAAGACGTGAAGGGGAAAGGGCAAGCAAAAAGTAGGTGGATCCAGGTGAATAGAGGTAATTGACAGATGGAGTAAAGTGGGAGAAGGAAGCAGTAGAGGCTGGGAGGAGATAGATGAAGACAACAAAGGGCTGCAAATATGGAATCTGATATGAAAGGATGGAGTATGGAGCTAAATTAAGCAGTTGGGGTGAGCAGATCAGAACAGTGAAAGGAAAGGGACCAATAAGAGGACAATGTGGGTGATGGCCGATTGCATTGGTGAGGAAGGTGAAAGAAACCGGGTGATGGGGTCTGGATGTATGTTGGAGGACTTTGTAGATTGGAAGGAGAGAGAAGGGGACAATTGCTGGTCAATGGTCCTTTCTCATATAGAACAAACTGACTTAATTTTGTACACAACAAATTTCATTTGCAGGTTCAACTAAAATTTTTGGTATATTAGTGTCCTAACAAAATATAATAAGAAATGCTGTGGATTATCCTAACTTCAACTAGACTTTCAACAAACTGTGCACATTAATTTTGAGTAAGGTGCACAGATTTTCTAAAATGTTAAACACCTATTTAATGTATTTATAGATTCTGTTGTTACACCAACTCTTGAAATATAAAATAATTGCAAAATTTTGTAAAGGATTGTAAGATAGTGAAAGATGCAAAAAGGCGGCATATTCAAAAATCCAGTTGCTATATTTCAGTGCCATAAACTCACTGTGAAAGACATACCTGAAGGATTGCTGAGTTCCTGCCCAGTTTAGGAACTGTAATGGTCAATACGGAAAAAAAAACTATATACTACAGTAGATTCCAGTTAATCGAATTGGGACAACACTTAAAGAACAAAAACTAATTAAGAAAATAGCCATGATTTTCTTTGATTTGCCAAACAGTTTCTAATCAGCGTCAGTTGTATGCATTTGCCTGGTAGTTAGACTCTACACCGTGCTTGGGGCGAACAGTTTAAAAAAAAAATAGTTTCACATGCATGTGTTTGTGTTCAAAAAGCAGTAATTTTTGTCACTGATAGTGAGAGATAAGCAACAATTCAGAACTGTTTTGCTCACTGTGGTTTCAAGCATTCAGGCCTGGAGATGTCAGAAATAACCATTACAGAGCGAACAGTTTTAAAAATAGCATCAGTTGCGTATGCTTGTATTATGTTATGCGTTTGGGCTGAAGGATGCACTGATTTTTGATACTTTTGATTTTTGTTTTGACTTTATGCACAAAGGCAATAAAAATAGTCCATTATCTGCACTAGGTATCTGTGCTGATTTCGTTCATTTACAGTCAATCAACAGAACATGGCAGCGATGAATTTTCCGTCAGTAATCATTAGAAATTAATATAGTTTTATAATACTGTAGTAGTATTGGTAGTGTTCAAAATTGTTTTGCATTTCATTTAAATGCATAATTTGTTACTCAGTTAAAGGGTCATTTGTCTTTGTTATGCATTCTATTTCCAGGAAAATTTGGATAATTGGGGCAGCCTCTTAACTGGGCCAAAATGTACTGGTCCCCATGTGTCCCAATTAACCAGCATCCAGTGTATATAGAAGGCTTTAAACCCAAAGGAGGATGAGAAAATATACCTCAGTTTTGCAAATGAATCAACTTGTTCACCAGCAATCCAACCCACATCAGCCAGGGAAGCAACTTCACCATTCTGTGCTTCGGATGAATTCTGAGCAACTTCTCTAGGGCTATGAAGAATCTGTCAAAGATGTTTTAAGACTAATTATTCAGTTATCATAATAAATTTAAAAAAAAAAACCTTCTCAAAATCAGTACATATTGAATGATAGAGTGCTTAAAATGCTGAGCATATTATTTTGGAGCTTAGCTATAGAATAGCTGATGATTCCTTAATTATTATGTAACAAGGTTCTTAAAAATAATGTCCCTGTGGATAGTAATGTGAAGCTTCTTTTTCATGGATAATATCATTCACTGGGCAGAAATTTTTTTTACTTCCAGTACAAGAAACCTGACAATCAATTAATCTATTAATAAAATTTCTCCTGACCCCTCAGCACTTAAAAGCATTAGGCACATCTTATCCTAAAACCTAGAGATTCTAATGTACACGATTCATTAGTGCAGAAGTAGAGAAAATAAGGACACAGGTGATTTGTGCTATTTGTTATCCTACACTTAAGTCTCCTGGGACTTTTGCACTCTTCCACTGTCAGTTTATGTCAAAAGCACCTGATATTAATTCCCAATCACCAATGATTTTAAGTGAATTATATTTCAACCAGTCCTCATACCTTGCCTGTAAAGGATCAAGTCTTACAACTGTAGAGATGCACATTTATTATAATCGGTAATTGAATCTCTTTTGCATCTATTCTCTCATTATCCAGCTTAACACAAAATGAAAGGGAATCTGCAAATTATTTCTAATAAATTAAATCAATCATGTTTCTACAGTTCATGTGTTAGCCATTAAAAGTCTTATTGAGTTAATTTTGCACTGCCACTATCACCAGTATACCATAAGGAAAACCACACCTGTTATGTCAGAAATACTCAAATTACACTTAAACTACAAGTAGTTTCTTCAATTTTGCTGTGCCTATTACAAAAACAAACTTAGTTCAGAATTTGAACAGCATGCCATAGTTTTTCAGGAGGCATATAATAAGCCGTAGTATTTGGTAGCAAAATGGTAAGTACTAGCAGTCTTTCAATCAAGTTTCTCCATTCAATTTTAAGATGAAGTGGTAAAATCTGCAAATTATGCATAACAGGCTCAAATATGAAATGCTCAAAAGTCCGAGTAAGAAGTCTTAAAAATGTTACTTGCATCACATTTGTTTCAAAGGGTCTTCAAAATGCATGTCACCTGAAGAGTTTATGCACTTTAGACAATGAAGGATCAAATGTTGCAACCTGTCAGATATAAATACCTGATATATTAAAAAATAAGCCATTACCTGATATATTAAAAAAAGATGGGCTCACGATTGGTCAAAACTTAACCAATTCCATCACCAGTGGGGCTAGGCAATTATTGCCCTTTCGGTAAGAAACCTCTAATACTCCAATTAAGGCACCAATATCAATGCCCCTGCAGTGATTTTTTGAGGCCGCTACTAGGACTCAGGTCCACTTTTCAATATTGTAACAAGAAACAAATGGTGACCAATTTCTCAAGGGAAATTTATCTCACTGTACAATTAGATGGGGTTGAAAAGGCACAAAATTCTACAGCTGTTTAGAAGAGTGGTTCTGTAGGTACGTATGTGAAAATGGCAATAGGGTGTTAAGCAACAGAAAAACAATGAGTATAACAATTTAACCAAATAAATACTGGCAAATCACATCCAACATCAGAAAAGATACCTGGAGTGAAAAAAAAAGCTGCTGAAAATACTTAGGAAAGACAGCATATGTGGAGAAGGAATCTTGAGCAATAGATTCTAACACAAAATCTTCAATTTAAAGTGTTAATTTTGTTTCTAAATCCACAGACACTGCCTAATATCAGTATATTTTATTACAATATTTGTCTCTTTTTTCCCTTTAAAGCTTTATAGTCATGACAAGTGAGCTCAGACCCCATATGACTGACCAGATAAACATTTCCTGCACTTTTCTTGCCCCAAGAATTTGTGCTCTTTTGCTTGGACTTTTTGACAAGCACAACTACTTTTTAAGAACTTAACTAGCTTTTGTACAAATGGAACACCTTTATGTAAAAATTGGGCAAATTTTAACATTCAACAGTTTACAATCAAAATAAAGAAGGTCCCGATGGAGTACCTGGTAAGGCTCTGAAAACCTGTGCCAACCAACTAGTGGGAGTATTCAAGAATATTTTCAACCTCTCACTGCTACGGGCGGAAGTTCCCACTTGCTTCAAAAAGGCAACAATTATACCAGTACCGAAGAAAAATAATGACTATCGCCCGGTAGCACTCACATCGACAGTGATGAAATGCCTCGAGAGGCTGGTCATGACTAGACTGAACTCCTGCTTCAGCAAGGACCTGGACCCATTGCAATTTGCCTATCGCCGCAATAGGTCAACGGCAGACTAAATCTTAACAGTTCTCCACATGGTTTTAACCACCTGGACAACACAAACACCTATACCAGGATGCTGTTCATCAACTATAGCTCAGCATTTAATACCATCATTCCCACAATCCTGATTGAGAAGTTGCAGAACCTGGGCCTCTGTAATTGGATCCTCGACTTCTTAACCGAAAGACCACAATCTGTGCGGATTGGTGATAACATATCCTCCTCGCTGATGATCAACACTGGCGCACCTCAGGGGTGTGTGCTTAGCCCACTGCTCTACTCTCTATATACAGATGACTGCGTGGCCAGGCATAGCTCAAATACCATCAATAAATTTGCTGAGGATACAACCATTGTTGGTAGAATCGCAGGTGGCGACGAGAGGGTGTACAGGAGTGAGATATGCCAACTATTGGAGTGGTGCCGCAGCAATAACCTGGCACTCAACATAAATAAGACAAAAGAACACATACCAATCCCTCATAGAGGGATCAGAAGTGGAGAAAGTGAGCAGTTTCAGGTTCCTGGGTGTGAAGATCTCTGGGGATCTAACCTGGTCCCAACATATCGATGTAGTTATAAAGAAGGTAAGGCAGTTGCTACACTTTATTAGGAGTTTGAAGAAATTTGGCATGTCAACAAATACACTCAAAAACTCCTATAGTTGTACCGTGGAGAACATTCTGACAGGCTGCATCACTGTCTGGTATGGAGGGGCTACTGCACAGGACCAAATGAAGCTGCAGGAGATTGTAAATCTAGTCAGCTCCAACTTGGGTACTAGCCTACAAAGTACCCAGGACATCTTTAGGGAGCAGTGTCACAGAAAGGCAGCATCCATTATTAAGGACCTCCAGCACTCAGGGCATGCCCTTTTCTCACTGTTACCATCAGGTAGGAGATACAGAAGACTGAAGGCACACACTCAGCAATTCAGGAACAGCTTCTTCCCCACTGCCATCCGATTCCCAGATGGACATTGAACCTTTGAACACTACCTCACTTTTTTAAAAAAAATATACAGTATTTCTGTTTTTGCATTAAAAAAAAATCTATTCAATATATGTAATTGATTTACTTGTTTATTTATTTTATTTATTATTATTTTTCCCTCTGCTAGATTATGTATTGCATTGAACTGCTGCTGCTAAGTTAATAAATTTCATGTCACATGCTGGTGATAATAAATCCAATTAGTTTTAGAGATCCTAAGATTGTAAGACATTGGAGCAGAATTAGGCCATTTAGCCCATCGAGTCTGCCCCGCCATTCAATCATAGCTGATCTTTTTACCCCCTCGTCAACCCCAACTACCCGGCCTTCTCCCCTCTTGTCCTAGACACTCCCACCAAGGGAAACATGCTTTCCACATTGTCTAGGCCTTTCAAAATTCTAAAGGTTTGAATGAGATTCCCCCCCCACCCTTCTAAATTTCAGCGAGTACAGAACAAGAGCCATCAGATGTTCTTCATTTGATAACCCTTTCATTCCCGGAATCATCTTTGTGATCCACCTCTGGACCCTCTCCAATGCCAGCACATCTTTTCCTAGATGAGCAGCCCAAAATTGTTCACAATACTCAAGGTGAGGACTCACCAGTACCTTATAAAGCCTCAACATCATATCCCTGCTCTTGTATTCTAGACCTCTTCAAATGAAGGGTAACATGGCATTTGCCTTCCTCACCACCGACTCTACCTGCAAGTTAACCTTTAGGGTGTTCTGCACAAGGACTTCCAAGTCCCTTTGCATCTCAGATTTTTGGATTTTCTCCCCGTTTAGAAAATAGTCTGCATATTCATTTCTACCATCAAAGTGCATGACCAAGCATTTTCCAACATTGTATTTCATCTGCCACTTTTTGCCCATTGTGTCTAAATCCTTCTGCAGTGTGTCTGTTTCCTCAGCACTACCTGCCCCCCACCAATCTTTGTATCATCTGCAAACTTGGCAACAAAACCATCTATTCCATCATCTAAATCATGGATATACCGCATGAAAAATGTGGTCCCAACACCAACCGCTGCAGAACACCACTAGTCACTGGCAGCCAACCAGAAAAAGATCCTTTTATTCCCACTCACTGCCTACCAATCAGCCAATGTTCTAACCAGGTTAGCAACTTTCCTGTAATACCTTGGGCTCTTAACTTGGTAAGCAGCCTCATGTGTGGCACCTTGTCAAAGGCCTTCTGAAAGTCCAAATATACAACATTCACGGTATCCCTTTTATCTATCCTACTTATAATCTCCTCAAAGAATTCCAACAGGTTCATCAGGGAAGATTTTCCCTTAAGGAAACCATGCTGCCTTTGTCCTACCTTGTCCTGTGTCACCAAGTACTTCATAACCTCATCTTTAACAATTGCCTCCAACATCTTCCCAACCACTGAGGTCACACTAACTGGTCTATAATTTCCTTTCTGCTGCCTTTCACCTTTCTTAGAGTGGAGTGACATTTGCAATTTTCCAGTCCTCTGGCACCATGCCAGAGTCCAATGATTTTTGAAAGATCATTGCTAACGCCTCCACAAGCTCTACTGTTAACTCTTTCAGAACCATAGGGTACAGTTTATCTGGTCCGGATGACCTATATCAGGTCTTTCAGCTTTTTGAGCACCTTCTCCCTTGTAAGAGTAATTGCATTCACTTGTCTTCCTTCACAAACTGTAACATCAGGCACACTGCTAGTGTCTTCCACAGTGAAGACTGATGCAAAATACTCATTAAGCTCATCAGCCATCTCCTTGTCTCCCATTATTATTTCTCCGGCCTCATTTTCTAGTGGTCCTATTTCCACTCTCATCTCTCTTTTTTTTACATACTTGAAAAAGCTTTTACTATCCGCTTTGATATTGTTTTCTAGCCTGCTTTCATATTTTGTCTTTTCCATCCTAATGATTCTCTCAGTTGCTCTGTGTAGGGTTTTAAAAGCTTCCCAATCCTTTATCTTCCTGCTAATTTTTGCTTTGTTGTATGCCCTCTCTTGTTTTTACATTAGCTTTGACTTCCCTTGTCAACCACAGTTGTACTATTTTGCCATTTGAGTATTTCTTCATTTTTGGAATACATCTGTCTAGCACCTTCCTCATTTTTCCAAGAAACTCACTCAATTGCTGCTCTGCTGTCATCCCTGCCAGCATCTCCTTCCAATTTACTTTGGCCAGCTCCTCTCTCAGACCACTGTAATTTCCTTTACTCCACTGAAAGACTGTTACGTTGGACTTTAATTTCTCCCTATCAATTTCAAACTGAACTCAATCATATTGTGATCACAGGTCCTAAGGGTTCTTTTACCTTAAGCTCCCTAATCTCCTCTGGTTCATTACATAACACCCAATCCAGTATAGTTGATCTCCTAGTAGGGTCAACGACAAATTGCCCTAAAAAGCTATCTTGTAGTCATTCAACAAACTCACTCTCTTGAGATCCATTACTGACCTAATTTTCACATGTTAAAATATACAATGACTATCATAACATGGCCCTTTTGACATGCCCTGTTGTAATCTGCAGTCCACATCCCAGCTACTGTTGAGAGGCCTGTATATAACTGCCAAGTGTCCTTTTATCTTTGCGGTTTCTTAATTCATTCCACAAGGATTCAACGTCTTCTGGTCCTATGTCACATCTTTCTACTGATTTGATACCATTCTTTACCAACAGAGCCTTGCCACCCCCTCTGCCTAGCTTTCCATCCCTCCGATACAATGTGTACCTTGGACATTCAGCTCCCAACTACAATCATCCTTCAGCCATGATTCAGTGATGGTCACAACACCATATCTGACAATCTGTAACAGTGCAACAAGATCATCCACCTTATTTCTTATACTCCTTCCATTGAGATTTAACATTGAGTGCTGTATTTGCTATCCTTTTTGATTTTACATCCCTAATGCACTGATACTCATCCTGTTGGCCGCAATTTTGTCTTATCATCTGCCTGCTCTTTCTGACAGTCTGACTGCATGCTATTTCTGCTTTTTTAACCATACGTCCTATCTTGAGTCCCTTCATTCCAGGTCCCACCCCCTGCCAAATTAGTTTAAACCCTCCCCAACAGCTCTAACAAACCTGCCCGCGAGAATATTGGTCCCCCTCTGGTTCAGATACAACCCGTCCCTTTTGTATAGGTCAAACCTCCCCAAGAAGAGATCTCAATGATCCATGAAAGTAAAGCCCTATCCCCTGAACCAGCTTTTCAGCCATGCATTTATCTGCCAAATTATCCTGCTTCTACCCTTATTAGCACGTGGCACAGGTAGCAATACAGAAATTACTATCCTGGAAGTCCTGCTTCTCAGCTCTCTGAGCTCTCTCTTCAGGATCTCATTGCTTTTCTTTCCTATGCCATTGGTACCAATATGTACCAAGACATCTGGCTGCTCTCCCTCCCTCTCTAAAATGCTGTGGACACGATCCGAGATGTCCCTGACCCTGGCACCTGGGGGGCAACGTAACAGTCAGGTGTCCTGTTCACGTCTGATTATTATCTCCTCACTCTCCCATACAAGTTACAGATCATCCAGCTGCTGCTCCAGATCCCTAACGCTGTCTTCAAGAAGCTGCAACTGGATGCATTCACACACTTTTCTTAGCTAACTTTTACCATCTCCTGGGGCTTTGTCCTGTGCAACTTTCAGAGCAAAGTTTCTGACTCAGTATCTCCAATTTGTTCAGAAAAAAACTTCCTTGTACAACACCTTCAGATCACATTTCAACACAACTTGTAGTGTCACAAACTCGACTTGAAAATAATTATTCTTTACGACAACATCAAGGGCAACTAGGAGTGATTATTAAATACAAGTATTCTCAAAATCATTGACCTGAATCATTCGTTCCTTCAATCTGCACTAATGGTGAGAAAAAGTTAAAAGCACATCCTTGCATTGCTTCATGATAATAACACAGTAAGCAATTCATCCTTGCAATACAAAAATAATACAGCAAATTGTAAAGCAATTAGCTTCTTAGAGGGGTCACTGACCTGCAGCAGGTATGTGTCAGTCAGAGCATGAGCAGAGCTATCAGAAAGAGAATAAGGAAAGAGGCTCAGATCCAAAAGCAGCAAGAGCAAAATATCGTTGGAGAGTATTTAGGAGACTTCTGAAGATGTCCGGTCATCATTAACCATAACAAACTATAATTTCTCAAAATTTCAAGAAAATGTATGTAGCATAAATAGTGGAAAGTGTAACTGATAATTAGTAATAGTTTAAAAGGATTTTATGTTTTTATAATATGGTTTCCATTATGCAAGCTATTTAGATGGAAAAGTTAAATTAATGAAATAACAGATCAAAAACTACAAGTGATCAAAACCTAAAACCATCCTTTCAATTCCTGAAACCATTCGAGGCAGCTTATTCTAAATAGGTCTCGACCCCAGGACAGCCAGCTATTTATTGTACTATTTACTTGTTTACTTCATGCATTTTAAATTATATTTTATCAACTTGTTTATAAAATAATATTTTGATTTATATGCTGTGTGTAATACATGTTGTATGGGTGAACCATGGTCTGGAGGAACTTTCTGTTGGGTTGTATATACGTGCAGTTAGATGACATTAAACTTGAACTTAAAAGCTATAAATCTTGAACAAATGAACTTTTTCAAAAAAAAGTTCTGAAAAAAAGTATTTTTTTGGGTACAAGTACAGAAATCCAATACGTGACTGAGTGAAATGACAAATGTCATGATGACATATTTACATTGCCCATTAAATGTCATGATGACATATTTATATTGCCCATTAATTCACTTCCTTGGAAGTTTTCATGTTTTATTGTTTTTACAGCATTGAATCTCAGTGGATTTAATTTGTTTTTTTTGGCACTAATTAACAGAAAATAATCTTTTGTGTCAAAGTGAAAACAAATTTCTACAAATTGGTCAAAATTTATTAAACACAAAACAATTGATTGCATGATTACTCACCCCCTTCAAGTCAGTATTTAGTAGATGCAACTTTGTCAGCAATTACAGCTGTGAGTCTGTGTGGATAGATCCCGATCAGCTTTGCACACCTGCCCTCTACCATTTTCCCTCATTCTTCTTTAGAAAACTGCTCGAGCTCTGTCAGATTGCACGAGGATCGTGAGTGAACAGCCCTTTTCAAGTCCAGCCACAAATTCGCAATTGGATTGAGGTCTGGACTCTGACTTGGCCAGTCCAGGACCTCACTTTGTTGTTTTTAAGCCATTCCTGCATAGTTCTGGCTTTATGCTTGGGGTCATCATCTTGCTGGAAAACAAATCTTCTCCCATGTTACAAGTCTCTTGCAGACTGCATCAGGTTTTCCTCCAGGATTTCCCTGTATTTTGCTGCATTCATTTTACCCTCTACCTTCTCAAGCTTTCCAGGGCCTGCAGCAGTGAAGCATTCCCATAGCATGTGGCAGCCACCACCATGCTTCATGGTAGAAGGTGTGCTTTTGATGATGTGCGGATTTTGGCTTATGTCAAACATAGTGTTTAGGTTGATGGCCTAAAAGCACAATTTTGGTTTCATCAGACCATAGAACATTCTTCCAGCTGACTTCAGAATCTCCTGCATGCCTTCTGGCAAACTACAGTTGAGATTTCATGAGTTTTTTTTTCCCCAACGGTTTTTTTCTTTGCCACTCATCCATAAAGCCACGACTGGTAAAGCACCCGAGCAACAGTTGTTGTATGCACCGTCTCTCCCACGTCAGCCACTGAAGCTCTGTTGTACGCACCATCTCTCCCATCCCAGCTACTGAAGCTTTGTTGTATGCACCGCCTCTCCCACCTCAGCCACTGAAACTTTGTTGTACGCACCATCTCTCCCATGTCAGCCACTGAAGCTTTGTTGTATGCACCGCCTCTCCCACCTCAGCCACTGAAACTTTGTTGTACGCACCGTCTCTCTCACCTCAGCCACTGAAACTTTGTTGTACGCACCATCTCTCCCATGTCAGCCACTGAAGCTTTGTTGTATGCACCGCCTCTCTCACCTCAGCCAGTGAAACTTTGTTGTATGCACTCTCTCCCATCCCAGCTACTGAAGCCTGTAACTCCCCGGAGTTGTCATAGGTTTCTTGGTGGCCTCCCTCACTAGACCCCTTCTTGCACACTCAGTTTTGAGGATGGCCTACTCTAGGCAGATTTACAGCTGTGCCATATTCTTTCCATCTCTCGATGACTGACTTAACTATACTCCAAGGGATAGTCAGTGACTTGGAAATTTTCTTATATCCATCTCCTGGCTTGTGCTTTTCAATAACCTTTTCACGGAATGTCCTTTTATCTTCATGGTGTAGTTTTCCCAGGATACTGCCTCACCAGCAGCTGAATTCAATCCGTTCAGCTGCTCTGCCATTCCATCATGGCTGATCCCAGATGCCACTCAACTCCACACACCTATCTTCTTGCCATATCCATTGATAACTTCCGCCTTAAATATGCCCACAGATTATGACTCCACCATAGTCGGTGGAAGAGCATTCTACAGATTCACCACTCCTTCGCTAAAAAAATTCCTTACTTCTGTTCTAAAATGTTGCCGCTCAATTTTGAGGCTTTGCCCTCTAGTTTTGGATAACCCCACCACAGGAAACACCCTCTCCACATCCACCCTATCTAGTCCTTTCAACGTTCGGTAGGCTTCATTGAGATCACCCTGCATTCTTCTAAATTCCAGTGAGTACAGGCCCAAAGCCGCCAAACACTCCTCATATGTTAACCCCTTCATTTCCAAATCATCCTCATCAACCTCCTCTGGACTCTTTGCAATGACAACACACCCTTTCTGAGATATGGGCCCAAAACTGTTGACAACTCTCTGTGCAGCCTGACTAGTGTCTTATAAAGGGCATTACCTCCTCGCTTTTATATTCTATTCCCCTTTAAATAAATGCCAACATTGCTTCTGACGATCCAGGTACAGGTATATATTTATTATAATCAATTGAAACACAGGTGATCTTCGTTTAACTACTAATGTGACTTCTAAAACCAATTGGCTGCGCCAGTGATGATTTGATGTGTCGTATTAAAGGGAGTGAATACTTATGCAATCAATTATTGTGTTTTACATTTGTAATTAATTTACACCACTTTGTAGAGATCTGTTTTCACTTTGACTCAAAAGTCTCTTTTTCTTTGATCGGTGTCAAAAAAGCCAAATTAAATCCGCTGTGATTCAATGATGTATAACAATAAAACATGAAAATTTTCTGGGGGGGGCACTGTACATCACTGAGATGACTTATAAGAAGAGCATTGCTTGTATGCCTTACCTGAAAGTGAACTCTAGGACATGGTTTAAGAGGTAGGTTGGTGCCTATTCTCCGAATGATACTACGAGATGAACCATACCGTCTGTTTGTCCAGAACAGCTGCAACTGGAAGTATAAATAATATTTTCAATTTCAATAAAATACACTACTGATAAATTATACAGAAAATCTTCATGCAGCTTGCTTTAAGACCACAAAGTTACCAAGAAATGAAAGAACCATAAATCCATTCGAGACTACATGTAGCAATATATCAGGTAATACAATGTTGGCTTGAAACACTTACAAAATAAAGAGAATATACCAACTTACTGAATTCATGTCCACTCCAGCATATTCCAAGAACATCTTAATCACTTCAAACAGGAATAAAAACATCAGGGCTACATCACAAGTTTGCAATCCACATTATGTAGGAATCTGGAAAGTTTAGGCAGCCCATATTTCAACTGAAAGAAAGAATATAATCAGGCGAACGTTCATAGGCAATGATATATTTGCTAACATTGTATTCTTCACCACTATTTTCAACCAAATAAATGGTTCAATATGAAAAGTTAATTAACAACACATTAAACGCTACATATAGCAGCCTTCCTGTTCCTAATCAGTGTAATTTTGAATGACAGGCCAGTGATGTTGTGGGGATGGAACTGGACTCTCTGACGGTGGTGTCTGAAAAGAGGATGCTGTCCAAGTTGCATGCCACCTTGAACAATGTCTTCCATCCACTACATAATGTACTGGGTGGGCACAGAAGTACATTCAGCCAGAGACTCATTCCACCGAGACGCAACACAGAGCATCATAGAAAGTCATTCCTGCCTGTGGCCATCAAACTTTACAACTCCTCCCTTGGAGGGTCAGACACCCTGAGCCAATAGGCTGGTCCTGGACTTATTTCCTGGCGTAATTTACATATTACTATTTAATTATTTATGGTTTTATTATTATTTAATTTATAGTGCAACTGTAACTAAAACCAATTTCCCCCAGGATCAATAAAGTATGACTGTGACTATAAAAGGAATAGAAGTGCTGTACTTATGTCACTCCGTTGCAAGTGCAAAATACAAGTTGAAAATAATTCAATAAACTCTGATCAATAAACTGCTGAGTTCCTCTAACATTTTGTCTGTGTTGCTTTGGATTTCCAGCATTTGTAGAGTTTCTTGTGTTTATGATTTGATACTCTACTTTAAAAAGTACTTTATTACAATTAGAATTAGTATTACACTCTGACCATTCAAATTAAATGCAACGTGCAGCTCAGTACAAAAGCAGCATACAGAAACAACATTCTCAAATTCTGCACCATAAAAGTCTACCCAAGCTCAATCTGCACAGGTGGATAACTTTAGTGTTAGTTACTTCACATAAATATTTCATAATTTCCCAATACCAAGTTCACCTTCATGCATTTGTACCTGTTAAAATTCTGCAGTAGTCATAATTATCCCTGTTCTGGTTTACTTATGGAATCAACTAGTTACAAATGTGTGTAAAAACAGTAACAGCACAAGTGCAGATCGACTAAAAACTATTGAAAGTCCGATCAGACAACGGCACATACCTTTAAGTGTGTGATATAAACAAAAAGTATATAGAGTATAGAATAGTACAGCACAGTACAGGCCCTTCGGCCCACAATGTTGTACCAACCCTCAAACCCTGCCTCCCATATAACCCCCCACCTTAAGTTCCTCCATATACCTGTCTAGTAGTCTCTTAAACTTCACTAGTGTATCTGCCTTCACCACTGACTCAGGCAGTGCATTCAATGCACTAACCACTCTCTGAGTAAAAAACCTTCCTCTAATATCCCCCTTGAACTTCCCACCCCTTACCTTAAAGCCATGTCCTCTTGTATTGAGCAGTGGTGCCCTGGGGAAGAGGCATTGGCTATCCACTCTATCTATTCCTCTTATTATCTTGTACACCTCTATCATGTCTCCTCTCATCCTCCTTCTCTCCAAAGAGTAAAGCCCTAGCTCCCTTAATCTCATCACAATGCATACTCTCTAAACCAGGCAGCATTCTGGTAAATCTCCTCTGTACCCTTTCCAATGCTTCCACATCCTTCCTATAGTGAGGTGACCAGAAATGGACAGAGTACTCCAAGTGTGGCTTAACCAGAGTTTTATAGAGCTGCATCATTACCTTGCGACTGTTAAACTCTATCCCTCGACGTATGAAAGCTAACACCCCATAAGCTTTCTTAACTACCCTGTCTACTTCTGAGGCAACTTTCAGGGATCTGTGGACATGTACCCCCAGATCCCTCTGCTCCTCCACACCACCAAGTATCCTGCCATTTACTTTGTACTCTGTCTTGGAGTTTGTCCTTCCAAAGTGTACCACCTCACATTTCTCCGGGTTGAACTCCATCTGCCACTTTCCAACCCACTTCTGCAACCTATCAATGTCTCTCTGCAATCTTCGACAATCCTCTACACTATCTACAACACCACCAACCTTTGTGTCGTCTGCAAACTTGCCAACCCACCCTTTTACCCCCACATCCAGGTTGTTAATAAAAATCATGAAAAGTAGAGGTCCCAGAACCAATCCTTATGGGACACCACTAGTCACAACCCTCCATTCCAAATGTACTCCCTCCACCACCGCCCTCTGTCTTCTGCAGGCAAACCAATTCTGAATACACCTGGCCAAACTTCCCTGGATACCATGCCTTCTGACTTTCTGAACAAGCCTACGGTGTGGAACCTTGTCAAATGCCTTACTAAAATCCATATAGATCACATCCACTGCACTACCCTCATCTACATGCCTGGTCACCTCCTCAAAGAACTCTATCAGGCTTGTTAGATATGATCTGCCCTTCACAAAGCCATGCTGACCCTGATCAGACCATGATTCTCTAAATGCCATAGATCCTATCTCTAAGAATCTTTTCCAACAGCTTTCCCACCACAGATGTAAGGCTCACTGGTCTATAATTACCCGGACCATCCCTACTACCTTTTTTGAACAAAGGGACAACATTCGCCTCGCTCCAATCCTCCGGTACCATTCCTGCGGACAACGAGGACATAAAGATCCTAGCCAGAAGCTCAGCAATCTCTTCCCTCAACTCATGGAGCAGCCTGGGGAATATTCCGTCAGACCCTGGGGACTTGTCCGCCCTAATGTATTTTAACAACTCCAACATTGCCTCTCCCTTAATACCAACATGCTCCAGAACATCAACCTCACTCATATTGTCCTCACCGTCATCAAGTTCCCTCTCATTGGTGAATACAGAAGAGAAGTATTCACTGAGGATCTCGTTCACTTCCACAGCCTCCAGGCACATCTTCCCACCTTTATCTCTAATCGGTCCTACCTTCACTCCTGTCAGCCTTTTGTTCTTCACATAATTTAAGAATGACTTGGGCTTTTCCCTTACCCTACTCGCCAAGGCCTTCTCATGCCCCCTTCTTGGTTCTCTCAACCCCATCTTAAGCTCCTTTTATGCTTCCCTATATTCCTCAATAGACCCATCTGATCCTTGCTTCCTAAACCTCATGTATGCTGCCTTCTTCCACCTGACTAGATTTTCCACCTTGTCACCCATGGTTCCTTCACCCTACCATTCTTTATCTTCCTCACTGGGACAAATTTATCCCTAACATCCTGCAAGAGATCTCTAAACATCAACCACATGTCCATAGTACATTTCCCTGCAAAAATATCATCCCAATTCACAACTGCAAATTCTAGCCTTATAACCTCATAATTTGCCCTTCCCCAATTAAAAATTTTCCTGTCCTCTCTGATTCTATCCTTTTCCATGATAATGCTGAAGGCCAGGGAGCGGTGGTCACTGTCCCCCAGATGCTCACCTACTGAGAGATCTGTGACCTGACCTGGTTCGTTATCCAATGCTAGATCTAGTATGGCATTCCCCCTAGTCGGCCTGTCAACATACAGTAACAGGAGTCCGTCCTGGACACACTAACAAACTCTGCCCCATCTTAAACCCTTGGAACTAATCAGGTGCCAATCAATATTAGGTAAGTTAAAGTCACCCATGAAAACCACCCTGTTATTTTTGCACCTTTCCAAAATCTGCCTCCCAATCTGCTCCTCGGTATCTCTGCTGCTACCAGGGGGCCTACAGAATACCCCCAATAGAGTAACCGCTCCCTTCCTGTTCCTGACTCCACCCATACTGACTCAAAAGATTATCCTGCTACATTACTCACCCTTTCTGTAGCTGTAATGGTATCCCTGACCAGTAATGCCACCCCTCCCCCCCTTCCCCCGCCCCTCCATCACTTTTAAAGCACTGAAATCCAGGAATATCTGTAATGGCCACTACATCATAATTCCATGTACGTATCCAAGCTCTCAGTTCATCACCTTTGTTTCTGGTGCTTTTTGCATTGAAGTACATGCACTTTAGCCCTTCTACCTTACTGTCTTTACACCATTTATTCTGCTTCTCTTTCCTCAAAGCCTCTCTGTATGTTAGATCTGGCTATACTCCATGCACTTCTTTCACTGCTCTATCGCTCTAGGTCCCATCCCCCTTGCAAATTAGTTTAAACCCTCCCAAACCATACTCACAAACATACCTGCAAGGATATTGCTCCCCCTTGAGTTCAGGTGCAACCCATCCAATCTGTACAGGTCCCACCTTCCCCAGAAGAGATCCCAATGATCCAAAAATCTAAAACCCTGCCCCCTGCACCAACTCCTCAGCCACGCATTCTACTGTCATCTCCTCCAAATCTTACAATCACTGTCACGTAACACTGGCAGCAATCCTGAGAATGCCACCCTTGAGGTCCTGTTCTTCAGCCTTCTGCCTAGTTCCCGAAACTCACACTTCAGGACCTCATCCCTCTTCCTGCCTATGTTGCTGGTACCAACATGTATCATGACTTCTGGTTGCTTTCCCTCTCGTACCAGAATGTCGTGCACCCGATCAGAGACATCCCGGACCCTGGCACCTGAGAGGCAATAAACCATGCAGGTGTCCTTCTCACGTCCACAAAATCTCCTGTCTGCTCCCCTGACTATAGAGTCTCCAATGACGACAGCTCTCCCCTTCTCTGTCCCACCCTTCAGCACCACAGGGTCAGACTCAGTGCCAGAGGCCCTGCCACCGTGGCTCACACCTGGCTGGTCGTCCCCGCCAACAGTATCCAGGACGGTAAACTTATTATTCAGGGGAATGGCTACAGGGGTGCTCTGCACTACCTGTCTGCTCACCTTTGCTTTCCCTCCCTCTGACTGTCACCCAATGATCTGCTTCTGGCAGCCTAGGTGTGACCACCTCCCTGTAGCTCTCATCTATGACCAGCTCATTCTCCCTTACAAGTCGAAGGTCATCCAGCTGCTGCTCCAGATTCCTAATATGGTCTTCCAGATCGCCCAGCCGTATGCACTTCTGGCAGATGTGACTCTGCGGGAGAGGGGAGTTCCCCCACGACTGCCACATCTCACATGAGAGGCACATCACCGTCTCAGGACGCATTGTAAAAACTGGGAACAAGCTCATCCTCTGCCTCTTCTCATCGAAGCCTCTCGAGTCAAAGCCTCAAAGCTCCACTCCTTCACTGGCCCACTCTCTCACAAGCTGCTCCGCTTGGGCTTCCCCTCTATTTATTTGTTTGAGCTTTTCAAACTGCCTGGTCACCTGACCTCGATTGCCCAATCAGCTGCTTTCTGCTGAGTCTGAGCTATTCAAATCTTGATTGCAGTCCAATTGCCAAAGTTGCCAGAATCTCTAGAGTCAAAGCCTCAAAGCTCCACTCCTTCACTGGCCCACTCACTCACTGGCCACTTTCCACAAGTGTATATTATAAACACTTGTTTGAACTATCACTTGGCACTTGAGTTCTCTGGACATTATCAATTCAGAAGAGCATGTTGCACATTTGAGCCTTAATAAAATATACTTATTAATTACAAAATAATCAGAGTAAAATAAAATTACTGACTTTAATCTTACAATTAATTAACACACTTCTATAAAAAGATTTGGAAGCTTTGCAAACATCTCCATGATTAAGAGTTTGAGGAGATTTGGTATGTCACCAAAGCCAAATTGCTACAAAGGTAACATGAGAGCTTTCTAACTGCATCACCATCTGTTATGGAGGGGCCACTGCACAGAATCAAAAAAAAAAGGGGGCAGAGGTTGGAAACTCAGTCAGCTCTATTCTGAACACAAGCCTCCTCACCATCAAGGACATCTTATAAAGCTATACCACAAAAAGGTGGCATCCATCATTGAGGACCCCCATCACCCCGGAAATACCCTTTTCTCATTATCACCATCAGATAGGAGGTGCAGAGCCACACGTTCCACATTTTAAGAACAGCTTTTCTCCTTCCACCGTCAGATTTCTGAACAATGAATCCACGAACTTTACCTCACTATCTTCGTTTCTACACATTTTTAAACATATGCCACATACAGCATAGTTAATGTATTGCACTGTACTGCCTAAAAACAGCAAATTTCACGACATAAGTCAATGATTAAGAAGCCTAACTGAATATTCGACGTTTCCAGCCGAGACCCTTGATTAGGATTCAGAAGTGAGTGTGTTGTCATTAACAGTGCACAGTAATACTTACCGAAATCATCTGGAATTCAAATTTCAACATTAGATAAGCCACCTGAAAATACACAAGCCTTTCGAAACCTTACAGTAAACGCCAGTAATTTTAATAAAGACTGACGAACTCCTGAGCCACTAAATATTTAGATCACCCATTTTATCAATTTAATCTTGCCGTACGTCGAGCTATACCATGTAATACATTCAGCCACAACTGGGTCTCTGTTTTTGTTTCTAATCCTTGAGGAACAAAATGTGTAATATTAACTACAATGAATGAATCATCCAGTCGATTCTCTGGACTGCCTGCTTAGAGATAATGTACCGAACTAAAGCTAACTTGATAGCCAATTAAGGAAGATCTAGGCCTCTTGCAAACCCTCAAGAGGGCCCGGACCCTAAGGTCGAGGACTAGGGGTCCCGAAATGGGTACTGAGCTAGGCACCAGATAGCATCCAACCCCAGGAGAAGGATCTGGACCAGAAACGTGGACTATCCACTTCTCTCCGCAGATATTGCCTGACCCGCTGAGACTCTCCACCAATTTGTTTATAACATTAGCAAGCATTCTGTCGTGTTGTAATAGGACTCACTTTGGAAGAGAGGAATGAATAACTCGACTGTCTTTCGCGGATAACCGGCTAAAACATCCAAACATGCCGCCACTATCAATGCCGCGCGAACCAGCAACATCAGCGCATGCGCAGCGAACCCACCAGTTTCAGCGTTTCTTACGGCCAAAATATATTCAATACCTTTTTCAAAATCCATGTTTTAAAATCAGTTACTTAAATAACTATAATCCTTATAATTTAAAAAAACACAGAAGTTCTTTAATTTTACAGAAAGGACTAGCCTACGGCAGTAATATGATACGTAATTGGCTCCTTTTCGTGACTATTTGGGGGAAAATAAACCAATGAGGCGCCTGTAATGGGTTGTGTGGAGGGCGCTGGGCAGGGCGGCAGAGCCGGTGGATGTTCGTTGGAAGGGATTGGAGCTGTTATTAATTTCATATCATTCATCCACTCACTGTCGATTAGGGTGCTTGTACTTTGTCGATCACTGCCGAATCGATCAACAATTACCACACGTCTTAACGTAATCGAAGACTTAAGTATTTAGTTTTAAAGGTACGTGGAGGCCATGGTTGCTGGAGGTTAAACAGGGACTCAGTTGTGGCCAAGGGCTTCGGGCTTCGGGCTGAACATAAGATGTTTGGGATGGGTTCGCGCCTTCCTCAATCTGAATTAAGGCTTTAAGTTCTAATTTAGTTAAAGGAATGGGTTAACTGGTATTCAATTTATTCTGGAAGTTAGTACTATAATTGTTACAGATTTAAGACATATTTTCGTATTCCGTATACACTCTGACCTGTGATGTGTTTAAAAAAAATCAAGCCTTTGTTATCTGGATCGTTTGTAACATGACATGATTATAAAATGGGCAAGAAATCGCTGGAAAGTATCACCTTTTGAGTATCTCCTGAATAAACTCTTTCCCGCAATATCACGTGATAGGCATGGCCCCCCCCATCGCAAAACCCATTTTTTTTCTGGAGAATCCCACTGAAGATGTGCGTAACAAATAAATTAGTAAATGAAACTATCTTAGGCGATTTTTAGTTTGTAATTGACAGTTCACATGGATTGCATGTCGATGGTCTTTAAAATGAGCTACAATAAGCAGTGATTCATTCACTACAAGAAGCAATTGATGAAGTGGTGGAGTGGGGTTATGATTGGGCATGTAGATTTTCAGTAGATAAAACTCAAACTGTATTTTTTACCAGGAAAAGGGTTGAGGTAGGGAAGAAGTTAAGGATGTATGGGGTTGAATTAGAAAGGGTTGCATTATTTAAATTTCTGGGAGTTATATTTGATTCACGATTAACATGGGCAGACCATATCAGGAAAGTTGAGGAGAAATGTAAAAAGTAATAAATGTGATGAGATGTTTGACTGGTAGGGAATAGGGAGCAAGTTGTTCAGCTTTGAAGAGAATGTATGTGGCTTTAGTAAGATCTGTATTGGATTATGGAAATATAGTATATGGATCAGCAGCTAGGTCTCTTATAAGGAAACTGGATGTGATTCAGGCTCAGGCCTTGAGAGTGTGCAGTGGGGCTTTTAAAACGTCACCAGTGTCAGCACTACAGGTAGGAATGGGAATAATGCCTTTGGAACTAAGAAGGATGCAACTGATGGCAAACTACTGGGCTAGCTTGCAGGGGCACAATGATTCTCACCCTACTAAAGGCGTGTTGCAGGAGTGCTGGGAAAATGGGAGGTTTCAGAGGGATACCTTTAGTCGGGTAGGGAATGATATCGCGAAAGAATGTGGAGTGTTTGATCTGAGGATAAGTCCTTCAGTAGTTTATCCGGTTGTAGCTCCATGGAAGCTTGTATGGCCTGACATAGACTGGCATTTGTTAGAGGTAAAAAGGAAAGAAAGATATAAAACAGATTTGGTAAATGCATTTAACTGTCATGTGATGGAAAAGTATAGTGGTTATACTCACATTTATACGGATGGTGCGAAGGAACCTGAAACAGGAGTGACAGGGTTTGGGGTGGTAATACCAGCAAAAGAAATTGGAATCAGCAGAAGAACATCTAATAAGTTAGGGGTGTTTACAGTGGAGATGCTGGCAGTGTTGGTTGCGTTGCAATGGGTGCAGAAAGCCAGACAAGCCAAAGCATTGATATGTTCAGATTCA
Organism: Mobula hypostoma; assembly: GCF_963921235.1. Taxonomy (NCBI): domain Eukaryota; kingdom Metazoa; phylum Chordata; class Chondrichthyes; order Myliobatiformes; family Myliobatidae; genus Mobula; species Mobula hypostoma. The sequence goes on along the minus strand of NC_086097.1, from coordinate 216,522,422 downwards.
TCTTGTTCTAGCAAGTTTAAGGTCTTTTCACACAAACAGTCGGCAAGATGTACTTTATGAAGTCCTTCAGTTAGTTACAAGAATTGCAAATCAGGGAGGTCAGGTAAAATTTCTATGGGTTCCAGCACATGTAGGGGTGAAGGGGAATGAGAGGGTGGATGAGTTGGCAAAGAGGGTGTTAAAGAAAGAAAATGTGGAAATGCACATTAGTATCAGTAAAGCAGAGGTTAAGTGTGTAATCTGGGAAAAAGCCAACCGAATGTGGCAAGAAAGATGGGACAGGGAGGGGAAAGGGAGGCATTTATATCAAATACAAAAGAGTGTTGCAGTTACTAGGGTAGGTAATGGAAACAGAAGAGAGGAAATTGTGTGGACTAGGTTAAGGCTGGGGCATTGTGCATTAAACAAAACATTGAAAATGATAGGGAAACACCAGACAGGATTGTGTGAGGAATGTCAGGAAGAGGAGTCAGTAGAACATATAGTTCTGAGTTGCAGGAAGTATGGGATACAGAGAGAGATGATGAGAAATAAATTAAGGGAGTTGGGGATGCAGGAATTCACATTAAAAGGGTTGCTGGGCATGGGTAAGAGAGCACAAGTCCGGGTATTTTTAGTGTTTTTAAGGGGTACAAGGGTTTTTTTTATAGAATATGACGAATAAACAGGAATAGGATACTAGGATGGTCAAAGATGGGAGGGTGAAGTGTAGGTTTGTATATATGCGTGTGTGCGATTGGGTGAGGGGATTTAGAATGTATGTCTAGTGCACATTCTGGAGCAGAGGGTAGCGGTAATGCACCATTAAGCTGGATGCCAACCGCCGTAAAACAAGATACAGACAGTGATTCATTCAAAGGTGCTCCAAGAAGAAATAGGCAAGAGCTTGATTAAAAACAAGGTTTTAAGTTGTGTGAGGAGAGCTGGTGAGGTCTTGAGAAGTAGTTGGAGAGCTTAGGACCGAGGCAGCAAGAAGTAACACTGTGGAATTATTTTGTCTCTACAAGAAGGTAGAGTTGATAACATGCCTTTGGAGTAGGAAGAAGTTAAAAATGGAGTAAAGTTATGCAAAGGAAGGATATGAAAGTGAGAATGAATTCTGCTGCACAAGGATGAGATTTGCCTCTGATTAATTGTGTTTTATTTCAATTATGACCTATGGTGCTTGAGCTTTTTTTTTCAAACCATACTGTCACTTGGGATTTCTTAGTACTACAATTGATGGCTTGTTTTCAACATTGGTGTTTTCAGCAGTAGTGATCTTGTTCCTTTGTGTTGTGTATAATTGTGTCTACATTTGGTTAAAATACCAGTTTTCATTACATCCAATATTGCATTATCTAAAATGTACGCAAACTTCTGCATCATGTGCAATCAATATTTCCTATATTAAGGCTTATGCGCATTTAGTCTTGGAAGGGTTTAAATAAATTATTTAAATACTGTCTCATTGAATCCATAGTCTTGAAGGATATTTAATTTTACTATGCATTTTACAGTGCAGTACGTATGGCATAGTGGATGGTGGCATAATGAGTGGGGAGCCTGATGCGCTATCAGTTGTAAACCAGCTGCAAGATTTAGCATCTGACCCGTTGAACAGGCGAGCGATTGTGCAGGATCAGGGATGTCTGCCTGGGTTGATCCTATTCTTGGATCACTCAAATCCACAAGTTGTTTATTCTGCACTATTGGTAAGTAACAATCCATCTCATTAATGTTCATGTTCAAAAGTATTCACTGGCAAATCTATCTACCTTAAACTCACCTCCTTTTGCAGTTGCTGGATGACTTATTCACAACATTTTTTTTAACAGTAATCTTGGAGAGTTCATAAATCATTGAAGGATGCAAGGTTTAAAAATAGGACTGGGATAGTTGAGTTTTTAATTAAGCAAACAACACAAAAGCAAGGACACCTTATATAAATTATGACCTAGGTATCAGTAGGCACGTAGACTGCAATTTTGCTGACAGACTTATCAAATATCTTCTGAAAGCCCATATGCAAAATGTCACCAACTCAAAATGGTTTTGTTCAATTGAGGAAAAATGTATACTACTTAATTTGAACAAGTCAATTATTCTTTAAGTGATAATATATTTTGTCCTAATCATGACATCACCTTCCCCACTACCGATAATTGGCCTGTTTCTTTTGTTTACTACACAGCATTTTCTTGGTCAGTTAATACTCTAGTACTTTAAAAATGAAAGACATCTGTCTTTTTACCATAAGATTAACACACAGGAGGAGAATTAGGCCATTCAGCCCGTCGAGTCTGCTCTGCCATTCCATCATGGCTGATCCTGGATCCCATTCATCCCCACACACCTGCCTTCTCGCCATATCCTTTGATGCCCTGAGTGATAAGGAAACTATCAAATTCCACCCTAAATGTACACTTGGACTTGTCCCCTGCACCGCAGTCTGTGGCAGAGCATTCCACAGATTTACTACTCCTTGACTAAAAAAATTCCTCCTTACCTCTATTCTAAAGGGTAGTCCCCTCAATTTTGAGGCTGTGCCCTCTAGTTCTGGATACCCCCACTGTAGGAAACATCCTTTCCACATCCACCCTATCTAGTCCTTTCGACGTACGGTAGGTTTTTTAATTCAACATTTCAACATTCGGTAGGTTTCAATGTTTTCTTAATTCTTTTTATCAAGTGATTCATACAAAGAGAATTGACAGATTAAACTCAGTCTTTAATAATTTCAAGCATTCAGTGCGTTTACAGTCTGATTATCAGGCGTAACAAAAACCAGTTAAGTTTCCCTGCATTTAATGATTATGGAATATCTCGCATTTGCCTTTCATTCAGGCTTTTATCATTTTACCAGGAAGCTTTAGGCCCATAACTTCAGCTGTTGACACAATATTTACAGTTCTAATTGAATAGATCCCATTGAAAATCTCTTGATATTGTACAGCTTTAAAACAGTTTTGGGGTTATTCTACACAAATTTAAATTCATTGCAAAATAATTGAAATTCACATAATATGGTGGAAATATTGGTGAGTGTCATTATTACGGTTACTTGTATGCTTTCTACTTGCACACATTAATAATAAAGGGTTAGGAGGGAAATTTCCTCTTAACCAAAGTAAAAAGGTGATTGCCTGTGAGAACTGATCCTGATGCCATCTCGTAACTTCTGTGCTCACTTAAATGAGGAAAGACAGCATTATATGTAACTTGAAATTATCACTGAAGCAGTGGGAGACTTATTTTTCTATGAATACTTTTACCAATGTACTGTAAAAAAAAAATCAGTTCCCTAGTTCTGCAGAGTATTTTATGCTTGTCTTACTTTTTTTCTCAGTTTAATAAACTGCAAAATGTTTAACTTTGGAAGGATTCAAGAATGGGTGTCACTTAATTCATCTTCGCTTCATTTGTCACCTGCATGTCAAATTACTGCAGCATTCAGTTGGCCAGGGATATAAGAGGAGTATTGCAAGGTTTTAAAAAAAATCGGAGTTGTGATAAATGGGGTCATGAAAAATCCCAGTCACTGAAGATGTGAAAAGGTTTTAAATAACAATATTCAATTGAATAAAATATAGCAAGTTCTAGAATATAAATCAACAAGCAAAAATATTTTAAATGATTTTTTTTGGCGATAGATACAACTCCAAATCCATAAGCACATTGTAAGATTGCTGATAGGGGTTATTATACATTGGATGTTCTGAACCATCTTGCTCCCACTGTGATCTATTGGTGTGCAGCCTCTTGTACCATCTCATTGAGGCCCCATACAGGCTTTATTTTTTGGCCAGTCACATTGTAACCTTCTGGACTTGATGTTAAATTCTGTAATGTAAAGTAATTTGTTTTTTGTTGTGTGGTCTGTATCCATCATCCATCTGTAATATTAGCTTGTTTGGTTTTTTTGTCCCTGGGAGTGGAGGGTATGCCCAGTCATGGAGTTTGTCCACCTACTCTGAATTCTACAATTCCCACACTTTTTAAATTTATGTTCGCACCTTCTAACTGGTCCCATACATTGATTCACCTGATTAAAGGCTGATTTATACTTCCGCGTCAAATCAACGCCGTAGGTACAGCGTCGCTGTGAACCCTACGCAGTGCCTACGTCGTAGCCTGACGCGTACCTCTCCCAAAATGTAACTACACGTCGCGGCAATGCAGACCACAACAGCTGTCTGCTTGGTAGCATCACATTTCCTCCTACGCTGCAATAGCTTCCTGTGGGGCGACTGAAGGGCAGGGAAGGAACTCTGACTGCAATGCTTTCCATAAAGCTTTACAGACCTCCGAAATTATGGAGGACACATTTCGCTTTTACGAAAAAGATGCTTGCATTAAACTTGTTTATGCGGAGAAAGACCACCATGACCATGAAGCCTTACACAGGCAGGTGTGTGCGCATGTGTGACGTACGCAAATTGCAGAGCAACGCAGAGACACCAATGCACAAGTATAAATGCTCACAACGTGTGTAGGCCACTTGTGTAGGTTACGGCGTAGACTTGATGCACAAGTATAAGCTGTAAACAACATTTCCACACTTTTACCCTTTGAGACATCCCCTCGACCGCTCCCCCTTACTCCTGTAACTTTACAAGTTTTTTCTGTCTCCTTTTCAGTTTTAATAAAGGCTTCTGATCTGAAGCGTTCTTCTTTCCGCAACCTGAACAGCTGAATATTTTCAGCATATTCTGTTCTTGTTTTAGATTTCCAGTATAGATAGAAACCATAGAAAAACTACAGCACAGAAACAGGCCTTTTGGCTCTTCTTGGCTGTGCCAAACCATTTTCTGCCTAGTCCCACTGACCTGCACACAGACCATATCCCTCCATACACCTCCCATCCATGTATCTGTCCAATTTATTCTTAAATGTTAAAAAAGAACCCGCATTTACCACCTCGTCTGGCAGCTCATTCCATACTCCCACCACTCTCTGTGTGAAGAAGCCCCCCCCTACTGTTCCCTTTAAACTTCTTCCCCCTCACCCTTAACCCATATCCTCTGGTTTTTTTCTCTCCTCGCCTCAGTGGAAAAAGCCTGCTTGCATTCACTTTATCTATACCCATCATAATTTTATATACCTCTATCAAATCTCCCCTCATTCTTCTACGCTCCAGGGAATAAAGTCCTAACCTATTCAACCTTCCTCTGTAACTGAGTTTCCCAAGTCCTGGCAACATCTTTGTAAACCTTCTCTGCACTCTTTCAACCTTATTTATATCCTTCCTGTATCCATAGTTTCTGTTAATTTTTCTCATACTTCGAAATCAGATAGTGTGTAGCTTGAAAAGAAGCCTACAGATGTTCCCATGTGTACTAAGGGCTAGAACTCAGTGCTTCCTGGTGATGTTATAGTGCTGTTAGATGACAGGATAAGTAACTACAGTGTATTTTTTTAGTTGATGCGAACTGCAGCAATGGTGCATTAATGGTGGAGACAAATGCTTTGAATTGCCTGGGGAGGGAGGAGAGGTGAATGGCAAAAGTCCCATTGGGGAGAGAGGAGCGAAAATTCTTTTAAGATGCACGTTTTTATAGAGAAGTGCCAATGAATTTTTGAGTCCGTGACTTGAAATGCCAACTTAATTTTGTTTTTTGCTGCCTGCTACACTGAGCACTTGTAGCACTTACCATTTATATGAAAAGTAAATAGTTCCTAATATAAAATAAACACAAGTCTTTGGCTCTTGGTTACATTTCCTATATAAAACTTAGTCTTTGTCTAAATAAAGTTTGATAGAATTGTAGTTCATTACATCTTTAGTAGGAAAGTAGAGCTATGGTCACATAGATTTTTTGCTTAGAGAAGTCAGAAGTCTCTTTCTGCCTTGAATGTCTGAATCAGGTTTATAATCTGGTTAATTATTGTTTTGCAGCAGCAGGACAGCACAAAGACATAAAATCACTGTAAGTGTGTGCAATGATTCAGTCTCTGTCTCACCAGAATATATAATTCCAAAGATTTGCCATCTTTTTGGTTGTTCACACCCAGTGGGTCAAAGGGCCTGTTAAGAAAATTCATTCTCATTTATGTCTTAGATGTTTCTCTCTTGTCTCTGATCACCCTCACAAAGTGAAACATTTTTAACAGCTTGTCAACTCTTGAAAGCTTGTATTTTAAAAAACGTGCACAATCCAATGTGCATAGGCACAAGATGTACGAGCTTTCCTCCTATAACACACCCTTTGTCCTGAAAATCAGCCTGATAAGCCTTCTCAGAAATGGTTCCAAAAATAAGGGCACAAAAAAAATCTATTCAGTACTTAAGGTATGGTCTCATCAATATCCTGTACAGCTGTAGCAAGCTCTCTACTTTTATAACCCATCCACTTTGCCATTGCTCTATTTGACTTTCTGCTGCATGGTGAATTTGTCTCGGATTCAAGGACACCTGAATTGCTCTGTGCTGCAGTTTTCTGTAGTCTCAGAATTTAAAATGATGCAGTCATTTGGGTTAAGGATATTCACCCTTATGGACCTGACAAACCATTACTTAAAAATAAGATACAGAATTGCAAATTTGGTCTGGTAGAAATTGTCATTTAAAAAAATTCTCCACTCATTTTTTTGGCATACACACATATGATGTCTCTTCTGCTCTGAAAATTGTAATATAGACAGTTTACTAGGAATACAAATGTCCACCTCCCTCCACCCCATGGTGGTGCGGAGGGTTCACTAGTATTGAGAAAATTTGGCTGCAAAACTCACTGAAAGACTGAATGTAATGTAGATTGTAAATAGTGCAGCCCTTCAGTAATCCTGATAACTTGCCAGTTAGTTTGTCAATCTGAACAAGATTTGTGCATCCCAACTCTATTTTCATTGTTTAGTCAATCCACTTGGCATCCTAATATATTAAGTGCTGCTATTTTACTTGCGGGAAAAAACCCAAAATATTGGATCCCCCCCCCCCATACTTTTGAACCATGATTTCATCTTTTATGAAACAAACATAATTAAAAAGCAAGGATTCGTGGCCTAGCAGAGTTGATTCATTCAACTTCAGAGCAAGTTCTTCTGTCCCAAGTATGTTGTAAAATGTCTCTTCCACGTTCTCAGACATTTCGTCTTTGAACGGAGATGTCCCTAAGTGGAATTGTTTTAATTATTTGGTCTGATGACTTGTGCAAAACAGCACTTGGAAGCTCCCTCACTGCTTTCAGAATCAGTTCTCCAATTTTATGGGGCTTTTCTGATTTAGGAATGAGCAAAGAAATGTTGTATGAAGGTTGCAAACCATCACTATTTTGTTGTGAAGTTCTAGCAAACGTGTTTGGAAGTGTTTTTATGAAGTGACTCAAAATACAGCTGTGAGAAAACACGGGGGGGGGGGGCAGCACTGACTCCAGCTTGGACACCGTGCCACACCACTTCTAGTGGAGTGCACCGGCTCTGCCTCGGCTGTAAACAGGCAACACTGTGGCTTGAGACCTAGTCTTCGCTACGACGGAGGCCACACAGCTACCCTGCCATCAGGCCCTGCAGTCCACTAATAAATTCATGAATTGGACTTGCACATTGATAACGTACAACAGGGAACTGCAATCACGGGATAAGTGACTAAAATGATCAATTGCTGTTAGACTGCACACCACCTTCACACACTGACTCCTCCGATTCCTCTCTGTTCAGGCAGCAGCACAATCCACACCAGTTTCAGTTTCTCCACCAATGAGCAACTTGCTGTAGGGTAGACCTGCGATACTTCTAAGTTCTTTATGTCCTTAAGCTCTTGCGATCGTAAAAAGTATATTTAAAAAGAACAATAATAGGTTTGGTTGACCCCGTAGAAGCCGCTGCGATTTAGTGCACCACCATCTTACCACATTCCAAAGATGCCAAATACAGAGGCATGACGTTGCTTTTCAACAACTATAGTGCGCTTCGAGCAAAGTCTTAAGAGAACAGTGGGTTTATCAAGAGATGAGGTGATTATGTGATCATTGTAATCAATTATAAGGGACTGAGGATCAAATTCTTGTAATATGTAATTTATTTCTTAAATTAACCCTGTAATTTCTCAGGTGCCCCCCTTGGTACCAAATGACCACTACCCCCATAGAAACTCCCTTCGCTTTGTGGGGAGGGGGATATCACCCACTTTGGGAGCCACTAACAAAGAGCAAAGTATGTCCTTGTGTGCTGTTACCTTACTACGGTTTTCCAGAATTTTTAATGCTATGTGAACTGAAGATATAAGTCCCTTAAATCATATCTCTGCTTCTTGACGCACTTGGAAATAGGAAAATGTGATGGTTTTACCAGCCTAGGGGTATAAATGGGGGCATGCTTCATATGCAAATGTTTATAATTATTGATGTGTTTTCCTCTGTACTGTAGGCTCTTCGTTACCTGGCTGAATGTCGATCCAACAGAGAGAAAATGAGAAGCGAATTAGGCATGATGTTGAGTTTACAAAATGTGATCCAAAAGTAAGTTTATGGTTTTGAATTGTTTTTATAGCTGAAAGATGAGGTATGCCTTATTTGCTCTCACTGTATTTTCAGTGTTTTTCTCTTAAAAGATTTCTGTATGAATGCTCCTGATTTTTAAATTCTTATGAAGCATAAAAATTTGTTTTGTTTAATAGTGATATTTTTTCTCAAAGGAGGTAATATCTGCAATATTTTATGTACCAAAATAAATTTTCTACAATTAAAATATTACCAATATTGCATCAATTTGTTGGTAGAGTTGAGTTATCTGTTCTCAGTGCTGAACTATATGGCAAGTTCCCACATACCATTTGTTGGCTCGCTGTCAAGTATTAACTCGCGTCTTATCTCCACATGGCTTTGTGTGATTTAATGCTGTAAAATTGGAGGTGGGAGGGTTGCTTATGAAATAACTAAAATAACGTTTGAGAGCTGAATAATATTTAAGAGCACTCTCAAACTATTAAAAAGTAATTAGAATATTTAAGTTAAACAACAGTATTAATGTCAGAAATTTTTGACATCTTTTAAAGTAAATTCTATTAATTCCAAATATGTGAACGGCATAAAACTTAGTTCACCCAGCCCATTTCAGTAGAGAAGAGTTGCTAATTTTACTCAAGATCTGAGGCAAATTCCCTGGCTTAACTGCTGATGAATCTCTGTACATTCACACTCCATACTGAACTCAGTATTCCATGCATGGGTGATCCTGAAGAATGGTGAATAAGCTTGCAATTTTCCTTACTTGCATAAGTTTCCCAGAAGTTGAGCTTGTGCAGAAAAATATGCTGAACCCAGTGGAGCTGTTTAGCATTTTATAACAATTTCCTACTTGCTATTATGTGCTTGATTTTAGTTAAGGTTGGTGGTTGTTAGGGTTTGGCAACAAGATCCTAACCACTATGTTGCAGAGAAAATGCTTTCCTTGAAGTTTAATAGCTTTTGCAATTGAGCATAGACACTTATTTAAAGTGGATTTTCTCCCTCAGAGATGTAATAGATTTTCATTGTTTTCAATGTTCTGCCTTTTTTAAGCTAATCCTTAATTTTTTTTGTAGGACGACAACGCCTGGTGAAACTAAGAATTTAGCAAATGAAGTCTATGAAATATTGCAGTCTTCAAGCTATGAAGAATCTGATTACACAAATGATTATAATTCTCACAGGCGCAAGCCTCAGTTTTTTCTGGGAAGTACAAACAAACGTGCAAAAACAGTAACCTTACAAATAGATGGCTTGGATGATTCGGTAAGATCAGTGTTAATTAACACAAGTTATTAGTTCACCTTGGAAATGCATCTTTTAAACTGGTCATGAATTTCAAACGAGTGCTCTTAACTAGTTTGTCATTTAAATGTAGTATTTCCTTGACTAAATGGTGCATATGGCATGTATATTTTCCTGGAATGGAACAGTAATCTTTTGGCTAAAACTTGTGCTTTTTTTTCCATAGTAGTAGCTTTATAAAGATTGGATTATGACTACCAAAGATTTTAAGGTTATCTGAGCCATCTGTATCAATTTGTGTCAAAGTCATTACTGTAGCATATGCAACTTTTAAAATATACCTTGTTTAAGTTTACTTTGCTTTTCCATATGAGTTGTATTCAGAATGTTTATTATTTTGCCCTTTTAAATGGATGATAGGAATATTTGCATGTTTTAGTTTTCTTGCCCGTTCTTGACTTTTTTGAGTCCTGAAGGAAAATCTCACTGACAGGTTGGTATGTGTTACAGTTGTTTTATCCTTGCTATTCTCACTACCTTTGAGGTGTATTTAAGAATTCCATTACATTTGTCCCACTGGATTTAGATCTTTTTTTAGTTTGGAGTATGGTGATTTCACATTACAAGAGCTCACTCACTTTCCTTTATTCTACTTGATGTCTACTGAGAATTTTAAAAAATACTTTCTGTAGTTGATTTGCTTACATGTAGTCCTAACCATTTGAGGTAGGCATTAAATTTATCAATGTACTCAATGCTTTTTGATTAGGATGAATCTTAGATCACATAAATATAATTGTATGTTTATTATGCCAGAGCAGTACCATGATTTCTATTTTCACTTCCTTGGATCATCAGGGCTCTGTGGCTGGGTTAAGAAGCAATCAAATGTCATTCTTTACAGCCGAATTTCATAAGTCTTCTTGGCTTACATAAGCAATGAGGTATTTGTCTTTGTCAATAGCTGGTTGGTTAATAATGGGCCAGCCCCTCTTGACTTCAATATGACATGTGCAACTTCCTTGAGAAGGCCAGTTTCTACATAAATACCATTTCTATCTGGAACTGGGAGCATTTCTCCAGGGAATAATTACATCAGTCTGTTAGTCTGTGTTGAAGATTTGTATATAGTGTGACATTGCCCCCAAACATGACCTTGAAGCACAATTTTCTGATGTGGCCTTGCAGGTTTTGTTCCAAGGAGAACAAACTTAAGCTGGTTTTATAACAGCTCCATTGGCAAGTGCATATTCTCTTCATTCACTGTTTCCCTAAGATGTACTTGAAACCATTGTTTGCTTTCATAGTTTATCCCGATCAAGGATTAGGTCATAGATTTGTTATAACTAATTCATTGATTTCAATATGATTGATTTGAACAGGAAAATGTATAAGCCTCAAAAACATGATAGTGAGGAGTTTGGTATTCTTGTTCATGTAAAACAAAATTACTGAAATCCAATTAATCAGTGATGTCAGCTTTTGTGTTTCAACTGGCTGACCCCTGTCCCAACCTCTCACATTTCCAGTAAACTTGGTAGCTGCAGTTTTCTAAAGGGTAATCCTTGGCTCTACATGATAATATAAAAGTCAAGCATGACTCTGGAGGAGAGATGTCCGGGCTAAAGGTAGAAGCCTAATTGTGATTACCCTTTTTGATGCTAAATTCATTGTTGCTTCATTCTTATTTCTGTGGAGTCGCCACTGAGTCCAAGAGTAGCTCTAGAACAGAGGATTCTGTTGTGTTTTATATTTGCTTCCTTGACAAGAATGGAAAAGGTTTCCTAAAGCGGTCTGCTAGGGGAATTCCAACGCGTAGAGCAGAATCAGTGGGAGTAAATTAATTGTTCAGTAACATACAAAATACTGGAGGAACTCAGTAGGTCATGCAGCATCTATGAAAAGGAATAAACAGACAACATTTTGGGCCACCTGGCCTGAGTTCCTCCAGCATTTTGTGTGCAGTATTTTGAATTTCCAGCATCTGCAGGATCTCTTGTGTTAATGAATTGTTGATATTTCAAGTCAACACCCTGTACCAGGACCTAGTTTTTCCCAGATAGATATTTGAATAAAAAATTATTCTCAATCTTAAAATTTTAATTATGTTTTTGTTAAAACTACTTTTTGGCAGATGTCAAAAAAGGATCTTGGCCAGGAGCTGTCAGCAATTGTAGAATTTGTTACTGAATCTGGAGGTCTGCAGGTTGCCCAGTTGGAAGATAAGTTCATTGTTCTCAGGCTTAAGTTGGGCCTTGTAAAAGTGCAAAAGGCACAAGAAGGTGTAGTCTGGGTGGGATGGAGAATTCAGGTGACAGCCAATGGTAAACTCAGGATCTTGTCTACAAACTGAATGCAGGCCCTTCACAAAACAGTTGCCCAATTTATTTGTTTCTCCAGTATAGAAGATCACATTAGAAACACCAAATTCGGTGCCTCACCTGAAAGATTATTCAAGTCCTTATGTGATGGGGGGAGAAAAGAGATGCATCGATAAATGTTGCATCTCCTGCAGTTGTATGAGAAAATGCTGTAAAAAGAGAATTAGTTGGTGAAGATGGAAGATGGGACCAGTGTGTTGGAAAAGACTTCAAAATGCTGAAGTGGGTGAGAGGTGGTGAGCTGTTGTGGAATCTCATTGAGGTTGGCAGAAATTGTGAAGAGTGATCTTTTGAGTTGACCATGAGTATATTCCCCTCCCCTCCGCCCCCCGCCCCAGGAGGAGAGGGAAAGTGAGAAGTAGTACTCTGCTCAAACAACAGGAATTCTGCAGATGCTGCTTGGCCTGCTGCGTTCACCAGCAACTTTGAAGTAGTACTCTGCTACACTGTTAATTGTGGTAGCTATGTTTCGGGAAAAAGGAAAACATCTGAGAATTCATCCTTTTGTTTCAGTTTATTTTTGTAAAATTAAATGAAAATAGCCAAGTAATTTATTAGATTTGCTAGGGGTGATCAAAACTGAGGCATAACAGACTTTTAAGCATTGGAAATTAACCTGATGATTTGAATGTAGCGCTGTTGGAAGAAGGAAGTGCTTTTTTTTAAAAAAGAAAATTGGTTAGCATGTGAGTAAGCTGGTAGAATAAATCTGTAATAACTATTAGAAGTGGATACATAGCTGAAAAGGTCTCCACCATTGAGCAAATCTACAAGGAGAGTTGTTGCAGGAAAGCAGCATCCATCATCAAGGACCCCCACCACCCAAGTCATGCTGTCTTCTTGCTGCTGCCATCAGGAATGAGGTACAGGAGCCTTTCATCCCACACCATCAGGTTCAGGAACAGTTATAAATTCTCAGCCATCAGGTTCCTGAACCAGCGTGGATAACTTCACTCACCTCAACACTGAACTGATTCCACAACTCATTTTCAAGGGCTCATGTTCTCAATATTTATTACTTATTATTATACTTTTTCTTTTATTTCCTCTGTTTGTTGTCTTTTGCACTTTGGTGTTTGTCTGTCTTTGCTGTTTTTTCATTGATTCTAAGTATTTACTGTGACAGCAAGAATATGAATCTAGGTAGTATATGGTGACATACAGGTGCTTTTCTCTGCTTCATAAGTAGTTCCTTAATTAACTTATTACTTTATCACTTAAATTATTACATTGACCTATTAAAGCAATTGATTAGGTTAACTTAGTTCTGTTTTATCAGCTGTTAGTAAAACAGTGGACTTGTACTGATGCTTAGAATTAGTTTCACTTTAATTGCTTCATAATTTTACAGTAACAAGTTTCTGTTATTGAATTATGTTTTGTTTTAGTCAAGAAGAAACATCTGTGAAGAAGCATTGTTGAAAATCAAAGGTGTTATTAGTTTCACTTTCCAGATGACTGTGAAAAGATGTATTGTACGGATCCGATCTGACCTGAAAGCAGAGGTAGGTCTATTTTGAAAAGAATTGGTATTTGGTTGAGAATTGACTTCCCAATTAAATTTGGTGGTTCAGCCTTTAAGGGAATTGTACCCTGTGTTTCTTTTGCACATCTGGTGATTTGAGACAGAATTCTTCCTTGGCTACTAGTTTAATGCATAATCTTCAATTAATTATGATCATGACCATGTCAAATATGCTTGTGTAGTTGCATATGCATTGAAGACACATCTCTAAGCCGTAACTAATACAGGTTTCCCCCGCTATCCGAAGGTAGAGCGTTCCTATGAAATGGTTTGTAAGCCGGAGTGTTGTAAAGTGAATAAGCAATTGCCATTTATTAATATGGGAAAAATTTTTGAGCATTCCCAGACCCACAAAATAACCTACAAAGTCATGCCAAATAACACATAAAACCTAAATTAACAGTGACATATAGTAAAAGCAGGAATGATATAAATACACAGCTTATATAAAGTGGAAATACTTTTCTGCAGCACTGTCTAGCGCAGCGGAAGTCTCATGGCAGCACTCTCGCCAGAAACACGGCGCAAGCACTCTCGACAGAAACACTCTCTCCAGTAACCTTTAAACTATGAAGCTGCCGAATTATACCAAATAACACATAAAAATACATGGCCTTTATGAAATAGAAATAATGTTATGTACAGTGTAGTTTCACTTACTGGAATCGGGAAGACTCCAATAAATTGCAGTTTCATCACAGTTAAATACTTGCTTATACGAATAACCACCTTCTGTAATTATTTTCTTCAGTTCTGCTGGGAACTTTTTGGCAGCTTCAGTATCAGCCGAAGCACTCTCTTCGGTAAACGTTAAACTATGAAGCTGGCCTCGCCTCAGAAACCGATCAAACCACCCATGACTGCCTTTAAATTCCACTTTCGCAACACTTTCATCACCATCGTCCAGTGCTTTCTGTTTCAGCTTATTAACAAGATTGACTGATTTCTCCTTAAGTATAAGAATAAGAAAAATTAACGGAACACCAGGCTTTGTACACCCATTAATCCACTCAAGCAATAGACTTTCCACTTTATCCATTATTGGATGCCGACTAAGAGAGACCACTTTGCTACAAGCAGAACCAACAGTAACATTGGCAGCTTTCAAAATTCTTTCTCTCTGCGTGTAAATAGTGCGAATGGTGGACGCAGGCAAGTTCAACACGTGGACAATGTCCTTACTTCGTTCACCACGATCGAAATGCTTATGTCTAGTTTTACACTAAGTGTAACACCCTTACGAGCTCTTTTAGGCTTTTCCGCTACCTTAGAACTCATCTTGCTGACGGATGCACAGAATAAATCTAGATAAAGCACATGTTTAAGCAATGGCGGCTAGAATGCAGTTCCGTGGGAGGAGCTTGTCTGTTCGGGCGCGCGCTGCCATTTTTCGTAACAGCGAGGTGTCGTAAAGCGAACATTCGGAAAACGGGGGCCACCTGTATACAAAAATGGGATGTAATTGTAGATAATTGCACTTGTGTTCAATAAATGTGCGCAAACTATAATAAGGTGCTCCAATTCAAGAACAGGAGATGAACAGGAAACAGCAGTGCAATTAGCCTGACATTTGTTGGTAGAACTGTGCTGGGATCTATCACTAAGGAAATAATATTAGAGTACAGTGGATTCTGGTTCATTGGGATCTGTATGTTTTGGCCCAATTACGCAGCCTCCCCAATTACCTGAAGCTGGAAATAGTTAAAAAGACTATCAGTGACAAAAATCACTTTTTGAACAAAGGCACACAACTGATGCTCTTTTAAAAACTGGTAGCTCTAAGCATGATGTAGTGTCTAACATCCACGCAAGTACATGCGACTGATGCTAGTTAGAAACTATTTGGCAGCAGTGTCCTGCACCAATTAAGCAGCATAGTGTCCCAAATAAATGGAGGGAATCCTGGCTATTTTCTCAATATAGTTTTTGTTCTTTAAGAGTTCTGCCAAATAAATGGCTGCTTTGAATCCACTGTGTTGAGAAAATCAAGAATTTGTAAAGCAAAGTTGTCATGGTTTTATGTCATGGAAATGATGTTTGACGCAAATGGAATACATCTGAATTTTGAATGCAAAACATTTGTTAGGCCCTGTATAAATAATTACTACATCAGATCAGAGTTCGGAGAAGGGAGCAAACACTAGTATGACTTGAGGATGTGCTGACAAAAAAAGCAGTTGGATGAGTGCTTACACATTGGGTGCAAAAATTTCATAATTGATATTAAATGGGGTTTCTGACGTTCTTCACAAATAGAAGAATGAAACAGTAGGCGTTGATTAAGTAGAGGGGAGTTTCACCCAATGGCTCAGCAGGTAGCTCCAGCAAACTGAGTTCAGTTTTGATTTACGGTGCTGTTTTCCCTCTGTGACGGTGTAGATCCTTCACCCCACAGCATGCATACGCATAGTTCCTCCACATACTAAATTCTTGCAGGCTGCTAGATTGCCCCAATTGTAGAAGAATCTGGTGAAGCAAGAGAAAATAAGTTGTATGGAAAGGGTTTGCTGAAAGTCAACATCCACCTGACTGACTGACCAAATGGCCACATCTTATGTTGTACTAAAATATGAATGCTACTCTAGAGAGATCTGGGTGTTTGCATACATGAAATACAAAGTTAGAATACAGATAATTCAGAAGGTATTGGGCTTAAGTACGAAGGTCTTTATTGCATGGGGGAATGGCTGCAACTGTTCATGGCTTTGAGGCTACGTCCACACTACGCCAGATAATTTTGAAAACAAAGCTTTTTCTCTTCGTTTTGACACTGTCCACACTAAAACGGCGTTTTCATCCCCTGAAAACAGATCTTTTTCGGAAGCAGTCTCCAGAGTGAATAAATCTGAAAACGCCTAAAATCCGTTGCAGTGTGTACGGGGTAACCAGAGCTTTTTAAAAGCACTGCCATGACGTACTGGAACAGATGGCGGCAGCGTGGCATTTCATTGTTTTCTTCTTATTATTATTACTACTTTATTGTCGCCAAACAATTGATACTAGAGCGTACAATCATCACAGCGATATTTGATTCTGCGCTTCGCAGAACCTAACAATTTCAGAACAGACGGCGAGACTGAAGCCAGAAGAGTTAGAAATATACTCACCAAATACGTTGACCCATACCTTACTGAATGAATAAGTATACTCACTTTGCCCTGTTTTCTGTCCTTGCTTGTATGAAGGTGGTTTACCTATTTATGCAAGTACTTCTCTGACAATAGATGTGTAACAGCCTAATGTAACATTGTATGGAAATACAAGATAACACTGATGCAGACATGTTTTATACATTTAACAAGGTACTTTATTAATGCAATAGAGTTAGTCAGTTTTTCAATGTTCATCGTCAACTGGGTCATACTGTCCGTGAACTCCCTGTCAGTTGCCTCCATACGCTCCAGTATTTGTTTTTTTTTAGTTTTAAGTCCTCCTGCCCGAGAGCCAAGAGCAATTCCTTTTAAGTTTTTCTACTCTGTAACGGGACAAATGCGCACTAAGTATACCATTTCCTCTTCGCTTGTTTTCTGTGTGTCCTGCGCGTGCCCAGTAGAGGAGATTCGCCCAAATATCCGTGTTAGTGTGGACAGAGATATTTTGAAAAAAGCTTAGTGTGTACGCCTGTAGTTTTTACTCGAAACCGGCGTTTTCAAAGCTATCTGGCATATTGTGGACGTAGCCTAAGATGGTGTAGTCACACTGAAGGTATCTTAATAACGGTTCTACTGGTTACTTGCTTGAATGAAGCGATTGTCTTAGAAGGATTGATTAAGCAGCTTGGTCCTATGTTGACAGGAGTTTAAAATATAACAAATTAACAAAGCATGGCATCTGAGGGTATTTAATAAAATAGATGTTGAAAGAATGCACCAAGGGAGCATAATTACCCAGTGAAGAGACGCTTATTTAAAATGGGGGCAAGGAGGGTTTCTTTGTACAAGTTACGGAGGCTATTTTAAATATATTCAAGGCCTGAGATGGAATGATCTTTGGACTCAAAGGCAAGGAATAGTGATCAGCAGGAATGTGTGTCAGTAACTTAAGGTTGATCCTATCTTGATCTTATCAAATGGCAGAACAGGCATAATGAGTTTGCTCCTTATCTTTTTTTCTCATAGTGAATCTAATGAAGATTTTGTTGTGAATGATAAAATGTTCAGTCTTTTCAGACGCCATTACCTGGCAGGGCTGAGGGTGCGTGTCAGTTAGGAAAGGATGCCATATTCAATATTTTCTTGCAAATTTAGCATGCCCTATTTGTACCTAAATTAAAAACAAAGGATGCACGTGGTATTATTTATTCCATCTGCATTTCTAGTTAGCATTTTTATAATTTGTTTTGGCTTGGAGATCTTAACAGAACTTTTGAAGTTTCTGTCATTTAAGTTATAATAAGGAAAGTTCGATAAGTCTTGGACTTTAGAGATTGTTAAATGGGATGGATGACTTCAGAGATTAGTTGATTTTTAAAAATGATGTAAGTTAGTTTAATAACTTATACTACTCGATGTACCTAGTATGACGTTGTAATTAAGAGGGCTAGAAATTGCTGAAGCATGTAATATGAGATGCTTTATTTGTATAAGTTTGAGTATGTAAGTTTATTCTAGAAACCAGTTTAAAATGTCAAATATGGCAATGTTGTCTGGTAAGTTGAAGAATATTTTGTCCTTTTACTGGAAGTGCCCATTTGCAAGTAATATTGTTGGATCAACCAGTGTTTATCTTTTGTTGTAGGCATTGGCATCTGCTATTGCAGCAACCAAAATTTTGAAAGCACAACAAGTGATCAAAAATGAGAGTGGAGAGGAGGTAAGATAAAAGTCTGCAATTTGAGACTTGAAACTGTTTATAGTGCTTTCAGATCTGTCATCTAGTTTCAAGGTTCTATGTACTGTGACAGGTAAACATCCCATCTCACTTCTGGAAGATTACCTAATCCAGGAGATGAAATCAGTTTCTGGGAGTCATGTACCTCCTGCATAATATCTGGTCTTTTTCTTTGCCCATCTTTCCCACCCCCTCCTACCAACCCAGCAGCTTTCTATAATTGATGTTAAACATAGTTCAGGCATTACCTACATTTTGCAGTACTGTACAATAATATCTCTGAACCTAAACTACTAATTTTTCAATAAATGTGAAACTTGCCTGAATACATTCACTTAATCATCTCTGATTTTCATCCAAAACATTTTGTTTTGTCTAAAATTCAGTTTGGTTTGGTACAAGATCTAGATCGTCCGAATTGTCCACACTGATCAAGGTGCCCACCTGAGCTAGTCTCATTTGGCCAGTATCTCTCTATACCTTGCCTATCCATATACTTACCTAATAAAACGGATTGCCTAGTGCAGTGATGATAGACTACAGCCAATCCTTTTCTGTTGGTTTACATGTGAAAAGATGCTGCACCAAACCAGACAGTAATGGCTGATTTGAGGTTGTGCTCTATGATGGCAGTGTAGAATTGCACCAGTTTGCTCTGGGGCAGGTGGAATTTTACCAACTGCTGTAAAAAGTCCATCCTCTGCCGAGCGTTTTTGGTAATGAAGGAGATATTGTTTTCCCACATGAGGTCCTGTGAAATAAAGTGGCCACAAAATGAAGTGTTGGCAGGAGACAAGACTGAAGTGGTTGTAGCCATCTTCAGATTGGATCATCCAGTTCTGTGATACCACTTTGTTGGCAGGAAGGGGGTGAGAAACAGTTATGCTCTGCACTTTGCTAGTTTGTTTTTCATCAAAACAATGTCATATTTAACAAACCTTGTACTAATTTATTTTGAAAAGGGGGAAAAAACTGAAATCAATGTTTGTCTTATTACAGCATTAGTGGCACCATATTGAGCTTGTTTATTAGTCAATGCCAAGTTTGCTCTGAAATCTATTTGCATTATCATATAAATATGCTGTTTGCCAGTGGTTTTGACATTTTTGATCATTATTTTATAGATGCTGGTTCCATTCCATGGTACCCCTGTTGAAGTGGAGGAAAACACAGATTTACCTGACTACTTACCTGAGGATGAGAGTCCAGCAAAGGATAGTGATAATGCTGTTTCCCGTGTGGGGAGTAAACAAGAAGTTGGTGGTGGTTGGTTCAGTACAGCAGCAAACTTTTTATCGCGTTCATTTTACTGGTGACAGGTGGGATCTGCATCAGAGTTAGGTACTTGTAGGATTGTGGAAACAGTTTCCCATTGTTGTGATGAATTGCCAAGTGCAATTTATACTAATGCAGACGCTGCAGTTTATAGAGGCTTTATGTATATTTCATCTTCATTTAAACAAGAAATTACATTATCAGCAGTAGAGGAGATCCCGTCTGCCTTTATCAGTGAATTGCCTCACAATCATGTTTGTATTTTTTTTTTTACTGGGGCACATCTGTACCAAATAACATCAAAACTGAAGCTTGAGTGCCCAGAATTTGGACAGTTTCTTCTGCAGAGTCCTACGTTGGGTCTCATATTCAATTCTTAATTTTTGAATACTGTACAGAAGACCTCTTTATGTTAATGTGCCGTGCATGGATTTCTTTTGAATGTTACACATTTCACTGGCATTTATAAATATTTACAGTTCGTTCAAGATCTAAAATATTACATATGCCTTACTTTTGGTTCAGTTTTGAAAGCCTTCATAATGTAGGCCTTTTCTACTTGAATAACTAAATACAGCATGTTCATTGGTGCATTTTGTCCTTGTAACTTATTAATTTTCAACCATTTCCGTGTAAAGTAGCACACTGCTCGATGTAACTGACTTCTTGCCTTTTAATACAGTTTTTCAACCCAAAGTAATATGTTAAAGCTCGTTAACTGCACTTTGTTGCATTGTAAGATGAAAATGTATTCAATTTTACTTTGCCAGATATATAAAAAAAACTATAATTTGATATTTGAACGTTTTAAAGTGAAAGGTTTGTATAGTGTTGAAGTCTGTTACAACTTTATTCATGTAATTAACATATAGTTTGGTAGAATCTTATCCCATAAATGGATATCAATTTAATAATTTCCATTAAACATCAGAATACAGTTACTAAATTTTTAAATATTTTCTTTATAAAATGCCAGATTTGCACTTTAATGGATTTTAGAATATGCTATTAATCTTGAATTCTTAAAGATATTGAAGATGCTGTTAGTGCATTGTTATCATGCTTAAAAAGCCAGAAGGTTGTGATTAAATCTCACTTCAGAAACTTGGGTGGAGAAAATTACGCTTCTGCTTGGTGCTTTATGCAGTACTAGGGAGACCTGTACTGCAAAAGATGCTGATTTTTTTCAGATGAGCATCAACTGAGGGCTCATTTGTTCCCTTCAGGTAAAAGTGCAAGGTCATACTTCACTGTTTTGAAAGAGAGCAGTGGAGTTACCCCTGATGCCCTGCACAACAGATAACCTTGCTATCACTTAAAATCATTATTATTCTGCTTTTTTGGGAGTTTTCTGGGAATAAACTACAGCTGTGTTTCCTGTAACAATGACTTTGTTTCAGAAGTGCTTTCTTGGTTTTAAAACCAAACCTAGGCTGTGAAATGCAAGTCTTTATTTCTTTAAACTGGCATTTTGAAGTGAATCACTTGGTTGGGCACAGTAGGTATCAAAATGATCTATTATGAAAGGGAATCATACACTAAATCACAATTTTGAAATATTGTATTCGTATTGTTGCAGCAAAGAAAATAAATCCAGTTTTACTGTTATGGCTGCATTTATAAAAAATATTTTAAATTGGTCAATCTTTTTGAGGTCTATGTAAACCATTTGTTTAGCATGGTTTGAAATAAAATCCATTTTCCAATGATTAGAGAGAGGTTAGTGGCATGGTAGTTGTCTTTCTGGAGTTCACATGTTCTCCTTGTGCAGCCCCCCCAGATGCACTGGTCTTCTCGCATATCTTAAAGATAGGCTAGTTGTGAGTTAATATTTTCCTAGTTTACTTGAGTCATAGGTAGTCATAGGACAATTGGGGCCAGAAGTGTTGTCAGTATTTTAAATTTCTTTTCTGGATTAATACCCAGGGATTGGATAGGCTAGGTTTCATTTCCATTGGAGACTGAGAGGACTTGGTGGGAAGTTGCAGCATTCTGAGAGGCTTAGTATGATGGACAGTGAGGAACTTTATCCCCAAAAGAGAGACATACAAAACCAGATGGTGTAGATCAAGGGTCCCCAACCTTTTCTGCACTGCGGACTGGTTTCATATTGACAATATTCTTGTGGACCGGCCGACCCAGGGGTGGGGGCGGGGGGTAGGGTTGCCAACGGACAAGAGTAGCAGTCAAATACGTTGTTTACCCCGAGAGACTACAATGACCATGAAGCCTTGCGCGGGCACCAGTACACATGCGTGTGTGTGCTGATTTTTTCTACAAATCGATTTTGGCAATTCTGTTTGGGGGAGGGGGGTGTTAATCAGGACCGGAATATAGGTGATAAGTGGCTAACACACTCAATTTCGTTTCTAAAAGGGTTTATCTAACAAATTTAATATTAAACACACAGCGCATATTTTCCTCGCATGAATATAGCAATAAGTCAATTATCAGGGGAGCTTGAAGTAAGTGTTGAACAAACTTCCAGTAGAAGTGGTAGAGGCAGGTTCGATATTATCTTTTAAAGAAAAATTGGATAGGTATATGGACAGGAAAGGAATGGAGGGTTATGGGCTGAGTGCAGTTCGGTGGGACTAGGTGAGAGTAGCGTTCGGCACGGACTAGAAGGGCAGAGATGGCTGGTTTCTGTGCTGTAATTGTTATATGGTTATATAAGTAAGTCAATAGCATCATAATATTTTAAGTAACATTTGGATATTAAACACACACCACATATTTTCCCTGTATGAACATATAAAATCATTGCAACACACCAATATTGCTGAATCAGTGGGAGCCCTGGGCTTGTTTCCCTGCAACAAGACGGTCCTATCAAGGGGTGATGGGAGACATCGATAATCGAAGGGGGCTCCTTATGTCCAGTCTATTCCGCAATTTAGTTTTCGTTGCATTCATTGCAGAGATATGTTGGAAATGGAAGCAACGTTTTCAGTGCTTTCGTGGCTATCTCAGGATATTTAGCCTTGACTTTGATCCAGAATGCCAGCAGAGATGTTATGTCAAGCATACTTTTCAGCCCGCCACCATTTGCAAGCTGGAGGAGTTGATCTTCCCGCGCTGACATGGATGACGCGCGGGTAATGACCTTGCATGCGTAATGGCTCAACAGTGGGCATGACGGAATGAGGAAAGGTGCGGCTGACTCCTATCGCCAAATCATATCGTTTCCTTGCGGCCCGGCAGTGCGTGCTTTGCAGCCCAGCACCGGTCCACAGCCTGGTGATTGGGGAGCGCTGGTGTAGATTTAAGATGGGGGGGGTGTTTAGAGGGGCTCTGAGTATTTTTTTCATCCAGAGGATATTTGTAGTCTGATACCCAATGCCTGAGAAGGTTATGAAAAATGGGTACTTTGTGACATTATTTATGAAGTAACAAGACGAGCATTTATTTGCCAAGGCAGAGGAGGCTGCAACTCTCATGCTAGTAAATTGATGTTATTATTGATGGGTACTAGATGGTCAGCGTGGGCATGGTGGACTGGTTATGGAATGTATGACTGAATTCCATTGATGCCAGATTAAAAATCATAATTACAAATCTGCAATGACTGTCTTCCCTTGTGTAGACAGTAAAAATGAAAGTGAATTGTTCACTGACAAATACTAGTCCCCTTTTTAGTGGCTTTTAGGAAATTAGACTGAACCAATTTAAACATGCATTAAATTAACTAGACAAGATTCAAACAAAATATATCTTTCACATTGAAACATATTTTACAGCTAGGTTGTGATCTCAAGTACACTTCATTCTTGAAAAAATGACACAAGCATAATTTACTTTGTTTTTAAGTGTGACTTCTAAACTGAATAATTCCAATATTCAGTTACACTGGAGGAATTTAAGGTGAGGGGTTATATGGGAGGTAGGGTTTAAGGGTCGGCACAACATTGTGGGCCGAAGGGCCTGTACTGTGCTGTACTGTTCTATGTTCTATGCACACAGTTATCTATGCAACATATTTTGATAGAATACAGAGCAGACCTGGAGTATTTGTCTTCTCTGTGGTTCAAAGAAGGAAATAAAAATGGAGGACATGGGTTGTTGTGTATAGGAATATTGAATATCTGCTCCATATGCATGCTCTCTAAATTACAATACTTCATGTCTGCTTTCCATATAACATTGTGTCAGTTCTATTCTGTGTGGGAGGAAGCCACTTCTAAATGGAAGTGCATTGATACTGTATATTATTGCTATTCTATTTAGTGAAGAACACAAAATGTTTTGTGGCTTTTTTCAAGGATAAGTACTGGGAATATTGTACAAATCCACAATTTGCAGGTGATAGCAACTTGGAGTACAGGTAAAAACCAGTAAGATTCAGAAGCTTTCAGAATTGACATTTGATTGCAAATTTCAATATACAAGTGTGGTGTGTCATATCTTATTGGGGATCTTAAGGAAGGCAACCTATCACAGCCTGTAATAAAGGTAGATTGACAACGGCAGCTGTAAGAACTCGTAAGCAAACTACTAAAAGTAATACAGCTGGTTATTGGGTCATGCTTTTAAAAATGCAGGCTTGGCACTAGGGCTCACTTCTGGACAAACAGAATTGAAAATAAGCAAGTTATATTTAATATTTTATTACAGTTTGCTCTACTTAGTGCACTTTTCTGTTTTATGAAGCCTTTTAGGACCGAGATTAGGAAAAACTTCTTCACACAGAGAGTGGTGAATCTGTGGAATTCTCTGCCACAGGAAACAGTTGAGGCCAGTTCATTGGCTATATTTAAGAGGGAGTTAGATATGGCCCTTGTGGCTACGGGGATCAGGGGGTATGGAGGGAAGGCTGGGGCGGGGTTCTGAGTTGGATGATCAGCCATGATCATAATAAATGGCAGTGCAGGCTCGAAGGGCCGAATGGCCTACTCCTGCACCTATTATCTATGTTTCTATGAGGAGCTACTGCTAAAAGTTCAACAGAGATTTGAATTATGGAATGTATGACTGAATTCCATTGATGCCAGATTAAAAATCATAATTACAAATCTGCAATGACTGTCTTCCCTTGTGTAGACAGTAAAAATGAAAGTGAATTGTTCACTGACAAATACTAGTCCCCTTTTTAGTGGCTTTTAGGAAATTAGACTGAACCAATTTAAACATGCATTAAATTAACTAGACAAGATTCAAACAAAATATATCTTTCACATTGAAACATATTTTACAGCTAGGTTGTGATCTCAAGTACACTTCATTCTTGAAAAAATGACACAAGCATAATTTACTTTGTTTTTAAGTGTGACTTCTAAACTGAATAATTCCAATATTCAGTTACACTGGAGGAATTTAAGGTGAGGGGTTATATGGGAGGTAGGGTTTAAGGGTCGGCACAACATTGTGGGCCGAAGGGCCTGTACTGTGCTGTACTGTTCTATGTTCTATGCACACAGTTATCTATGCAACATATTTTGATAGAATACAGAGCAGACCTGGAGTATTTGTCTTCTCTGTGGTTCAAAGAAGGAAATAAAAATGGAGGACATGGGTTGTTGTGTATAGGAATATTGAATATCTGCTCCATATGCATGCTCTCTAAATTACAATACTTCATGTCTGCTTTCCATATAACATTGTGTCAGTTCTATTCTGTGTGGGAGGAAGCCACTTCTAAATGGAAGTGCATTGATACTGTATATTATTGCTATTCTATTTAGTGAAGAACACAAAATGTTTTGTGGCTTTTTTCAAGGATAAGTACTGGGAATATTGTACAAATCCACAATTTGCAGGTGATAGCAACTTGGAGTACAGGTAAAAACCAGTAAGATTCAGAAGCTTTCAGAATTGACATTTGATTGCAAATTTCAATATACAAGTGTGGTGTGTCATATCTTATTGGGGATCTTAAGGAAGGCAACCTATCACAGCCTGTAATAAAGGTAGATTGACAACGGCAGCTGTAAGAACTCGTAAGCAAACTACTAAAAGTAATACAGCTGGTTATTGGGTCATGCTTTTAAAAATGCAGGCTTGGCACTAGGGCTCACTTCTGGACAAACAGAATTGAAAATAAGCAAGTTATATTTAATATTTTATTACAGTTTGCTCTACTTAGTGCACTTTTCTGTTTTATGAAGCCTTTTAGGACCGAGATTAGGAAAAACTTCTTCACACAGAGAGTGGTGAATCTGTGGAATTCTCTGCCACAGGAAACAGTTGAGGCCAGTTCATTGGCTATATTTAAGAGGGAGTTAGATATGGCCCTTGTGGCTACGGGGATCAGGGGGTATGGAGGGAAGGCTGGGGCGGGGTTCTGAGTTGGATGATCAGCCATGATCATAATAAATGGCAGTGCAGGCTCGAAGGGCCGAATGGCCTACTCCTGCACCTATTATCTATGTTTCTATGAGGAGCTACTGCTAAAAGTTCAACAGAGATTTGAATTATGGAATGTATGACTGAATTCCATTGATGCCAGATTAAAAATCATAATTACAAATCTGCAATGACTGTCTTCCCTTGTGTAGACAGTAAAAATGAAAGTGAATTGTTCACTGACAAATACTAGTCCCCTTTTTAGTGGCTTTTAGGAAATTAGACTGAACCAATTTAAACATGCATTAAATTAACTAGACAAGATTCAAACAAAATATATCTTTCACATTGAAACATATTTTACAGCTAGGTTGTGATCTCAAGTACACTTCATTCTTGAAAAAATGACACAAGCATAATTTACTTTGTTTTTAAGTGTGACTTCTAAACTGAATAATTCCAATATTCAGTTACACTGGAGGAATTTAAGGTGAGGGGTTATATGGGAGGTAGGGTTTAAGGGTCGGCACAACATTGTGGGCCGAAGGGCCTGTACTGTGCTGTACTGTTCTATGTTCTATGCACACAGTTATCTATGCAACATATTTTGATAGAATACAGAGCAGACCTGGAGTATTTGTCTTCTCTGTGGTTCAAAGAAGGAAATAAAAATGGAGGACATGGGTTGTTGTGTATAGGAATATTGAATATCTGCTCCATATGCATGCTCTCTAAATTACAATACTTCATGTCTGCTTTCCATATAACATTGTGTCAGTTCTATTCTGTGTGGGAGGAAGCCACTTCTAAATGGAAGTGCATTGATACTGTATATTATTGCTATTCTATTTAGTGAAGAACACAAAATGTTTTGTGGCTTTTTTCAAGGATAAGTACTGGGAATATTGTACAAATCCACAATTTGCAGGTGATAGCAACTTGGAGTACAGGTAAAAACCAGTAAGATTCAGAAGCTTTCAGAATTGACATTTGATTGCAAATTTCAATATACAAGTGTGGTGTGTCATATCTTATTGGGGATCTTAAGGAAGGCAACCTATCACAGCCTGTAATAAAGGTAGATTGACAACGGCAGCTGTAAGAACTCGTAAGCAAACTACTAAAAGTAATACAGCTGGTTATTGGGTCATGCTTTTAAAAATGCAGGCTTGGCACTAGGGCTCACTTCTGGACAAACAGAATTGAAAATAAGCAAGTTATATTTAATATTTTATTACAGTTTGCTCTACTTAGTGCACTTTTCTGTTTTATGAAGCCTTTTAGGACCGAGATTAGGAAAAACTTCTTCACACAGAGAGTGGTGAATCTGTGGAATTCTCTGCCACAGGAAACAGTTGAGGCCAGTTCATTGGCTATATTTAAGAGGGAGTTAGATATGGCCCTTGTGGCTACGGGGATCAGGGGGTATGGAGGGAAGGCTGGGGCGGGGTTCTGAGTTGGATGATCAGCCATGATCATAATAAATGGCAGTGCAGGCTCGAAGGGCCGAATGGCCTACTCCTGCACCTATTATCTATGTTTCTATGAGGAGCTACTGCTAAAAGTTCAACAGAGATTTGAATTAAACCAAACTTGATTAAGATGCTGAAATTGTGTATTTTCTAAACAATGAAATAATGTCAAAGTATTTTTAAGATTGAACTGCATGTACAATATATAATTGAATGGATCAAATTCTATCACTGATTTACCTCTTAACAACTATTTCTGGGGTTGTCCTTGAGGACTTGAAATTTTCACTTAAAGATGATAAATGAGCCTGGATTTGGTAAAAATTCCATTTATCACTGAGAATTTTCCTTACTAAAAGTCTACGCAAGGGTTAAATAGAACTACCACCTTGATGATCTATTTCCTTACAGCAGTGATAATGATAACTTCATCAAATTCTGAACAAAATATAATCAAAAGGGAACTTCATTTACCAATATGACAAGACATCAAAGTACATTGAAAATTTTTCTTGCATTCAAAGAGTCCATGAATTGACGAAGTTAAGTAACATGAGCAGATAAGGTTTCCAGTAGTTTACTTGATTGTTTTCTGGCGCTGGAGATTTCTTTCCTGATTATGACATGACCAGATGAGATGGACTTGCTAAGAAATTCCTTAACTGTTCTTCTGCTTCTGGCTTTTGAATATTTCAATGAATCTAGCTACAGAAGTATAACTGAATACTATTCAATTGGAGTGAAGGTAGAATGACAAGCAAGTGAGAGCTCATTTCCAGCTAGAGTAAATATTGGTTGTCATCTTGTTGAAGAAATGCAAAATGGGTATGAGGCAATGCTTGCAAAAGTTTTAGCAAATGAAGTAAGGAACTGGCTAACATCATCACGATCAAAGACCGCAGTTGGAATTATGTTTATGGTTTTGTGTATGAACCCATGCAGTGGTTTTACCTCAGTGTGGAACTAGAAGAACAAAATGATCTGCCAGTACAGAAACCTTGTTGTAATACTTGTCCGCCCCATTATTTCTTTATTTCTCCCAATTTAAAGCTGTAATTTGCTGTAGCAACGCTTCAGCAACATCCATGGTAGATTAGGCATATTCTGGGGCTTATTTCCTCTAGCACTTGGCCAAGTGGTTAAGGCGTTCCTCTAATGATCTCAAGGTCGCTCGTTTGAGCCTCAACTGTGGCAGCATGTTTGTGTCCTTGAGCAAGGCACTTAACCACAAATTGCTCTAGTGTCTGTGTGAGGAGTGGCGCCCCACACAGACTAACAATCTGCGCCTTGTAAGGCATGAAAATGCCCCACACAGGCCTCTCAAGGTCTGAGTCGACGTTGGTTTCCTCCCTCCCTTCTCCAGCAAGTTACTAAAAGTGAGAACTGATTTTATAGTAAAGAAAACATTTGACTTAAGTAAATATTGTGAGCAAATATGTATCTCAAACAGAATGAGGGATTTACATGTGCAGGAGATAAATTTGTCCAATTGGATGAAGAAGAAAATTAAAATGGAGAGAAAAAAAGAGATCCTGTTTTTTTTTCCCTTTATAAATAAAGCTTTTTTTGTCCCCCTGATCTGCTAAGCAGAACTTGTGGAATATTGTAGCTGAACTTGCCCATGGGATACATATACCCAACAAGACTCCAGGAAGGTTTTCAGCACATTATCTTTCTCAGGTAGAATGGTCTGAAGACCAAGTGCAGGCTGCAGCAGGACTATGCATTAGCCTGTTCACCTGCTCCACCCCCCCCAAAAAAAACCTATCCTACCTGTGGCAAGGTCTGCAACTCCCACAAAGGACTCATCAGGCACTTTAAACTGGGCTGGAAGTAAGCAGAAGACAACCTCCTCTCCTTATCATGTCAATAAAAAGCTGGGCAGTCTTTTTCACACTGCAAATTCATGTCTGCCATTGGAGCAAACTGCAGTGATATCTCGAATGATTCCCACTGCCTGTTGCCCTTGAACAGCCTTCAAGCAGGTTCAGCTAACTTGTGCGGGTACTAGTCCTGTAGTATGGTTAATGGGTAGCTGACAGATCGTAGAAAGTGAAATAATTTTGAAAGTAGCACAAATTTCATGATGAGGTTGGACCTGTATGAGCAAATGTGGGTAAATCAAAGGCACAATGCTGGCACATTTTACACCCAACCTCCATCATTTGAACATAGTAGAACAGAAATGGGATTTAACATTTATACAAGAGTGGTGTTTCACACTAGCAACAAAGTGGGACCCCCACTGAAATTTTAAAAAAAAGTGAAATTAGATGAAGATTAATAGGTAGATAGGGTCATAAAAAAGTCTTGAAAGAGTACAGAGAAAATTTACAAGGATGTTGTTGGGACTGGAGGATATGAGTTGTAAGAAAAGATTGAATAGGTTAGAACTTTATTCCCTGGAACATAGAAAATTGAGGGGAGATTTGATAGAGGTATACAAAATTATGAGCGTACAGATAGTGGAAAACGTCTGCTTGCATTTACCCTGAGATTGAGTGGGACTACAACTAAAATTCATGGGTTAAGAGTGAAAAGTTTAATGGGAACATGAGGTGAAACTTATTCACTCAGAGGGTTGGGAGAGGATGGAATGAGCTGCCAGTGCAGGTAATGCATGTGAGCTATATAAATGGAGGGCGAAGGTCCCTATGCAAGTTGGTGGGAATAGGCAGTTTAATTAGTTTGACATGGATTAGATGGGCTGAAGGGTGTTTCTGAACTGTACTTTTCTCTATGACTAAAACCACGTGAAGGTGATTTAAATCCATAAGAGTGTACTATGGCAGGATCTGCAGAGTTTTTGCTGGGACCCACTCTACTGAGCATTAGTGTTTAGGCAGCTCCTCATTGATAGCTAGAAACCAGCACACAATTCCCTACACCCATTGAGAACGTCCTGGTGTAGGAAATAAATACAGCATTCCCAGGTCCTGGAGGAATGGCCTTTATAGGCGGCTGGTACAATGACAAGCAAGAGTGAAAATCTTTGTATGGAGGAATTCTGCAGAACCAGCTGCAATACCCTAGTTAAGATTTTAACTGCCATGCTGTAGGTATTTAATTTTAGCAGAAATTAAATAAGTAAGAGCATTCTGTTCTGATTTTAGCATGTTTGGGTTTGAGCTAAGGAGAAGGGGTTATGTTGTTCAATTTAGGAATGTTGTGTCAGCCAGTCAGGATGGTGGAATTGGAAGAAGGTTCTAGAGAACGCTGGACAAGGAGGTTTTTGTGACAGACACTGGTGTGGGTCAAGGTCTTTTTTGGCAGGAGCTGGGAGAAGACAGGAGGGAAGGTGGCTCCTTCCTTTCAAAGGTGCTTTGTGCAGATGAATGACTTCAAGGAGCAAGGGCCAGCACACCCATGGAGGAGTTCATTTGTTTGAGATGAATTTCAAGTGACGTTTGGAAGGTAGTGTGTGCTTTTATACAGACCGTAGGTCCAGTGAATGAGTTAAAGACAACTTCAAGATGAGATCCAACATATATGTACAATTGGACTGGGTTAACTGTAATGAGCCCTTTTTTTTTTCTTTTCTTTTTCCTACTGTTTGATAAAGCTGAAATTTGTAAGTATACTTTCTTTATTATTGTATACAGTATGCGATCTGTTATTTCTTGCCGACAGCTAATTGTATGGGGACAGTGTTTACACAGTATTCGCACAGATCAGAATTTAGGTGGTGGAGACATCCCAGCTTCCCGGTTTTGGTGGGACGCAAGTCATACCAACCCTAGATGTATGAAGTTTGAGAAAGGTGGTTTTCTCACTGCTGAATCCAGTAGCTATTAGTGAGGAGCTAATGAGCCACATCTCTGGAGATGCCCAGTAACAGGGGGTTTCACAGGTAAGATCAAAGTAATACCAAGTCTGGATGCTGCATGAGTAAAACACTTTCTGGGGTCTATCAACAATTTGAATAAATTCCTGCTCCTGAGTACACAGTCAAAAGGATCATGGGAAAGGTCACAGTGGAGCCTGGGGTGTGATACTTTGATTATAAGAAGGACTGGTGCTACAGCAAAAAAGGGTTTGGAGCAATGTCATCATGGAAATGTCTGCTAAGAGCTTTCATAAGCTGATTCCTGCCAATGAGGACACCTCCATCTATGAACTGAGAAGTTACTTGCTGTAATATTTGTGCTGGAGAAGTTTCACCAACAAACATATAGGAGCACTTTACAAGTTCCCAGCGCTCACGAGCCACTTCAGATTACAGCTTTTAGACTCTCCACAGAGTCCAAAGAGTTGCTGAAAGTTTGTAAATATGCAGGTTCCCAAAAGTACAGTGAACCTCAATGTTGTCCAACTAAAGATTTGTATGTAGCCAACACATTTAGTGGAGCCTTTCTCTGGCAGGCAGTTATACTGAGGATACTAGCCAGAGACAATCACCATGGTGAGACTTATTCCAATTTCACAGCCACTTATGTGGGACATTGAAGTGGCACCCAGACAAAATGCTACAATGCAGCACCTGTTGTGAATGATTCCGACTGGATGCTGTTGAGTCAGTTCCAGGTGAGAGATGAACAGGGAATTCACAATGGCTTAGTTTTTCAGAGGCAAATGAGTAATTGTTCCCAAGCCATGAGGGAACATCATTATCAAATATGTTCATTGCTCTCAGCTGGGAGAAAGGTTGCCTCTGTAAGATGAAAGAAGGCATCCATCAAGCAGGGATAAATGAGTAGACCAGGGACCATACACAGAGATATGGGACCTACATGTCTCCAGAAAGAAACCAAAGGAAACACTTCATTCTCAGCAAATTTAGTGGGAAGGTTTACTGGTGCTGCACTGGGGTGGGTTGGGGGTGATGTTTAAACTAAAGTTACAGGCAGATGGGAACCAGAGCATCACAACAGATGGTGGATTGGTTGTGGTGAAAGATCTTATTAAGCCTACATACAAAGTCAGGAATCGAAAGGTTGAGCATGGTGGGACTAATACTCTGAGCTGTGTATATTTCAATGCAGGGAGTATTGTAGGAAAGCTAGATGAGCTTGGGGCATAAATCAGCATGTGAAATTATGACATTGTAGCTATTAGTGAGACTTAGACGCAGGATGGCCAGGACTCGAAACTCCTCGGTCTGGGGTTCTGTTTTAAATGTGGTAGAGCAAGGAGAATTAAAGGGGGGGGGATAGTATTTCTAGTCAAAGAAAATACTATGACAGTGCTCAGTCAGCACAGGCTGGCGAGCTTGTCTATTGAGGATTTAAGGGTAAAACTGAGGAATAAGAAAGATATGACCATGTTAATGGGATTATCGTATACACAACCTAACAGTCCCAATGAGAGAGTGTGCGATACTTGATCTGCTATTAGGGAATGTGATAGGGCAGGATAGATCTGGTAGGTCTGGTCCTCGGTTGAGATTCTAAATTGGAAAAAAGGCCAATTTTGATGGTATTAGGATCTGGCAAGTATGGATTAGGACAGGTTGTTTTTTGGAAAAGGTGTTCTTGGTAAGTGGGAGGCCTTCAAAACTGAAAATTTGAGAGTACAGAGTTGTTCCTATCTGACTAAAAGGCAAAAATAATGGATTTAAGGAACCTTAGTTTTTGAGAGATATTGAGGTGCTGGTTAAGGGAAACGAATGGAGGTACATAGCAAGTAGAGGCAGGCGGAACCAAATGAGTTACTTAAGGAGTATAAGAAATGCAAGAGAACATTAAAGGAGGAAATCAGAAGGGCTAAAAGAGGACATGAAGACATGACCTAACAGAACAGGTCAATGGGAATCCAAAGGGTTTCTACAGATATATTAAGCAAGGGACAAATTTGGTCCTCTGAATCTATGTGTGGAGCTGAAAGAGATGAGTGAGGTCTTAAGTTAATTTTTTACATCTGTATTTGCTCAAGAGACAGACTCTGTCTATAGATGAGAGGAAATGCAGCAGCAGAGTATAGAGAAGGAGGTATTTGCTGTCTTGAGAGACAATTACAGTGGATAAAACAGTCTGACAAGGTCTGACAAGGTGTTCCCTTGGACCCTGTGGGAGGCTAGTGCAGAAATTGCAGGAGCCCTAGTAGAGATATTAAAAACATCCTTAGCCACAGGTGATGTGCTGGAGGATTGGAGGTATCTAATGTTGTTCTGTTGTTAAAGAAAGACTCTAAGAATAAGCCAGGAAGTTATAGGCCAGTGAGTGTGACGTCAGTAGTGAGACAGTTATTGGAAGGTATTCTGAGGGACAGGATACATAAGTATTCAGAAAGACAGGGATAATCAACATGGCTTTGTATGTAGTAAATCATGTCTAACTAATCTTATAGTTTTTCAAGGAAGTTACCAGAAAAATGATGAAGGCAAGGCAGTGGATGTTGTCTACATAGACTTTAGCAAGGCCTCTGACAAGGTGCTGCATGGGAGGTTCGTCAAGAAGGTCAATCGTTTAGCATTCAAGATGAGGTAATAAATTAGTTTAGATAGTGACTTTGCAGAAGAAGGCAGAGAATGATTGTAAATGGTTGCCTCTCTGAATGGAGGCCTATGACAAATTGTGTGCCCCAGGGAATGGTGCTGGTCTTTTGTTGTTTGCAATCTATATCAATGATCTTGATGATAATGTGGTAAACTGGCTCAGTAAATTTGTGGCTGACACCAAGATTGGGGATATAGTGGACAGCGAGGAAAACTATCAAAGTTTGCAGTGGGATCTAGACCAGCTGGAAAAATGGGCTGAAAAATGGCTTAATGCAGAAAAGTATGAGGTATTGCACTTTGTAAGGACCAAGCAGGGTAGGTCTTACATGGTGAGCAGTATGGCACTGAGGTCGAACAGAGGGATCTGGGAAAACAGATCAATAATTTCTTGAAAGTGGTACCACAGGTAGATAGGGTTGTAAAGAAAGTTTTTGGTACTTTGGCATCATAAATCAAAGTATTGAGTACAGGAGAGGGGATGTTATGTTTAAATTGTATAAGAAATTGGTGAGGCCTAATTTGGAGGACTGAGTGTAGTTTTGGTTACCTACCTACTGGAAAGATATAAATAAGATTCAGAGACTGCAGAGAAAATTTATAAGGATGTTGCTGTGACTTGAGGGCCTGAGTTATAGGGAAAGGTTGAATAGGTTAAAACTTTATTCCCTAGAACACTGAGGGGAGATTTGATAGAGGTATATAAAATTATAAGGGTAAATTAAAATTATAATGCTTAAGATAAATGCAAGCAGACATTTTCCACTGCAATTGGCTGAGAGTAGAACTAGAGGTCATGGGTAAGAGTGAAAGGTGAAATGTTTAAGTGGAACTTCTTCACTTAGAGGGTGGTGACAGTATGAAATGAGCGGCCAGCACAAACAGTGGATGTAGGGTTGATTTCAACATTTAAGTGAAATTTGGATAGGTACATGGGTGGGAGAAGTATGGAGGCCTGTGGTCTGGGTGCAGGTTGATGGGACTAGACAGATTAATAGTTTGGCATGTACTAGATGGGCTGAATGGCCTGTTTCTGTGCTGTAGTGTTCTATAATTTTATCAAGTCCCAGGCAGACACAGGGTCAAAGTTGAAAGTTGAAAATTCTGTCCAGGTGGAAAGAAAGTTTGACTTGTTTCTCCTTGAGAGAAAAAATAACCTGGTGATAGTTGATTGTTTTTAAAAAGTTTTGGAGACATAGGCATAAGGAAGATCAAGAAACAGCCAGATATGGCATCCCTGAGGTGCTGATCATTGATAGGTCACAGTTCACGGCAGACAACTTGCTTACTGGCATACTGATCACCAGAAAAAAAATCTTCTTACTTTTTACAGAGTAAAAGAAAGGAAGAGAATTCTGTACAAGAAGCCAAGAAATCACTGAAGTAGGATAACTCATCACTGTTAGATCCTATCTTCCACAATACCCTGACCCAATAGGTGATGGAATTGAATTGAATTGACTTTATTTCTTACATCCTTCACATACATGAGGAGTAAAAATCTTTACGTTACGTTTTCGTCTAAATGTGCAATGTGCAATCATAGTAATTTATAATAATTTATAAAAAATAGAACAGTCAATGTAACATAGAAATACACTCAAATCAGCATGAGTTAATCAGTCTGATGGCCTGGCGGAAGAAGCTGTCCTGGAGCCTTTTGGTCCTGGTTTTTATGCTGTGGTACAGTTTCCCGGATAGTAACAGACTGGAATAGATTGTGGTTGGGGTGACTCGGGTCCCCAGTGATCCTTTGGGCCCTTTTTACACAACTGTCCTTGTAATTGTCCTGAATCATGGGAAGTTCACAATTACAGATGTGCTGGGCTGTCTGCACTACTCTCTGCAGAGTCCTGCGATTAAGGGAGGTACAGGTCCCATACCAGGCAGTCATGCAGCCAGTCAGGATGCTCTCAGTAGTGCCCCTGTAGAAAGTCCTTAGGATTTGGGAGCCCATACCAAACCTCCTCAACCAACTGAGGTGAAAGAGGCCCTGTCGTGCCTTTTTCACCATATAGCTGGTGTGTACAGACCATGTGAGGTCCTTGGTGATGTGGATGCCGAGATACTTAAAGCTGTTTACCCTCTCAACCCCAGATCCATTGACGTTGACAAATTCATATTCCTAACAATAGGAAAAACATCTGGATGTTACCAAAGAAGACAGGCATGCCAGTACAGTGGTACAATAGGGGCCCACAGATCTGCCACTGTTAGGAGTTGAAGGCACTGTGAGGACAAATCCCCTCTCAGAATGTAGTAGAAATCAGTAGGAACTTAACACACACCACACCATAGATCAAAGAAGATAATAGGAGGGTATTCCAACTTTGAGGAACAGCTGCCATTCCAGGAAGGCTACTGAAGAGATTTGCTCAGTAGGAGCAGATATCGAGATACCAGAGGAAGCAGAATTAACCCTTCGGAACAAGAACACTGCAGAACAGGCACCAGGGTAATTACAACCAGTGCAAAACTGGAAATTATTTATTGGAATAATTTACTGGGTTAAGCTGATTGTTGCATAAATTTGGGTACTGTTTAATACAACTTTTATGGTTGTATTTAAAAACAGGAAGTACTGTAAGTTGAAAAGATATTTCCTATCTTAAATATGTCCACTAGGGGACGTTGCTTCATAGGTTTTATGTGACATGCTCAATTTAAATATCAGTAGAAGCTATACCACCGTAAAAATTCAATCTATTAATATTTATGTTTAACTTCAAGAAAGACGTGCTTCATATTTCAGTTTTATTAAGTAGGACAAATATCTTCTTTACTGTCCTCATGGAAAATTAAAAATAGATTAAGTGGAAAATTTTACAACTCCATATCCCGATGTTCCCCAAATTCAAAAGAATTCATGGCATTTATGCTCCAGTGTAAGAACATCACACTATTTCTGTGTTGTCAGGTTACCATATGTAAGATTATGCCTGCGACTCAAGCAGCTGCTATGATCTCTTTATCCCATGGCCCTTGGTTACTTGAGGAAGACAGACTTACACCAAGGAAAATACTTTGCAAGGATAGAAACGAGAGGGATTATTTTCATTGATTCAGTTATTAGGACCAGGCCATCCATGATTGCTCTTGAGAAGGTGGTGGTGAAGGTACCTTCACATTGCAGGATAGACTTAATCATGAGGAGAATGGGCAACATGTGTTTGGCCCCTCAGCTCAGTAAGATCCGGTACAGCAGTTGGTGATGGTTAAAGTGGAACACCATGTGGTCAGGAAGGATGACAGCTGATGTTCAGTGTGTCTC
The DNA here is from genome assembly GCF_963921235.1 of Mobula hypostoma. Classification (NCBI taxonomy): domain Eukaryota; kingdom Metazoa; phylum Chordata; class Chondrichthyes; order Myliobatiformes; family Myliobatidae; genus Mobula; species Mobula hypostoma. The sequence continues at coordinate 216,485,282 of NC_086097.1, read as the reverse complement.
TGACTTCTGCATTGCAGAGCGCAGGCACAAAGTTGAATGTCGGTGGGGTGGTGTGGAGAAGGCATGTGGCCATTCCTCTTAGAGTAACCAGCCATACCAAAGCTTGACCTGCTCCAGAGGAATATTCCAGGAGTAAAAGGAAAGGTATGTCGCATCCGGAGTTTCTCCGGTTAGCGGACGATTTCCCTCCACGCCTCTCTGACGTAGTGGGGAACCGCGTATGAGGCAAGTTACAGCAGTGGTTTGCTATTGCCTTCTGCCGGGTGAGTTTCCAAAGAGATCACCAGTACTCACCATGTACTAATCCACTAACGTTGTTAGCCATCAGTTCATCTGCTTTTTCTGGGTCATCAATATTCTTGAATAAAGCCCTATTAAAGTGAAAACAAATGTGGCCAATTTACCCGCCCAGTCTGAATAATGACAGAATCTGGCACAGTGTTCCCTAGAGGTAATTTTGCAATGGAAGGAGGAAGTGAAGCAACCGGCTGATGCGTATTAATTGCACCTGCTGGAAAATGAATTCATGTTGAGTCAGGAGCTGAATAAATTTTCAGAAGCTGCCCTCTTTCTTCAAACTTTCAGTCATTTCTTTTAGTGTGAAATGGGCAATCTAGGAATCATATTGTGACAACCGCTTCATGGATCTTGTTATGACCATGAAGTTACTGTCAAATGATTCCGTACAGGGGCCACCTTTACTGAAGCGGACATTCAGTTCTCCATTTGTACGTAGGATCTCCAAGCCTCAATCTCCATTCTGAACGTCCATTAAAACCATTTCTTACAAGTGGTCCAATCTGACCCAAGTGATCACTGAGTTTGAACAGTATCTTTTTGCTCGGAAACATTTCCTGTAAGGTCCATGACAGGTGCAAAGTTAGCACATGAGCAGCTTGTTCCTACTACTGCAGCCACTTCCTTCTGTTCCAAGTCACTGAGCAATTATCTGTGTGTATTTGATGACTCCCTCAACAACAAACTCCACCCCCGGTACCAGCACTTACACTGCCCTTAAACTGTGACTAATTATTTCAAGTAACAAGCAGCCTTTCACGGCCCCCTTGTTACAGCTAAGAATAGAAGCTGACTATAGTTATCACAAGGCCTGAGCACAGAGCAGGTGGAGGAGTCAATGGCAGCACAGTGAGACTTACAAATAACAGACACCTATGTTACTGGCAACAACAGCAAATCTTTGCTCACCTTATTTTCAAAGTAGCATGTTCTGTAAAAAAAACAGATCTGGAGAGCCAGCTATGATTATGTTCGGCACCCAGTCAGCTGTAAAAACTGTGAAGGAGCAAGTCTAAAATCAAATGAAACAACAAATAACAATGGGATTACAGTCTTGTTTTTATAAAGGTAAAGATGAGCTTTATTTGTCACGTCAGTCGAAACAGTCAAGTGTGTTGTTTGCATCATGTCAGCGAGGGTGGCGATGAGAACCCCAGGCATGTCGGCAAACTTCCAACGCCAACACAGTGTGGCCATATCTCAGTAACCCTAACCCTGTGAGTTTAGGTGGGGGGAGGAAATCAGAGGACCCGGAGGAAATCGGTGCATTTACGGGGAGAGCATACAAGAGCAATTAGGAAAGGACAATAAATCCTGGGATCTTCAAAATGAGCATTAAGAAGGAGTGACAAAGGGGAGAAAACCTGTAGATGCTGGAAATCAAAATACTACATACAAAATGCTGGAGGAACTCCGCAGACCAGGCAACATCTACGGAAAAGAGTAAACAGTTGACATTTCAGGCCGAGACCCTTCGTCAGGACTGTAAAAAAGAGATGAGAAGTCAACGTAAGAAGATGGGTGGGGGCAGGGGAGGAGAGGAAGAAGTACAAGGTGGCAGGTGATAGCTGAAACCGGGAGAGGGGAAGGGGATGAAGTAAAGAGCTGGGAAGTCGATTGGTGAAAGTGATAAAGGGCTGGAAAAGGGATATTTTCCCTCCTTATGACTGTTTTAGTTGCCTTCTGTTGGTTTTTAAAAGCTTCTCAATCCTCTAACTTCCCACTAACTTTTGCTTTATTACATGCTTTCTCTTTTCCTTTAATGTGGCTTTGGCTTCCCTTGTCAGCTACAATTGTGTCATCCTGCCTTTAGAATACTGCTTCCCCTTTGGAATGTACCTATCCCGCTTTACTCCCAGAAACTGCAGCCATTGCTGCTCTGCCATTATCCCTGCCAGTATCCCCTTCCAATCAACTTTGATCAGCTCCTCTCTCATGCCTCTGTAATTCCCTTTGCTCCACTGGAATGCTGATACATCTGACTTTAATTTCTTCCTCTCAAATTGCAGGGTGAATTCTATCATATTATGATCATTGTCTGCAAATGGTTCCATTACCTTAACTTCTCCAATCAATTCCGGTTCATTGCTGACACCCAATCTAGGATAGCTAATCCCTCAGCAGGCTCAACCACAAGCTGCTGTGACGACAAACCGAGTTATCAGAAGATTGATGCTAATGACAGAGGGAAAAGGGAGACAATGGAGAAACGTTCAAAATGTTAATGAGAGAGGAGAAAGAGATAACGGAAAAGAAACACAATTCAGAATATTGACAGACCAGTTGCTTTGAACCTGAACTGTTTGAAGTTTGATGGACAAGTGATACCCCAGCAGGGGGATAAAAAGAACAGGTTCGCTAAGGCACCAGACACCACGAGATCACGAGATAACGAGACCCCTGGAAAGAGCGGTGTGCCCCCACAAGTGGTGGGAGTTTGGAGGTCCGGTTCGCGGGAACCGACCATAGGCTCACAGGGTGTAAAGGTACGATCGGTGGGAACCTGGTGTGTGTGTCCGCCCTTGCCTGGGTGCCGGGTTCACCGCGGAAGAACGGAGGGGTCACCGTCGGTGACCACAGCGGGATAGAAGACATAAAGGAGTCCGCCCGAAACCACCTGTGAACATCAAAGGTCTGCCTGAATCAAATTTGTATCTCTCTCTCTCTCTCTCTCTCTCTCTCTCTCCAACGGCACAACAGCGATTACTGCGAACTGTACTGAGTTGAACTGAACTCTGCGTTGCTTAAGACTGATCATTTTATCCCTAGACTGCGATAGAGCTTGGTTGATTCCTCTTACCCTAGTACTGTGTACATGTGTCTTTTATCATTGCTAACCTGTTGCATTTATATCCTTAAGATTAGAGTACTGTGTTACTTATTTCTTTAATAAAACTTTATTAGTTTCTAGTAATCCAGACTCCAACTAGTGGTCCATTTCTGCTGGTTTGGCAACCCAGTTACGGGGTACGTAACACTGCTCTAAAAAGCCGTCTCATAGGCATTCTAAAAATTCTCTCTATTGGGATTCAGAATCAGCACGAACCTGAGTTTCCAAATCTACCAGCATATTGAAATCCCCGATGACTACCATAACATTGCTCTTTTGATGTGCATTTTCTATCTCCCATTGTAATGTGTAGCCCACTTCCTGGCTACTGTTTGGAGGCCTGTATCAGGGTCCATCAGGGTCTTTTCACCCCTGCAATTTCCTAACTTTAACCACAAGGACTCTACATCTTCTGATCCTATGCCACTCCTTTCCAAGGATTCGATTTCACTTATTACCAACAAAGCCACTCTACCCCTTCTGCCTACCTGCCTGTCCTTTCAATACAAGGTGTTCCTTGGATGTTAAGCTCCCAATTATAATCTTCTTTCAGTGATGCCCACAACCTCATACCTGCCAATCTCGAAATGTGCTACAAGACCATCTACCTAATTCTGTATGCTGCATGCATTCAAATATATCACTTTCAGTCCTATATTCATCACCCTTTTCAGTTTTGTCCCCTGTTACACTGCAAATCAGCCACTGACTGCAACTTTGCCCTATCATCTGCCTGTCCTTCCACACTTGTATACCAACTACCCTATCCTCAGCCCTATCACTCAGTTTTCCGGCCCCCTGCCAAATTAGTTTAAACCCAGCCCAAGAGGTCTGGCAAACCCGCCTGCAAGGATATTGGTCCCCATCGGGTTCAGGTGTAACCTACCCCTTTTGTACAGGTCGTATCTTCCCCAGAAGAGATCCCAATGATTCAGAAATCTGAATCCCTGCCCCTGCCGCGCATTCATCCAAATAGAGGAAAAAATGTACAGTAATGGGAAAAGGATGGACATGAATCCAGAGGGGGTTTTGCTAGATTCACCTTCATCTCATACTTCTCTGGCATCAATGTCCAAGATTTTGACTTTAAAGTCAGTTACCTGGAGAGACAAGGCTAATCAAGTGTAATCGAAGTCCTGCTCCTGTATGATGTTGAAAGTTTGGAGAGTACAACAGCGTCACCCGTTTTCCTGTTGTACATTCCACTGAGTACAAACAAAGCACATGTGGAAATTTGCTTTCCAGCACCTGAACAGATGTACAGATAACAATAGATTCAAGTCTTTGTTGTAACAGAAGGTTTATCTGTTATTGTTGTGGCATGCATGCTACGAGAGAAATATAAACTTAAATGCTTTTCATTGGCTTCCAAAAAAAGATGTAATGGGGGAAACAAAACTTTTTTTAACTCCATTGTCAGCTTGGCACATTGAATGTATTGTAGTAGGAGATCAGAAGGTTCTGGATCGAAGCCTCAGCTTAGAACTGAGCTCAATTTAGACTGATAAGTTTGATGCTGAGGGAGTGCTGCAATGCAAAGCTGCAACTTTTAAAAAGCTCAATCTGCTTGCTACATATAATATGAAGAAGATAATACTGTGATCTGGCAAATATTCCTCCCTCAATTAGACCACCAAAAAAGGATTAATAAGTCATTTATATCCTGATGCAGGGTTTCAATCTGAAAGGTCGATAATTCCTTCATCCTCCTCCCCCCATATTTAAACACAGATACCGCATGACCCACAGATTGTTCGTTCTCTGGATTCCAGCATCTGCAGTCTCTTTTTGCCTGTGGAACATTCCAGTAGGCAAATTAACACCTGATTATTTACTGATTGTAAAGTGCTTCCTAACAGCAACGTAAAGTGGATTAAAAATAAAAATGGAAATTCTGGAAACACTCAGCAAATAGGGCAGCACCTACAGAGAAGGTAAAAGAACTAACGTTTCAATTTGATGATCTCCTTCAGGGTCTCCGATCTGAAATACCAACTCTTCTTCACGTTCAAAAAAACAAACTGCAGGAGGTACACAAATTATTGGGTTGTGGCGGCTTGCCCACGCGGCAAGCGAATCGGCTCCAGCAGTCGCAGGCGGATCCGCAGCCAGCAGCAACCGAGAGGGCTCTGAATGTGGGGCGGACCTTGGCCCGGAAGCCGACATCACTTCAGACCCACAAAGTGTGGGAGATGCTGGGAGCGGGCACTTAGTCGCGCGTGGATTGAAACAGTAGACAGTTCAACCAGACCCTGCTCGACTCTGTGTTACTTTCACTCGTGCTGCAGCCACATTGGTGACCCTGACGGTCCAACGGCATTTGGACCCAGCATGAACGACTCGGCTCTGCAGAATGCAGTTTCCCTTAAGCTGCCAACCTTCTGGACCACTCAACCCCTGGTCTGGTTTGAGTAAGCGGGGGTCCAGTTCCAGGTCAGGCAAATTGTCTCAGATGCCACCAGGTATTACTACGTGGTGGGTGCCCTCGACCAGGAGACAGCGGGCCACATTATCGACTTTCTGCATCAGCCCCCGGCAGCAGACAGGTACGAGACACTCAAGGCCCTGTTAATCCGCACATTTGTCCTCTCCCGCCACGAATGGGCCATGCGGTTACTGCATATGGACAGCCTGGGTGACCGCGCGCCATCAGCTCTGATGAGCGACATGCTAGCCATAAGCCTTGCCTGCTGTTTGAACAGACCTTCTTGGAGCAAATGCCAGAAGACATCCACCTCCTGCTAGCAGATGAAGACTTCAGAGACCTGCGCAGGGTGGCTGCCCGCGCGGACGTGTTTTGGTGCGCCAAACAAAATGGCGGAACCATCATCGAAATTAGTGCTGCGGCATGGCCGAAAGCCAAGCCCTCCCACACCCCAGCAGCGGAGTGTGTAGCACCCAGACCAAGGGACAGCACCACTTCTGAGTCTTGGTGTTTTTATCATCAAAGATGGGGTTCCGGGGCCCGCCACTGCCGACCGCCATGCTCATTCCAGGGAAACGTCAGGACCAGCCGTCGCTGATGGCTACGGCAGCTGGTCACTGTGATAGCCTCCTCTACGTTTGCAACAAGCACACCGGGCGTAGATTCCTGGTGGACACGGGGGCAGAAATCAGTGTCCTACCCCACTCGAGCCACGATATCCGAACTAGAAGAACAGGACTGGAACTTACGGCAGCCAACAGCAGCAGCATCCGCACCTACGGCACAAGAACCGTCCCCTTGCAGTTCGGTTCCAGCCGCTTTACATGGACATTTACGCTGGCCGCAGTGTCACAGCCATTGCTGGGTGTGGACTTCCTCCGTGCGCACTGCCTACTCGTGGATTTGAAGGGACGACGATTGGTCGATGCGAAGACGTTCCAGATTTTCTCCGTTGGTGAGACCAGGTTACCGGCCCCACACCTGGACTCCATCACTTATTCCGATGAGTTCGTCAGAGTGTTATTGGAGTTCCCATTTATCATCACGCCGCAGTTTTCCTCAATTGACCCCAAGTACGGCGTGATGCACCCCATCCCCACACAGGGACCTCCCCTTCATGCCCGGGCCTGCAGGCTACCGTCCGACAAGCCCTGCCTCACGAAAGAGGAATTCAGGAAGATGGAGGAGATGGGGATTGTGCGGCGTTCTGACAGCCCATGGGCCTCCCCACTCCATATGGTGCCCAAGTCCGCGGGAGGGTGGAGACCGTGCGGCGACTATCGGAGGCTGAACGATGCCACCACGTCCGACCGCTATCTGGTACCACACGTCCAGGACTTTATGGCCAACCTGCGCATCTTTTCGAAGATTGACCTGGTCCAAGGGTATCATCAGATCCCAGTCCACCTGGACGATGTACCCAAGTCGGCCCTCATTACCCCCTTTGGCCTGTTCGAGTTCCTCAGGATGCCGTTTGGACTCAAAAACGCAGTGCAGATGTTCTAGCACCTGATGGACGCAGTAGGGCGAGGTCTGGACTTTCTGTTCATCTACCTGGATGACATACTTACCACCAGCTGCTCCCGCCAGGAACATCTAGCACATCTATGCCTGCTCTGCCACTGCCTAAGTGACTACGGCTTGGCTATCAACCCTGCCAAGTGCCAGTTCGGCCTACCCGCCATCGACTTCTTGAGACACTGGATCGACCGCCATGGAGCTGTGCCCCTGCCGGCAAAAGTTGAAGCCATCCGCCAATTCGCCAGACCCAGCACTGTTAAAGGCCTGCAGGAGTTTGTCGGGATGGTTAACTTTTATCACCGTTTCCTGCCCTCAGTGGCCCGGATCATGTGACCCCTTTTTGGCTTGATGTCCGGCAAGGTCAAAGAGGTCACCTGGACAGAGGAGTTGACGGTGGCTTTTGAACAAGCCAAGAACATACTAGCAAACGCCAGGCTCCTGGTCCACCCCTGGGTCGACGCCCCCACTGCCCTCACTGTGGATGCCTCCGACGCGGCAGTTGGCGGTGTGCTCGAGCAGCTCATCGAAGGTCAGTGGAAGCCGCTTGCTTTTTTCAGCCGGCAGCTATGACCCCCAGAACTTAAGTACAGTGCTTTCGACAGGGAGCTGCTGGTCCTGTACCTTGCCATCTGGCACTTCAGGTATTTCCTGGAAGGAAGGGAGTTCATGGTCTTCACAGACCATAAGCCCCTTACTTTCACGTTTGCCAAAGTGTCGGACCCGTGGTCGGGCCGCCAGCAACGCCCCTGTTGTACATCTCGGAGTTTACCACCACGATCAAGCACATCTCCGGGAAGAACAACGTGGTCACGCACCTCCGTCCAATCAGTGCACTCTCTGTCTCCAGGGGTGGATTATGGGGTGTTAGCTAAGGTGCAATGACTGGACAGCGAGATGCCGGTGTACTAAACCGCAGTCTCAGGACTTCGCCTGGAAGACATACCCATTGGGCCCAAAGGTAATGAGCTCCTTTGTGATGTGTCCACCAGGCAACCTCGGCCCATTTTCGACGCCTTGCATGGTTTAGCCCACCCTTCCATCTGGGCGACCATTCGGCTGATCGCAGACAGGTTTGTGTGGTACGGCCTACGCAAGCAGGTCGGGCACTGGGCCAGGACATGCAGGCACTGTCAAACCTCCAAAATCCAGAGGCACGTGAGGGCCCCACTGCAACCCTTCCAGCCGACACATAGGAGGTTCGAACATGTCCACGTGGACATCGTCAGCCCACTGCCGGTTTCCAGAGGAGTGAGATACCTGTTCACCATGGTGGACAGGTTCACGAGGTGGCTGGAAGCTGTCCCACTCGCTGACACAGCCACGGAGACATACGCCAGAGCCCTGATTACCACCTGGGCGGCACGGTTCAGACTCCCAGCCCACGTCACTTCAGACAGGCGTGTGCAGTTCACATCGGCTTTGTGGTCTGCACTGGCACAACTCCTCGGAACCCAGCTCCACCGAATGACTGCTTACCACCCGCAGTCCAACAGCCTGGTGGAACGTTTCCACAGTCAGCCCTGATGGCACACCTCTGAGGGCCAGACTGGGTTGATGAACTCCCCTGGGTGCTGCTTGGTATCCGCACGGCACCCAAGGAGGACCTGGCTGCATCATCGGCCGAACTTGTTTACGGTGCCCCGCTCACAGTTCCCGGTGAGTTTGTGCCGGCACCCCATGGCCTGGAGGACCCACCAACAGCAGTCCTAACTAAACTCCGGGAGCGGCTTGGAACACTTGCTCCAGTCCCGACGTCTCACCACGGAACAACACCCTCTTTCGTGCCCAGGGACCTACAACAGAGCAAGTATGTTTTTGTTTGCTGAGGCGCGCACAGACCACCCCTGCAGCAACCATACGAAGGACCCTACAAAGTGGTGCGCCATAATGGGATGACCTGCGTTCTCAACATCGGCGGTCGTGAAGAGACTTTTACCATTGACCGTCTCAAACTGGTGCATCTAGACCTTGAACGCCCGGTTGCGCTGCCACTCCCACGACGACGAGGCCGGCCACCTAAAAGAACTGAGAGTGTGCAGGCTGCGGACTCTGCATCTCCTAGCACCGGTTCTGAGGGGGGGGGGGTCATGTGGCGGCTCACCCACGCGGCAAGCGAACCAGCTCCAGCAGTCGCGTGTGAGTCCGCAGCCAGCGGCAACCGAGAGGGCTCTGAGTGTGGGGCAGACCTCAGCCCGGAAGCCGACGTCACTTTGCACCGCAAAGAACGGGGGATGCTGGGAGCAGGCACTTAAGCGCGCGCGGATTTAAAACAGTAAACAGTTCAACCAGACCCTGCTCGACTCAGTGTGTTGCTTTCACTCGTTGCATATCAGCGCAACCACAGGGCATACTTAAAGCAGAGGTTGATAGGTTCTTGATTAGTCAGGGCGTCAAAGGTTTTGAAGAGAAGGCAGGAGAATGAGGTTGAGAGAGATTGTAAATCAGCCATGATAGATTTGATGGGCTGAATAACCTAATGTAGCTCCTATGTCTTACGATCCTATGTTGAGTGGAATCTGTAGAGGCAAAGCAAAAGTCGACATTTTGAATCATGACCTTACATCAGGACTGAGAGCGTGGATGGAAGATGGCAGTATAAAGAGAGGGAAAGTTAAGACGGGGCTGGTGGGTGGTAGGGGTTCAGAGCAGAAGTCCAGAAAATAGAGGAATTGCAAGTGAGGGTTCTGTTGGCCATGCTTCCTGAAAATGGATGACATTTCAGAGTCCTGGAACAGAAAGGCTCATGGTGAAAATAGATGGAGTGGAACGTGAGAAAAAACGAGTAGGAGTCAAAGTTGATGGGGGTGTAGCTGAGGTAGTTGTGTGAGACAGTTGGTTTATCGTAGATATCCTATACCTCCTGTGTTCTCTTCCCATTCCTACTGGTCCTCTCTCCTTGTGTTTACCTGTCCATTACTTGCACTCCTCTCCACCTGGGTTTCTAGACAACTAATCTACCCTCCTCCATCTACAGTTTGTAGTTCCATCTGCCCACCATCCCTCCCCTATCCAATTCAATGTCACCATTGTTTTTTTGTTGTTTATTTGTTTCCACTCGTCCCTCATCTCCTACCTCCACTATCCACCTTCCCATCTGGCTCTCTCTGTCCACCATCCCCTACTTCTCTGGTCTCACTCTTCCCTCTCACCTCTTTATGTTGGCCATCTGCCCTCCACACTCTCAATCCTGATATAGGGTCATGACCTGAACGGTTGGCCATCCTTTTGCCTCCATTGTCATGGTCCGGTCCATGAAGTCTGCATTCCGGTTCACGGTCCAGTCCGTGGACTCAGGACTCCGGGTCTTCCAGCTTTCCCTTGTTTGAGTTAATCATAGGCACCTGATTCCCATCTTTGGGCTTGCAATATAAGTAGCCTTGGGATTGAGTGTGGGCTGCTGTGGTCTTGTCAGTCCCCCTTGGAGCAACCTGCTTATGGAAGGCTAGTGAAACCATTTGTGATCTCTAGGGCTGGTTGGAGGACCACTGCTTCATGGAGCCTTGTTGCCACTTGTTGGAGTAGTCTTTGGGGTATGGATTTGGCTGTTTCTCGGGCCAGCTGAGTGGCTGCCAGTCACTCCAAGCTAGGTAGGGATCTGGCTGTTTCCGTAGCCAGCTGAGGTTGGTGGCTGAACTGAGACTTGGAGCTTCCCCAGAGCAGAGATGGAACTGTCTGTTGTTCTTTGGTGTTTGTCTCTTCTTGTCCATGCCTCTGTGGGGTAAGCCAGGCTGTTTTGCTGTTGCCCTGCAGGGGGATCTGTCTTGTCTTGTCCTCACCTCTGTGGAGTAAGCCAGGCTGTTTTTCCGTTGCCCTGCGGGGGGACCTGTCTTGTCCTTGCCTCTGTTGGGTAAGTCCGGCTGTTCTGCCGTTACCTGATGGAGAAACCACCTTGGTGTGGAAATGAAGTTGAGTCCCAGCTTGTTGTAGGATACGTCCTGGCTCTATGTCTATGTTCTGTCCTGTCTCATGTTTGTGTTGTGTTAAAGATGAGTCCTGGCTTGTCAAAGGATAAGTCCCGGCTCTTTGTTGATGTTCAGTTCCTAGTCTGTCTCTCAGCTCCAGTCTCTGAGTTATCAGCCTCTGCATTTCAAGATGAAGACCCCAAGCCTCGAGGATCCCAAGCCAAGCTCAAGCTCCAAGAACCCAAGCCTCGAGGATCCCAAGCCAAGCTCCAAGAACCCAAGCCTCGAGGATCCCAAGCCAAGCTCCAAGAACCCAAGCCTTGAGGATCCCAAGCCAAGCTCCAAGAACCCAAGCCTCGAGGATCCCAAGCCCATCTCCAAGAATCCAAGCCTTCAGAATCCCAAGCCCATCTCCAAGAACCCAAACCTCGAGGATCCCAAGCCAAGCTCAAGATCCAAGACCCCAAGACTCGAGGATCCCAAGCCAAGCTCAAGACCCAAGACCTCAAGCCTCGAGGATCCCAAGCCAAGCTCAGGACCCAAGACCTCAAGCCTCGAGGATCCCAAGCCAAGCTCAAGACCCGAGACCTCAGCCTGCAGCCAAGCCTCGAGGATCCCAAGCCAAGCTCAAGATCCAAGACCCCAAGACTCGAGGATCCCAAGCCAAGCTCAAGACCCAAGACCTCAAGCCTCGAGGATCCCAAGCCAAGCTCAGGACCCAAGACCTCGAGGATCCCAAGCCAAGCTCAAGACCCGAGACCTCAGCCTGCAGCCAAGCCTCGAGGATCCCAAGCCAAGCTCAAGATCCAAGACCCCAAGCCTCGAGGATCCCAAGCCAATCTCAAGACTCAAGACCCCAGCCTCAAGCCATGTCATGTCTTGTTCTGGGGTCCGAGCCCGAGGAAAGACCCAGGTTCTGGGTCCTTGTCCAGTCTTGGGCTCGGAGTCCGAGCCTTGTCTTGTCTCCAAGCTCAGGCCTCTAGACCCCAGCCATGTCCTGTCCTGAAACCATGTCATGTCCTTGCCTAGTTCTGGGGTCTGAGCCCGAGGCAAGACCCAGGTTCTGGGTCCTTGTCCAGTCTCGGGCTCAGAGTCGAAGCCTTGTCTCCTACTCCATGGTTGCTAGTCGAGGTCCCGCTTTCCCTAGCCCAACTGTGTTCTTGTCCCTGCGCCTTGCCTGAATCCTGTCACGTCCCTACTCTAGTCAAGTCCTGTTCCTTGTACTTCAGTGTCTGTGTCTTGCATTTGGGTCCGTTCCCAGCACCCCCTTGTAACATCCGTAGATTCTGCTTGACCTGCTGAATTCTTCCACTATTTTGCATTTTGCTCCAGGTTTAAAGATCTACAGTATGTTTGTGTCTCTGTTTCTCTCTCCACTGATTCCTCAGAATCAGAATCAGGTTTATTGTCACCGGCATGTAACATGAAATTTGTTAACTTAGCAGCAGCAGTTCAATGCAATATATAGAAGAAAAAAAAATAAATAAGAAAATCAATTACAGTAAATGTATATTGAATAGATTAAAACCATGCAAAAAGCAGAAATAATGTATATTTAAAAAAGTTAGGTAGTATCCAAGGGTTCAATGTCCATTTAGGAATTGGATAGCGGAGGGGAAGAAGCTGTTCCTGAATCGCTGAGTGTGTGCCTTCAGGCTTCTGTACCTCCTTCCTGATGGTAACGGTGAGAATAGGACATGCCCTGGGTGCTTGTGGCCCTTAATAATGGACAACACACATCAAAGTTGCTGGTGAACGCAGCAGGCCAAGCAGCATCTATAGGAAGAGGCGCAGTCGACGTTTCAGGCCGAGACCCTTCGCAGGACGCTGCCTTTCTGAGACACCGCTCCTTGATGTCCTGGGTACTTTGTAGGTGAGTACCCAAGATGGAGCCGACTAAATTTACAACCCTCTGCAGCTTCTTTCGGTCTTGTGCAGTAGCACCCCCCCCCGCCCCCCCCCCCATACCAGACAGGAACTTGAAGCTGCTCTCTCTCTCCACTTCTGATCCCTCTGAGGATTGGTATGTGTTCCTTCATCTTACCCTTCTTGAAGTTCACAGTCAGCTATTTCGTGTACTGATGTTGAGTGCCAGGTTGTTGCTGCGACATCATTCCACTAGTTGGCATATCTCCCTCCTTGTACACCCTCTCGTCACCACCTGAGATTCTACCAACAATGGTTGTATTGTCAGCAAATTTATAGATGGTATTTGAGCTGTACCTAGCCACACACTCATGGGTCTTGCTGACTTTTTCCACTGTTTTTTCAGTTTTAGTTTAACTTGCACTTAAATACTTGTGTGAACTGGTTGGGTTGAGTGGTCTTTTTCTGTCTGTAACTGAAATGTATTTAAAGAATAGCAGATTTGCATAATTTCTTCCACATGGTAAATAATGCAAGTAAGAGTTCATTCAACTCTGAGCACAGCTCATTGGCAAAATATGTTCTTCCCAGCTGTGAAGCAAGTTTTATTTGCTTGTTTTTTCTCCTATTAAACAGCAGAATATTTATTAGCTTAGCTTTTACTTTTTGGAACATGCAGTGAAATACATCGTTTGCATCAAATCAAATCGGTGAGAATTGTGCCGGGCAGCTCACAAGGGTCATCACGGTACTGTTGGTGCTAACATAGCACACGCACAACTCTCTAACCCTAATTGTACGTCTTTGGAATGCGGGAGGAAAGCAAAGCACCTGGAGGAAACCCACGCGGTCACAGGGAGAATATACAAACTCCTTACAGACAGCAGTGGGAATTGAACCCGGATCGGTGAAAGCTGATGCTGTAAAGTGATGCACTAACCACTATGCTACCATACGGGCCCTTATTTTAGCGATGTATGCAAAAGACACAGAAGACTGATGTGTGATTGATATAATAGTTACCTATGGTAATGGTCCAAAATCAGTCCTTGTGATTCATAAAAATAAACAACTTTTTTCAATTCATTTTGCTGTAAAATTATTTCATCTAATAAAACTTCATGGTTTACCTAATGTACATTTCTTTAGATATTTACAAATTAGGAATTTTTTACGTGGTTTGCTGCCAAATTACCCTTCTGCTTATCCACCTAATATGACAGATGCTCTTTTTCAGCTTAAACCACTTCAAAAAAGGTTGATAGCTATAATTTATAAACGGATATTGAATTTACGAATGATATCTAATGATAAAATTAAACATGTTTGGGAACTGGAAATTCAAGAGTCATTTTCAGATAATCAATGGAGTAAAATTCTTCGTTTGGTTAATAACTCATCTACTTGTGTCCATCATTCCTTGATACAGTTCAAGGTAGTGCATTGGGCCCATATGTCAAAGGATAAACTAACACGTATTTTTTCCAACATTAATCCTATTTGTGGCAGATGTAACAGTGAGGTGGCCACTTTAACTCGTATATTTTGGTCTTGTATAAAGCTAGACAATTTTTGGAGAGATGTTTTTAAAACATTATCAAAAGTCTTGGATATGGACCTACAATCTAACTTACTTACAGCAATATTTGGGATTACCCATCGAAACCAGGAAATATTCCTGTTTCTGCTTAACATAGGATAGCCTCTTCAACCTTATTGGCTAGGAGAGCCATTTTACTGAAGTGGCAGGATTCTAATCCACCTACTGTCTTTTATTGACTCTCTTCCATTATGTCCTGTTTAAGTTTAGGGAAAATAAGAAGTTGGACATTTGATACATCCTTTAAATTTGAGCAAATCTGGCAACCTTTTTTTCAATATTTTCATTTAATTTGATTTATTACTCTTCCAATTTATTACTTTCCGATGTTTTCGATTTGATCAGAAAGTTTTTCTTTTTTTTTGGTTGTTTCCTCGGAATGGACTGCCCAGTCCCTTTTTTTTTGTATAGTGTAGTGGGGGTCTTTTTTTTCTTTATTTAAAATCAAAGTATTTTTTCTTTCCTCTTCATGGACTGATAAGAGGAAAATTGCTGTTTTCTTTTTTATTATATGTTGTATACTAGCTTAAGACTATGTATGATTTTGATAGTCTATTTCAATCTCTATTTGTATTGTTATTGATATATATATTTGAGATAATTCTCCTCTTGTTTGTATCTATGTTCCATTTAAATCAATAAAAAGATTAATAAATAAATAAAGAAAGAAAACTTCATCAAATATTCCAGGTGTATCTCTCTCAGGCAATACAATGTACATGCTGAAAGCAATTTTACAAAACATGAACAAAATCCCAATTTACCAGTTTCAAGCTGAGTTAATCAATCTGATCATGCTTACAAACTGGAAAAGAAAGGATACTTTCATTTAACAGTGAACTTATTTTATGACAATACAATTTTTATGGTTTTCTGCATCATAAATCAGATTTTTAAAAAATATTTGCCTTTGACTGTCTGGATCCCACGAGCTTTGCTGATTGATGCTTAGCAACATGTTATGGAATAAGAACAGTTCATAATTGCGTTACCCTAGCGTGTCCAGCTTTACATTTTGATCTGCTGACACATTAATAGATTTATTCCGCATGCTTGACGTATTGCCAAAGTTAAAAAAAAAAGCAGGTTCCCTGCAAGGTAAACAAGAATGAGAATAATAAAATCAGAAAAGGCAGGAAAAACTAAACATCAATGGAATAAGAAAAAGTTTACATTTTGGGACAAATTTGATCTTTTTGATCATCTTGTGCTAAAATAACTATATCAGGGAAATAGATGCTGGTGTGTGAAAGGAAATGCTGAAAGTACCTATACACTAAGTCTCATTATTAGCCGATATGCTATCTGACGATTGGCATTCATTGATTTGAAGTTGACAGTGAATAAGTTGAAATGAACTAGTATATATAGTGTGTTCCTTAAGAACCTTCTTTGTTGCTGTCGAGTGAATCAGTGAGTCCAGTAGCCAATGGTATAAAAGAGCATAATAAAAGTTTTTTCAAATATATAAAGAGTGAAAGAGAGGTGAGAGTGGATATCAGATCACTGGAAAATGACAATGGAGGGATGGTAATGGGGGAAAAGAAATGGCAGACAAACTTAATAGGTATTTTGCTCCAGTCTTCACTATGGAAGACACTAGTAATATGCTAGAACTTCAAGAGTGTTGGGGGCAGAAGAGAGCATTGCTGCTATTCCTAAGGAGAAGGTGCTTGAAAAATTGAAAGTTCTGAAGGTAGGCAAGTCACTTGGTCCAGATGGGCTACACCCTAGGGTTTTGAAAGAGGTAGCTGAAGAGGCTTTGGAGGCATTTGTAATGATCTTTCAAGAATCACTGGAAGACTGGAAAATTGCAAATGTCACTCCACTCTTCAAGAAGGGAGGGACGCAGAAGAAAGGAAATTATAGGCCAGTTAGCCCGACCTCAGTGGTTGGGAAGATGATGGCGTCTACTTGGGCCCCTTATCTTAGAAAGGATTTACTGAAAATGGAGCGGGTTCAAAGGAGGTTCACAAAAATGATTCCAGGTTTGAACGGCTTGTTATATGAAGAACATCTGATGGCTCTGGGCCTGTATTCACTGGAATTTAGAAGAATGAGGGTGAGCTAAGTGAAACTATCGAATGGTGAAAGACTTTGATAAAGTGGATGTGGAGAGAATGTTTCCTGTGGTGGGAGAGTCTAAGACCAGAGGACACACCCACAGAATAGGGGGGTGTTCTTTTAGAATGGAAATGAGAAAGAATTTTTTTAGCCAGAGAGTGGTGAATCTGTGGAATTCTTTGCCACAGACAGCTGTGGAGGCCAAGTTTTTATGTACATTTAAGGCAGAGTTTGATAGATTCTTGATGGCTAGGGCATGAGGGGATACAGGGAGAAGGTAGGAGATTGGGGCCATGATGAAATGGCAGCAGACTTGATAGGCCAAATAGCCTAATTCTGCTCTTATGTCATATGTCTTATTATTAGGATGAGGTTTCCAGGTACTTGGAGGCACATAATACAATAGGCCCAAGTCAGCAAGGTTTCCTTAAGAGGAAAACTTGCCTGACAAATCTGTTGGAATTCCTTGAGGAAATAACAGGCAAGTTAGACAAAGGAGTGTCAGTAAATGTTGTTTACTTGGGTTTTCAGAATGCCTTTGACAAGGTGACACACATGAGTCTTCTTAACTAGATAAGAGTCCATGGTATTACAGGAAAGATATAGGCATGGATGGAAGTTTGGCTGACTGCAGGAGGCAAAGAGTGGGAATAAAGGGGGGGGGCATTCTGTTTGGCTGTTAATGACTAGTGGGCATAGGCATCATTGTTGAGACCACTTGTTTATACTTTATATTTCAATGATTTGGATGAAGGAATTGATTGCTTTGTGGCCAAGTTTGTGGATGATATGAAGGTAGGTGGAGGGCCAAGTTATGTTGAGAAAGCATAATGTCTGCAGAAGGGATTAGACAGGTTAGGAGAATTGGCAAAGAAGTGGCAGATCGAATATAGTGTAAGGAAGTGTATGGTCATGCATTCTGCTAGAAGGAATAAAGGTGTAGGCTATTTTCCAAATGGGTAAAAAATTCAAAAATCAGAGGTGCATAGGGACAAAAGGACTTGTGAGCCTTGTGCAGGCTTCCCTAAAGGTTAACTTGTAGGTTGAGTCGGTGGTAAGGATGACAAATACAATGTTAGCATTCAGTTTGAGAGACTGGAATATAAGAACAAGGATGTAATGTTGAGGTTTTTTAAGGCGTTAGTCAGACTAAACTTGAAATATTGTGAACAATTTTGGGCCCCTTTTATAAGAAAAGATGTCCTGAAATTGGAGAGGTTCCAGAAGAAATTCAGGGCAATGTTTGTGGGAATGAAAGGGTTAAAGTTTGGGGAGTGTTTGATGGTTCTTGGTCTGCATTTGATGGAGTCTAGAAGAATGATGGGGGATTTCATTGAAACCTACCGAATATTGAAAGGTCTGGTTAGAATGGTTATGGGGGAACACTATATATTTCCTATTAGAAACCATAGAAACCATAGAAACTACAGCATAGAAACAGGCCTTTTGGCCCATCTTGGCTGTGCCGAACCATTTTCTACCTAGTCCCACTGACCTGCACCCGGACCATATCCCTCCATAAACCTCCTATCCATGTATTTGTCCAATTTATTCTTAAATGTTAATAAAGAACCCGCATTTACCACCTCATCTGGCAGCTCATTCCATACTCCCACCACTCTCTGTGTGAAGAAGCCCCTGCTAATGTTCCCTTTAAACTTTTGCCCCCTCACCATTAACCCATGTCCTCTGGTTTTTTTCTCCCCTTGCCTCAGTCGAAAAAGCCTGCTTGCATTATGTGAGTGAGTCCAGGACCAAAGGGGATAGTTTCAGAATAGAGGGACATCCATTTAGAACAGAGATGAGGAGAAATTTCTTTATCCAGAGGACAGTGGATCTGAAATTCTTTGCCACATACAATTATGGAGGTCAAGTCATTGAGTACACAGTATTTAAAGCAGAGGTTGATAGGTTCTTGATGAGTAAGAGTGTGAAAGGTTACAGCGAGAAGGAAGGAGAATGGGGTTGAGAGAAATAATAAATAATTCATGATGGAATGACATAACAGACTTGATGGGCTGAATGGCCTAATTGTTCTCCTATGTCTTACGGTCTTCAGGAATCCTGAATGATATATACAGTATTGAACTGCATTCGATATTCTGTGCGGGAAATTATTTTATATCAATAGTCAATGTGTGCCTGGAGCCTGTACGTGGATCATGAATACGAGGACTTTGGCAAGTTGACACTTGCATTAAAGTTTTTGCACCCATGGACAGGTTATCTATGTGTTCTTGTTACCTGTGGGAAGCCTGGGTCTCTATCACTGGTAAGTAATGAGGATTCACTGCAAGTGATTTGGTTTAGGATGTGAGCTTTACTAGGAAGGCCAGCCTTTATCACATGCCTCTCAGTACCATTGAGAAAGTGGTGATCAGCTGCCTTCCTGAACTGGCTGCTGAAGGTCCGGTGAAGGTGATCCTACAGTGCTGGTGGCAGAGGTCTGAGGGTTTCAGTCTGGTGATGAAGAAGGAATGTTTGCTGCTGTTATTTTGTTGTTTATTGTGTTCTGTTTTGTTGGTTTCTCTGTGTTCTGCTGAGCATTGTAGGTACGCCATGCTGGCCCTAGAAGTTGGCTTCTATTAATTTTTTATAACGTGTAATATCATTTCATGGGCACAATGATACGAAGGACTATATTGCAAAGTCTTCACAAGAGCTAACACGAATACTAAACGTTGTCAGTCCTGATGCAGGGTTTTAACCTGAAACATTGACAATTCCTTTCCTCCCATGGGTACTTTTCAAGCTCCCGCAGATTGTTCGTTGCTCTGGTTTCCAGCATCAGTAATGTCTTGAGTCTCCATTTTAGTATTCCACTCTGAAGTCTCTTCAAGGTGTGCTGACGCTGAAGGGGTTTTCTTCCTTTCTCCAACAGAAGTTTCGGGAGACCCCCTCCCACTGCCCTCCAGCTCTTTGAGCGTGTCCTAGCCAAGCCTCACTACCACAGCCACATGCCCGTTCCCAGCACTTGTCTTTGCTGCCAGAGTCCTGATGCAGGCTTTTGACCTGAAACATCGGCAGTCCCTTTCCTACCACAAATGCTGCTTGATCAGAGGCATTCCTCCTGCAGATTGTCTGTTGCTCTAGATTCCAGCATCTGTCAAATTTTGTGTCTCTCTTTAATATACCCTTCTGGGACACTTCATTAGACACAGTTGTGCACCTGCTCATTGATACAAATATCTAATCAGCCAATCACGTGGCAGCAGCTCAATGCATAAAAGCATGCAGACATGGTCAAGAAGTTCATTGACTTCTCAAACTTCCGCTAATGCCCCACCTCCCCCTCGTACCCCATCTGATATTTATTTACTTATTTATATACACACATTCTTTTTCTCTCTCTCCTTTTTCTCCCTCTGTCCCTCTGACTATACCCCTTGCCCATCCTCTGGGCATCCCCCTCCCCCTTTTCTTTCTCCCTAGGCCTCCCATCCCATAATCCTCTCATATCCCTTTTGCCAATCAACTGTCCAGCTCTTGGCTCCATCCCACCCCCTCCTGTCTTCTCCTATCATTTCGGATCTCCCCCTCCCCCTCCCACTTTCAAATCTCTTACTAACTCTTCCTTCAGTTAGTCCTGACGAAGGGTCTCGGCCCGAAATGTCGACTGTACCTCTTCCTAGAGATGCTGCCTGGCCTGCTGCGTTCACCAGCAACTTTTATCTGTTGCAAGAAGTTCAGCTGTTGTTCAGACCAGACAGCAGAATGGGGAAGAAATGGCTTTGACTGTGGAATGATTGTTGATACCAGTCAGGGTAGTTCGAGTACCTCAGAAACTGCTGATCCCCTGTGATTTTCACCCACAACAGTCTCTAGAGTTTACAGAGAATGGTGTGAAAAACAAAAAACACATCTGTTGAGCAACAATTCTATGGGTGAAAATGCCTTGATAATGACAGAAGTCAAAGGAAAACAGCTAGACTGATCCAAGCTGACAGGAAGGCAACAAATGACACATTACAATAGCGTTGTGAGGAAGAGCATCTCTGCATGCACAACACGTTGAATCTCGAAGTGGATGGGTTATAGCAACAGACGACCATGAACATACAGTACTGTGCAAAAGTCATAGGCATAGCTAGAGTGCCCATAACTTTTGTACAGTACTGCAGTAATTTTATGTCTTGCACTACACTGCTGCCACAAAACAAAACAAATTTCATGATATACCTGAGTGTTGATAAACATGATTTTGATATGGGTCTCTATTGTGGACTGAGAGTGGGAAGGGGGCAGGGAGAAGGGAGTCATGGTAGGGAAAAGGAGAAGGGAGAGGAGAGGAAGTGGGAAGTACTGGAGAGACATTCTCTAATGATCAATAAACCAATTGTTTGGAGTCCAATAACCTTGCCTGGATGTGTCTGCACCCGTGCCATCCCCCGCCCTGGCACTCCTCTGTCACGTGTCCCACACCCTCCCGCTGCGCTCCACCCTTGCCATTCTTAACATTCTTTGCTCCAGCCAGACTTACAAACTCGCTCTCGGCTCCACATTAACAGATTCAGTACTGTGCAAAAGTCTTAGGCACCCTAGCTATATATGTATGTGCCAATGACATACAGGAGGTACCTAATAAACTGGCCACTGAGTGTACAGTATATTTATTGGCTTCAACAAATACACAGGAAAGAATACAGTTATCTGGAGTGTAAGACAGCAATCAAAGTGTAACGGAGTCAGAATCACATTGATTATCACTGACATATGCCATCAAATTTGTTGTTTTGCAGCAGTAGTACCGTGCAAAACATAAAATGTACTAAAGGTTACAAAGTAAATGGAGCAAATGGCGAATAATGAGTTAATGTTCATTGGTTCATGCGCCATTCAGAAATTTGATAGTGGAGGGGAAGACGCTATTGTTAAAACATTGAGTGTGCGCCCACAAGCTGCTGTACTTCCACTCTGATGGTAGTAATGTGAGGAGGGCATATCCCGGATGATGAGGGTCTTTAATCAAAGAGGCTGCCTTCTTGATGCACGTCCTCTTAAAGATCTCTTCGATGGCAGGGAAGGTTGTACCTGTGATGGTATGTGATACTTTGTGAATATATTGGGTAAAACTCTGACATACTTACATTGATTGCACTTCTATCTTGTGGCCTTACAGCACCTATATCCTGGAGACCTCGTCACTGTGGCCATCCCGAGGATTGGAACTGCAGTCTGGACACAGCACCTGGGTATCGGGCAGTACACTCTAACCCCTCCCCTCCCCAATTCCTACCAATACTGTCCTGACGGATTTGGCAGCTTGTGCATTTAATTAATTAAAAAATTAGACATTCTTTAGCAATTAATTAAACATAAAATACAATTTAGTTAAATTAAATTAAATCAATGCAAATTTATCAAAAGCAAAGAGAGTAAAACAGAGAAAAGGAAGCAAAAATTTCATCTTCACTTTTTAAAAATGTATTCATTTACAGGATGTGGGCCTTGCCAGCTATGCCAGCATTTATTGCCCTTGAGAAGGTGGTGATGAGTTGCCTTCTTGAACTGCTGCTGTCCCTGTTGTGTGCTACACTCACAGTGCTGTCACGGGGGGAATTCCATGATTCGACCCAGTGACAATGAAGGACAATTTACTTAACTTTATAATGAAGATCAATGATCCATTGAAATGAATGGGGCAATGCCAGACATGCCAGCCATGACTAGTGCAAACCAGAGTGACCAAAGTATATCCAGCTCAGGCAACACACATCAAAGTTGCTGGTGAACGCAGCAGGCCAAGCAGCATCTATAGGAAGAGGCGCAGTCGACGTTTCAGGCCGAGACCCTTCGTCAGGAAGTCCTGACGAAGGGTCTCGGCCTGAAACGTCGACTGCGCCTCTTCCTATAGATGCTGCTTGGCCTGCTGCGTTCACCAGCAACTTTGATGTGTGTTGCTTGAATTTCCAGCATCTGCAGAATTCCTGTTGTTTGCGTTATATCCAGCTCAGGCTGATTCAGAAACAAATCCTGTCATGGATGGAGCAAGAGATCTGAGGTAACAGCATCCAGCCTTCAGCCTGTTTTCCACTTCTTTGTATGTCATGTGAATACATGACATACAAAGAAGTGGAAAACAGGCTGAAGTGGAAAACAGGCTGAACCCTTGGAAGGACCCTTGGATGGACTGGGAGCCAATGTCCAACACAATCCAGCCCATGTTCTCCATGACTTTGACACTCAAAAGTCCATTCCAGTGATTTGAGCTAAACGATCTAGATTGAGGTAACAATGTAGTCCAAAGGGATACTTCTCCGTTGGAGGTGCCAGCTTCACTGTGAATTTGAGCTGTGATACCACCTCCTTCCTCAGGAGTCAGTGGCCATGATTGCATGCATTACTTTGTAGAATGGCAGGGGAAAATCCACTTGGAGTTCCCTCCAGCGTTCCTATGGACATGGTGCGTATCCTACCGCTGTTTATTTGTGTTTGTTCTGTATATATTGTAGCATGGCAGTTTCTATTCTGGCTATTCTCCAGAGACCTTGACTGACACATGTGAATTCAAAACTTTAAATTCAAGTAATTTAAGTGTAGCTTATATCGCTATACTTAACATAGCTTGTATAAGAGACTTGCACGTTTCACCATGCTGATCTACAGTGGCACCAAAGAATGATGTTGACTCAAATCTGATAGCAAGCCGCACAGTTAAGGGGGTACTTGGGTTCAGCCTTGCCACCGATATCCAAATCCTGTAAGAAAATTTCAATACGAAACCTGGCTGTCCTTTTCCCTACATTACACTTCAGCATGTGATCACCTTAATTACATTTAAATGGATCATCACGGCTCTTGCAAACAATTGAACACAAAACCATTAGGGATGGAACAAAGCAGGAAACATACTGCAGGGAGTAATGGTGCGGGGCACTAATTAGAAGAGTTCTTAAGATCAGAATTGGTCAATTATGAAACAGTCAGCACAGTATTTAGCTGCAGTTAATGAAAAAAGTGAAGCACAAGGTTGTTCTAGCAAAGCAGCAAATAACAAGTCTAAATCTGGCTGTATTGATGACAGAACCTGCATTAGAACAAAAATGGAAAATGTTGGAAATACCCAGGCAGCAACTGTGGGGAGAGAAACAGAATTAACTTCTAGGGTCTATGACTTTTCATCAGAAACATTTGAAGGCAAACATATTTCAAGTGGCACAGCAAGTCGAGGGGATGCAGGGAACAACCCAGAATATGGGATAAAGTGTAGAAAGACCGAATGACAAATGGGAAAATCTGCAGCTGCTGGAAATCTTACAGCGTGTTACATGAACAACGCATACAAAATGCTGGAGGAAACCAGCAGGCCAGGCATCATCTATGGAAAAGAGGAAACAGTCAACGTTTCGGGCCGAGACCCTTCATCAGGACTGGAGAAAAAAGATGGGATGTCCAAGTAAGAGGGTGGGGGGAGGGGTGGAAGAAGTACAAGGTGGTAGGAGATAAGTGAAATTGGGAGAAGGGGAGGGGTGAAGTAAAGAGCTGGGAAGTAGATTGGTGAGGAAATGAAGGGCTGGAGAAGGGGAAATCTGATAGGAGAGGGCAGAAAGCCATGGAAGAAAGGGAAGGGGGAGGAACACCACAGGGAGGTGATGGACAGGTAAGGAGATAAGGTGAGAGACGGAAAGGGGGATGGGGAATGGTGAGGGGTGGGGGGTGGTGTTCGAGTTACCAGAAGTTCGAGAGATTGGTCTTCATGTTATTAGGTTGGAGGTTACCCAGGCAGAATATAAGATATTGCTCCTTCAACCAGCATGTGGCCTCATCGCGGCAGTAGAGGAGGCCATGGACTGACATGTCAGAATGGGAATGGGAAGTAGAATTAAAATGGATGGCCTCCGGGAAAACCTGCTTTTTCTGGTGGATGGAGCATAAGTGCTTGGCGAAGCAGTCTCCCTATCTACATTGGGTCTCACAGATGACACTGATGAGACTAAATGACACTGATGTTGGAAACCTGGTTAAACATTAGAATGTTAGACATGCTCAGCAACACAGCAGAATGTGACGTTTCATGCCGAGATCCTTCTTCAGGACCGAGACTCTGAGGAACACTCTGTAAGTAGGCAGCACCTGCGAAGATGTTAGAAAGAGTTACTGTTACAAGCTGATGACTTTTCATTAGAGGTGGACAGTTGTACAGACTGGAAAGGCTGATTATCTGACAGTGTTGCCTTCAATATTCCAAAACCTGTAGCGTGCCTTATCAATTGATGACATGCAAGAGGTCAAATAGCAGAGAGGTTGGCCTTGGATGGGTTGGATAGTTGAAATGATAGGTGGCTGGAAGTTTTGGCTCACTCTTGTGGATAAATCTGCATTTGTTTCATCCCCAGTATTGAAAGACTACATCAAGAACCATGATAGAATACACTAAGGTAGAAGTACAAGTGAATTGCTGCTTGATCAGCAAGAAGCAGTTGGGTCTCTGAAGGAAAGTGGTAACGGGGCATCTTGATCAATTTCATGGAAGGTGACGTGAGAAGGAGAGCAGCATTGGTACAAGTGAAAGAGTGAACCAGGGAGTTGCAGAGGAACCATCCCCTTTTGAATGATAAAGAGGGTAGAAAGGGAAGACATGACCAATAGTGGTATCATGCTGAAGGTGGGGAAATTATGGACAATATAGGAAGAATGCAGAAGAGATTTACAAGGATGTTGCCTGGATTGGGGAGCATGCCTTATGAGAATAAGATGAGTGAACTTGGCCTTTTCTCCTTGGAACAACGGAGGATGAGAGGTGACCTGACAGAGGTGTATAAGATAATGAGAGGCATTAATCGTGTGGATAGTCAGAGGCTTTTTCCCGGGGCTGAAATGGCTAACCTGAGGGGGCATAGTTTTAAGGTGCTTGGAAGTAAGTACAGGGGGGGATGTCAGGGGTAATTTTTCACACAGAGCGGTGGCTGCCAGTGGTGGTGGTGGAGGCGGATACAATAGGGTCTTTTAAGAGACTCCTAAGAGTTGCATGGAACTTAGAAAAATAGAGGACTTAGTGGTAGGGTAATTTTAGGCAGTTTCTAGAGTAGGTTACATGGTCGGCACAACATTGTGTGACGAAGGGCCTGTAACGCGCTGCAGATTTCTATGTTCTGTGTTCTAATCCACGCACACAAAATGCTGGAGGAACTCAGCAAGTCAGTCAGCATCTGTGACGGAAATAAACAGTTGATGTTTCGGGTCCAGACTCTCAATCAGGATAGGAAAGGAAGGGGGCAGAAGCTAGAATAAGGAGGTGGGGGAAGGGCTGACCAGGTGAGGTGGAAGGTGGGAGTTTGTGAAAAGCTGGGGAGGTGATATGTAGAAGAGGTGAAGAGCAGAAGAAGAAGGAATCTAATAGGAGAGGATAGTGGAATAAAGTGAAGTAGGTGGGGAACCAGAGGGAGGTGATAGGCAGGGGAGGTGAAAAAGTGATAGTGTAACCAGAATGGGGGAAAGCAAAGAAAGAGGAAGGGGGAAGGGATGGAAGGATGTGGTTATTGGAAGTTAGAGAAATTAATGTTCATGCCATTAGGCCGGAGACTACCCAGATGGAATGTGAGTGTTGCTCCTCCAGTCTGTGCTTAGCCCCACTGGGGCAGTAGAGGAGGGCACGGACAGACATGTCAGTGTGGGAATGGGAGATCCTGCCTTCTGCACCAGACGGAGCGAAGGTGCTCAGATGATTGGCTGGTGGAGTGGAGGGAGAAGACGTAGGGAATCCTCCCCTCCTTCTGGTTGAGTATCGAGAGGGGTGAGAGCAGGAGTGCAGGAAAAGGAACAGATACAGTCGAGAGCCAGTCAATCAACATATAGAGTATCTTGTCTTTTGATTTCCGTCTTTGTATAGCAGCCATGGAGGCCAACTTGTAGAAGAGATTATTGAGTGTGAGAATTTACGAAAGTATGCTGGTATGCTAACAGTCACATCAAGCTAAGCTTGCAGAGTCACACATTTGGAAACTAACCATCAAGTTTCATAGTTAAGTTTTAGATAAATAGTTGGAGGCTTGTTTTGTTTTGAAAGAGGAGATATTGTGGTTATCTTAATGAAGTTTTCAGGGTTATGAATGAATGGACAAAATCAGCTCGAGCAAGTTATTAACTACAATGAGGGTCAAATGTCAGGAGACATGTTATAAATTAAGTGAGGCAAATTTATGTCAGCCAGAAGTCAACAGGATAATGGAATATCTTATCTGATAAGCAAAGTGAAATGTACGCATGGGCTTAAAAGATATTTAGATAAAAGAACAATAGAAATAGATAGAACAAAAATAACCTTAGATGTTTTGCAAAAATAAAACCCTTGTTTTAGAAAGTGCTGTTGACAACAGCAAAAGTTGATTAAAGACCTTTAGGATATCTTGAGAAAATAACTCAGTTTTGATATAACTCACATTTAAAGCAATAATATTATCAAAGAGGAGTGTATGGAATGGACTCACAGGTATTTATTGTACATACGCTCAAACACAGATTTAATCATCACTGGCCTTTCAGAAAACTAAAAATTGAGAACCAATGTCTATGATTTTCTCCAATTTTATGCACAGATTTGATACCTATTGCTCCACTGGACCTCTTACTTCTGGAATATTTTATTTAAGGACATGTGTTCAACTACCCATTCAATTCCAGTCCATTCAATAGTTTGCCCTAAGGAAAATAAATGAACAGACATCTCTGTTAACAAAACATACCATTTCAAACCAAACCACATTCATATAACTTTGAGTAGATGAAAATTTCCATTCATTAAGGGGAAATTCAAATACAACAATTTTAATCCAATTAATATTCAGACCATAAGACATAGAAGCAGAATTAGGCCCTTTAGCCCATCAAATCTGGTCCACCATCTAATCGTAGCTAATCCTTTTCCCTCTCCTCAGCCCCACTCCTCTGTTTTCTCCTCATAACCTTTGACACTGTGTCCAGTCAAGAACCTATCAAGCTCTGCCTTATATACTCCCAACAACCTGGACTCCACAGCTACCTGTGGTAACAAATTCCACAAATTCACCACCCTCTGGTTAAACAAATTTCTCCACATCTCTGTTTTAAATTGATACCCCTCTATCCTGAGGCTGCGCCCTCTTGTCCTAGACTCTGCCAGAGCTATCAAACGTTCCTCGTATGATCACCCTTTCGTTTCCAGAATCATCCTTGTAAACCTCCTCTAAACCCTCTCCAATGCCAGCACATCTTTTCATAGTTGAGGAGCCCAAAACTGTTCACAATACTCAAGGTGAGGCCTCACCAGTGCCTTATAAAGCCTCAACATCACATCCCCACTCTTGTACACTGGACCTCTTGAAATGAAGGCTAACAGTGCATTTGCCTTCCTCACCACTGACTCTGCCTGCATCTCAGATTTTTGGGTTTTCTCCCATTTAGAAAATAGTCTGCACATTTATTTCTAACCCAAAGTGCATGACCATGCATTTTCCAACACTGTATTTCATTTGCCACTTTCTTGCCCATTCTCCTAATCTGTCCTTCAGCATCCTACCTGTTTCGTCAGCACTACCTGCCCCTCCACCAATCTTCATATCATCTGCAAACTTGGCAACAAAGCCATCTATTCCATCAATTAAATCATTGATATACAGCATAAAAAGAAGCGGTCCCAACACCAACCACTGTGTAACACCACTAGTCACTGGCAGCCAATCAGACAAGGATCCTTTTATTCCCACTCGCAATCAGCCAATGCTCTAACCATGCCAGTAACTTGTCTAATATTGGATCCCGATTAATTTCCATTTGGTTTTAAGTAAATCTGTTGATATTGCCATGCCAGTAACCTGCCTAATATTGGATCCTGATTAATTTCCATTTGGTTTTAAATAAATCTGTTGATATTGTAGGGTAATGAAATGGGTGGAAGCATTCGCATAATTCATAATCACCGACGTTGAGTTGGGGTTTACTTTCAAAGGCTGGTCTGATGTGATGATGTAATGACATGAAGTTTTTTACTGCAATTTATGTTCTGTGTTTGGAGGACAATAATGGAGTTGTTAGGGTTTCCCTTAAACTTAAAACACCTCCGCTGTTTTACTTATGAAAAATGACAATATCTTCAATTGATATATTTTAAAAATTGTATTCACAGATGGTTTAAACTAGGATTATAGAAAAGTACATAAAGTTAATTGTTTTTCATCATTTCACTGCCAATCTAATGCAAATCACAAATGCATGAAGCAATCTCTCTTTGCTTAATTGTAGCTCACTTAAGGTAGCATTTCCTCTTGAACTTGATGTTTTAACAAATGTCAATTAATATCAACTTGCTTAAGGTAACAAAAATTTAAAATAACACCAGCCTCTGTAGAAGTGTTTGACTTTACGTTTTTCCAATGGCTTTAAGTCGTGTTTTCCGCAATGTTGGTTTGAACAGGAATTAATATATTTTTTATCATGTATAATGGTTATTTGAATGTATTATGCATCACCACAAGTGGTCATGCAAAATGAGCCCATCACTTCATTTAAAATGGAATTAGATAAACATTTGAAGGAGAAATGTATTAAGGGATGTGGAACACAGCAGGGAGCCAATGTTAGTTGGGATAGGCCAAAAGGGGGCATTATTCATGACACAGGCAGGATAAGCCTGAAATTTCTTTAATTCTTTAGAATTAATTTTAACAAGATCAGAATCAAGATTGCTAAGTTTACAAATATCTTTTAGCAGCAATGTAGTTTACACAAGAATCAGAAGAATTCACTTCTATGTTTGACATTCAGAGATGAGCTTCTACTCTCCACAGTTGTAATGTGAGGTTACTTGAGTTACTGTCACTTTCCTGTCAGCTTGAACCAGTCTGGCCATTCTCCTCTAACACCTCTCATTAACAATGCCCTTTCATCCAGAGAACTGCTGCTCACTGGACGTTTTTTGTTTATTCTCTCTAAACTCTAGAGACTGTTGTGCAAGGAAATCCCAGGAGATCAGCCATTTTTGAGGTATTCAATCCACTTTGTTAGGCACCAGCTATCATTCCACTGTCAGAGTCACTTGGATCCCATTTGTTCCTCATTTTGATATTTGGTCTGAACAACAACTGAACCTGTTGACATGTCCATGTGCTTTTATGGATTAAGTTGCTGCCACAGGATTGGCTGATTAGATACTTGTATTAATGAGAGGGTGTACAGGTGTATCTAATAAAGTGGCCATTGAGGGTATATGATATATAAATCTGCAAGGCACCCTAAAACCTTTGATATTAAAAACTGGACAGGACTGAAAATAGAGGCTCTGTCCAAGAAGGGCCAGAGCCGAATGTACTTTCTGAGGAGGCTCCCGTCATTCAGCGTCTGCAATACTATGCTGCAGATGTTCTACGCCTCAGTGGTGGCCAGCATTCTATTCTATGCGCAGTCTGCTGGGGCGGCAGGGCGAGAGCAGCTGATGCCAAGAAGATCGATAAACTTGTCAGCAAGGCTGGTTCTGTTCTGGGGGTGGAGCTGGTGGTTGTGTCTGAGAGGAAGATGCTGTAGAAGCATCGGAGCGTTATGGTCAATCCCTCTCACTCCCTCCATGACATACTGGACAAGCAGAGGAGCACCTTCAGTAACAGACTGATTTTATCTAGGTGCACCACTGAACTCCACAGGAGATCCTTTCTCCCAGTGGTTATAAGACTCTACAACTCCTCCTCCTTAAGCATAGAAGTATATGGTTTCATTGCACATCTGTATTTTGCACCATTAATTTTAATGCTCATTTTGTATTTTCTCATACCTCAATGCGTACATTTTGTATTTTAACGTATATATTTCTGACTGAACAACCTTGCAACAATAATTTCCTTTGGGATAAGTAAAGTTTTATCTTATCTTAAACTAATTGAAATTCTTATCAAATTCCCCTTCAAAAGTTCCCATTGAATCATAGAGTTGTGCAATTATTATAGCACAGAAAGCAGACGTTCAGTGCATCAGACCCATGCCTGCTCCCAGTGCAGCAATCCTCTCAGACAGGTTCTTCACAGCCCCAAAGGTTACTCTTAAGAGGCAATCCAAATCCCTACTGAAAGCTAAAAATGATTCTGTTTCCATCACCTACATGCTGTGAAGTCTGGAAACCTGCTGCACAAAAGATGTTTTCCTTTACATCTCTTTTATATCTTTTATCCAAAATATTAACCCTGTGGCCCTGTTGCTGAATCATTCACTAATTGCGACAGCTTCCCTATATCAGTCTATCAAAGCCAAACATAAACCTGTGCACTGGCTGTTCAATTCAGATGCTGTGTTTCAGCTCACAGAAACTGAATAGATTAATAAAAAAAAGTAAGTATGGCTCTTCTCCCCATTGTCTTAAACCTATCTCCTCTGATACTGATTTCACTACCAACAGAAACAGTTTCCTTTATTCAATCAAGCCTGTACATAATTCAGTAGAGATATGTCAAGGTTCCACTTAATCTTTCCTGTTCTTAGGAGAACCACGTCAGCTTCTCCCGTATGTATAAGTAAACTCCTTCATGTTGGGCACCATTCACAGAACACAGAACATAGAACAGTACAGCACAGGATCAGGCCATTCGGCCCACAGTGTTGTGACAAACCAGCTAAAAAGCAAATCAAAAACACTCAAACACTAATCCCTCTTAACTACACAATGTCCATATCCCTCCCTTCCTTACATCCAAGTGCCTATCTAAATGTCTCTTAACAGCCTCCAATGTATTTGCCTCTATCATCATACCAGGCTCCTGATGAATGCCTTGGGATTCACCTTAATCCTACTTGCCAAGGACTTTTCATGGCCCCTTCTGGCTTTCCTAATTCTCTTCTTTAGTTCTTTTCTAGCTTCTTTATACTCCTCATGACTTTGGCAACTTCCAAAGCTTTACCTACTTTTCCTTTTCTTTCTTGGCTAAATTCATCACCTCTCTGGACATCCAGGGTTCTCTTATCATTCCATCCCCGTCCTTCCTCCTAACAGGAACATACCTTTCCTGTACTCTGTGCAGGAAACACCCTCCACGTGCCGGATGTGGGCTTGCTAGAGAAAAGGTGTTCCCAATGAACTCGTCTTAGAACCTGCCTAATGCCCTCGTAATTTGCCCTACTCCAATTTAAAACTCTCTTGCAAGCCCATACCTATCCTTCTCTATAGCTGTCCTGAAAGTTACGGAGTTGTGATCACTGATCCCTAACTGTTCACCCACTGAAAGGTCAGTCACCTGGCCAGGCTCATTACCCAACACCAGGTCCAGTATAGCCCTCCTCTCGTTGGACTGTCCACATATTGATTTAAGAAACCTTCCTGGTTACACTTAACACATTCTGACCTCTCTGAACCCCTTGCACTGAGAAGATCCCAGCTTACTCGGTGTTGGCTATTGGGAGGGGAGGTCTGTAGTACAATTCCATCAGTGTGATTGCACCCTTCCTATTCCTGAGTTCTACCCAAATAGACTTAGTACCTGAGTCCTCCATTATGTCTCCCTTGAGTGCAGCTGTGATATTGTCCCTGATTAGTAGTGCAACTTCCCCCCCCCATCTCTTTTATCTCCTCCTCTACTTTTTCTAAAACTTTGAAAACCTGGTACATTAATCACCCATTCTTGCTCCTCCCTCAACTAAGTTTCAGTAATAGTTCCAAGTACTGATCCATGCTCTAAGTTCACCACCCTTGCCCATAATACTCCTAGCATTAAAATATACACACTTTAAACTATCCGACCCATCATACTTGTTATTTCGATTTTGCCTTTCAATACTTTCCCTGACATCCACCTTCTGGTCCGATCC
Organism: Mobula hypostoma; assembly: GCF_963921235.1. Taxonomy (NCBI): domain Eukaryota; kingdom Metazoa; phylum Chordata; class Chondrichthyes; order Myliobatiformes; family Myliobatidae; genus Mobula; species Mobula hypostoma. Next base: position 216,453,018 of record NC_086097.1, on the reverse strand, counting down.
TTCCATCACTGATCTGGTGCTCCAGTTCTCAGCCCCCAGCAAAACTCTCCTGAATAGCATTAATAAATCTCTTGGCCAGGATATTGGTTCTCCACCAGTTCAGGTGCAAACAGTCCCTCTTGTACAGGTCCCCCCAGAAAAGTTTCCAATGATCCAAGAACTTGAAATCTTGTCTCTTGCAGCCACTCATTCATCTGTACTATCACCCCATTCCTACCTGCACTCGCCCATGGCACTGGAAGTAATCCGGAGATTACTACCTTGGAAGTCCTTCTCTTCAGTCTCTTTCCTAACTCTATGTACATACTCCATAGGACCTCTTCTCCTTTCCTGCCGATGTCATTGGTTCCGATATCCATCACTACCTCTGGCTGTTCATCCTCCCCCTTGTGAATTTCCTGTAGCCGCTCCAATACATCCTGGACTATAGCACTTGGGATGCAGCACACCATCCTTGTGTCTCTTTTGTGGCCACAGAATCTCCTTTCACTTCCCCTAACTATTGAGATCCTATAACTACTGCACTGCCTGACTTCATCCTTTTCTGTTCATATAAATCTTTTCTGAGCCCCCTCTCAGGCCTTGACATGTATCCAAAGTTGGCCATCCCAGCTAAGTCTAAAGAGTGTCTTAAGCAAATATAACATCACTTCCTTGTTTTTGTCTCTATTAATCAGGATTCCATGTGCTCTATTCTACTTGTCTTGCCATCTTCAAAGATTTGTCCAGTGACACCTCCAAGGTCTCTTTGTATCTCATTAAAATAGAATCATTTAAGTTATCTTGCCTCTCTTCATTCCTTCTATTAAATGAGGTTATTATGAAAATAAATACACCAATTGATTGATGCAGGGTCCAACAAATGGAAGATAGAGAGTGGAAGTAGGATCTGTTAATTGACTTCCCCTTCTGGTGTGTCTTAAAGAAGGAAGGTAGCAAGCACAACTGGAACATGGACATGAAAAAACAATTATAGTACATTCACTAAACGAGGTAGGTGACCTCTTAACCTGAAGAACCATCCAAAAAATGTCACTTCCAAACATACCCCCATCTGAACTGCAAAGCAAAATCTTGGTCAAGAATCTTGTCACAGTTGCCACCGTTCTGCCATCTTAACTTTGCCTGAAGTGTACTCAAAACTCTTCTTGGCACATGTTTCACTTCTGGTGAAGTTATATTGGTGAAGGAAGAGCAGCTTTGAGGAAATTCCTGATTTATATGTTCAAGATAAGAAAATCATAGCATTTTACAATGTAGAAAATAGGCATTTGAGTCATTACACTTTAGCAGCAGTTCTATTTAAGTTTGAAATCTCTTCTGTTCATCCCTACACTAAAATGTGCCTCTTAAAGATACTTCTAACAGCTGTTATTTATTCTTCTTCCATTAATGCATTTAATAACAAACTTTGCATAACAATGTTAATAATTGATCCCTTGTCAACAATATTAGGCCATAATATGCTGTTAAACTATAGCAAAGATGACAGTGCTTACTGCTATTAATTTACAAATCCTTCAACAACTATCAACAATATACCCATGTTTATACAAGTATATATTGTTCTGCTATTCCCTTTCATATGACACCACTAATTTAATTAACTTCTTCTAAACTTCCATGTGCCTACATCCGTGGCATTTTTCTTAACAAATATTCTTACTTCTTCAAAAAGCTTGGGTTTCACTCATTGGCCACTTTGTAGGTACAGGAGTGGAACATGGTGTGGTCTTCAGCTGTTGTAACCCATCCACTTCAAGGTTTGGCGTGTCGTACATTCAGAGATGTCCTTCTGCACACCACTGTTGTAATGCATGGTTTTCTGAGTTACTGTCACCTTCCTGTCAGCTTGAACCATTCTGGCCATTCTCCGCTGACCGCTCTCACTACCAGGCATTCTCACACACGTAACTGCTGCTCAATATGCTTTTTGCTTTTTGCACCATTCTCCGTAAACTCCAGAGACTGTTGTACATGAAAATCCCAGGAAAGCAGCAGTTTCTGAGACACTCGAACCACCCCATCTGCCTCCAACAATCAATGTCACTTAGACCACATTTCTTCCCCATTCTGATGTTTGGTCTGAACAACAACTGAACCTCCTGACCATGTCTACATGCTTTTATGCATTGAGTTGCTGCCATGTGATTGGCTGATTATGTGCATAGGTGTATTGGTAGACTTAATAAAGTGGCCACTGAGTGTGTATTAGTCAGTGACAGCCTAGCTTTTATAAATCTCTGCTAAATTAAATATACAAACCCCATTTCCAGAAAAGTTGGGATATTTTCCAAAATGCAATAAAAACAAAAATCTGTGATATGTTAATTCACGTGAACCTTTATTTAACTGACAAAAGTACAAAGAAAAGATTTTCAATAGTTTTACTGACCAACTTAATTGTATCTTGTAAACATACACAAATTTAGAATTTGATGGCTGCAACACACTCAACAAAAGTTGGGACAGAGGCATGTTTACCATTGTGTTACATTACCTTTCCTTTTAATAACACTTTTTAATCATTTTGGAACTGAGGATACTGATTGTAGTAGATTTGCAATTGGAAATTTTGTCCATTCTTGCTTGATATAAGACTTCAGCTGCTCAACAGTTCGCGGTCTCCGTTGTCTGATTCTCCTCTTCATGATGCCATACATTTTCAATAGTAGATAGATCTGGACTGGCAGCTGGCCAGTCAAGCACACGCACTCTGTGTCTACAAAGCCATGCTGTTGTAGCCTGTGCAGAATGTGGTCTGGCATTGTCCTGCTGAAATAAGCATGGACGTCCCAGGAAGAGATGTCGCCTTCATGGCAACATATGTCTCTCTAAAATCCTAATATACGCCTCAGAGTCAATGGTACCTTCACATACATGCAACTCACCCATGCCGTGGGCACTGATGCATCCCCATACCATCACAGATGCTGGCTTTTGCACCTTTTGCTGATAACAATCTGGATGGTCGTTTTCATCTTTGGCACGGAGAACTCGACGCCCGTTTTTTCCGAAAACTAGCTGAAATGTGGACTCATCTGACCACAGCACACGGTTCCACAGTCTTTCGGTCCATCTGAGATGAGCTTGGGCCCACAGAACTCGCTGGCGTTTCTGCATAGAGTTGATGTATGGCTTCCTCCTTGCGTAATACAGTTTCAAGTTGCATTTCTGGATGCAGCGACGGACTGTGTTGAGTGACAATGGTTTTCTGAAGTACTCCTGAGCCCAGGTGGCTATAATTGTCACAGTAGCATGACAGTTTCTTAGGCTCGATATGAAAGACCTAAATTCTCTGCAATATTGCGTTAAGAAATGTTCCTTTTGAACTGACTAACAATTCTCTCACGAATTTTGGCACAAAGGGGTGAGCCACGACCCATCCTTGCTTGCAAAGACTGAGCCTTTGATGGACGCTACTTTTATACCCAGTCATGATACCTCACCTGCTACCAATTAGCCTGCTTAATGTGAAGTCTTCCAAACCGGTATTACTTGAATATTCTGTGCACTTTTCAATCTTATTTTAACTCTGTCCCAACTTTTGTTGAATGTGTTGCAGCCATCAAATTCTAAATTTGTGTATATTTACAAAATACAATTAAGTTGGTCAGTAAAACTATTGAAAATCTTTTCTTTGAACTTTTGTCAGTTAAATAAAGGTTCACATGAATTAACATATCACAAATTTTTGTTTTTATTGCATTTTGGAAAACATCCCAACTTTTCTGGAAATGGGGTTTGTATTTCTCTGACTGAGTACTGAATTTATCCTGTACTTGTGTCTTTACAACCTTACATGTAATTAATGTCAGTCTGACTGGTCTAAGGTCACCTGATAGATCCATTTGGGACCATTTAATCAATGTTATTGCACTGGATAACCCCACTTCTTCATCCCCATCCTGTGGTAAAATGCCCATCCTAAGGATATGTGAAGTAAGAAAACACAACTTCCTGACAAATTAGTGGGAAATTGTTAATGAGATTCAGTATTTATTCTCCCCAGATCATCATCATATTTCCAGAACCACTTATGCATCATTCCTCAGGATGCCAACTGCCTTCATTACCAATTCCAACAGCTGCCCTTCTTAAGGTAGTGAAAGCTAAGAGAATATTTGACCAGCAGGGACGCCGCAGTTGAGTCACATTCTACGTTTAACCGAAGGCCATCCAATATGGTGTGAGGAATGAGTTGTGCAACCCCATTTGATCATTCCTCTCTTCTTGAAAATCAATATCAAGGCCAATTGATGTGCACCCTGGAACTGCTCTGCTGCATGGGATCAACTAATGTGACCCAGCCTGAGGCTTGAAATTTCAAAGGTCCGAACAAGGCAGATTTATACTTACTAGTGGATTTACTGACAGAAGTAGACACTAATTACTTGCCAGAAATTGGCCCCAGCATTTCTCAGAGAGAGAGAGAGAGAGAGAGAGAGAGAGAGAGAGAGAGAGAGAGAGAGAAAAAAAACAAAATTATATCTGAATATTCAACCAATGCATTATATCTTTTTGGATTATTGGTGTTGACTTTGATATTAAATGAGTTTAATACTGTCCACATATCGCTGTGTCTGCTGTGAAATTCCGGCTTGCTAAAGTTATAATTAAATGCATGAATATGGGAAAGAATAATAATTACTATGATAGCTCATTACAGCTCCATGATGATTTGCTTCTGTCAGAAGTGCACTGTCCTCTGACACCCCAGAAAAAAGAGCAGCCTCACTGACTTGGGTCTTGATTGGTGGGATGAAATATTGCTGGTGAAAATCAAAAGGTCTCAGTGTCAAAATAATTCATGATATGCATATCTTCCATTGCAATGAAATGGCTGATATCTGGATTAGCAAGATAATAAAACTGATCAGGCTACAGTTAAACAATTTAAACTTGAGAGCTGTTCATTTTGCAGGTGTCAGATTCTGGATCAAGAGGTCAGAAAAAATGAAAAGCTCCGCATTAACCTTCTGATGGTTTGATCTGGAATATTCTTCACAATTTGCCAAAACTTTTCGTCTGTGTGAAGCTGTCTAATCCTGCTCCAATGAAATACGATATGACATCCAAATTTTTAAAAATGACAGGTTATTAGCGGCACAGAGTAGACTGTACATATATTAAACACTATATTTCTCTTCTGTAATTTGAACTGATAGCAATGCTATAATTGAGTGCAGGGAAGGTAAAATTCTTTGTTAAAGAACAGTGGGATGAAGAAAATATTCATTTTTGTAGGATTATCAGATCTTACCCAAAGTTTTACCAACAGAGAGGACATCTGTAATAAAATGGAAATGTGGAACAGATTCAAAGCTTTTAAGACTCTGATAGCTTAAAATAAAAATATAAAAAAACTGGTAGTAATGATAGTCAATGGGAATGTACAAATGGGCCACAGTTAATGCAGTATTTGCTGTTGTCTGTGAAAGGCAGTTTAGCTTCTATCCACGCTAACCCAATCTCTCTCCATTTTCATAGCCACGACAGATGGTCCCTTGATGAATCCTCAGTAATACTGTCATGTAAGGCAGCTAAGGCTGGAAATCATTTCTCAAAAACATTTCATCTGACAGAATATTACACACAGATAAATGTTATTAACACCGAGAACAAAGAAAATATCAAATTCCTTTAGAGATCGGGTTTTCATTTACCTGGGTGGCCTTTGCATGCAGCTCACTGTTCTTGGAGAAGATTTTTAATTTTATCATCATATTTTCAGGCTTGTAACGTGGCTTAACCTAATATCTTATTTGTTTGTTTTTAAACCATGTACTTATAAACGCTCTGTTATGATCATTTTGAGGACTTTTTACAATTCCATGGTTTTTCCTTTCCTCATTAGGTTCTCATAATTGTGGATCAGGTGAAGTTTGCTTCACCTCATTTCAAGGTCATGCACCACTAGGGCCATTTTACTGACTGAGAGGGCACATAATTTCACAGACATGTACTTCTCATTAATCCACTCTGAGAGGGTGCTCTGAAAGTTCCAGATCACAGATTTGTTTTTGTCTTGTTTTTAAACTCTTTGTTTCGACAGAATGTAAATTAACCTCTTAATTTCCATCTCCCATTGCGTTGAGTATGCATGGTGATTACTGTTATCAAAGATGTACCACAGTGTATACCAATCACATTATATTCCACAGTAAAAAAAAATTACAATCATGCCTAGTCAATAATTTTCTGAAAAAAAGTGAAGTATCTATTGTGGAGAACTCAAGGAGGGTGGGTGATATGATGATTTGTTGCTTTTGTTTCTAGACTAAATGTACTGTCTATTTATCTCTTCTGAATCATAGCAATATCTGTGCTAACAAACCAGACAAAATGCAGAATGTATATCAAGACCAAAATAAAAGTTTTGAAATTGGCACTTCTAATACCTAAAAATTTACGTTTTTGGTTTTCTGATGTGAAAGGAATACAAGCGAAATTAAAGAGCAAAAACAACAATGGTTTTTAAAAAATTATCATTTATTTATTTTTACTTAGTGATACAACACGGTTGTATCACTGACTTTTCCTGTCAAACGAACTGCACCAACCAACAACCTGCCTATTTAACACAAGCCTAATCACAGGACCATTTATAATAACCAATTAGTCTACTAACCAGTACATCTTTGGACTGTGGAGGAAATTGATTGGCGCATATAGAGAAAAGCCATCCACTGACAGCGAGAACATATAAACTCCTTACAGACGGCACCAGAATTGAACTCCCAGCTCCGGAGCTCACCGGGCTATAATAGTGTCGCGCTAACTGCTATGGTACCATGGCTCCCTTATATATCTTTACAGTTCATTTAAATTCCCAAAGCATGCACTTCTAAGCATCAGGAACATAGATACCTAATCTGAAATGGTGAGATTGGAACGGTGGCCATAAGTTTGGTGAATAGATTTGGAGGAGGAAAGACTTGGGAACTCTTTGAGATTTGTGAAGAGAGTGCAAGATGATAAAGTGCAAGCAGATAAAAGCTGTGTCACTGCTGCTAGATTAAAGGGATAGCAGTATACACAATGACTGGAGTCAAAAAAGGCTGGTAATGGATGTATTTCAAGGCAAGAGTGGAAGTGTAACACTTAGTAAGGAAGGTACAAAACACATAAACAGGAAGGCCATTGTTCTTTCTATTATTCAAAATTTTGGCTGACCCTTTGCACATCTAGGGACTTCCTCAATGAGCTGATCCTGAGACCTTTCCAATCATACATTGCCTTACTATCGGGTGGGCACGTCCAGTGGAAACTGGTCTGAAAGAATCCAATGACACTTGCAGTCCTGAGACCAAGAGCACATAGATCAGCTGGTGACGGCCATCTCTCTGGTCTTGACCTGGAGTCTCCCATAACTTATTGAGGTTTCAGTGCCATGGTTCCCCTTGTCTTTGCTGGTATCTTGTTGGCCTCAAGTAGATCTGCTGACATTGATGACTGGTGAGAAGTGATGGGGAGGTAAAAGAATGGATGCTGTAATAATGTAGATTAAAAATAGCTTGTTTTGTGTGTTATTTCATGTCTTTTCCTTATAAATCTCAGTAATCCTTAAAAATGTTGTGGTTAATCTATAGTTATACTCAAATATGTCTTCTCCATGGATTGTCACCTTGTTGTGGTGGAGAAGCTTGTGTGGTCCTGTGATCCTGAGAGCAATGCCTTCTGGAGCTATGCTCCTGTTAGGGTCACCTATGGCGGTAAGGTCGAGGGTGAGGTCCCTGACAAAGAACAATCCAACCAAGATCTCAACGGTGGAACAGGTGGACGAAGTTACTTCGTACTCAACGGCTGTGAAGGCGAATGAAGGCTGCAACAAATCCATCAGCTCCAATCGTCATGGTTTCCATGCCATTGGAATCAGTTGGTTGATTTGTGAAGTATCGTGTGCTTCTTGGAGTGCGACATCAAGTACACGTTAAACAAATACACGCACAGGCATCTTCACTCTGTGGGCCACTTCTTCAGAACAAAGACCATCATCCTCCACTTCAAGGGATAGCCACAACGACTTAAATATGTTACTTTGAAATATGTTAGTACTTTTAATTTTTCTTAAAATATGAGACTTAGATTTGTCTTGTCTTATGTTAGCTATAGAACATGTGTTGACTGCAGTAGAATCAAATATAGAGAGGCTGGTGCAAGCACATAATATTTTCAGACTGGCAATCTGTTCTAAATTTTCCCCTATGTCTTTTGGTTGCAGTTTTCCTAACGTAGAGGGGTTTATCCTGAAACACTACAATGGCTGGAATCATTTCTGCAGGTGGTGTGGTGTGATATTCCAACTGTACTTCTAATAAAGCAGCCCTTCCAATGCTTTCAATATGCCCTATCCGGGATGGGAACTCTCTGCATTAGACTGGATTGCCCTGCACTTCTGCTGGTGTTGTATAATAATTGGTCATGAAGGGTCTCAGGTTCAGCTAAATGCAATAGCTCCCAGGTATAAAAGGCCTGACTTTGAGTGCATTCAAAGAGTTCTCAGGGGTATATGTGAGGGAGGATGTTCAATGGATGGCGAGGGTAAGGTTTCAGCTACATTTACTAAAATTTTACCTCAAAGTCCACAGAGTACTGGTAATTTCCATTCCTGGAGATTCCTTATGAAACCTGGAATGTTCTCATTAATATCAAGTGGAATGAAGAAATTTCTCTTCATTTCAGTCATCAGGATTGACGTTTCATAGTGCTCCCTAGTCATAGACCTTCCAGCCTGAGAAAGAGGCTCTCTGGGAGACCCTCTCAGAATCTTATGGACTACACTTTCCCAGTCTTAGTCCACTAGCCAGCATTGTCCCCTGCCATTTTCCCTAAGTTAAGCTAGATGGGAATGGCTGGTCACACTCAACCTCTACACGGGGGAGTCAGGTGGTGATGCCCAAGTGGTGACTAGGCCTAAGCCTGAGAACTCCTGAGATCCCACTTCTAGAATGCTTGTGACAGCCTTAGACTGAATGTAAAGATATGCACAAGAAAATAGAAGCAGGAGTTAGCCTCCAGAGCCCCCCTCCCCATCATGCCTGTTCAATATGATCATGGCCCATCTATGCCAACTTCAGCTCCTTTTCTTAGTTATGGGGAGAAGGCTGGGGAGAGAGTGCAGCTGAGGAGGGGAAAAAAAGGATCAGCCATGATTGAATGGCAGAGTAGACTGGATCAGCCAAATGGCCTAATTCTGCTCCTATATCTTATATTCTTATGGTCTTTTCTGTGCTATGTCCTGAAAACTTCAATCTTTTAAATATTTATCTATGTCCACCTTAAATATAGCTAATGATTCAGATTCACTACCCTCGGAGGAAGAAACTTCTAGAGATCCATTAACCTCTGCGAGCAGAAACTTTCACGCACCTCAGTTTTAAACGACTGTCCCTTTTCTTTTGTAGCTGTGCCCTTTTGTATGTGTCTCTCCCACTAATGAAAATATCTCAACATCTAAACTGTCAAGGATTCTTTAATTCTCCTAAACTCCAAGGAATACTAGCCCAAATTGTGTAGCCGCTTTTGACAGGACAACTCTCTCATCTCTGTAATTAGTCTCCCTTAGATGACCTCCAATGGAATTGTATCCCTCTTTAGGTAAGAGACAAGAACTGGGCGTAGTATTCCTGTTTTAGCTTCATCAGTGACCTGTACATCTGTGACAGGACCTCCCTATCCTTGGCAATAAATACCTACATGCTGTTCGCTTTTTTCACGAGTTCCTGGGCCACATGCTTATAGTTTTCTTAAACACCAAGATCCCTTTGAACGTCACCCAAATGCAGGTTCTCTCCATTTAGACAACAATCCACCTGTAGCTTCCTCTTACTGAAGTGTATGGTCGCACATTAAGCTTCATTTGACACTTATTTTGTCATGCAATCATTGGATCATTATCCCATTGCAGAATCATAACATCCTCATCACAAAATATCCTTCCACCTATTGGCGCAGTTTATACTCAGACATCCTTCCTCTCCCAGAAATTCCGGGAGTCTCCCTCATATTAATAGTGGCTCCCTGATGCCCGCAAATTATATACAATATCACGGAAATCAATTTTTTTGAGAGCAAGCGAGAGAAAACAAGAGAGAGCGCGAGAGCGACCACGAGAGAGAGTGTGCTCGTGAGAGCAAGCAAGCGAGCGAGAGAGAGTACGAGACCAAGCAAGCAAGAGCGCGAGAAAGCAAGCGAGCGAGAGCGCGAGCGCGAGAGAAAGCAAGCGAGAGCATGTGAGCGACCACGAGAGAGAGAGAGCGCACCATGGCAGAGTGTTCCAAAAAAAATAAAACGTACGTCACCCCAGACTACACTAAAGTGCTCCCCTGCCTAATAGGGGTCAAAAATAATGACAGTGTTGCTCGCTGCACTGTTTGCAACAGTGACTTTTCTATTGCCCATGGTGGGTTAAGACTGTAAAAGACATGTTGAGGTGAGTTTAACAGGTGTCATTCGTTCATTAGCATAGCTAACGTTATTTAAACTGGCCGGCTGGCTGCTGAGGAGCTACTCTATTGCAGACATCCCACCTCTCCTGGAAGTCTCCCGCAAATTGATGGTGCTACCTCCCTGAAATGAGTTTTTGCAGGGTGGGATGTCTGATATACTTCATGTCAAAGCTGTTAAACAATTTAACAGTTTTTAAAAATTTTGATGTTAGGAAATTATTAAAAGGTAATAAAAATAAAAACTTATTTTAAAAATTCCAGTATTATTTCAAAATATATTAAGACATCTGAAGTCATTAAGAAATTAAAGTGAAGCAATTAAAAATAATACTTTACTGTTCATAATCAGGGACTCGGACCCATTTAAAATGAACAGAGTTTCCAACACTGTTCCAGATTTACACTCCAATATAATTCTGGTAAATTTTTTGACTGAATTGACCTGGCTGAATTGCTGGATTTATTTGTATTTTTCTTCCTCCTTTGTAACATTCATAAGTGTCTTCTGTCAATCACAAAGTTGTGGCATGCAACATTATGGACACCCTGACCACTGCGTACTTCAGTACTTTATGAGATTTACCAAACCATGGAAAGAGTGCCTTCAGAATACTGATTGTGGCAATGCTCCTGCGGATGCTGTTAACCACACTGTATTGAGACTTGGGCAAGTGTCCTCAAAACCCAGTGTGGTGTTATCCAGTTTGGATATCCAGACTCCTGCCATTCTCAATGGATAGTAACAGTATGTTGGATTGATTTAAAATGATTGGGTTCAATTTTTTGGATATCATGCTTTTTTCAGCATAATTACACACTTTAACTAACCAATTGCTACATACTGATGAGATTAAACCCTTAAACTTAGGAAAATGATTGTTTTCTCGATAAGAGCTCATTTGTGAGTGCAATTGCTTGCACCTTATACTTGGGGAAACAGCCATTTCATAAAAGTCATTTGCCCGCTTACATTAATGCACAAGGCCTGTGGAAATGATATGACTGGCCAAATCAGGTGAACAGCTCAAAAGCTCCTTGCTGGATGCATCAGAAATGGCTGATTATCTGATTTTGGGAATGTCCCCTGATGATGCCTAGAGGCTGCCATTGGCATTGCAGTTGAGTGCTGCTTTGATTCTAATTGACAGTGGCAGTGCAATGCCTCTGGCAGAGATGGGCATCAGGTCTGTGGAAAACAGGTGGCATGAGTCCATTCCTGCCTCACAAGGGAAGAACTGGTTTTTCAAGCATAGCTGATTGATATGGTGAAGATACAACAAAAACAAGGGACCCTTGGTGTATGCCACATTGCTTGTTCTTCCTACATAGAAGGAAAGGGAAATTTCCGCAGAAAGCACCATTACAAGCTGATCTGAATGAATTGAGATAGAAATAAAAGACCGTGGAAACAGGAATTCTGGCAAACGAAAGCTTATCAAGAGGAAGATACAACTGTTACTCAACCTTTAAATTCCTTGCACTTGCTACAAATGTCTAGAGTTCTATTAGTTCCTCTATAAATAGAACACAATTTGAAAGAAGGAATCACAGGCAACAAGAGAATGGGTTTAATGTAGGATGTTTGTAGATATTTTGAAATATGATTTATACATACTTCCTGTAATTTCCCCCGTGACTTCCATTCACCAAACTGAATTGAAAATAAGGACAAAGATGTGGTTTTAAATGAAGCATAGTCTGACGACATCATGACACTATTTGCATAAATACTTCAGCAGTCAACTGCTCCATCTTTCCAAACGAAGGCATTGATAATTATTGGCAATTATTCAAACTATTCTGACTAAATTCCTCATTATTGACTGACGGAAATAGTCTGAGAGTTAGCACAGATTTGACCAGCCAAGTGGCCACTTTCTTTACTATAACAAAGAGATGCTGAAAATATCTTAGAAGCTTTGGCAAAAGATGTAGTTAATGATTGTTACCTGGGAGGACTTTCAGCTGAATGAAGTTCATGGCCACTTTCTGTTCTTGACTAATGATTTATTTTGATGCCCCATATGACGGACAGATTTTGAAATAAAAATGAGCTGAGTCATTTTGGAATAAAAGTTATTTATTCAAATTTGGTTTATTTTGGACTAATGTACTGAATTCTTGAAACATAAATATTTGGCAGGTTAGATAGCATTTTTCTTATGATATAGCAGGTGGCCATTTGGCCTATCAAATCTGTGCTAGCTCTCAGTATTCCCATCAGTCAGGTTGATGCCCTTTCATTAGATCTAGGAATTGTTACAAAAACAGACACATTGCGGTGAAGTGTAGAGGTGAAGAGAATAAAAGAAATGTTCCTGGTAAGGTGGAGATCAAATGAAACTGCATGACACAAGCAATAGCTGAAATCCTGTAGTGAAGCTATGTTAAAAAGAGCTTCGACCAGCTGCCAATCCAGACATCGGAAGTCTTGAGAGGAGGGGACTTCAGCTAGGACAACTGCCCTAGGATAAAAGGCAACAGTGAAGGCAGAGTGAAACCGAGCTTTGACCAGTGACCTATCAGCATTGAAGGAAGGCAGGGGTAAGCACAGCTGCCATTGTCAGAGTGGACATGCTCTGAGTGGTGACCTTGAGGCTTGAGCTCTTTGATGTAGAGAAGCTTCACTCAGAGAAAGCAAAAGAACGAAAAGCTCCACACATCAAAGTTGCTGGTGAACGCAGCAGGCCAGGCAGCATCTCTAGGAAGAGGTACAGTGGACGTTTCGGGCCGAGCTCCTTAATTGAAGGAAGAGATAGTAAGAGATTTGAAAGTGGGAGGGAGAGGGGGATCCAAAATGATAGGAGAAGACAGGAGGGGGAGGGATGGAGCCAAAAGCTGGACAGGTGATTGGCAAAAGGGATATGAGAGGATCATGGGACAGGAGGCCCAGGGAGAAGGAAAAGGGGGAGGGGGGGAAAAACCCAGAGGATGGGCAAGGGGTATAGTCAGAGGGACAGAGGGAGAAAAAGGAGAGAGAGAGAGAGAAAGAAAGTGTGTATATAAATAAACAATGGATGGGGTACGAGGGGGAGGTGGGGCATTAGCGGAAGTTAGAGAAGTCAATGTTCATGCCATCAGGTTGGAGGCTACCCAGATGGAATATAAGGTGTTGTTCCTCCAACCTGAGTGTGGCTCCATCTTTACAGTAGAGGAGGCCGTGGATAGACATATCAGAATGGGAATGGGATGTGGAATTAAAATGTGTGGCCACTGGGAGCCTCCAACCTGATGGACTCTACTGCAGTCTATGGCAGAGCATTCCACAGATTTACAATCTGGCTAAAAAAATTCCTTCTTGCCTCTGTTCTGAAGGGTCACCCCTCAATTTTGAGGCTATGCCCTCTAGTTCTGGATACCTCCACCATAGGAAACATCCTCTCCACATCCACCCTATATAGTGCTTTAAACATTCAGTAGGTTTCAATGAGATCCCCCTGCATTCTTCTGAATTCCAGTGAGTACAGACCCGAGGCTGCCAAACGCTCCTCATATGTTAACCCCTTCAATCCTGGAATCATCCCAGTGAACCTCCTCTGGACTCTCTCCAATGACAGCACATCCTTTCTGAGATAAGGGGCCCAAAAACTGTTGACGATACTCCAAGTGCAGCCAGACTAGTGTTTTATAAAGACTTAGCAATATCTCCTTGCTTTTACATTCTATTGCCCTTGAAATAAATTCCAACATTTCATCTGCTTTCTTTATGACAGACTCAACCTGTAAATTAACCTTCTGGGAGTCTTGCATGAGGACTCCTAAGTCCCTTTGCACCTCTGATGTTTGAATCTTCTCCCCATTTAGATAATAGTCCACATTATTGTTCCTTTTACCAAAATGCCTTATCATATACTTCCCAACACTGTATTCCACCTGCCACTTTTTTGCCCATTTTCCCAATTTATCTAAGTCCTGCTGCAATCGCATTGCTTCCTCAGCACTACCTGCCCATCCACCTATCTTCGCATCATCTGCAAACTTTGCTGCAAAGCCATCAATTCCATTAACCAAATAATTGACAAGCAATGTGAAAAATGGCGGTCCCCATACTGATCCCAGAGGAAAACCACTGGTCACTGGCAGCCAACCAGAAAAGGCCACGTTTACTGCTATTTGTTACCTCCTGCGTGTCAGCCATTCCTCTATCTATGCCAGTAACTTTCCTGTAATGCCAGAGGATTTTATCTTGTTAAGCAGTTTCATGTGTGGCACTTTGTCACCTTGACCTAATCTCAAATAATAATGAGGCAGCCTACAGGGAAGAGGTTATCACTCTGACACAGTGATGTCAAGAAAACAACCTCTCCCTCAATGTCACAAAAACAAAGGAGCTGGTTGTGAATTACAGGAGGAATGGAGACAGGGTAACCCCTACTGACATCAATGGATCTGGGGTTGAGAGGATGAGCAGCTTTAAGTTGCTCAGCATAAACATCACCAAGGATCTCACGTGGTCTTTACACACCAGCTATGTGGTGAAAAAAGCACAACAATGCCTCTTTTACCTCAGACGGTTGAAGAAGTTTGATATGGGTCCCGAAATCCTAAGAACTTTCTACAGGGGCACAATTGAAAGCATCCTGACTGGCTGCATCACTGCCTGGTATGGGAACGGCACGTCCCTCAATTGTAGGACTCTGCAGAAAGTGGTGCCGACAGCCTAGTGCATCTGTAGATGTGAATTCCCACTATTCAGGACATTTACAAAGACAGGTGTGTAAAAAGGGCTTGAAGGATCATTGGGGACCCAAGTCACCCCAACCACAAACTGTTCCAACTACTACCATCCAGGAAACAGTACAGTAGCATAAAAGCCAGGACTGACAGGCTCCAGAACAGCTTCTTCCACCAGGCCATCAGACTGGCTAATTCACACTGATACAATTGTATTTCTATGCTATATTGACCGTCCTGTTGTAGATACTATTAATTACAAATTACTAAAAAGTTGTACATTGCTCATTTAGATGGAGACGTAACATAAAGATTTTTACTCCTCATGTATGTGAAGGATGTAAATAATAAAGTCAATTCAATTCAATTCAATTGTCAAATGCCTTCTGAAAATCCAAGTAAATGACATCCACTGCCTCTCCTTCGTCCACCCTGCTTGTTACTTCCTCAATGAATTCTAACAGGTTTGCAGGCAGAATCCCTTTGCAGAAACCATGTTGACTTTGACTTATTTTATCATTAGTGTCCAAGTACCCTGAAACCTCATCTTTCATAATAGGCTCCAACATTTTCCCAACCACTGAGGTTAGACTAACTGGCCTATAATTTTCTTTCTCTTGCCTTCCTTCCTTCTTTAAGAGTGGAGTGACTTTTGGAATCTTCCAGTCCTCTGGGACCATGCCAGTATCAAGTGATTCTTGAAAGATCATGACCAATGCATGAGGGGTGGAACTTATGAGGAATGATGGCGCCTAACGGCGACTCCTTTGCTTACATCTTCGGAAACAGCTCTATTTCTACCTTTAATATCTTTATTTTTTCCTTTCAGGATTCTTTTGAAGACTCTGACCTGGAGTTACACGCAAGTTTCAGTTCTTGTTCTCGGGGTTCCACGACTGGCTGCTATTCGACATGCCAAGGGTTTGACCTGAGAATCTCGATCGTGCTCAAAAGCCCAAGATCTCAGGGCTCTGGAGATAGGTGGATTGAGGGTCAGTATCATGGCCAGAGACTTGTCGGGAAGGCTGGAAAGTCTTTTGCTGTGGGCTCGAAGACCTAGGGTCTTTGCGATCTTCAGACACAGAGCTCGAGAAAAGCGATGAAACGGAATTTTAAGATCGTAAACCAGCGGGTTGTTGTTATGTCTCCCACCCGCTGTGAAAATGGGGGACACCTTCCTCTCCGTTGCCAAGGAGAAAGAGAACCTGTGGGTTGTCGAATTCGGATGAAATGCAAAGCTTTTGAGGTAACTGCAGGGTCTGTGTCTTTGCTATCGCTTAGCACATGCTTGGGCTCTGTGATTGTACCGATGCGCGTTTATTTTTGCTGGTGGGTAAGGGGGGATTGTTGCTCGCTGCCGCTTACGCGCAGGAAGGGGGAACTTGGGGGTTCTCATGTTTAACTGTCGTTCATTCTTTGGGGTACCTCTCTGTTTTCGTGGATGTTTTGCAAAGCAAAAACATTCCAGGATGTCTCTCGTATACGTTTCTCTGACATTAAACTTGACCTTTGAATACTAGACTCCAACAATTTTCCATCCACTGAGGTTAGGCTAACTGGCCTATAATTTTCTTTCTTTTTCCTTCCTCCCTTCTTAAAGAGTGGAGTGACATCTGCAATTTTCCAGTCCTCTGGGATCATATCAGAATCGAGTGATTCTTGAAAAAGCATGACCAATGCATCTGTTATCTCTTCAGCAACCTCTCTCAGGACTCTGGGATGTAGTCCAGCTGGCCCAGATGACTTATCCACCTGAAGACCTTTCAGTTTGCCTAGCACCTTTTCCTTTGTAATAGCAATGACACTCACCCCTGCTCCCTGATACTCATGGACCTCTAGCACACTGCTAGTGTCTTCCACAGTGAAGACAGATGCAAAGTACCAATTAGGTTCATCTGCCATTCCTTTGTCCCCCATTACTACCTCAACAGCATCATTTTAGTTCCCTTCCCAGCTGTATTCCCTGGAGTTCAGGAGAATGAGGGGGCATCTCATAGAAAGAGTCTGAATGTTAAAAGGCCTGAACAGATTAGATATGGCAAAGTTATTTCCCATGGTAGGGGAGTCTAGGACAAGAGGGCACGACTTCAGGATTGAAGGACGTCCATTTGGAACAGAGATGCGGATAAATTACTTTAGTTAGAGGGTGGTAAATCTGTGGAATTTGTTGCCATGAGCGGCTGTGGAGTCCAAGTCATTGGGTGTATTTAAGGCAGAGATAGATAGGTTCTTGATTAGCCAGGGCATCAAAGGGTATGGAGAGAAGGCAGGGGAGTGGGGATGACTGGAAGAATTGGATTAGCCCATGATTGAATGGCAGAGCAGACTCGATGGGCCAAATGGCCTACTTCTGCTCCTATATCTTATGTCTTATGGTCTTATGGTCTTTTATTGGATTTTAAAAGCTTCCCAATTGTCCTACGTCCCACTCACTTTTGCTATCTTATATGATCTTTCTGTGGCTTTTATGCAGTCCTTAACTTCCCTTGTCAGCCACAGTTGCCTACCCCTGCCATTTGAGAACAAATTCTTCTTCTGTGGGACATATCTATACTGCGCTTTGTGAAGTATTCCCAGAAACTTCAGCTACCTCTGCCCCATCATTATCCTTGACAGAATTCTCCTCCAATCCACCAGGGCAATCTCCTCTGTCATGTCTCTGTGATTCCATTTATTCTCTTGCATTACTGATATATGTGACTTGTAATTCTCCTTCTTAAATTGCAGTATGAATTCAATCATATTATGATCACTGTCTCCTGAGGGTTCCTTTACATTAAGCTCCCTAATATGATCTGGGTTATTACACAACACCCAATCTAAGATAGGCTTTCCCCAAGTAGGCTCAAGCACAAGCTGCTCCCTCTCTTGCAATCTGACACCAGCCTGATTCTCCCAATCTCCTTGCATATTGAAGTCCCCCATTACAATTGTGACATTGTCCTCGTTACGTGCCTTTTCCAACTCCCTTTGCAATCTCAACTTCACATCTTGGTGACTATTTAGAGCCCTATAATGTTTTAGAGCCCTATAATGATTCCCATAATGTTTTCCTCCCCCTTGCAGTTTCTTAACTCCACCCACAGAGATTCAATATTCTCTGACCCTATGTCACCTCTTTCTAAAGATGTAATTCCATTTCTTGCCAACGGAGTGACACCACCGCCTATGCCTTCCTGCCTGTCATTTTGATATGAAATATATCCTTTGATGTTAAGCTCACAGCTGTGGCCTTTTCTCAGCTATGACTCAGTGATGCCCACAACATCATGTGCCACGAGTTCGACCACCTTATTCCGAATGCTACGTGCATTTAAGCACAACACCTTCAGTCCCACATTCTTCACCCTTTTGAATTTTGCTTCTGTGGTGTAATTTAACTCTGCTCTGTCTGCGTTTGTACCCAGTCATTGGCTTGTCCTTTCTTACATTCACATTACATCCATCATCTTCTTGTAAACCAGCTGCCTCATCCTCAGCTCTATCATACGGGTTCCCATCTCCCTGCCATATTAGTTTAAACCACTCCCAACAGCTCTAGTAAATCTGCCTGCAAGAATATCGGTCCCCCTTGGATTCAAATGCAATCCGCCCCCTTTTTGTACAGGTCACATCTGCTCCAGAAGAGGTTCCAATTATCCAGAAATCTGAATCCCTGCCCCATGGTCCAATTCTTCAGCCATGCGCCTTCCTGCTGCCTCATTCCATTCCTATACTCACTGTTGCATGGCATGGCCAGAAATCCCAAGATTACTACCCTTGAGGTCCTGCCTTAGGTGACTACTTTCCTGTAGCTCCTGTCTATCACCTCTTCACTTTCCCCTAGCAAGGTCAATGAACTGCAGCTCCAGTTCTTTAACAGTCTCTAAGGAGGTGCGTCTCGAGATGTAATAACACCCAAGGTGCAGGACACAGGAAACTGGGTGACAGACAGGAAGGGGAAAGGGTGTTAAGGAGACAGTGCAGAGTACCCGTGTGGCCATCCCCTTTAATAACCAGTATACCGTTGGTGGGGGGATGACCTAACAGAAGAAAGTCACAGTGGGTGAGTCTCTGGCACTGAATCTACCTCTGTGATTCAGAAGGGAAGGGAGGAGAAGGGTACGCTGTGGTGATACGGGAATCATAAGTTAGAGGAATGGACAGGAGGTTCTCTGGGTGAGAATGAGATTCCCAGATGGTATGTTGCCTCCCGGGTGCCAGGGTCCGATATATCTTGGATCGAGTCCTCAGCATTCTTAAGTGGGAGGGTGAATAGCCAGAAGTCATGGTCCATGTAGATACCAATGACATGGGTAGGATGACTAATGAGGTTCTGTATAGGGTGTTCAGGGAGTTAGGTGCTAAGTTAAAGGGCAGGGCCTCTGGAGTTGTGATCTCCGGATTGCTACCCATG
Organism: Mobula hypostoma; assembly: GCF_963921235.1. Classification (NCBI taxonomy): domain Eukaryota; kingdom Metazoa; phylum Chordata; class Chondrichthyes; order Myliobatiformes; family Myliobatidae; genus Mobula; species Mobula hypostoma. The sequence goes on along the minus strand of NC_086097.1, from coordinate 216,433,497 downwards.
CCACGTGCTAGTGAGGCTAGAACTAGGAAGATTATACAGTTTAATATGTGGCTAAGGAGTTGGTGTAGGAGAGAGGGCACAAGATTTTTAAATCATTGGCTTCTCTTCCTGGGAAATTGGGACCAGGACAGAAGGGACAGTTTGTACCTGAACTGGAGGGGGTCTAATATCCTAGTGGGAAGGTTTGTTAATGCTACACAGTGGGGTTTAAATTAGAATTTCAGGGGGATGGGAAATAGAGTTCTAGAACAGTTAGTGGAGAGATTGTGGAGGCAGTTGTTGGTAAGACAAACAAAGTTAGGAATCAAAAGGCTGAGCATGGCGCGGCTAGTGTCCTGAGCTGCCTGTATTTCAAGGCAAGAGGTATCATAGGAAAGGCACATAATAGTGCTGAAGATGAGGTAACTGGACTACATACAGAGGCACTGTGTAGTGAGGAGAGGCTGTTGACAGGGCAAAATTGCAGTCAACAGGATGAGTTGCAATGTAAAAGGCGACACAATCAAAACAGATAACTGAAGGTGCTGTATTTGAATGTGCACAGTATATGGAATAAGGTAGAGGAACTTGCAGCACAGTTGCAGAATGGCAGGTATGATGTTGTAGGCATCATGGTTGAAAGAAGATTATAGCTGGGAGATTAAAATCCAAGGTTACACATTGTATTGAAAGGACAGGCAGGAAGGCAGAGGGAGTGGCATTGCTCTGTTGGTAAAAGATGAAATTACATCTTTAGAAAAATTTGACATAGGATCAGAAGGTGTTAAATCATTGTGGATAAAGCTAAGGAACTGCAAGGGTAAAAAGACCCTGATGGGAGTTGTACACAGACCCCCAAACAGTAATAAAGATGTGGCCTAGAAATTAGTATTATCATAATATTATCGAATTCACCCTGAAATTTGAGAAGGAGAAGCTAAAGTCAGATGTATCAGTATTACAGTGGAGTAAAGGAAATTACAGAGGCAAGAGAGAGGAGCTGGCTAGAATTGTTTGAAAAAGGACACTGGCAGGGATAATGGCAGAGCAGCAATGGCTGGAATTTCTGGAAGCAATTTGAAGGCACTGAATATATACATCCCAAAGAGGAAGAAGTATTATAAAGGAAAAATAACCCAACCATGCTTAACAAGAGAAGTCAAAGCCAACATAAAAGCCAAAGAGAGGGCATATAATAGAGCAAAAATTAGTGGGAAGTTAGAGGATTGGGAAGATTTTAAAAATCAACAGAAGGCAACTAAAAAGATAATTAAGAAGGTAAAGATGGAACACAAAAGTAAGCTAGCCAATAATATTAAAGAGGATACCAAAAGTTTCTTCCGAAACATAAAGTGTAAAAGAGAAGTGAGAGTCGATATCGGACTGCTGGAAATTGATGCTGGAAAGGTAGTAATAGGGGACAATGTATTGGCGGAAGAACTGAATAAGTATGTTGCATCAGTCTTCATGGTGGAAGACACTAGTAGTACGGTGGAAGTTCTAGATGTCAGGGGTTATGAAGTGTGTGAAGTTACCGTTACTAGAGAGAAGGTTCTTTGTAAAGTGTAAAGTCTGAAGGTAGATAAGTCACCTTGACCAGATGATGTACAATCAAGAGTTTTCAAAGAGGTGGCTGAGGAGATCATGGAGACATTAGTAATGATCTTTTACAAATTATTAGATTTGGACTGGTTCCGGAGGACTGGAAAATTGCAAATGTCACTCCACTCTTCAAGAAGGGGGAGAGACAGAAGAAATGAAACTATAGGCCAGTTAGTCTGACCTCAGTGGTTGGGAAGATGTTGAAGTTGATTATTAATGATGAGGTCTCAGGGTACTTGAGGACCTGATAAAATAGGCTGTACTCAGCATGGTTTACTCAAAGGAAACTCTTACCTGACAAATCTGTTGGGATTCTTTGAAGAAATAACAAGCTTGATAGACAAAGGAGAATTGGTTGACAACTACCTGGAACACTGTTGCAGGGAAGCAGCATCCACTATCAAGGACACCCACCACCCAGGCCATGTTCTCTGCTCGTTATTGCCATCAGGAAGCAGGTATAGGAGCCTCAGGACTCATCAGGTTCCTACCAGGTTCAGGAGCAGTTATTAGCCTTCAACCATCAGGTTGTTGAACCAGAGTGGATAACTTCACTCAACTTCACTCGCCCCATCACTAAACTGTTACCACAACATATGGACTCACTTTCATGGAATTTTCAACTCATGTTTGTGTTATTATGTATATACATAATAAGGAAAGTCAATTCTCAGTGTGCAATGTGGGTGGTACACTCGAAACCGGAAATGACATTGGTGAGATGGTCACACACGCGAGTGTTGAGCTGAAGCCATGAATGTAGATAAATAAATATGTGCTAGCATTTTTACCCACTCTGTTTGTCTTTATTAAGAACAAACATAACAATGTTCTCAATATTTATTGCTTATTTATGGTACAGTCAATAAGTCATCAATTGAGTATCAGAGGTTGATGTCTTTTTTATCAGAATTGGACAAATACAGCATGATAAAAGATGGATAGGCTGATATTTGGTATTGTCAAATTCTTTGTGAAATTCTCAGCTGTAATATGCTAAATTGGACGAAGAGATATTCTTCAAGTTTACAGTACATTGGCCTACAGTGTGAGAGGACAAAGATAGCCAGTCAGAGTGGGAATGGGATAAGGAAAGGGTATTAAATTAACAGTCAAATGAAGCCCTGGATCAATCTTTCTCATTATTGATTAATAAACTTGGTCTGAACTGAAGTGGAAGCTGTGGAAGGCTGCAGAAATTCAGTCCAGCAACAAATTACACATTGAAGCTCTGAGATGATTATGAGCAAAAAGGGCTTGACTCAGCATTGAGCGGAGGATAGAAAAGGAAAGTCAGCTGTCATGCTAAGGTCATCCTAATCGTTCATAGAAAACAGAATTCTTATTCCTTGTCATTTATTAAATTCCTAGTCTGTTCGAATGCATTATAGGCACTAATTGAAGTTCTGGTCCACTGAAAATGTAAAAGGATAGAGATCAAAGAAGTCCTATGTTGGCTTCGCACGAATGGGTGCACCCCAGTCATTGCTTGTCAGGGTTACTTGAGATACCTAGATTTTTAAATGAACGGGGAAGTTTTCCACATTCTCACCAGGCAAGTCATTGTAGATTGTGAGAAAAATTTCCTTATAGTGAATACCGTGTTTCTGTGAAAATCATATGACTCCCTCGCCCTGAGTGAGTCCACACTGCTGGACAGTTTCAGTGGCTGGCACTGCTGAGAGGGTTTCTAGCAGCAAAAGCTGCCCTCTAACTATCCTCACACTGGGGTGTTTTCTAGCCACAGCAGCAGATTAAAGATACAAGTGTCAGGGTAATGATGGGAAATACTATTGGTCAATTCAGACTGTGATGTGCTTCGCTGTAACAGTCTGGGGTTCCCTGCTCTACACATGAAGCACAAAGAAAATCTACTTAATTGACTGCATCCATAAAGCCAAGAAAACTGACAATAACAACCATTGTCAGAGGAAAACCATAAGACCATAAAACTCATAAGTCATAGAATCAGAATTAGGCCATTTGGCCCATTGCTATAAGGCACTCATGAGACCACACTTGGAGTATTGTGTGCAGTTTTGGGCTCCTTATTTTAGAAAGGATATACTGACATTAGAGAGGGTTCAGAGGAGATTCACGAGAATGATTCCTCTTTAAATATAGCTGATGACTTGGCCTCCACAGCCATCTGTGCAAATGAATTCACTGTCCTCTGGCTAAAGAAATTTCTCCTCATCCCTGTTCTATTTGAGACTGTGCCCTCTGATCCTTGACTCCCTCGCTAGCGGAAACATCCACTACGTGTCCACTTAATCCATGCCTTTTAACATTTGATAGGTTTCAGTGAGATATCCCCCGCATTCCCCTCAAGCTAACCAATTTTCCCCGGGATCAATAAGGTATGACTATGACTATGACTATTCCTGTAAACTCCAGCAAGTACAGGCCCAGAGTTGTCTTTCCCTGCTCCAGCAGCAGCATTTCCTTTCTTAGATAAGGGACCAAAACTGCTCACAATACTCCAGTGCTGACCAATGCCTTATTAAGCCTCAGCATTACATCCTCACTTTTTATATTCTAGTCTCTTTGAAATGAATGTTAACATTGCATTTGCCTTCCGTATCACTGACTCAACCTGCATGTTAACCTTTAGGGAATCCTACACGAGGGCACCCAAGTCCTTTTGCACCTCTGATTTCTGAATTTAAATAGCAACAAGGAGATATGTGGAAACTGATAAACCACGAGGCACATTCCACAGAGGAGCAAGTACGAGGACATGGAACAGGAGTAAGAGTGAGGATCAGGAGCACGATTAGCACATGGCTGAGGAGTAGAAAGATGCTGATCAGGAGGAGAAGGAGAGGAAGAAGCAGAAGGCAGCAACTCGAGGATGTCTTTGTTCGGCATCAACTATCTCATCTCCTAACAAAAAAGAATGCAAGCACCGTTGTATGGGATGCAGGGGCTCCTTATTAGAAAGGTGATTTTTATAAGGAGACACTAAAATAAAATTTCCCCAATGTAAATATAACAATCAATTGGGAAAGCCCATATCCCTTAAATCCTGCTGGGCAAATCCGCCTACACTGAATACAACGCGTGCATGAATGAATCCCTGCTCCAATTATTTTATTGGCTTACTTAAGCATCTCAGTGTTTCCCGAAGAGATACTCTGCACATAAAGAGATTGGACTTCTGCATATAAATGTATTTTCTGTGAGCTGTAAATACTGTACAAAAATTATTGTGACATAGCCTGACATCCCAAAATTTCTATTGGTATTGTCGGATTGTATTATTTAGAAATAGATGACATAGGTCAGAGAATGTCGAATTTTTGTGGGTGGAGTTAAGAAACAGCAAGGGTAAAAAAACATTACAAGAATCATATATAGGTCTCCAAATAGTAGCCAAGATGTGTTATTGAGATTGCAAAGGGAGCTGGAAAGGGCGTGTAATAAGGGTCATGTCACAATTGTAATGGGGGACTTCAACATGCAAGGGGATTGGGAAAATCAGGTTGGTGTCGGATCACAATAGAGGGAGTTTGTTGAATGCCTATGAGATGGCTTTTTAGAGCAGCTTGGGCTTGAGCCGACTAGGGGAAAGGCTATCTTAGATTGGGTGTTGTGTAATAACCCAGATCTTATTAGGTAGCTTAATGTAAAGTAACCCTTAGGAGGCAGTGATCATAATATATCAGCAATTTGTGAGGGAGAAGCATAAATCACATGTATCAATATTACAGTGGAATAAAGGAAATTACAGAGACATGAGAGAGAAACTTCCCAGGTTGGAGGGGGATACTGGTGGGATTGATGGCAGAACAGAGGTGGCTGAAGTTTCTGGGAATAGTTCACAATAGCTCTGGGAATAGTTCGGGAAAGCACAGGATAGATATGTCCCACAGAAGAAGTTGTTCTCAAACGGCAGGGCTAGGTAACCGTGGCTTACAAGGGAAGTTAAGGAATCTATAAAAGCCAAAGCACATAAGGTAGCAAAAGTGAGTGGGAAGATGGATGATTGGGAAGTGTTTAAATTCCAACAAAATACAACTTAAAATACTATAAGAAGGGAAGAGATTAAATATGAGGGCAAACTAGCCAATATTATAAAGCAGGATACTAAAAGTTTTTTCAGTTATATAAAGAATAAAAGGGAGGTGAGAGTTGATATTGGACCATTGGAAAATTATGCTGGTGAGGTAGCAATGGGGGACAAAGGAAAGGCAGATGAATTTAATAAGTACTTTGCTTCAGTCTTTACTGTGGAAGACACTAGCTGTGTGCCAGCAGTCCGTGAGTGTCAGGGAGCAGGAGTGAATGCCACTGCTATTACAAAGGAAAAAGTGCAAGGCAAATTGAAAGGTCTCAAAGTGGGCAAATCACCTGGACCAGATGAACTACATCCGAGAGTCCTGAGGGAGGTTGCTGAAGAGGTAACTGATGCATTGGTCATGATCTTTCAAGAATCACTGGATTCTGGCATGGTCTCAGAGGAATGGAACATTGCAAATATCACTCCACTCTTTAAGGGAGGAAGGCAAAAGAAAGGAAATTATAGGCCAGTTAGCCTAACCTCAGTGGTTAGGAAAGTGTTGGAGACTATTATTAAGGATGAGGCTTCGGGGTACTTGGAGACTAATGATAAAATAAGTCAAAGTCAGCATGGTTTCTGTAATGGGAAATATTGCCTGACAAATCCGTTGGAATTCTTTGAGGAAGTAACAAGCAAGGTGGACAATAGAGAGGCAGTGGATGTCATTTACTTAGATTTTCAGAAGGCATTTGATAAGCTGCCTCACATGAGGTTGCTTAACAAGATAAAATCCTGTGGTGTTACAGGAAATATACTGGCGTGGATAGAGGAATGGCTGACAGGCAGGAGGCAGTGAGTGGGAACAAAAGGGGCCTTTTCTAATTGGCTGCCAGTGACTAGTGGTGTTCCTCAGTGATCCGTATTGGGACCGCTGCTTTTTATATTGTTTGTCAATGATTTAGATAATGGAATTGATGGCTTTGTGAAAAGTTTGTGAATGACACAAAGGTAGATGGAGGGGTAGATAGTGCTGAGGAAGCAATGGAATTGCAGCAGGACAGACAAATTGGAAGAATAGGCAAAAAAGTGGCAGATGGAATACAGTGTTGGGAAATGTACATTTTGGTAAAAGGAACGAAAGTGCAGACTGTTATCTAAACGGGGAGAAAATTCAAACATCAGAGGTGCAGAGGGACTGAAGAGTCCTCGTGCAAGGCTAATGGAAGGTTAATTCACAGATTGAGTCTGTGGTAAAGAAGGCAAATGCAATGTTGGAATTTATTTCAAGAGGAATAAAATATAAAACAAGGAGATAATGCTGAGGATTTATAAGACACTGGTCAGGCCGCACTCACAGCATTGTCAACAGTTTTGGGCCTCCTATCTCAGAAAGGATGTGTCGTCATTGGAGAGAGTCCAGGGGAGGTTCATGAGGATGATTCCACGAATGAAGGAGTTAACATATGAGGAGCGTTTTGCAGCTTTGTACCTGTACTCACTGGAATTTAGAATATTGCAGGGGGATCTCAGTGAAACCTACCGAATGTTGAAAGGACTAGATAAGATGGATGTGGAGAGGATGTTTCCTCTGATGGGGGCTATCCAGAACTAGACGGCACAGCCTCAAAATTGAGGAACGGCCTTTTGGAACAGAAGTAAGGAGGAATTTTTTTAGGCAAAGAGTTGTGAATCTGTGAAATGCTGTGCCACAGACAGCGGCGGAGGCAAGTCCATGGGTATATTCAAAGTGGAAGTTAATAGATACTTGTTAATAGTTAATAGGGCATCAAGGGATATCGTGAGATATCGTATGTGGGGTTGAATGGGATCTGGAATCAGCCATGATGAAATGGTGGAGTGGAATTGATAGGCTGAATGGCCTAATTCTGCCCCTATGTCACGTTCTTATGGTATATTATAACCACTTTGTGGCAGGATCTTCTCATAGTTAGATGACACTACTGAGCCCCCTGCATATAGAACCCTTTTACTAGCATATGTCATGTTGACCAAAACTGGCATATCCTTTGGCTTGATTGAAGAGCTCTCTCCCTCTCCTGTTGTCTTTTTCTTTTCCACAGCAGCTATCTTGTGTGTTGCTATTTTGGCTGCTATAGGCAGTGTAGTCTTGAGGGCTGACGCTCTATTCTGTATCGCAAACAACAAGAATTCTGCAGATGCTGGAAATTCAAGCAACACACATCAAAGTTGCTGGTGGACGCAGCAGGCCAGGCAGCATCTCTAGGAAGAGGTACAGACGACATTTCAAGCCGAGACCCTTTGTCAGGACTAACTGAAGGAAGAGTTAGTAAGAGATTTGAAAGTGGGTGAGGGAGGGGGAGATCCAAAATGATAGGAGAAGACAGGAGGGGGAGGGATGGAGCCAAGAGCTGGACAGGTGATAGGCAAAGGGGATATGAGAAGATCATGGGACAGGAGGTCTGGGGAGAAAGACAAGGGGGGGGAACCCAGAGGATGGGCAAGGGGTATAGTCAGAGGGACAGAGGGAGAAAAAGGGGAGTGAGAGAAAGAATGTGTATATAAAAATAAATAACGGATGGAGTACGAGGGGGAGGTGGGGCATTAGCGGAAGTTAGAGAAGTCAATGTTCATGCCATCAGGTTGGAGGCTACCCAGACGGAATATAAGGTGTTGTTCCTCCAACCTGAGTGTGGCTTCATCTTTACAGTAGAGGAGACCGTGGATAGACATGTCAGAATGGGAATGGGATGTGGAATTAAAATGTGTGGCCACTGGGAGATCCTGCTTTCTCTGGCGGACAGAGCGTAGGTGTTCAGCAAAGCGGTCTCCCAGTCTGCGTCGGGTCTCGCCAATATATAGAAGGCTACATCGGGAGCAGTATATCACCCCAGCCGACTCACAGGTGAAGTGTTGCCTCACCTGGAAGGAGTGTCTGGGGCCCTGAAAATGTGTGGCCACTGGGAGATCCTGCCCCAGACAGGGCCCCAGACAGTCCTTCCAGGTGAGGCGACACTTCACCTGTGAGTCGGCTGGGGTAATATACTGCGTCCGGTGCTCCCGATGTGGCCTTCTATATATTGGCGAGACACGACGCAGACTGGGAGACCGCTTTGCTGAACACCTACGCTCTGTCCACCAGAAAAAGCAGGATCTCCCAGTGGCCACACATTTTAATTCCACATTCCATTCCCATTCTGACATGTCTATCCACAGCCTTCTCTACTGTAAAGATGAAGCCACACTCAGGTTGGAGGAACAACACCTTATATTCCGTCTGGGTAGCCTCCAACCTGATGGCATGAACATTGACTTCTCTAACTTCTGCTAATGCCCCACCTCCTCCTCGTACCCCATCCGTTATTTATTTTTATACACACTTTCTTTCTCTCACTCCCCTTTTTCTCCCTCTGTCCTTCTGACTATACCCCTTGCCCATCCTTTGGGTTTCCCCACCCCTTGTCTTTCTCCCTGGACCTCCTGTCCCATGATCCTCTCATATCCCCTTTGCCAATCACCTGTCCAGCTCTTGGCTCCATCCCTCCCCCTCCTGTCTTCTCCTATCATTTTGGATCTCCCCCTCCCCCTCCCACTTTCAAATCTCTTACTATCTCTTCCTTCAGTTAAGGGTCTCGGCCTGAAACGTCGACTGTACCTCTTCCTAGAGATGCTCCCTATTCTGTATGCCATGCAGCATGGTGTCAGGTTGAGGCGTTTGTGAGAATGGTGCAAACCCTGTTTTAAATTAAACACGCCTGTGAAACAATAAGATATTTACCTACAAATTTAAATTTAAAAAAATTTAAGTTTCTAATTTTTTTTTACAAGAAACTCATGTTCGTAAATGTGACAATTTACGTCTCTTTTGTCTTTGGAAAGGCCTACAATTTGATTCCTCCTTTCAGGATAAGTATAGAGGAGTTTCAATTTTTGTAGATAATAATTTTTGTAGTTTCTTTTGTTCAGCATAAAGTAGTGTCTGATTCCAATAGGCCTTTTGTTATAGTATCAGGAAAATTAGATAATAAATTAATGATATTTGCTAATTTATATGCCCCGAATATAGATAATCCAGGGTTTTTTGAGCATTTTTTTCGGTTTTGCCAGATTTAAGTCTTTACTCACTGGTCTTGGGCTGAGATTTTAACAGCTGCTTAGGCCCAGCTTTAGATCGATCATCTTCTAAACCAGCGACACTTAGTGAATCAGCCTTGTTTATTCAATCTTTTCTAATGAAATGTGATATTGTTGATGTCTGGTGTTTCTTACATCCAATAGATAAGGAGTACTTGCTTTTTTGCCATGTCCATCATAGGTATTCCAGGATTGATTTTTTTTAACTGATAGCCAAATGATTCCATTAGTTCGATCCTGTTAATATAAGGAGGTTGCTGTCTCAGATCATGCTTCTGTGTTTTTATCTTTAAATCTCCCTGGTCTCCCTCAAATAAACAGATTTTGGGGTTTTAATCCAACTTTGCTATCAGATAAGGATTTTAAAAAATTTTGGAGAGACAAATTACTCTTTTTTTTTAAGAGAATATGCGGGAAGAGACTTCTAGTCTTATTATATGGGATGCCTTTAAGGCTTATATTAGAGGACAAATTATTTCTTATACTGCAAATGTAAAGAAAAAAGCAAAAAAAGAGAGAATTGAATTAGCTAATCAGTTGAAATAATTAGATCAAAAATATGCCTTGGCTCCAGAACCTGCTTTATATAAAAGACGATAAGACCATAAGACAAAGGAGCAGAAGTCGACCATTCGGCCCATCAAGTCTGCTCCGCCATTTTATCATGAGCTGATCCATTCTCCCATTTAGTCCCACTCCGCCGCCTTCTCACCATAATATTTGATGCCCTGGCTACTCAGATACCTATCAATCTCCGCCTTAAATACACCCAATGACTTGGCCTCCACTGCTGCCCGTGGCAACAAATTCCATAGATTCACCACCCTCTGACTAAAAAAATTTCTTCGCATCTCTGTTCTGAATGGGCGCCCTTCAATCCTTAAGTCATGCCCTCTCATACTAGACTCCCCCACCATGGGAAACAACCTTGCCACATCCACTCTGTCCATGCCTTTCAACATTCGAAATGTTACTATGAGGTCCCTCCTCATTCTTCTAAACTCCTAGGAATACAGTCCAAGAGTGGTCAAATGTTCCTCATATGTTAACCCTCTCATTCCTGGAATCATTCTAGTGAATCTTGTGAATAGTGGATGTCAGCACATCCTTTCTTAAATAAGGAGCCCAAAACTGCACACAGTACTCCAAGTGATTTCTTACCAGCACCTTATAGAGCCTCAACATCATATCCCTGCTCCTATACTCTATTCCTCTAGAAATGAATGCCAACATTGCATTCGCCTTCTTCACCACCGACTCAACCTGGAGGTTAACCTTAAGGGTATCCTGCACGAGGACACGAGGATCCTGTTGCATCTCAGAACTTTGAATTCTTTCCCCATTTAAATAATAGTCTGCCCATTTATTTCTTCTGCCAAAGTGCATGACCATACACTTTCCAACATTGTATTTCATTTGTCACTTCTTTGCCCATTCTCCCAATCTATCCAAGTCTCTCTGCAGACTCTCTGTTTCCCCAGCACTAGCAGCCCCTCCACCTATCTTTGTATCATCAGCAAACTTAGCCACAAGCCATCTATTCCATAATTCAAATCGTTGATGTACAACATAAAAAGAAGCGGCCCCAACACGGACCCCTGTGGAAAACCACTGGTAACCGGCAGCCAACCAGAATAGGATCCCTTTATTCCCACTCTCTGTTTCCTGCCAATCAGCCAACGCTCTATCCACGTATGTAACTTGCTTGTAATTCCATGGGCTCTTATCTTGTTTAGCAGTCTTATGTGTGGCACCTTGTCAAAGGCCTTCTGAAAGTCCAAATACACAACATCCACTGCATCCCCCTTGTCTAGCCTACTTGTAATTTCCTCAAAAAATTGCAGTAGATTTGTCAGGCAGGATTTTCCTTTAAGGAAACCATGCTGAGTTCTGCCTATCTTGTCATATGCCTCCAGGTACTCCGTAACCTCATCCTTGACAATCGACTCCAACAACTTCTCAACCACCGATGTCAAGCTAACAGGTCCATAATTTCCTTTTTGATTCCTTGCCCCCTTCTTAAATAGTGGAGTGACATTTGCAATCTTCCAGTCCTCCGGAACCATGCCAGAATCTATTGACTTTTGAAAGATCATTGCTAATGCCTCCTCAATCTCCACAGCTACTTCCCTCAGAACATGAGGGTGCATTCCATCTGGTCCGGGAGATTTATCTACCCTTAAACTATTCAGTTTCCTGAGTACTTTCTCTGTCGTAATTGTGACTGTGCACACTTCTCTTCCCTGACACCCTTGAGTGTCCGGTTATACTGCTGATGTCTTCCTCAGTGAAGACTGATGCAAAATACTCGTTCAGTTCCTCTGCCATCTCCTTATCTCCCATTACAATTTCTCCAGCATCATTTTCTATCTGTCCTATATCTACTCTTACCTGTCTTTTACTCTTTATATACTTGAAAAAGCTTTTAGTATCCTCTTTGATATCATTTGCTAGCTTCCTTTCATAGTTAACCTTTTCCCTCTTGATGACCTTCTTAGTTTCTTTTTGTAAGCTGTTAAAAACTTCCCAATCCTCTGTCTTCCCACTAATTTTTGCTTCCTTGTATCCCCTCTGCTTTGCTTTAACTTTGCCTTTGACTTCTCTTGTCAGCCATGGTTGCATCCTTTTTCCATTCGAAAATTTCTCCTTTTTTGGAATATGCCTGTCTTGCACCTTCCGCACTTCTCGCATAAACTTCGACCACTGCTGCTCTGCCGTCCTTCCCGCTAGTGTCCCTTTCCAGTCAACTTTGGCCAGTTCCTCTCTCATGCCACTGTAATTTCCTTTACTCCACTGAAATACCGACACATCAGATTTCGGCTTCTCTTTTTCAAATTTCACAGTGTTATGATCAAATTCACATGTTATGATCACAGTCTCCTATGGGTTCCTTCACCTCAATCTCTCTAATCACCTCTGCTTCATTACACAATACCCAATTCAGTACAGCCGATCCCCTAGTGGGCTCAAGAACAAGCTGTTCTAAAAAGCTATCTTGGAGACATTCTACAAATTCTCTCTCTTGAGACCCAGTGCCGACATAATTTTCCCAATCCACTCGCATGTTAAAATCCCCACAATTATCATAATACTGCCCTTCTGGCAAGCCTTTACTAATTCCTGTTGTAATTTGTAGTCCACATCACTGCAGCTGTTAGGAGGCCCGTATATAGCTGCCATCAGGGTCCTTTTACCCCTACGATTTCTTAGCTCAACCCATTAAGTTTCTGCACCTTCCGATCCTATGTCACTTCTTTCTAATGCTTTAATATCATTTCTTACCAATAAAGCCACGACTCCCCCTCTGCCTACCTGCCTATCCTTCTGACACACCGTGTATCCTTGGGCATTCAGCTCCCAGAGACATGCATCCTTTAGCCACGTCTTAGTAATGGCCACAATATCATACCTGCCAATTTGTAGCTGTACGACAAGATCATCCACCTTATTACTTATGCTGCGTGCATTTAAGTATAACACCTTAAGTCCAGTATTTGGTACTTTTTGCTTTGATTGTACTGCAACTTTATTGCACTGCAACTCATCCCAATGGCTGCAAATTATTTCTAAATATGATCTTCTTTTTAAAAAGGCATGTTGAAATTAATACTAAATATGATCTTCCTTTAACACATCCCATTGAAGCTCAACTTCTAAAAGATAAAAGTCAATTTTATACTCATGGAGACAAAACAGGTAAATTATTGGCTAACCAATTAAAAACCTTTATAGCTAAATGGCAAATTAAAGAAATTTGTAAAGCTAATGGTGATAGGACAACTGATCATTTAGAAATAAATGATACCTTTGGAGAATTTTATTCTAAGCTTTATAGTTCTGATGCTCCCAAAGATAATACTGTAATGAATAATTTCTTAGACCATTTAAACTTCCCCACCCTTTCTGATGATAACCGAAAACAGTTGGATCAACCTATTTCTTATGAGGAAATTGTCGAGGCTGTATGTTCATTGCACTCGGAGAAGCCTCTGGGTCCTGATGGATTTTCTGGAGAATTTTATAAGGCTTTTCCCTCTTTCCTTATACCTCACTTATATTCAGTCCTCTTGGACTCCTTTAATTTGGGTAGGTTGTCACAATCTTTTTATGAAGCTTCTATTTCGCTTATTCTTAAAAAGAATAAGAACCCAACTGAATGCTCTTCATATAGACCAATCTCCTTACTTAATGTTAACACTAAAATCCTATCCAAAGTTTTGGCTCGTAGGATTGAAATTATTTTAATCATTTCTGATGATCAGACTGTATTTATTAAAAATCGATATTCCCACTTTAATATTTGTCATTTATTAAATGTTATTTATTCTCCTTCTAAAGAGATATCTGAATGTGTGATCTCCTTAGATGCTGAGAAAGCTTTTGATCAGGTTGAATGGAATTATTTATTTAAAACCTTAGAAAAATTTAATTTTGGGCCCAATTTTATTCAATGGATTAAATTACTTTATCTATCTCCCTCTGCTCGGGTTCTCACCAACTCTCAGAATTCCAAACCATTTAAACTTCAACGTGGAATGGGACAAGGTTGTCCTTTGAGCCCTTTGCTTTTTGATCTGGCCTTAGAATCCTTAGCTATTGCTTTTCGAGAATCTAATGATATCACTGGTATTTTAAGGAGAGGTATTATTCACAAAGTTTTGCTTTATGCTGATGACCTATTGTTTTATATTTTTAATGTTGAGGCTTCATTACCTTCCGTACTTTCCTTACTCTCCTGTTTTGGTCAGTTTTCAGGATATAAACTAAATTTTTATAAGAGTGAACTTTTTTCTTTGAATAATTTGGTATCAATTAATAATAACCTTCCTTATAAAATTGTAAGAAATCAATTTACTTATTTGGGTGTAACAATTACTAAGAATTATAAATATTTATTTAAAACAAATTTTTTTACCCTACTGATTTATGTAAAAAGGGCACTATCAAAATGGTTGCCCCTTTCATTATCATTGATTGGCCGAATTAGTTCTATTAAAATGAATATCTTGCCTAAATTTTTATACCTTTTTCAGGCCTTACCCATTTTTATTCCTAAATGCTTTTTTGATTCTCTTGATTCTATCATATCTTCATATATATGGAAAAATAAACTTTCTAGACTAAATAAAGTTCATCTTCAAAAAGCTAAAAAGAATGGAGGTTTAGCTTTACCAAATTTTAGGTTTTATTACTGGGCAGTCAATATACGGAACCTCATATTTGGTCATATTATATTAACCGAGAGGACTATCCGGTTTGGGTTTCTTTAGAAGCTATCTCTGTTAATAAATTCTCCATCATTTCTCTTCTCAGATCGTCAATTATTTTATTTTAAAATATACCAACTAATAGTTTTGTAGTTAAACATACTTTGAGGATTTGGGTACAATTTAGAAAATATTTAGGTTTATTAAGATTTTCTCTTTCAAGTCCCATTTTTTAAAACTATTTTTTTAAACCTTCTATGACTGATGTAGTGTTCAAAGATTGGGATAGACTGGGTATTAAATGCTTCCAGGATTTGTTTGTTGCAGGAAGTCTCTTTTTGTTTGAGCAGTTGTCAGCTAAATACAGCTTACCAAAAACCAACTTTTTTCGATATTTACAAATTAGAGACTTTCTGCGATCTCAATTACATACATTTCCTAAAAGTCCCGATATGAATTTATTAGATGTAATTTTTAGTTTGAAACCTTTTCATAATAGATCAATATCTAAAATTTATGGTATGTTGTTGGGAATGAGAAACGCTCCTTTAGACAAAATTAAAAATCTCTGGGAACAAGACTTACAGACTTCAATTTCTGAGGAAACTTGGAGTGAAATTTTTAAATTGGTTAATACCTCATCGTTATGTGCCTGTCATTCCCTCCCACAATTTAAAGTGGTCCATAGGGCCCACATGAGTTAAGATAAGCTGTCTTGTTTTTATTCGGATATATCTCCCTATTGTGACAGATGTAACAACGGAGAAGCTTCATTAATTCATATGTTCTGGACATACGCGAGTCTTGAAAAATGTTGGAAAGGAAGTATTCCAAACTTTTTCTGTACTTTTCAAAGTAAATTTTAAACCTAACCCTTTGTCTGCCTTATTCGGTATTTTTGGAGAAAAAGATACTATCTTGGAGACACCTGATTTACACATTTTGGCTTTTATTTCTCTTATAGCTAGGAGCGCATTGTTGCTTAAGTAGAAGGACGTTGCTCTGCCTACTCATGCTCAATGGTTAAGTGATGTTATGTCATGCTTAAATTTAGAGAAGATTCATTGTTCAATTTCTGAATCTAGACAGGACTTTCTAACATTGGGGGACCATTTTTGAATTATTTTCAAAATTTTTGATTTGTTATGATGTACAGATGTTGGCTAATAATATGTTTTACTATATGATAAGGATTTTTTACTTTTTTCTTTCTTTACCAAACAGCTTTTGTTGGTAGTGGGTTTAGATTTTTTTTTGTATAATAAAATTAGTATTTTTCAATATTACGATTCAATTTAATTTACATGAATATGGGGTAATGAGCCTCTAAGTGTAATTTAATAGTGTAATATTGTAATTGATTTATAATATATATCCTCCTGTACTCTGTATTCTTTTATGTAAGAAATCAATAAAAATATTGAAAAAGAAAGAAAAAAATTTTCCTCATATAAATCTCCCTTACATAACTCAAATTGGATTGTAGCCAATGTCGTGATCTTTTCTTCTGTGGGAGCTGTGGTGCCGAATGCAGCTAGTTTCTAGCTCTACAAAATGGGTGAAATGCAAGTTCTCGGGTACACAAATTCTTCTGGTATTACACACATAGAAATTGTTAAAATGACGAAGTATACTGGCCAAGGTGAAAAAACAGTTAAGTACCACGCAAACACAGAATGCTGGAGGAACTCAGCAGGTCAGGCAGCATCTATGGAAGGGAATTAACAGTCAATGTTTCGGGTCTCGATGTTTATTGTGTGTGTTGCTCTGGACTTCCGGCATCTGCAGAATCTCTCGTGTTTATGAAAGCATTTGAATGAACCTGGCGATGAACAGGACACTATTGTCAAAAGGCTGATAATACACTGACATACCTTATTTGACTGCAGCTCGGATTCATTTTGAACAAACTTTCGTGAAGACAATTTTGGATATCGTACAGTTTTGGATGTTTACTTTTGTGAAGGCATTGTGCATTGATTCTGGAACTCTGTGCCTTAAGTAATCAGTTCTTCATCTGGTTTTCATTGACTGGAAGAAAATAAACCTTTTTAAACAGTTGTGGAAAATAAGAATTCTGCCCAGCCTGCTGATTTCTGCCAACATTTTGTGTGTGTCAAAAATGAAGTCTAAGTGGTTAATTTTACCAAACTTGCATATGGTACATTAAATGTTACAAGTATAGAATTAACAAGCTATAAGACAGACCATATTATAAGAAATTTATTTCACCACAGAATGATGGATTTGTGGACTAAACTCTTATCCAAAGCAGTTAATGCCATATCGATTAACACTGTTAAATTAAGTAACTGGCTATGTGCGTATTAAGGGTAGGGAGAAAGAATTCTAATTGAGATGGCTAAAGTCAG
Organism: Mobula hypostoma; assembly: GCF_963921235.1. Taxonomy (NCBI): domain Eukaryota; kingdom Metazoa; phylum Chordata; class Chondrichthyes; order Myliobatiformes; family Myliobatidae; genus Mobula; species Mobula hypostoma. Next base: position 216,416,221 of record NC_086097.1, on the reverse strand, counting down.
CTTCTAAAATCAATGCTTTCTATACATACAAATATCAATAAAGAAGTAGGATTCAGGCAAAATAAGCCCTGGCATTATAACCTAGATTGTTCTTGCTAAATCAATTCCATTTTGCATTGTGGAGGATGCTGACCTTCTAGCAAGAGAAGTTGTTAAGATAAAGAGGGTATACGTTCCCTCAGCCACTCTGTCATTAAGTACAGTAATGTACATGCTAGTGATCTGTGAACATAGAGATGAACAAGATTCTGAGGTGGATTGACATCACCCAGAGAGTGTTGGATATGTGGAATGCTCTGCCCCAGAAGGCAGTGGAGGCCAAGTCTCTGGATGCTTTCAAGAAAGAGATGGATAGAGCTCTTAAAGATAGCAGAATCAAAGGTTATGGGGATAAGGCAGGAACTGGATACTGATTGTGGACGATCAGCCATGATCACAGTGAATGGCGGTGCTGGCTCGAAGGGCCGAATGGCCTACTCCTGCACCTATTGTCTATTGTCTATTGTCTATCACTGATGGTGAGAGGCAATTTCCTCGGGCAGGAGAAGCTAAGGTAATGGGTCTTACCTTTGATTCTACTTGGATAACAAAGGCTGCCTTCCAACACACTCTTCACGCCGAATCCTTGCTCTCCAAACTACCCTTTGTGAACTGAAGGATTTCCCTTTTTAGTATTTCCACCTGCCAAAGCTCAATAGAAGACATGACCAGTTGACTTGCGGATACAGAGATTTGTGAATATGCAAATTTGGAGATTCTTTCTCGCTAGCATTTTTCTTGTTCCCTTGCTCGCTTGTTTAAATTCATAGGAATTGTGTGTTCTCCTGCCTATTCTCTTTCCTGTTTGTAAATCAAAAAATATGTGTTTTTTTTAAAGCAAGGTATATCAGAACTGAGCAAAAAAAAATTCCGATTTGTCCTTGTTTATTTAAGGGCATTGGGTGCCTAAATGTTTGTATGAACATGGTCCTGTTTCGATGCTTTAGGAAGGGGAGAACAAAAGCAAGTTATCCAAACAACACACACAGAATGCTGCAGGAATTCAACAAGCCAGCAGTATCAGTCCTGATGAAGGGTTTCAGCCCAGAGCCTCAACTGTTTACTTTTTTCCATAGATGCTGCCTGGCCTGCGGAGTTCATCCAGCATTCTGTGTGTGTGGCTTGGATTTACAGCACCTGAAGAATTTCTCATCTTTGTGCTACGACTTATCCAACTTTAGTTAGCCAGGCTCAATTGCTATCAGATTACTCCTCAATCACATATTTTCCCAGCCAATTCCATTGTAAGAAAATTTGGAGGAGGAAAAGGCCACTAGGTTTCTGGCATATTCTGTCCAGAATAGTTGGGTTCCATTTGGGGAAGTTAACCTATGGCATAGCTTGTGTTGAATGGGCCTGTATCTTCTGGAGTTTAGAAAATCAAGAGATGATGTAATGGAAATGTTTAAAATTCCTAAAAGGAACATGCATCTCCATTCCTCAAGATGCAGGATCCAGAGCTTTTGGCATAGTCACAGCTTAACAAAGTCCATCACTTGAGAATGAGCTGGGAGGGATTTGGATTGTATATCCACAGATTCTCAGTTAAAACAGATGTTAATAGAACATGGGGCACAAAGCAAATCTGAGAATGGGGGAAATGGAGGAGGAAGTGGGTTAATTTATCAAACCAGTTATGTCCTAAAGGAGAATCCAGAAATCAAATTTTTGCATTCTTACTTTCTTACTCTGTGTATAACTTCGTTACTCTCGTAATCCTATTTTATCTAAAGAATAATGTTTCGTCATTTCGAAAAACAAGATGGTTCTCAAAGCCCTCAAAAATCTTCCACAAAAGAAATAATCTCAATGATTAACTTGATTTTTTAAAAATTAAATCAAATAATCCAGAAAACTACAATTTGAATTAAATCGAAAATTGTTGTAAAGAAATATAGAGTTGAGGCGATTGAAAAACTAATACGGAGACAAAGTGGAGCTAGTTAAGTCTTAGAGAAAAGCTTTATTCTTAAACATGATTTCATGAGCCCAGAGTACACGGAATAAAAACATTTTTGATCCTTGTTTATTTTACTATTAATGATTAAATTATTTAGCAACTATGCATTATTGATACATTTATATGAATATATGGATTAGGAACAGGAATAGGCCACTTGTCTCCTTGTGCCTGCTCCACTGTTTAATAAGAACACTTAATTCCTGCATCCCTGACTATCCGTGATAATTTTCCCTCTGCTTATCAAAAAACTTTTACCTTTTTCCTGCTTCCATCAGACTTCAAGAAATGAAGTTCTAAGGGTTCACACCCCTCTCAGTAGAAAAAAAATACTTTACCTCATCGTTGGAAGACTCTTTATTTGAAAACAGTGACCTTAAGTTTTGAGATTCTTGCACAAGCTGAAACTTCCTCTCTAATAAGGATCTTGTAAAGTGTAGGACAGAGATGAAAGCAGAAGATCTTATTCCAGAGTACTGTTCACTACTATATTTTGTCATATGCCACACTAGTGCATAAATTTGAAGTGGACATAAACTATCTGGCTGGCCTTGTTTATCATTCTGTTTGTTTGAGTAGTAAGCTCATTTTGAAAAGGATTTGGGAAATAATGAAGAAGAGGTTTACTAGAACTGCACTAGGATCAAAAATTTTCAGTTATAGAGAGAAAAGGGGAGTTCCATCTGGGAAAACAGGAGCTTTCTCATGCATCATGTTACCAGTATCGGAAAGGGAAATGAAACCAAATAAACAGGTTTTGTAATAAGAGCCAACACAAGTGAATGGGATGAACGATCCCCTCTATATTCTATTTGCTAAAATATTGGTTGGCAGACATTGTTTGTTAGAGAACATAATAGTATAACTGGTAAGACATGAAAGAGCTTGAAACAGATTGTAACAAACCCTAAATAGCTTTTCTAAGACACTTTATGGTCTCAGGAGAAAATAAAAATTGATTTTTCCATCCTTGTCACGTAGTTACGATCACACATTATTGCTAAATGATGCTGTGCTATGTTGGTCATATATCATGAGACTGTTTCTACAGGGGCTTAGTTCAATACATTACAAACCAAATTGATGGAAGATTTTACATCACAGATAACATAAGGTTGCTTCAGTGTTAAATTGCAGTGAAAATACAACCTATTGAAAAATATTAGTGGTTCGTAATGAAACATGCAACACCTTGAACTGTAGCACTAAAAGGACAGAATTATCACTGAAATCCAATGAGATAGCAAGTAACATAGATTTACAGATCCTCTGCATCTAATGTACACCTGCCTTTTATAGAGCCCATACATACGAATGAACATTTGCAGGTCTGGTGGGATGCATGCATCTTTTGCCTTGTGAAAATGCAACATGCAGACCCATTTTCACCTGCGAACTAGCAGGTTACAAACAGCTAACTGCCAAAACATGGGGAGGACTTGCAGGGAATTACATTATGAAGAATAGGTTAGATCATTATCTTGCATTCTGTCCAATAATTGACACACAGCTCCTTTCTTGTATACTTGATAGTCACTCAACAACCACTTTTATTTGTGACTTGGGAATAGACACCCTTGTTTTATCCTCCGTTTGTCATATGAAGAATTGAGCAGCACTAAAATTCTTAGAAATGGCTGATGCAGTTGTAACTTGTTCCTTAAATTTTTCAGTGTGCTGCTCTGGTCTTTTGAAAGGAATCATGAAGGAAAACCAACAGATTTCAACTGGATTTTCAGGATCAAGAAATGTGTTAGCTAGGGAAAAAATGGTGCGTGAAATTTGATTTTATAAACATTTTCTGACCTGTATTTCATTTGATTCAGCGACCAGTTGTGACAGCAACATGTTTACATTTTTCTATAATAAAACATTAGCTTGTTTAAAGAAGTATTTTTTTCTTTGCAAATTTTTGCATCAGCAGGTTGTTGTGAATGCTGTTAGAGGTAAGAACACTTTGGATAAAAAGATTAATTTTTATAATATGTGGGTGACTCTTCCATATCATTTCTCAGGAGAGCAACATTAAAGGAATGTAGACCATTGACATAAGCCCAGGACTTTCTGATCTGCTTTGCGTTTTACAAACTGCATTGACTAATGAGCTATGGAAAAAAAAAACATGTCAATCACGTCTTAAAAGGAATCATCTTGCAGGCTTGACCCACCTGCTTGATTTAGTTATGATTGGACTCACTCTCAGCTATCTAATCTGTGGTTTAAATGATGTGCAATTGCTAGCATAGCTAGTCTTGGTCTGAAATTTCTGTACCTCTGGCTGGAAACCAAGGTACTACCATCTCAAACCCCTTGAACTTATAGGGTGTATATTTCCTATTGGTAACCATTTTTATTCTGGATTCCTCAAGAAGTAAGGCTCAGAGAAGTAATCTAAGAAAAGAATTACATGCCATTAACAAAAGTTTTCAAGAACTATGCTCCAGGCATAGTCTGCAATTCTGACAAAAGAATTTGTATACTGTGCAGATGTAGAAATAAATTCTTCTTTATATAATTAAAATACCATACAAATGCCATTGCTTTGCCTGGGAGAGAAAAATAAAATAAAATGCTTTTGTCTTGTACGTGCAGTCATTTTCTGTACAATCTGGCTTTCTCTCCAGTTTAGTGGGTCAGGAATGTCAGAAATTGTAATCCTTTATAATCCAAGAGAAAAAGCGATTAGATCATGTTGAGCAAAGGCTTAAGTTTTTTTTTCATTCAGTCTTACAAAATCGAGTTTCATGTTTTTTTTTTGTTCAGTTTTCTCCCTACGTTTCTGAAGGGACTGCCTATCAAAGGAAAATGATCTTTATTTACTCTTTGCTGCCAATTCTAAATGACTGATCCTCTTATCAATCATTATGATTTGGTCTATTTTTTCAGAAATTCAACTGATTTGTACCCTTGGCCACTAAATTCACATTACGGAGGGGGAAAAGCATCTTTTCCCCGTCATTTTTCAAACACTTCAAGTGGAAGTATTTTTGGATTCTCATATCTTGGATTTTTTTCCCTGAAATTGTCATCTATGTTCTATATACACCATGGCTTTACTATCGTGAATGCAGAACCCCAGCCTCTCCCTAACCTGGGCTTTCACCAATGGCTAGAGCAGATGCACTCTTTACTGCAAGTTTGCATTCCTATACTTCTTTCATTGCCTATCAGTTGAGAATGGAGAGATTAACTTAAAATATGCCTCTCAAGCATGCTGTACTGGCTGCCTTGCTAGAAAAACTCAAGAGCATCAATGCTGCAGATTCACAGATTGTAATAAACTTGTTTTCTATCTGGAGAATGCACAATCATCATCGATTTTCCCAATTCACACAATCAATTTTCATCTGAGAGGATCACTTCTATGAGCTTACCACTCCACACTGTCAGAACTTACTGTACTGTCTTGTGTATATAACTCTTTCACATATTAACCAAGCTTATGAGTTTCATTCTGTCTAGGAAGCCTTCCATTTCTTTAGTTCTCTCACCTTATAGCTCACGTCACATATTGCTCTTCAGGTAGGCTGTCCTCTGGCTATCCTGTGGTCAGATATCTTCAGAAAGAAATGTTCCCAAATTGGATCAAAAGTTCTATCCTAGCATGCTGTGAAGAGCCCAGAGGAAATTTTTCAACAGGCTGTATACTGCAACGATATCTTAGAGAACTTGTTTCAACAAGCACAAACTGCTCTTTCTGGGCCTCTGCAATGTAATTGTCACCAGTAGTTTTTACATAGTAGTAAGTTTTAGAATAAAACCTATTTACTAATTTTTGAGAATGCTGATAAACTATTTCCCATTAAAAAGTTTCTGTTATACTGAAGTTTGAATGTCAACTGTTCCATACTAGACAATTCATGGTCTTATAGATGGCAAGCAGTCAAAGGGAGAGGTACGTCAATCAAATTGGAAAGGCTTCGGCGACTTGTAAAGGAATCGCTGCTGAAGTCGATGATCTTTTCCAAGTCCGTGTAATAATTAAAGTTGAAGAATTGTCTTCAAGGAGATTTTGAATAGTGTTGACTGCCTAAACAAAGTTTGAGAGAAACATAAGTGAATATATATCATATGTTATAGATAAGGTTGACTGTGGAAGGTACAGTATATTGATGTCATATTAAGCTATAGCAGTTTGAAGTACTTTACATCATGTAACCTTGGATCATTTCATATACTCTGCATCAATTTATTTATAGTGTTTATACTTTATTTTATTTGTAGAAATTGCTGTGATTTGTTAAACGTTTCAGAGTTCTGAGTTGTGCTATGCTATGAGCCTTGACTAGTTTTGCCCCAGTCACATGTGTTCAGGCTGAACTTAGAGAATATGCATAAGTGAAAACTGTACACTATCTGTCCTGGTGCAAGGGCACTTCTGCCTGCATTTTAGTACAAAAAATTGCTTGTCTCCATCATGCTCTCTTTCTCTCTTTTCCATATAATGGAACAGTGTCTACCAACTACTCATTCTTCCAGGTCACTTTATTAAAGGGGTAGCTGTTGTATTTGGTGGACTGCAGCTGACTCCTCTGGAGCTTACCTGGCTTAACTGGTGCTTTTCAGATGCCGGCACAGATTAACCCACAGCTTGATTGACTTCAGACTCTCACCACTGCCTGGTGATGCATTTTGTTGGAACACGCAATCCTTCAACTCAAGTGACTCCTGCCAAGCCATGACATTCTCAATACAAATCTTGTCCCACAGCTGACAAGCTTGTAGCAGTGACAATACACAAGCTGAAGATAATGTTTTCAATGGATAAGAGGACAACTAATGAATTGTTGGTAACTCATTCTGCTGGAGTACAGTAAATCAGACAAAACATACTGGACACAGTCTTCTTGATCTCTGATTTCAGTGCACAAATGGAATGCAATTGTGCAATATGTTTCACACCTTTGTATCCTTATACAAGGATTTCCTTGAGACCAGCACACATATGCAATTTGCCCTATCTGGTGGCAATTAAGACATTGGTGCTTTTGAAAGGACATTCAGAAATCAGGTTGTTTCTATAACATCCCTGCAGATTGAAGACTTGGTTGAGTGGTGTAATAACAATAACCCCACTGAGTGTCAACAAGACTAAGGTACTGATTGTAGACTTCAGGAGAGGGAAACCAGAGGTCCATCAGCCAGTAATCATCAGAGGATCAGAGGTGGAGAGGGTCAGTAACTTTACATTCCTGGGTGTCACTATCTCAGAGAACATGACCTGGACCCATCATATAAATATTATTACAAAGAAAGCATGGCAGTGCCTTTACTTCATCAGGAGTCTGTGGAGTTTTGGCATGTCATTGAAAACCTTGGCAATCTTCTATGGACGTGTAGGGGGAGGTTTGCTGACTGGCTGCGTTACAGCCCAGTATGGGAACACTAACACCTTTGAGCTGAAAATCCTACCATAGGTAGTGGATTTCGCCCAGTACATCACGGGAAAACCCTCCCAACTACACATCTACATGAAATGTTTACATGGAAAAGCAACACCACTCATCAAAGATCCTCATCACCCAGGCCATGCTCTTTCCTCACTGCTGCCATCATGTAGAAGGTCCTGTAGAAGGCCTCAGGACTCACACTACCAGGATCAAGAACAGTTACTACCCCTCAACCATCAGGCTCTAGAACAAAAGGGGATAACTGAACTCATTTAAGGACTCTTTTATCTTGTTATTTCATGGTCATTATTTATTGCTATTTATTTATATCTGCATTTGCACAATTTGTTTACAGTTAACAGTTCCTGATGTTTACAGTTACTGTTCTATAGATTTGTGAAGTTCGCCTGCAGAAAAAGGATCTCCTGTTTGTCTTTGGTGACATGTATGTACTCTGATGATAACTTTTACTTTGAACTTTGAACAAAGATCTTCCACTTTGTGCACCCACATAGATAGACTTTCCTGCCTTGCACACTCATGTAATCCAATGCTTTCCCAACAAAGTTCCTTGAGGGATCTATACAAGTTGGCTTTGAAGAAGATTTTGTTCCCTGTCTACAGCAGAGGGATCTGTATCCTGAGTGAATTATTTTATATTTATCAATGCCCTGTTGATACTCGTGTCTAGTCTGCACATTCCCTTGACTATCGTATCCAGCATGTCAAAGAGCCATGCTCAAATTCTCTTGTTCAACAACCCGTACACCAAGTTATGCCAAGGCATTTACATCTTTTAGCTAGAGTCTCTAACCATATAACAATTACAGCACGGAAACAGGCCATCTCGGCCCTTCTAGTCCGTGCCGAACTCTTACTCTCACCTAGTCCCACTGACCTGCACTCAGCCCATAACCCTCCATTCCCTTCCTGTCCATATAGCTGTCCAGTTTAACTTTAAACGACAACATCAAACCTGCCTCAACCACTTCTGCTGGAAGCTCGTTCTACACAGCTACCACTCTCTGAGTAACAAGTTCCCCCTCATGTTACTCCTAAACTTTTGCCCTTTAACTCTCAACCCATGTCCTCTTGTTTGAATCTCCCCCATTCTCATGGAAAAAGCCTATCCACGTTAACTCTATCAATCCCCCTCATAATTTTAAACACCTTTATCAAGTCCCCCCTCAACCTTCTATGCTCCAAAGAATAAAGACCTAACTTGTTCAACCTTTCTCTGTAACTTAGGAGATGAAACCCAGGTAACATTTTAGTAAATCTCCTCTGTACTCTGTTAATTTTATTGACATTTTTCCTATAATTTGGTGACCAGAACTGTACACAATACTCCAAATTTGGCCTTACCAATGCCTTATACAATTTCAACATTACATCCCAACTCCTATACTCAATGCTCTGATTAATAAAAGCCAGTATACCAAAAGCTTTCTTCACCACCCTATCCACATGAGATTCCACCTTCAGGGAACTATGCACCATTATTCCTAGATCCCTCTGTTCTACTACATTCTTCAATGCCCTACCATTTACCATGTATGTCCTATTTTGATTAGTTCTAGCAAAATGTAGCACCTCACATTTTTCAGCATTAATGATTAGTCCTACCAAAATGTAGCATCTCACATTTTTCAGCATTAGTCTGAATCTGAATCTGAATCTCGAATCTGAAAGATATTCACCAAAAACCTGATCCTTACTTTCAGACATTGAATTTCTAACTCATAGAAATCTTGGAAGACATTAGTTTTAAAAAGTTCTATCAAATTGTCTATGATGACTTAGGGAAGGTCTTGCTTCATGAGAGGTCCTGTCTGTAGTTTGTGGTGCTAATAAACTCACAATTACTTCTTTTAATTCTGATTGCTGATAGTAATATTGTCTTTCTCATTCCTTGCATGGCCTCACCATTCTGCTCTGTGTCATCCAGTTGTGTCTCAGTGATGCAGGAGCATCTCTCCCTGTGGACTGAGTAAATATCCGCAGCTTCTCTCACATCTCCAGTTCACCCACATTACTAGTTTGCCATCATTATCACCATGCCAACCATTGCACCATGTGGGACATCTTCTCTTTCCTACACGTTTTGACTCTTTAGCCATTTCCTTAGCTGGAATGCCCAAGTTCTTCAACAATTGTCATAACTATGGATTCTTGTCATTTTAGCTTTTTGTCAAGGAATGAAAGCAGGAGCTTTGCTAATCCAAACATCCATTTTTATGGGTGACAACATCAATCTAACAGCAGTGGCTGATACAACAAAGTATTAGAAGTTAGTACACCAGGCGTGTGCATAGTTCTGTTACGTTACTCTGCAGATTTGGCCGGTAAGGCAGAAAGACACAAGGCAACAGACCATTACCTGTTTCAAAACTTGGTTTATTAGGAAAGAACAGAGGGAGCATTAAAATAGTTACCTAGATATGTGCGGGCCACCCTCACAGCAGCACCCCATATATTCTGCGTTCACAATCCAGATGAGGGAGAGGTCACGGTAAAATTCCCGAGCCCGCTGACTGCTCTACTTTTATACCCTCTCCACTGATATAACCTGCTGCAGTAAGTGGACCAATACACTGGCACCAGCTCAAACCACAGAAGCAATTATCACCTGCCACCACTCTTTGCAAGTCCTGCCCCTGTAATTCCATGACTTTAATGGTCTCACGGTCCTACTCTTTTGGTCATATTGCATTCTCACGGTCGTGTCGAAGCTTCTGCAGCTAGTCACATACATCCAAGGCCAGGGTGGTGAAAACATTTGACATGCACAAAGGTTAACTCCTTACAAGTTGGAGGATATATCGGCTGTGGAGAGGGATAGGCGCCGCCAGGCCTCACCAACCCAAGACACACGGACCCATAGGCAGGTTGCACGATCTGAATCGAACCATTCCCAATAATACTATGGGCACTGACATGTAAATGGACAAGTCGCAAGAAAGTGATGTCAATCTGAATGGTAGTTAGCTAGTTGTGCAATTTGATCCTTGTGTCTTTTGTTTTGGGAGCTATTAAATTTCACTCCCTTAATAGTTTAATAGATTTAGCTATTTAGAAAAATTAAACCTTATGTATTAATTTAAACGTGTAGGTGTATAAAATCCTAACTGTTCTGAATGAAGTCTAATTTGAAGTGTACATTCAAATTTAATTTATCCCCGTTCACATTTTTACTAGAATTTTTTCTGCATATATATTACACATAATTAATTAGGCAGATTGGACTGTCATCAAAATCAGCATAGAATTGGTTAATGACACAGAAACCACTGTTTTCCAATAATAACAGTGGAAATCTTTGAAAAGCAATTTACATTAGCGATCCATAATAACTTACTGAATAATTCACACAAAACTGAACTAAATTTACATAGAGTAATGTTTTGCAAATTTATGGTAAGCACTAATTAGTTGCCTTATTTCCCATGACTGTAATATTAAATATTCATAAAATGTGATAGTTACTTTTCAGTTTCTCAACAGTGCTTCACAGAGGCAATTTTAATCCAATCAATTGCTAAGAAGAAAACAATCTGTGGACAAAAACTGTTCTAAATTCTGTGTGACATTGCAATGGTGTGTTTAAAGAAGAATTTTAAAGGTACAACTATATGGAAACCTTTGATTTACATATTGAAGTATGCAGGTCATTAACCTTTGATATCTAATTTAATTACAAATTTTTAACAGATGGAATTTTAAGTCAATTAGTAAAATCTTGCAGCACATTTATGACATTTCATCACTTTGTAAGTATATAATATGCACACCAAAGCACAATATGCTGTATTAATTTAACATTGCTAGAATTGTTCAGAATGGTTCTTTATAAGTATCATTTTATTTGGGGAAAATTTTGTTTATGAAGTTCAATACTAACCCAACCACAGAATTGATCAGAAGTTTATTAGTGTTAGTAAAAGTTTGGGGGACAATTATAAATGGAGTCACAGAATTAATGGTTTACAGGAAACAGTCAGTGATAATAAACCTGATTCGGATTTAGCCCCATTAAATGTCTGGAGCGCTGATGGGCAATCAACGATATAATTTCCTCATATCATGCCATCCAAAATGTATCTTCAATTGCATTGTACTGAAGTAGACAAAACTATGTAATCCAATTATTTACCTTTGTATGCTTATAGCACTCAATTTGATTTGAACAGATATCTGCCAAGTAACCAGACCCAGTAAAAGTTAAATTCTGCATATGCTGAAAATCTGAAACAAGCAGAGAAGATGTTCAGAATACTCAGCAACTCAGGCAACATCTGCAAGAGCAAAACAGGACTGATGGCCCAGAATTTGCAGCCTATTGTGATTTACTGAGAGAAGTGATGCAATGCCCTATGTATTGTGACGGCTTTCTGTAACAATCAGTCATTACGGATATTAGGAGGGATTAAAGGATCAAAACAGGTTCAGACCGAAAACAGCTGAGAAAAAAATTAAGAGCACCTAATTCATGACTCCTAGTCAGTAAATGTTTCCGGAATTCAGAGTTATTACAATACATGAAAAGCTATCATCATTCTATTCAAACAATTAAAGAAATTAAAAATAATTAATAACTCTCAATTAAAATCGAACGTGGCCTTCAGGAAGGCGAAGTTGGGAAAACAGGCACTGTTACTCATTGAGAGGTCAGTAGTGGAAAGGGTGAATAGCTTCAAATTCCTGGGTGTCAACATCTCAGAAGATCTACCCTGGGCCCAACACATTGATACAATCATGAACACAAAATACTCTGCAGATGCTGGGGTCAAAGCAACACTCACAACACACTGGAGGAACTCAGCAGGTCGGGCAGCATCCATGGAAACGATCAGTCAGCGTTTCCACGGATGCTGCCCGACCTGCTGAGTTCCTCCAGCGTGTTGTGAGTGAGACAATCATGAAGAAGGCACACCAGTGGGTATACTTCATTCAGAGCTTGAGGAGACTTGGTATGTCACCGAAGACGCTAGCAAACTTCTACAGATATACAGTGGAGAGTGTTCTGACTGGTTGCAGCAGAGGAGAACCCAATGCATAGAGTCAAAAGAGGCTGCAGGAGGCTGTAGACTTTGGCAGCTCTCTTACAGGAACCGCTCTCCCCACTATCAAGGACATGTTCAAAATGCCGTGCCTTGAGAAAGTGACACCCATCAATAAGCACCCTCATCTTCCAAGTCATGCCTTCTTCTCGTTACTATCACTAGGGAGGAGGTACATGAGCCCAAATATCACACTCAATATTTTAGGAACAGCTACTTCCCCTCCACTATCAGACTTCTGAATGGTCCATAAACCCATGAAACTACTTCATTATTCATCTTTTGCACTATTTAGTTATTTTATTTGAAATGGTAACTTACTGTTTTTTTTCTAATGTCTTGCACTGTATTGTTGCCACAAAAACAACAAGTTGTCAGTGATAATAAACCTGATTCTGATTCTGATCATTTGGACTGCCAGTGGAGTTTCTAAATGTAGGCATTAGATCTCGTGTTTTCTCAAACAGGGTAAGGATGAATTACTTTGATTGTGCCAAGGAGCTAGAAAAGACAATTTGTTCCCGCATGCTGGAACAAGTTAGGGTGAGATGAAATAGGAATATTCAGTATTATTAGGGGTTGTTGTAAAGCAAAACTGGAGAAAATTTTGCACTGACAAGCAGTTGAAGAAATGACACAAATTTAAATTAATGGTAAGAGAAATAGGCACATAAGCAAATTCATTTTTATGCAGCATATTATTATGATTCAGAGTATGAAGCCTGGGATGGTAACAATAAACTTGAATTGAATATACACTGAAAAGAGGAAAATAAGGCAACTTTCTGAGGACAGCAGAAGGGAGTGAGAAACAAATTCAGTGAAGCTGATACAGCCGAGATGACCAAAGGTATTGCTCTGGCATGTGACAACATGACATGGAGTACTTCGTATAGCTTTGCATTTGTATGCAACGAAGCAACAAGTCATGGAGCTGTCTTTGAACTCAAGGTTTTCTTTGGAACACAGCACTTGAAAAAGTTTCTCAAAGTATTCATAAAAATTAAGTTAAATGCAAAGTCAAATTAAAATTAAGCAATATGGTTAATTGACACAAATAAAATACTGATGGACTTTACCGAGTAATCTTACAACTCAGTTCAATAAACATTTTCAGTAAACAGAACCAACAAATGATATTAAAAAAATTGGAGAACTTGATCTACCAAGATTACCTGCAGCAGACACAAAGTCAGATTCAAAGCTATGCATCTCTGTGAGGAACACAATGAACAGAAGAAAACTCTAGCTAAGCAGGCATAGAGCATGAAAATGTAAAAATGTAAGGCCATGGGTAGGCCATTCCGCCCCAGAACTTACTCCATCGTTCTGGTGGGTCAAGCTGATCTGTATCTTAACTGAATCTAACTATCTGGACATCTATCCTTGCTCTAGAATACCTAATAATTTCAGTTTTGAAATTTCTATTAGCTTAAACTCAACAGCATTTTGGGGAAAAGATTTACATTGCCTTTCATGTGAACAAAGTGCTTCCACACATTGCCATTGAACAGTCTGGTTTTAATTGTAGATTATTTCTACCTCACTTCTGGTACCCCCACAGAACTACCTATCCTTTGTCCCTCTGGTCAATTCCTTTCTTTATTTTACAAAAGACTACTCCTTATCTTCCATAATATGTAAATAAAAACTGGATGCTGGAAATATGAGGAGAGAATGTGATGAGAGGCCTTTGCCCTGAAACAATAACTCTGTTTCCTTCTGTACAAATACTGCCTGACTTGCTGAATATCATAAGCAATTCCTGTTTTCACTGCAAATTTCCAGAATCCATGGGATTTTGTTTTTACCTTAATCATTTCATGGAAGCTATCAATTTTCCTTCCTGACTGGAAGGAGCAGCAAGTTATTCTTTGCATCAAATTATTCCTTATCTTTTGTTGTCACTCTTCACTCCGATTCACGCTTTTCGTCCTGTACCAACATAAATTGTTGCTTGAAGCTCCACCAAATTTCTGCTTGCTACTTAAAGGGATACTGTTGACATCAGGCTGTTGATCTGGAAAATGTTCCTGATGGTAGGGACGGACAGAAAGCTACCCTATAAAAGATGGTAAAACGGAATGAAGAGTTTGATAATAAACACTTTATTAGAAATCCCTTTGCAGATTGAAACAGAATTAGTGTCAAATTTTTTGTACGCTGTCACTGGAGGAAATAGATTTTGTAGTCTGAAGTAAATGGGATCAGAAAATCGGCACAGTTTGCCAGCTCATGAACAGATTACTCCAAATAAAGACATTCATTTAACACACTAAAGTGCACAGACCCTGCCACACAGCTGATAACCATTCCATAGACAGAGGAGATTCTGCAATTGCTGGAGATCTTGAGTAGCACACACAAAACGCTGGAGAAACTCAGCAGGTCAGGCAGCATCAATGGAGGGGAAATAAACAGTTGACAATTTCACAACCATTAAACCATTTCACAAGCCTCCTCACCACTTACACAGTCCTCTATAGAAACAATAATATACAGTATTGAAATAGTAATCAAATGATAAGAGCATACTCTCTCAGTTTCCTAGTAGTAACACCAAGTGAAAGCAACTTGAATTTGTTTCGCTATTTGGTGTTGCCATGTCTATTGATTTAAAAATTAAAAAGACAAACAAGAAATGTAATGTTTTATTTCTTTTAAAACACAAGAGTGAGAACTGAGTTCTCAGACCAAAGAATGGAATTGCAGGACCTGTAGAAAAGAATAGACAGTAGAAGAAAAGTTGTTCCAATGAAAACCTATGCTTGAAATTTTAGCAACACACATCAAAGTTGCTGGTGAACACAGCAGCATCTCTAGGAAGAGGTACAGTCGACGTTTCAGGCCGAGACCCTTCGTCAGGACTAACTGAAGGAAGAGTTAGTAAGAAATTTGAAAGTGGGAGGGGGAGGGGGAGATCCAAAATGATAGGAGAAGACAGGAGGGGGAGGGATGGAGTCAAGAGCTGGACAGGTGATTGGCAAAAGGAATATGAGAGGATCATGGGACAGGAGGTCCGGGAAGAAAGACAAGGGGGCGGGGGGGGAAACCCAGAGGATGGGCAAGGGGTATAGTCAGAGGGACAGAGGGAGAAAAAGGAGAGAGAGAAAAAGAACGTGTGTGTATAAATAAATAACGGATGGGGTACGAGGGGGAGGTGGGGCATTAGCGGAAGTTAGAGAAGTTAATGTTCATGCCATCAGGTTGGAGGCTACCCAGATGGAATATAAGGTGTTGTTCCTCCAACCTGAGTGTGGCTTCATCTTTACAGTAGAGGAGGCCGTGGATAGACATATCAGAATGGGAATGGGATGTGGAATTAAAAGAGTGGCCACACATTCTCTTTGCCCATCCTCTGGGTTTTTCCGCCCCTCTCCTTTTTCCTTCTCCCTGGGCCTCCGGTCCCATGATCCTCTCATTTCCCTTTTTCCAATCACTTGTCCAGCTCTTGGCTCCATCCCTCCCCCTACTGTCTTCTCCTATCATTTTGTATCTCCCCCTCCCCCTCCCACTTTCAAATCTCTTACTAACTCTTCCTTCAATTAGTCCTGACGAAGGGTCTCGGCCTGAAACATCGACTGTACCTCTTCCTAGAGATGCTGCCTGGCCTGCTGCGTTCACCAGCAACTTTGATGTGTGTTGCTTCCATCTTATTCTTATACTTTGTACTTTATTGTCGCCAAACAATTGATACTAGAACATACAATCATCACAGCGATATTTGATTCTATGCTTCACGTTCCCTGGAGTACAAATCGATAGTCAATATTAAAAATTTAAATTATATATCATAAATAGAAAATAGAAAAGAGAAAGTAAGGTAGTGCAAAAAAAAACCGAGAGGCTGGTCCGGATATTTGGAGGGTATGGCCCAGATCCGGGTCAGGATCCGTTCAGCAGTCTTATCACAGTTGGAAAGAAGCTGTTCCTAAATCTGGCTGTATGAGTCTTGAAGCTCCTGAGCCTTCTCCCAGAGGGAAGAGGGACGAAAAGTGTGTTGGCTGGGTGGGTTGTGTCCTTGATTATCCTGGCAGCACTGCTCCGACAGCGTGCGGTGTAAAGTGAGTCCACGGACGGAAGATTTGTTTGTGTGATGATCAGCCTGTTGTCTATTCTTTTTATCTTCAATAGCTCCAAGATTGTGGATGTACACTAGAGTGTGAAGACTTAGCATAGATTTCTGGCATTGAATGTTGTTTTCACTTGTATATTTTTACTAAGGGTTCTACCAATTTCCCAGGACAACGTTTTATATGAGGAGGAGAGGAAAACCCTCCAGATTCATATCACATAGTGAAAGTTTGTCTCTTGATAAATAATAGAGCAATTTTGGAAAAAACATGAGAAGGCCAAAGGGTCCATGGTTCATGTCAACATCTGCAAAGAGCATCCGTAATCAAGGACCCCCACCATTAAGGCCATGCTCTGTTCTCACAGCTGTGATTGGAAAGGAGGTACAGGAGCCTTACGTCTCACACTGCCAGGTTCAGGAACAGTCATTACCCCTCAGCTTTCAGGCTCCTGAACCAATATGGACAGTTCACTCAATACAACACTGAAGTGATTCCTGAACACAACCCATGGGCTCACTTTCAAAGACTCTACAACTCATATTCTCAGTATTTATTTATTTGTTTGTTTATTATTTGTTTTCTTCTAGTATTTGCATAATTTGTCTTCTTTAGCACACTGATTACTTGTCAGACTTTGTGTGTAGTTTTTCTGTGATTCTATTGTATTTCTTTGTTCTACTGTGAATATCTGCAAGAAAATGAATCTCAGGGTTGTATTTGGTGACATCTACGTACTTTGATAATAAATTTACTTTGAACTTTGAAAGAGAAGACAGAGCAGAGAGCAAACCACACTAAAATCTGATTAAGAGGGTACATCATTGAAAAAGCATGAACAAAGACCTTTTTAAATACTTAAGTAATTTTAGGATTGACTGTTGTATCATCCTTGATTCAGTCTACGATAGATAGTTCAAAAAAGTGCAATGATTAACCTGATGCCTGTTTAACATAATGCTTTGACTGCTGCAGTTTAATCAGAAGATAGGACAGTAAATAACCTTCTAAACTTGGATTAACTGGTCTGATTTATATATTTTCCTCCAGAAGACAATGTATGAACATACTATGAAAAATCTGAAGACAGTTTCATTGCTTGTAATTAAAGACTGTGGAGCGATAATGTGGGGATTTGTAGATCCTTTCCTATATTACTGATTTGCCCCACAGTAACATTGAAATTAAATTAAAAATGAACCACTTTTTGAAAAAAAAATAAGAAGGTTACCTTGTCATGTTTATCGCATGTCGCTGCTGAAGGATTATGCCACCGATCTGGATGTGCCAAATGTAGGTAATTTACTTCCATTTTCCCATTAATTCAGGCCCACCTGTGATGAAGAGATGACTAAATTGGTACATCGGTTTTAATTAGATCTCTTGCTGCCTAGACGAAGTGTAGATTACACGGTGGTATTTGTCGCTGATGTGAGCTTATCGTATAAGTGCGCTTCAAAAGTACTGTACATGAATGATGTTGATTAAGAATATTATCATAACTCATCAGAACAAATACAAAACCACGTTTCTTTACCTGTCTGATATCCTAAAATGTGGATGATATCAGAGGCCCATGTTATAGAAAATACTGTTTTTTAAAGATTCTATGTTTATTAAGTAAAATAATCCAGTCACTGCAACAGCTACAAATGTATAAAATAATATCGTTTGATCCATTGCTGCTCTAACATTTGTGAAGCTGTGAAATTATACTTGCTCATGGACTGTTTGTCCCATTCCCATCAGGGAGGAGGCTACATAGCATCCACGTCAGGACCCACAGATTCAAAAGCAGTTACTTTCTCCAAGCAGTAAGGCTGATCAACACCTCTACCCATTAACACCCCCAATATGACCCCCACCACCACAACTTTATCACTTCCTGTCAGAGTCACCTTCTAGGGCAACTTTATGTACATACAATCAATCTATGTATATAAGCTATCTTATGTATGTTTCTGCCTCCCTCCCACCTTTTAAATTTACTCATCTTTTTTTCTCCAGTCCTGCTGAAGAGTCTCGGTCCGAAACGTTGACTGTACTCTTTTCCATAGATGCTGCTTGTCCTGCTGAGTTCCTCCAGCATTTTGTGTGTGTTGCTCGGATTTCCAGCATCTGCAGATTTTCTCTTGTTGGTGAATGTATTTATATTTATTGTGCTTTTTGTTTATTATGATGTTCTTTATCTTCCTGTGTTTTTTTTGTGATGCGTCGGATCTGGAGTAACAATTACTTTGTTGTCCTTTACACTTGTGTACCGGAAATGACATTACACACTCTTGAATCTTGAATTTTGTAATATGTTTATGCATCCTTAAGCAGAAGTCTCTCAAGTCTTGCTGCACTTCTCAGTAAAGCTTTGCATTGCTCAGAAAAGCACAGAATAGGCCAAAGGTGCTCCTTCAGTACTCCATGATTACTCTGTGACTCCTCTGCAGTTGAAAGGACGAGAATTTATTGCTCTATAGAATCTGTGGTAAATATCTAAAAACCTGTTGAGATAAGTAATATTAAAAGATGATGATGAATTTATTTGGAAATGATGAATATATTATGTCAGTATCTGAAATAACTTTGCCCTACATCACTCGGGTCTAACCTCTGATATCAAAATAACCAGCCTTATCAAAAATTAATGATCCATATTACGTTAAACCTAGACGGCTGTCAGTGTGTTACTGCCAGCCATTCGGACATGTGGTTCATGTGATTCAGGTGAGGAACCAATCAATCTTGCTGATAGTGATGTCATACAAGTTTGTTATCTGGATTTGTCTTAAATACTAAATTTGCAAGAATCCTTTGGTAATGTGGACCATCACTGACAATTGTAGGAGAATGTAGGCCTGAGTATGACTGTGGAGTGAGCTCGATCAAAACTGTAAAGTGCAAGTGTAAACCTATTTGATTTAGTAATGAAACTCATTTTGATGTATTAGTAAAATTCATGCCCCATGTTAAAGTTCACGCTTTTCTCTACACAACTAGAGTCAGAAGTGCTGGATTGTCTGCCATTTGTATATCTTACGAATTTGATTTCTCCTGGCAAGTTGTTCCTTTTTTCTGCTAACGCCTGCTTAAGTTTGCTTCACAGAAAATCTACGTCATGGAAAATGGATTACAGTGCACTTTGTTTGAATGGTACCTGATGGAAAATTTAATTTGTCTGAGGTAAATTGTTCTTGCAGTACTTCTGTGTGAAATTACAAAGATCACAAAGTGGGCTAAAGGCTTCCATTTGATATTTTCCTGGCACTGGGTAAACACCCAATGACATCAGTATTTCTATAATGGAAGGAAGTCAGTGGTGGGATTGTTTCGCAGAGGGCAGTGACACAGCCAGGGGTGCTGGTGGTGGAGGCAGATACATTAGGGACATTTAAGAGTCTCTTAGATAGGCACATGAGTAAACGGACAATGGGGGGCTATGGGGGAGAGAAAGGTTAGGTTGATCTTTGAGTAGGTTAAAAGGTTGGCACAACATTGCGAGCTGAAGGGTCTATACTGTTCTATGTTCTTTTCATTTATTTAGAGATACAGTATGTTAACAGGCTCTTCTGGCCCAACAAGACCGTGCCTCCGAATTACACCTGTGTGACTAATTAACCTACTAACCTGTATGTTTTGGAATATGGGAGGAAACTGGAGCACCTGGAGGAAACCCACGCAGACATAGGGAGAACATATAAAAATCCTTACAGATAGCAGTGGAATTGAACCCAGGTTGTTTCAAAAGCATTACACTAACCGCTATGCCCCCACAGTGCACGCCCCGAAGTGATTAGCTTTAATTATCACATGTACAGTGAAACATTGAACTATTCAGCAAAACGTGTTCATTTGCGCCAAATCAAACCGGTGAGAACTGCACTGAGGGCAGCCCACAGGTGTGGTCACCCTTCTGGTGCCCACGTATATGCCTCAACTTTCTAATCCTAACCCATCTGTCTTTGGAATGTGGGAGGAAACCTATGCTGTCACGGGAAGAATGTACAAGCTCCTTATAGACAGAGGCGGGAATCGAACTCTGGTCAGTGATCACTGGGGATTGTACCAGTTGCTATGTTACCTTGCTGCCCCATAGACGTTTCTTCCTGTACCAACATAAATTGGTGCTCAAAGCTCCACAAAATTTCTGCATGCTATTTAAACGGACAGTGTTGACAGCAGGATGTTGATCTGGAAAATAATCCTGATGTTAGTTTGTTTATCCTTCCAGTGAATTTGGAGGATTTCTTCGAGGTGATTTTGGCGTCTATCTGCCTGAAGAAAGTCCTGCTGCTTGCTGAACTGGTGGCTAAACTTTGACAGTGGCCGAGAAGGTCTCCACAACCCTAAAGGCTTTGACTCAGGATCAATTCAAAGTCTTGTTGTTGGATCTGAGAGTGTGAGGCGCAAACGCATAAAGCACGTGGACAATAGTTAGGTTTTTTAGGGCAGCCAACTGTTTTAATTTAGCTGTAATGAGGCAATTCAAATGGAGGGTTTAGGATGGACTCCTGCGTGTGATGGTCTCAGTAGTTGTACAGATATTGCAATAGTGGCAAAGTGGTATCACCCAGCAGTAACCACGCATTGGTTTTGGTTTCGTAAATGCACATTAGGAGAGACATAATTAAATTATATTGATCAAGGCCAGAATACTGGCTGGTTGGCTCCTCAAAGAGAAAGGAAAACCTAACTAGGTCTGTTTGTCATGCACAGTCATAAACACAAGAGATTCCGCAAATGCTGAAATTCCACAGTAACACACACAAAATGCGGAGGGACTCAACAGGTAAAGCAGCATCTATGGAGAGAAATAAAGAGTCGGAGCTTCCAGCCGAGACCAAGGATCTGAGGTGCTCCAGCATTTTGAATGTGTTACTTTGTTATGATGCTATGGGACAATGAGTCACCATATCAAAGCACCCAGAGCAAACTCTGGGCTTCAGCAGATTGCTTTATCAGAGATTCTCATTGTTGATGTAAACTGGGTTGACAAGCCCTCATGAGCCCTACCATAGCTTGATCCACTACACTCACATAGGGGAGACTTAGCCATTAGACACAGGGTAACTTTCCATGCACTGAATGGGCAGGTGAAAGCTTTGTCAGAGGCTCCCTTCCGTACCCCTGTCCCTGTCAATCATTCCATGCCTCTCACTCACTTCTTGTTTGCAATAGGATGCTGAAAAAAAATTGCTGCACATCTCTGAGGTATTAAGGGCCTGATTGATTTCCTTCACCTTGAGGCCATTGAGGAACGTTGAACATAATTGTCTTATTTCCCAGGGAGACTCTCTGGGTCTGAAACAGTTCTCGCACAGTTATTCAAAGTAGAAAGAACCACTCTACTTTGGGAGACATGATGGTGGCTGTTATGGCTACAAAGTGAAGGAAATCAATCAGGCCCTTAGAAAACCAGGAAACCTAACAACAAGAAGGAATCCGTGGCTACCACTCATCTCCCCGTTATTTCCACTGTTTTTGGAAAGGTCACCAGGATCCTGAAGAAATGCTGGATTAATACCATCTGCAAACTCATAAGGAAGCTCAAATCACAGCTTACGCGGGTCAAAGGTGAGCTGGGACTCAGGGTGTCTGGCGTTTGCAGGATTCTCTGTGAATGAAGAGCAACGTGTATCGGCCAGACTGGGCGGACGGTGGAAACCTGCATCAAGGAGCACAGGAGATGTACCCATTTGGGGTACCCGGAGAAATCAGCATTCTCAATGGCTTCGGTGACACAAAACTACTGTACCGCACCAATGGCTTTTGGGTCCACCCAGTAAAGGAAGCCATTGAAATAATGCTAGAGGAAAAGAATTTTGACAAAGATGAAGGTTTCACTCTAAGTAGGAACTGAAATTGGATTGTAAGCAAGATGGGAGAGTGGAAATCTGTTTGGATGAGGACTAATCAATCAGGAGGGATGGACAACGGGGGTTTAAATACCACGGGACTAGACATGTCCGGGCATCATCCCTGATGAAGGTGGCGGAGTTTGTCATTGAAACGTTGGTTATAATCAATATCTATAACTGGCTGGAAGCCTGAGAAGAGATTATTCATATTTTCAGCTATTCACACTTATGAAAGGATAAAATAGTGTTAAATACAAGCTACACACATAAAAGTTGCTGGTGAACGCAGCAGGCCAGGCAGCATCTCTAGGAAGAGGTGCAGTCGACGTTTCAGGCCGAGACCCTTCGTCAGGACTAACTGAAGGGATTTGAAAGTTGGAGGGGGAGGGGGAGATCCAAAACGATAGGAGAAGACAGGAGGGAGAGGGATGGAGCCAAGAGCTGGACAGGTGATTGGCAAAAGGGATACGAGAGGATCATGGGACAGGAGGTCCGGGAAGAAAGACAAGGGGGGGGGGACCCAGAGGATGGGCAAGGGGTATATTCAGAGGGACAGAGGGAGAAAAAGGAGAGTGAGAGAAAGAATGTGCGTATAAAAATAAGTAACAGATGGGGTACGAGGGGGAGGTGGGGCATTAGCGGAAGTTAGAGAAGTCGATGTTCATGCCATCAGGTTGGAGGCTACCCAGATGGAATATAAGGTATTGTTCCTCTAGCCTGAGTGTGGCTTCATCTTTACAGTAGAGGAGGCCGTGGATAGACATGTCAGAATGGGAATGGGATGTGGAATTAAAATGTGTGGCCACTGGGAGATCCTGCTTTCTCTGGCGGACAGAGAGTAGGTGTTCAGCAAAACCATCTCCCAGTCTGCGTCGGGTCTCGCCAATATATAAAAGGCTGTTTGGTGCTTTCCTGTGCAGATCTTTGCCAAACCTTTGCAGAAGTTTGTTTTCAACTTCTAACTGACCTTGCAGCAATCACTTCTGCACACTTTTCAAATAAATGTGAAATATAGATAGATAAGTAATGTGGTTCAAAATCAATGATTTTTTTTGCGTACTAGCTCCTGCATTAAAATCTCTCAGCCTATCTGATATGGCTGTAATTACCTTCAACCAAAATTTATTCTTTTGAGTGAATTTTCTTTCCATGAGCATATTTCCCATAATATTTACTGAGATGTTCACCCACAACAGGACGGTCCTTTCTTTTATACAAAGCATATTTAATGATTATTATCTATAAACACTGAGATTTCAATTTCCTTTGTGCAATCATCCAGGGGCAGCAGCCACACTATGTTATCTTTATTGCTAATGTACTTATTCACATGAATCTTTTTATGATGCTTCACAGTCCAGTTCCCAGCATTCCATTAGAATAACCAATCAAATATACATTCAGTGTCCCTGCGCTCTGTTAGAATAACCAATCAAATACGACATATTTTTATGCACACTTTTATCTTCTCTTTTTATATACATTTAATTTGAAATGCAATTTTCATTTAAACTTATTTTGATACTCTTATAAAGCATAAGGATGAGTGCTGTGCAAACACATGCAACGATTAGTCAGGCTTATCTTCAAATAGAATCATAGGTCAGATGAATTTGTGGCTGAGGCACGGGTGCAGGAGGTATTGACATAGGCTCTTGGTCCATTTGGGTCTCTACTGAGGTAGAAACGATCTACGATTGCACTTGAAGCAGAGAAGGGCAAATATCCTTGAAGGGAAATTTGCTAGTGTTACAGGAAAGTGTTTAAAATAGATTGCCAGGGGAATACAGTGTACACACAAAATGCTGGAGGAACACAGCAGGTCAGGCAGCATCTATGGAAAAGAGTAAACAGTCGATGTTTTGGGCCGAGACCTTTAATCAGGACATGATGAAGGGTCTCGATCTGAAACATTGACTGTTCACTCTTTTCCATGGATGCTGCCTGGCCTGCTGAGTTCCTTCAGCATTTTGTGTGTGTTGCTTGGATTTCCAGCATCTGCAGATTTTCTCATGTTTGTGGTTGGATTACTGCTCTGCAGATCTTCCCTTGTTTTAGATTATCATGGGGCTGGGATTAGTTAGGGAAGTGGGCCAAAGAATGGCAAATGGAGTTCAATCTGTTAAATATGAGGTGATGCATTTTGCAGAACGTGGAATTTATACAGTAGGGCATTAAGGAGTGTCATGGAACAGAGGGACCTCGGAATACAAGTACATCGTTTATTGAAAGCAGCGCTGCAGGTAGACAGGGTTCTGAAACATGCTGGCCTTCATCAGTCAGGGCATTGATTATATGAGTTAAGATATTATGTTGAAGTTGTCTAAGTCAATGGTGAGGCCACATTTGGAGTATTGTGTACAGTTTTGGTAATCTTGTAGGAATGATGTGGAAAGAGTGCAGAAAAGATGTACAAGGATGTTGCCAGGACTAGAGAGCCTGAGTTATAGGGAGAGATTGGCTAAGCTTAGACTTTATCTCTCAGAGCATAGGAAAATGAGGGGTGACCTTATAATGGTCTATAAAATTATGAGAGGCGTAGATAAGGTGGATTTTAGCAGTCTTGTCACTAGTGTAGGGGAGTTCAAAACTAGGGGGTATAGCTTTAGGGTGAGAGCTTTAAAAGGGCTAGAGGGACAACTTTTTCACACACAGAGTGGTGAATATATGGAAAGCGGTTGAGGAAGATACAATAGTATCATTCAAGAAGCTCTTGGACAGGTACTCTTAGGGTTATGGACTGAATGCAGGAAATTGGGACCGAATATGTCAGCATCATGGTCAGCATGGACTCATAAGGGGGAAAGGCTTGTCTCCACACTTTATTGCTCTGTTTAGAGATGAGTAGTACTTATCCTCAAATCGTCACCAGATTACACTATAGATGCATTTCCCTAGATAGATGTAATGGAGTGGATGTTGATCTTTCCGGCATTTAACACCTGCAGACTAGCTTTGCTAAAACTTTTTTTTTCAAATTCCATCTTCAATAGAAATCTAAATTACTTGTTACCGGTAACCAGTTGACTTGTAAAATGATATTGTATCAATTCTGTGTGGATAATCAGGATGAAAATGATGAATTTCATCTTATGGCATTGCTAAGAGTTCTTATTCCCTGAACACTGTTGTTTTAAATCTCTTCATAGAACCAAGTTTTAAAAACAACAGCTAACATATGTTAGATAATCTTACCCTTGAAATATGGTGTTAGTCTTTACTTCACAGCCAACTGAGAGAGAGCAATGTCTTGGAAGCCAATCTTAAACACAAGAAAGTCTGCAGATGCTGGAAATCCAAAGCAACACAAACAAAATGCTGGAGGAACTTGACAGATCAGGCAGCATCTATGGAAATGAATAAACAGTCACCATGACAGCTAAATATAATAAGCAAATTTTAAAATGGACAATTTTAAGTCTGTTGAAATAAATATTAATATTGTGCTGTATAGTGATGTAGGTCCATTCCCCAATATCTCATTCAATTTATCTTGAATATTTTTCAGAGCATCAGAACAAAGCTATTTCCTCAAAGTGAGAGCTGAAATATCGCAGCGCCTGGGAAATCTTTTGCACTTTCAAGTTATTTGTCACAAAATTATAGGCCTGTTTACAGGACCTTTTAAACACACAATCGATTCTGCAGGCACTGGAAATCTTGAGCAACACCCACTCAAAATGCTGGAGGAACTCAGGAGGTCAGGCAGCATCTATGGAGGGGAATAAACAGTTGACGTTTCGGGCAGAGAGTCCTGCTGAAGAATCTCGGGCCAGAACACTGACTGTTTATTTCCCTCCATAGATGCTGCCTGGCCTGCTGAGTTCCCCCAGCATTTCGTCTATGTTACATTTAATGTGGTTTTTGATAACTGACACTTCTGTAGCTTATTAACAAGTGTAGTTATTTTGCTTCTGTAAAGTCCTGTCAACAAGTGTGCTATTGATCTAAGTTGTAGTGACTTCGTTATCTCTACAACAGGTTTTTCCAGGGTGGAACATCTTATTGTTTGTTTTATGTTCCAGCTTTGGAAATTGGCACTTGCACTTTAAGGTATGTTTGATGCTGCTCCTGTTACGTTGCTCATTGAGCTTGGATTGCTAAATTGGCTCACTGATAGTGACAGAGTGAGAATAATGGCCAAGTGTACAGATCACAGTCTTACTGTATTGAGAGGCTCATAGTACCTCACGAGTTCAGACGACCGAGCTGCTGAATACATCTCAAGCTTATACTGTTGTGGTAAAGACATAAAATACAATAAAGATTTTAGTTGTGAAACCGGGACTTTCACTATATCTACAGAGGTCATTAATGACAAGTCTGATAAGAATAGATATCAAGTAGATCAATAAGAAAAATTTTGTTACGTTTAACACACATCCTGATTCTCTAACTACCTTTCCTTCAAACTTCATAACAATATAGTGAATGAATCATTTTGGTGATAGACATTGAAGAGCCTTAACTTGAATACTTGGTCAGGTCACTCGTCTGAGTGCTGCTGGTACCATGTAACCCAGCACTACCTGTTGCATGGTCGGCGACGAAATCAGCTCCCCCACCAGGCTTGCCTGGTGAGTCGGGTGGCTAGACACCCTGCAGGATGAAAAACAAGACCTGTCAAAAGGTGGATGAACACTCTTGAAAGGGTTAACAGCCATCTAGCAAACACGTGCCGTGAAGCGCGGAAAGGGCATCCCTTACATCGAAGCTTGGTCTGGCCATTCACTGCAACAGAACTCTCCCCAGCTGTCTTGGACCCCACCATGCCGCTGGATCCAGGAGGGGATGTCGAGAGGGTGGGTCTGGACATGTGCAACCCCCTACTCACCTAAAATCCATTCACGCACACGCTGTTCCTTTCTGAGGAGTGGGGTACCACCCCACTAACTGACTGAAAGGAACCATCATCATCCTATGGGATGGATAGCCAGAGGGAGTGACTTGGAAAGGAATAAAGAGTCAACGTTTCAGGCCAAGACCCTTCAAACAGTCCTGAAGCCGGGTCTCAGCCTGAAATGACGTCTTTTTATTCCTTTCTATAGATGCTGCTTGACCTGCTGAGTTCCTCCAGTATTTTGTGTGATAAGGATTTCCAGCACCTGCAGAATCTCTTGTGTTTGTAACCAGAATGCTTTCTATGTTCTTATTGTACTCCGTGTTTCTTCTACAGCTGAGAAAGGTGTTAATTGGAGAAGTTTTGAGAGAGAATTCCTGAGCTTGTAATGAAAGTAGTTTATTTTCATTCCAACTGCCTCACCTCTGCCCCTCTGACTCTCAACACAGATGCCCCTCAGGGCTGTGCCCTAAGCCCTCTCTACTCTCTGTGCCACCACCCACAGCTCCAATCTGCTGACAATACTAAATTGATTGGCCTTATCTCTAATAATAATGAGGCAACCTACAGAGAAGAAATCATCACCTTGACGCAGTGGTGTCAAGAAAACAACCTCTCCCTCAATGTTGCAAAAACAAAGGAGCTGTTTGTGGACTACAGGAGGAATGGAGACAGGCTAACCCCTATTGACATCAATGGATCTGGGTTTGAGAGGGTGAACAGCTTTAAGTTCCTCAGCATAAACATCACTGAGGATCTCACATGGTTTGTACTTAGCGGCCGTGTAGTTAAAAAGCTACAGCAGTGCCCCTTTCACCTCAGACGGTTGAAGAAGTTTGGTATGGGCCCCCAAATTCTAAGAACTTTCTTTTGGGGCACAATTGAGAGCATCTTGACTGGCTGCTTCCCTGCCTGGACAGCTTCTTCCACCAGGACATCAGACGGATTAATTCACGCTGATACAATTGTATTTCTATGCTATATTGACTGTCCTGTTGTACATACTATTTATTACAAAATACTATGAATTGCATGTGGTAACTTCTACCTTGAAAAAGGCACACTTGACAATTTCATAGCCAAAGAAACATCTTTATCTCGAACGTCAAAACCGATATGTATATATAGAGGCTTTCACAACCCGTACGTCATGGCAGGAACACTATATACAAAGCACACCGGAAGTAAAAAGAACTGGAGTAAAACACCACCATTATCCTAATTAGTATTAAATTACTTTTAATAATGCTCACATTACAAGATTTCACATTGCACATTTCTTCTTCTTCGGCTGTCCATCGATTCCGATGTTGACTGTGCTGAGAGTTTAGTCTCTGCAGGCACATTTATGGGCCACAAGACCAGCATTGGATCAATGCTGTCTCCCACATCGGTTGCATTTGTGATTTGACTGGTCTAGCACCAAATATCTGCGTTCATGACCTGCTTCATATTTCTTCTGTCTTTTCTCCTCAATAGCTGGGATTGATTTCTTGACAATGCAGTGCCAACTTCTTCTGTCCAAAGCACCTTTCTCCCGGGTGTTGACGCTCATGTCAGTGTTCTTCATATTACATCTCCATCTAAATGTGCAAAGTCCCTACGAAGAACATTGCACATTTAGATGGAGATGTAACATAAAGATTTTTACTCCTCGTGTATGTGAAGGATGTAAGAAATAAAGTCAATTCAATTGAATTCAATCAGTTGGATAATTCTGTAAATACCCAGACTGCCTGGACAATCTGGCCTCACCCTATCACCCTACTCCATTTGTTCATTCCATCATCTCCCTACCCTCCGTGCAACTTTAAACTTAAACACAAAATACTCTGCAGATGCTGGGGTCAAAGCAACACTCACAACACGCTGGAGGAACTCAGCAGGTCGGGCAGCATCCATGGAAACGATCAGTCAATGTTTCGGGCCGGAACCCTTCGTCAGGACTGAAGAGGGAGAGGGCAGGGGCCCTATAAAGAAGGTGGGGGGAGGGTGGGAAGGAGAAGGCTGGTAGGTTTCAGGTGAAAAACCAGTAAGAGGAAAGACAAGCAACACACATCAAAGTTGCTGGTGAACGCAGCAGGCCAGGCAGCATCTCTAGGAAGAGGTATAGTCGACGTTTCGGGCCGAGACCCTTCATCAGGTCTAACTGAAGGAAGAGCTAGTAAGAGATTTGAAAGTGGGAGGGGGGGGGCAGAGATCCAAAATGATAGGAGAAGAGTCAAAATGTGGTCGAAAAGTTGAGGAGCCGAAGAAATTACAGATGGGGAGCAGTGAGAGCACTGAACCCCCGTCGAAGAGAAGATTTAAACTTCTTCAGTGTAGGCATCATGGAAGAGGCTTCGCAGAGGAAAGATAAAGGGGTGGGGGAGGGGAAGCAGGGAGGGGATAGGCAGGAAAGGTGAAGAAAGAATAGGGGAAAGCACAATGAGTAGTAGAAGGAGTTGGAATCATGAGGGAGGTGATAGGCAGCTGGGGAAGGGGCAGAGTGAAACCGGAATAGGTGAAGGGAGGGGGAGGAAATTACCGGAAGTTGGAGAATTCAATGTTCATACCCAGGGGCTGGAGACTACCCAGGCGGTGTATGAGGTGTTACTCCTGCCTACTACCTCCATCATGGTTCCGCCTCCTCTACTACCCATTGTGCGGTCCCCTATTCCTTCTTTACCTTTCCTGCCTATCCCCTCCCCCACCCCTTTATCTTTCGCCTTACTGGTTTTTCACCTGGAACCTACCAGCCTTCTCCTTCCCACTCTCCCCCCACCTTCTTTATAGGGTCTCTGCCCCTTCCCCGCTTCTGTCCTGACGAAGGGTTCCGGCCCGAAACGTTGATTGATCATTTCCATGGATGCTGCCCGACCTGCTGAGTTCCTCCAGCGTGTTGTGAGTGTTAACTCAAAACTTAAATGGTTTTCCACTTTTCCAGATCTGATGAAACAACTTTGATTAGAAACTTTAACTCTGCTTCTCTTTCCGCACATGGTGTTTGACTTGCAGAGTGTTACTAAGATCTTATGTTTTTGTTATAAGGTGGAGACTTTGCTTTACCATGAGCCAATCTAGTTCAGCAAAACCTAGGGTGATGGATGAGTTGTTGTAGTGGAGATGGGGGCATAAGGGCTCTGCATGGTCTCAAGGTTACAGTCGCACTTTGGAAATCCAAATCCAGATTTAATCAAATATCAACGGCAGATGAGTGAAAGGGAGCCAAGTCAGGTGATGTATTAGAGGCGGTAAAAGATACACTTGGTGATGAAACAAGTATGAGATCCAAAAGTCAACTTGGAATCAAATGTGACCCAATTTCATTTCAGTTTCAGTCAGGGAATTAGAGTACAATATTTTATGAGTGAACAGATTGAGATACAGATTGAAAGTGATGGCGTTTGGCCTTCAGAATTTCAGTTGGTGGAAATTTTGCTCACCCTGTGCTGGATGTCAGGCATACAGCCTGAAAATTAGAGACTTTGAAGGGCTCATGTGAGTAGTTGGCCAGTTATTTGATATTTCAAAACGTTGTCCAAATCCTCTTTAAATTTCCTCTAATGATCTAGCCTCTCCATCCCCCTGGGCTTTCAGAATTTCTCCACACTCTGTAAGAGTATAACCATACCTCCTTGTTCAAGACTATCTCAGATATCAGTGCAAACATCTCAACTACCCTGTCAAGTTCCCTCAGAATATTATATGTTTCAACAAGATTCTTAACTAACTGAATTGAAAACTTCCCAGCTGCCACGGTGATCTTTGAACTTATGTCTCCAGATCTAAGTGGCTATAGAACTGTTCTCATTCCTCTGAGATGTGACTGAGAAGCTTGGAGCCATGATTAGTATGCAATGAGCGTATGAACTGTACTTATTATTGATAGAGTTCATTGGCAGAAGAGTGATCGTGTAGTGATCAGTTGGGATTATGAAGGAGTTTGTAAAAAGATTGTCTTTAAAGATGTATTCACTGACCTTTATCCCTTGTGTGGATTAACTACACTTCCTGCTATGCTGCCTTTCAGACATTTGCCTTAACTCTCCAGAGTTTCTGTTGCCAAAGGTGTGAGGAAGGTACGTCTTTTATTGTTGATGGCGACTGGAGATTAAGTTAATGCATTTCCAATCAAATAATTTGAGAAAAAAATGTTGCCAAAGTACTATGTTTGATCAAATAGCTTTACAGGAATAATTTTACAGCCCCTCTGCTTGAGCTGTAGGATAGCTTTAGGTGATCTATCTCTGCTGTGTTATCCACTCGTAGGATGTAGTTCAAATGCAAAATTAAATACCTGTGAGGATTTAGTGATGGTTTTCACCCAGAGGTGACTGAAGGTCATGTAGCATCATCAAAAAAAAAGTTCTGGGTGAGTGGGCAAAATCCTGAAAATGTTACCTTAATTCATAGTCCTCAGGTGCAGTGTAAAACCTATCTTGGCCCTTATTTCACAAAATAATGCCTCTACATTGTAAGCTGCAGAGAAATTTCAGTACTCCTGATGGCTAACAGTCTGTTATCAGCTGTCATCTATACCCTTGAGACTCTTTGACTAGTCACTGTTTGCCGCAGAGGGTACATTCAGTATCATTAAAATGTGATGTGTGCACACATCCTTTTCTTTAAAGAGCTCAGTGCTGACGAAAGTTCATGGTTCAAAACGTATCCCATTACCTTGTCTGGCAATACATCACTGTTCACTGGAGGGTTCCCTCTGTAGCTGGCAACATACGGGTCAACTAAATCCATCATAATTGTTGTTAAGTCATTATTAGCTGATTTTGTATTCCTGAAAGATATTTGTCAGGTCATAACTAGCTGATTGTGTGTACCCCACCGTGACAGGCAAATGAGATGGTCAGTAGTGCGGACAAGGAAAGTGATAGTGGTAAATGCATCCTATATAGAAGCAGCAGTGGTTAAATTCTAACAGTTAAAAGATTACATTTTTATCTTGCTGTAATAACAGGAACGGAAGCCGAATGATGTATAATTGTGTGATTTCTATTGTTAGGCATGAAAATGTGACAGCCAGTTTGCACATGCAAAGGTCCTACAAATGGAAATGTTAACAGATTTCCTACAAATTTCCCACAAATGGAAATTTTAGCTGAATGAAAGAGCTGGTTTAAATAATATCATTTCCAGACCAAATAGCATTCTGGAGCTTAAAGGCTTGGTTTGATGTCTGATGTTAAAGGTTATGTTTTTGTGATGCCTCTTTCTCTAGATGATTGACTTCTTAGTACTCTGTGTTTTC
Source organism: Mobula hypostoma (assembly GCF_963921235.1). Classification (NCBI taxonomy): domain Eukaryota; kingdom Metazoa; phylum Chordata; class Chondrichthyes; order Myliobatiformes; family Myliobatidae; genus Mobula; species Mobula hypostoma. The sequence continues at coordinate 216,383,765 of NC_086097.1, read as the reverse complement.
AGACTTTCACCTGTACTTTAGTCCAGACCATGCTTTCAGATCTGAAGCCAACAAATTCATACAGATGGAGAATCGAATGATGGAAGAAAAGATGTCTCATCTACATTACCAATCATTGTCATATTTCATTTGATAATCTGTCCATCTTTAATTTATAGATTAGGTTAATCATGACAGTACTCCACACTACTATGATTAACTCAATGCCACGGCCACATTGGGCAATGGAAGAGAAAATAGTGAGATCAGATGGATCTTGTCAAATTATTTTCTTCTTTATGGTCAAAATCTCATTAGGCCTGGGTGATTCACCAAGAACTGACAAAATTTAAGCCACTTTGATGTATGGTCCCATGTACACTGTAAGTCATGAGTCAACATGTTATAATGCACTTTAAAGCATTACAGTTGGTTAAAGTTGATCATCTGGTTATTATTTAGTAGTTATGCTGAAATGATGTCAATTTTTATAGAAATATAAATTTAGTATCATTTGTCATGAACATGGGGAGGGAGGAGAGGGAAGTGGGCAATTGGTGTTTGAGGTAGTATTAATCTGAATTCCTTTCATGCCATTTCTACCTGGAAGCTGGCCAAACTGAGGGCTGAACGGGGAAGCCCATGCCGCAAAGTCTCAAACAGAGGCTGGTAATCAAGGATTCCAGAGGTCAATGTGGGGCTGGTGGTGGATGTGGAAGTTGATCGAGGTTATTGTGGGGGGGCTGGGAGGTGAAGGCAGCAGGAGACGACTGAAGATGATGGGAAGAGATATCTGATTGTGGAGGGAGGTACATCACACCAGATTTATCGTATACCGTTGGAAAGGCTCACTGCTTCTCCTAGGTGTTGCTGTAGATCTAATGGCTCTGGTGTTCCCTTAGCAACAGATACTTTCTCATTTTGGAAGTGTTAAATCTAAATCACTCAAAAATCTGACATATTATGCCTCATATACATAAAATAATTATTTACCATTGTGGATTTGCAATCTCATTCTAAAATGGAGTCTGACACACTTATGGTGGCTTAGGTTCCCTCTTTTAACAAGACAACCTTCCCCCCCACCCCACTTCACACTGCGCTACTTCAGATTCAGATTTATTTATTAATCTACATGTGCATTGAAACATAGAGTGGACTGTGTCGTTTGTGTTAACAACCAACACAACCTAAAGATGTAATGCAGGCAGATCCTTATCCAGAGCAGTTAAAATACCATCCCCCCCCACCCCTCTTGGGTCACAGTTATTTTCCTGGCTTTATTATCAAGGCAATATATCTGCAGATCTTCAGACATAAGGGATTAAAATATTAATTTATGAGAACATTCCTTATGGTTTGCTTATGTTCCCTTCATGTTAGAAGGTTGATTGGTGAAGTAATCACTGTTTGCAACTGCTTAATGAACTTGTCAAGACAAGTACAGGGAAAACACCTTCTTTGCTGGGAATATGCATCACAGATGTATAACAATCTTGGAGTCAGAACAAGGAGATTAAGGAATGAAATAGGTCAGTAATATTTCATTCAAACAATGAAGGAAAGCTGTTCTTTTACCCCAGAAGACTTGTAGTGCTAGGTCGGATGAATTTTTTAAGACTGAAATTTTCATTGTTTAGGGTATCCAGGAAGATGATAGGACGGATGTGTTGTTGGACACACCAGCCATAGAAGTGACCAGCGGAATAGGTTGGAGCACCTGGACAACCTGTTCCTTCCTTGTATTTTATCAATTTTTTTTTCTTTATCAGAAGCTTGGCTCTACTTAAACCTCCTTTGAACACAAAGTTGCCCCCACTGACCCACAGCAAGGCTTAAGCAATGTAGAGATATAGGCGAACAAAAGGCAGGGTTTCATGCATGCATGAGGCATTGACCAGCTCCGAATTGTCAGGCCTCCGGCACTGGCAGCAGCACCATGGTGTCTGAGACACAGGTGTTAATTTTCTACTGATCGTCGCAGATGAGAATCAGCTAAATTAATCACATGGCTGCAGTGAGAGGTCAAAAGTGGGGTACGTTGTGATTGGTGGCTCCTCAGATTTCATCATCATTTATAAGTCAGATGTATGTTGAACAATTCACCATTAGCTCAGATGGATGGATTAAGAGGCACATAATGAAGCTCCTTACCATCCAGCGGAGCGCCGATGAGTTGGTGACCCCAGATGCTGCAATCAACATCCATCTATTCCTGCACTGTCATTCTGTGTCTGCTTTATTTACACTCCAGGATACATTGCAATAACTCACCAGAGTTACTCCAATGACAGCTTCTCCTGTTACAGCTTCACCCCTCTAGAGAAGCAGGTTCATCAAAGGCTATAATGTTCGTCTGTAGGTCCTTTGCTTGGACAATTACCACTGCTTCATCAATCTTCAGCCAATATCTTGGAATTCCCTAACTTATAGAACCAGGAACCCATGGACAACAGCAGCTTGAGCTACCGTCCCGTCAGTCCAAATATCGAAGGTAACCGAGCACTGTCGCAAGAGCAATATTTTGCTCTCCAGTTACAGTTTCTCCCAGCTCTTAGGGTGCAGTATAATTGAAGATGGTTTATCTGAGTCAATATTTTTATGCTCCCTGAATTATCTTATTATAAAGGCATCAAAATGCTTAGACATTTTAAATTAAGAAAATCCCACCTCTGAGCAGAGGGAGACACTTTAGCATTAATTTTGGGAGCCTGAAATAGGAAAAGTGGATTTTATTACAACATTTCTAAGGCTTTTTATGGCTTTGGTCATGGCATATTTGGGGTATTGTGAGCAATTTTGAGTCTCATATATAAGAAACGAGAGGGTCCAGAGGAGGATTATGAGAATGATCCTAGGAATGAAAGGGTTAATGTAGAAGGAGTAAAATGACTTTAGGATTATATTTGCTGGAGCTTAGCAGAATGGGAGGGTGGGGGTGAGATCTGGGATCTCACCGAAAACTGTTGAATATTGAAAGGCCTAGATATAGTGTATGTGGAGAGGACATTTTCAACAGTGGAAGAGTTCTTGGACATACAGCATAACCTCAAGATAGAAGGACATACCTTTAGAACAGAGATGAGGAGGTACTTCTTTTGCCAAAGTGTGGTGAATTTCTGGAATTCATTGCCAAGTCATTCGGTATATTTAAAGGAGATGTTGATAGGTTCTTGATTAGTAAGCTTGTCAAAGTTTACAGATAGAAGGCAGGGAATGGGATTGAAAGGGAAACTAAGTCAGCCTTGACAGAATGACGGAGAAAACTCGATGGACCAAATAGCCTGATTCTGCTTCCATGTCTTAAGTCCCATAGTTAGGTTAGGCTAAAATGGGGCTGGACATAACTGCCCTGAGCTATAACAGATGTCTCTTAATGTTCAAGTGCTTGAAAGAGGAAAAGCTGTCAATGTCTAATTCCTATCACAGGAGTCCTGCTGGAAAGATGTGCACAGGATTAGGTTTGACTACAGTGTCCCAGAAGATCAACTCACTCGCTAATATTGACTGCCCAGGCAAGTAACGAATTGGCAGCTTGGATGAGATGCCAAAGGATCACTATTGTAGAACTGTTCTCTCATGCATGTTGCTGCATTAAGGTCAAAAGAAATTATAGGAAGCATTCAGGGAGGAAATTGAGCTAAAGGAAGGATTGGAAAATGAGAAATATGCTGACGTTTGCAAGGAAACATTCAGAACAATAGTTCAAGACATTTTCTGGTGACTATTTTAGCAGAGTTACAGCTGTTAAATGGACTCTGGTTTTACAAAGAAAAGCACTTGCTGTTTTCACTGCAATGTCAAGAACACTGAAGTCAAAAAGAGACATGATTTCATGGCTTAATAGTTCGCACAGTAATATGAATGTGGACTGCAGTAAGGGTAACCTAGTTGAGCTGCATTGGCTCAAATGATTCAATTAGGCTGGCTGTCCCTATTTGTCACAGCTCAACTCGTTTTAAAATTACCTTGTAGAAGCAATACATGCTGCAGCATAAAACAGAAATGCACATGTATTATAAATGGGACTTAAAGACGAAGCAGAAGTGCTTTTAAAATATTGTATTGGCAATCTCTGACTTTATCTCTAAATGACATGAGAGAATCTGTATTTGCCTGAAACTTGCCACCAAAGAAATTCATATAAATCCATTGCATCGGCGTAAAGGAACTGGATTATTAAACCAGCACCAGTGTCATCACAAAACTCAAAAGAAGTTGGAAACTATTTAGATAAAATCAGATCCTAAAATGCATTGTGGGGAGCTTACAAGGGATTTTTTTGCTGTTGTCATAAAACTGGATTAGCTCTTTTATGATATTGATAAGCTTCTCTGAATGATGACATCTTTCTTACTTACTGCATATTATGCCACTATCTCTGTCTGTCTGGAACTAATTTTGAACTTGGTGTTGGCAGTATTCAGGGCTTCCTTCATTGTGCCCTGTAGCTTCTTTCAGTTTTCATGACTGTCAGGCATGCAAGTGCTGGCTGGAGACTCAGGAATAGCATACAGATGTAGAAGGATTCTTCATTGATGTTACTGTGACAGGTTTTGGGTGTTTGATGCTCCAGATTCCAGCATCTGCCATCTCTAATTGCTCCAGATACCACCATTCTCAGTCGTTACCTGAAACATTGGCTGTCCATTTCCCTCCTTAGATGCTTGACTTGCTGAGCTCTTTGAACTTTTTGTGTGTTGCTCCAGATTCCAGCATCTGCAACTCTTCTGTCTCCAAAGCTTAAGAAATGTTGTAGAGGGAATAAAGAGGGCTACCATTTTCCTATTGCCTATATTGTGGTTTCCACCAAAACCAAATTCACAGCCCTACTTCTATTTCTAGTGAGGTGGTCTTAAAATGAACATAAAACTTAAGTAATACATATACTGAACAAATGTACCGTACATGCTGTTTGTAAGATTTTGATTCATTAATTATACAGCTTGAAGCTTGCAATTTTTTGGCAGGATCTTTAACATTTTAGAATGTTCCAGTAGGATTTTGTTGGATTAATTCTAAGGGATTTCATATTGCCATCAAATTGCAAGTATACCATTCTAAGTGACAGTGTTCTCCCCTGTATATAATGATTAATTTATTTCCGAGTTTTGTAGAGAGGCTGTCAGTAGAATAAGGATGTGTTCTGTTTAAAAAAGATGTCTATCAAGTGATTGTACTCACAATGAGTTGCATCATGTAACCAAGTCTAAACTGCTAATGAAAGCCATACCTTGGGGGAGCCTAGTAATCTTTAGAAATCCATGTGCTCTTATTCAGGGATTCAGGGTCCAAGAAGGTAGTTCACCACTGCCATCTCAAGAGAAATGAGGGATAGACAATTAAATGCTGACTCTGCCTGAGAAGCATATATTTGGAAATGAATTTAAAAAAAGGCAAACATGAAACAGTTGTGACCACTATTTAATATCCTGTAGAAAACAAGCAACTTGCTATCATCACCTGAATTTGAAAGAATTAGAAGGAGTAGGAACAGCCCATCCATGTTAGTTTTCAACAATGTTGTATGAGGCTGGAATTCCTCCATTGCCAATTGCTGAAATTGGTACCAGCTTCTACACTGATCTTGGCATTATGAATTTTGATGCTATTGGCCTTGGAATCTCTGCCATAACTGCGAAGCAAAATAAGCAGAAAGCAGTAGATGTAGCTGGACAGTAGTGGACAGTCCTAACACTTGCGTTTGTGGGGCCTTCTGTTTAATCTGATGACTTTGCAACAGAGGCTACATTTTAAGATATACTGAACCAGGCTGTGAAGTACATTATGAGCTCCCAAAGTTATAAAGAAAATGCTTAACAAAAATAGACAGTAACTATGGATGGAGGAACAGAGTTAATATTTCTGGTCAAAATTACTGTGTCAGAACTGGAAAGATGAGAAAACAAATGAATTAAAATTGCATGAAGTTTGGGAAGAGATAAATTGGAATGAAGATAATGAAGTACACATTGCCATGGCAACAGAAGATTGGTGGAGACAGCTGACTGATAGATTGACCAGGACAGTTAAAAAGAGAAAACAAGCAAAGGAAGATGTAAAAACGGTGAAATGGAGGTAAGATCTCTAGGTAATGCCCTACAGGATAGCTAATGACAGGGAAGAATATAAAGCTGAGTTACCGCTAGTGATAGATAACTTACAGGAAAATTGTCTACACACTGGCAAAAGGACAGGTGTTGTATCTCCTGCAGTTGCATGAGAAAGGACTCAGATCATGGATGTGTTGGTGGAGTCGGAAGAGCAGAACAGGGAATTGCGAAGGGAACTTAAGAATGTTTCAAGGGAAAGACATGTATGGTGATGTAATCTCATTGAAGATAGCACAAATTGCAAGAAATGACCTTTGTACATGGAGAATGGTAAGGTAGAGGTGTGGTCTAGAGGAGCTCTAGCCTTGTTCTCTCTGTGAGGGGAGAAGCTGAGAGAAAATATGATGGCAGAATATCACATTAATTCAAATACGATGGCAGAATATAACATTAATTCAAATATGATGGCAGAATATAACATTAATGGCAAGACTCTTGACAATGTGGAAGATCAGAGGGATCTTGGGGTCCAAGTCCATAGGACACTCAAAGCTGCTACTCACGCTGACTCTGTGGTTAAGAAGGCATATGGAGCATTGGCCTTCATCAATCGTGGGATTGAGTTTAAGAGCAGAGAGGTAATGTTGCAGCTATATAGGACCCTGGTCAGACCCCACTTGGAGTACTGTGCTCATCTCTGGTTGCCTCACTACAGGAAGAACATGGAAACTATAGAAAGGGTGCAGAGGAAATTTACAAGGATGTTGCCTGGATTGGGGAGCATGCCTTACGAGAATAGGTTGAGTGAACTTGGCCTTTTCTCCTGGAGCGACGGAGGATGAGAGGTGACCTGATAGAGGTGTATGAGATGATGAGAGGCATTGATCGTGTGGATAGTCAGAGGCTTTTATAGTCAGAGGATAGTGAGAGGGCATAGTTTTAACGTGCTTGGAAGTAGGTACAGAGGAGTTGTCAGGGGTAAGTTTTCTACACAGAGAGTGGTGAGTGTGTGGAATAGGTTGCCGGCAGCAATGATGGAGGTGAAAACGATAGGGTCTTTTAAGAGACTCCTGGATGGATGCATGGAGCTTAGAAAAATAGAGGGCTATGGGTAAGCCTAGTAGTTCTAGGGTAAGGACATGTTCAGCACAGCTTTGTGGGCTGAAGGGCCTGTATTGTGCTGTAGGTTTTCTATGTTTTCTAAAATTTGTGGGAAATAGATTCAGCGAGGGGAGTGTCAGTTGGAGTTGACAGGGAGTTGATATTAAGGCCAGTTTCCTTCCACTTTAATTCTCCTTCCTACTTCCACTCTCACCTGATTGTCTGGGGTCTCCAATACTATTCCATGAGGCCCAATATAATCTTGAGGAACAACACTTTACTTCCCATCTTGACGTACTGGAGCCCTCAGGACATCATCAAATTCAACAGTTTCAGGTAACTCACTTTTTAGATTTATATCAGAACTGGATAGTTCTGTTGTATAACATCCTTCAGTAATATTCACTTAATTTTCTTCTCTTCACTAAGTTCAGTAGAACCCTGACCTGCATTTCATAGCCTTCTATGTTTTTTTAAAATTTTCTCTTTTTGTGATTGAAGTGGTGTGTGGCAAAGTGGTTAGGGCTCACAATCTGAAGGTTGTGGGTTCGAATCTCGGCCAAGGCAACGTGTTGTGTCTTTGAGCAAGGCACTTAACCACACACTGCTCCAGTCCACCCAGCTGAAAATGGGTACTGGCAAATGCTGGGGGTTAACCTCACGATAGACTGGTGTCCTAACAGGTGGGGAGTCTTGTACTCTCAGTCACTTCACGCCACAGAAACCAGCATAAGCACCGGCCTGATGGGTCACGAGGCTCGGGACAGACTTTAACTTTTTTGTGATTGCCACCAGACTGTCTACCAGACAGCCTCATCACCAGTGTATCAACCATAGCCTCATCAAATTAGAGATGTTTTCTTCAACCTGCCCTTCCCTCCTCTACCCACCTTGTACCTTAAGACCCATCTTGTTTTTCTCTTTTCCAGTTCTAATGGAAAGGTTTTGGCCTTCAAAGTTAAACTCACTTTCTCTTCCCACACATGCTGTCTATCCTGCTGGATGTTTCCAGCATTCCCTGTTTCGATTTTCAGATTTCCAGCCTGTACAGTTTCAGATTTTTATTCAGAATGTGAATGTGAAGTTCTTTCTTTTATACTTAAAGTGCTGCGTGTCATTTGTGAAATCATCTCCCCGCTGACCTAGAAATTCAATCACACATTTTCCTGCTATAAAAATAGCATGTAAACAACCAAGTATCATGCAGCACATGTTTGCCCAATCAAATACAGTTTGCTACCAAGTTGGGAACCTCCATACAGACTCTATGTACAGTATGTGCCAGAATAAGAGCTTCACTACCATATATAAACCTAAATTTCATTGTAGATCCAGTCTTCAAAATTAGTATGTCTCATGTTTGATTCTCTGCAGGGTCAACTTGCTCATTCACACATGACACTGACTCATTGAAAGATTTCAGCTTTAATATATAAAGGATTCATAGTTCCATAGACCAAACTGACCTTTTATTTTTTGTTTTTGGCTTTTCCTTTGCTTTCTAAGTCTGACTTCTGATATTAACACTTTGTTGCTTCTGTGTTGCTTTGATCTGTTGAGTCAGTGACTAGTGCGGGAGGAAGGGGAGTAGCTATGATTAGGAGAGAGCTGTAAGGAGAGGGGAGGGTACCTCGGGGGCTGATCATGCACATGGTTTAAATTCTGTTATCTGAACTGCATTGAGGAACAAAGCCTCAGATGAGTCCATGAGGGAGGCTGCCACTGAGTCTAGTTATTTGTTGCAGCCCCACTGAAGCCAGAACCATGGCCGAGACAACCCTGTCACTGTGCCCTTTAACATTTCTGCAAAGGGCTCCTTTCAAGCTGCAGAGGGTGTCATCAATGTCAACTCCAGTTTTCAGTCAGTCATTTTATCAGGGATCTCACTAAGGCTGTCTTTGGCAGGAAGTCTGCCTAATTCCCCCCTCCCCACCGTGATGCACTGTAATCACCCCATGTTGCCAGGAGTGCTCCACTCAAGCACCTTGACATCTTTTTCAAAGGAGAACAATCTCAGAACGCCTGCTTCATTTCCGAGACCTGACTGCATCAATGCCCGCCTGCCCCCAGTTTCCTGGCAGCGGTCACAATTCTTTCATCCAGTGCTCCTTCCCTATGCTGTCTTTATTCCAATCAGAAAGTTGTGTCACAGCTCCACGGTGCTGGCCTCCTCAGGCAGGGCTGATATTGCTTGTCGTAAACCCCAGCACAGCTGCAGAGCTGCTCTACAAGCAGAAACTTTGGGCAGGCTGCCTGGCTACTCAAGAAATGCTTCCACTGTCGGCCCTTACCATGCATCCTTGAACAGGAATGCAGGTTTGTCTTCATCTACTACATGCAACATAAATTTGAGCTGATGAGGGGCTGTGCCCTTATCACCTGAGCAGCAAGAAGACACCAGCAGGCACTTTGGGCAGAATGTGGACGCTGTGTTGACTACCACTCGCTCCAGATGCAGGTCTTAGAGGAAGTGCATCCAAGGGCTTGTTGAGTGACCCACCCCTTCCATTCCTAACAGAGAATAATCCATCGTACCTAGAAATTCTGCCTTTGGAATTCCCTTGCCCAATTTCAGTCTGGCTTGTGGCTCGTGGGTACATATATTAACAAAAGCATGGCAACCAGAATTAAGAGTAATCAAGAAATACTTAGCTGGCCGGTGCTGTAGTGGCATCTGCACTGCACTTCGAGATGAATCCAAGTTCGAATCCAGCCAGCTCCTTGTATGCTTTCCATCCGTGCGGGGTTGAGCGTCAAGCAAGCGACACAGCCTCGTAGAAGAACAGACAAATGCTAAAGGAATGGCAAGGTTGTTGCCTGGTGCACCACAATGCGCAGAGAGGAATAACAAAAACCCTTACTCTGTGATTCTAATCTAACTTCATTCAACAGGTTATAGAAATAATTATGAATCATTCATATGTAAATACTTTGATCACCCTTTGAGCTTGTAGGCATTTCTTTCTACATGTACATTGCACATTCCCATAGGCTAACAAATAGGAAGCGGAAGGTGGCTGCACCTCCACTGGAGATACTCTCGGTGCCTTTGTTGGGTAACTTTCAGAAATTCTACACTTTCAGGACATGGTTACATGCTCAGAGTAGGTTATAGGTAGTTTGAGGTTGAAGAGAATAGACTGAATAGACATCTTTGTGTGAAGCTGCTGGAGAGGTCCTCAGTGAATATTTTTAATGTGGAGGAAGTTGTGAAGACTTCTGAATATGAATTAATTGGGATGTCTTGTGGATGGTTCATATTACAGAAGAGGAGATGCTAGATGGTGTAAAAAGTATTAAAGCAGATAAATATTTGGTCCTTGGTCAAGCATATCCAGGATCATTGTGGGCATCTAGAGAAACAAATTGTGGCTGCCCTGGCTGACGTATATTCATCATTAGACCACAATACCATAAGATATAGGAGCAGAATTAGGCCATTTGGCCCATTGATTCTGCTCCGTCATTTCAACATGGCTGATCCAATTGTCAGCCCCAGTCTCCTGCCTTCTCCCCGATTCCTTTCATGCTCTGACCAGTCAAGAATCTATCAATCTATCCCTTAAATATACACAAAGACTTGGCCTCCACAGATGCCTGTGGCAAAGAATTCCACGGATTCACCACTCTGTTAGGAATAGGTCCAATGTTGGTAAACTGGAGGGGGACTCAGAATGGCTGCAAAGTAAACCCTAGGAACTATAGACCAACGAGCCTAACATCTGACCGTTAAGTTACTGAGAGCATTCTAAGAAATAAGACATGCAAACATTTGGATAGGCAGGGGTTGATTAGGAATAAACAGCATGGCTATATGTGTGGGGGAATCTGCCCCACAAATTTGACCGAGTTTTGAAAAGAAGAAACCAAGAAGGTCAATGAGGAGGGTAACAGTTGAAATCCACAGGGACTTCAGTAAGGCCTTTGATAAGGTTTTGCATAGTAGGCTACCATGGAAAATTAGATTGCCTGGGATCCAAGAAGAGCTGGCTAACTGGATACACAATTGACTTGATAGGAAGCAGATTGTGATGGTGGGAGGTTGTCTCTTGGATGAAAGCCCCGTGGCTAGGTGCAATTCCCCAGAGGTCAGTACTAGGCCCATTGCTATTTGAAATCTATATCAATGATTGAAAGGGGAATGTACAAGTTAGTAAGTCTGCAAATGGCAGTAAATTAGGTGGTATCGTAGGCAGTGAAGAAGGTTATCAGGAGTTACAGAGGGATCTTGGTCAGCTGGGGAAGTTGACAGAGGAATTTCAAATGAATTTTAATTTGGATCAATGCAAGGTGTTGCACTTTGGAAAGACAAATGAAGGTACGATTTCACAGTGAACAGTCAGGCCCTGCGGGAGTGTTGCAGAACAGAGGGACTGAGGAGTAAAAGTAATGTGTTGTGGGTAGACAGCGTGGTGAAGAAGGCTTTTGACATGCTGGCCTTCATCAGTCAGGAAACTCAGTATAGAATGTGTAAGGCATTGGTGTGGCTGCATTTGGAATATTATGTTCTGTTCTGGTCCCCCTGTTATAAGAACAAAGTCCTTAAGATGGGAAGAGTGCAGAGGAGATTTATAAGGATGTTTCTGGGATTCAAAAGACTCAGTTATAGAGAGAGTTCAAGCAGGTTGGAACTTTACTTATTGGAGTGTAGGAGAAGGATGGGTAATGGTGCAGAGGTGAATAAGATCACGAGGGGCAAAGGCAGAGTGAATGCATATAGTCTTTCTCACAGGGTTGGGGAATCAAGAACTCGAGGACAAGTTGAGGATAAGAGAAGAGAGATGTAGAAACCTGAGGGGCAATATTTTCACCCAGAGGGTGGTCCATATAAGGAATGAGCTGCCAGAAGAAGTGCTGAGGCAGATATGTTAAACAGCATTTATAAAACACTTGGGCAGGTACGTGGGCAGAAAAGATTAAGATGAATATAGGCCAATCAAGGGAAAGTGGAACTAGCTTAGATGGGTATCTAGGAAATTATTACATTAAAAGGCCACAAATCCTACGGACCTGATAGCTTGGATCTCTTTTGTTTTGAAGAGCAATGGTTTAGTACATGGAGTGCTATACGGGAGGGAAGGGTTAGACTAAGCTTGCTGTAGGTTAAAGGATCAGAACAACATCATGAGCCAAAGGGCTTGTACTGAATTGTACTGTTCCATGTTTTACGTTCTATGCCGAAGAAGTTGTGGATCCAGTAAGGTCAGCAGCAATTCCCTTATACTTCCTCTAGTTTAATAAACTCAGAACCAGAATCAGGTTTACTATCACCAGCATGTGTTATGAAATTTGTTAACTTAGCAGCAGCAGTTCAATGCAGTACATAATATAGAAGGAAAGAAAAATAAACAAGTAAATCAATTACAGTATATGTATACTGAATAAATTAAAAATTGTGCAAAAACAGAAATAATATATGTTAAAAAAGTGAGGTGGTGTTCACAAGTTTAATGTCCATTTAGGAGTCAAATGGTAGAGAAGTTGTTCCTGAATCGTTGAGTGTGTGCCTTCAAACTTCTGTACCTCCTACCTGATGGTAACAATGAGAAAAGGGCATACCCGGGGTGCTGTGGGTCCTTAATCATGAACGCTGCCTTTCTCAGACACCACTCCTTGAAGATGTCCTGGGTACTTTGTAGGCTAGTACCCAAGATGGAGCCAACTAAATTTACGACCCTCTGCATCTTCTTTTGGTTCTGTGCAGTAGCCCCTCTATACCAGACAGTGATGCAGCCCGTCAGAATGCTCTCCATGGTACACCTATAGAAGGTTTTGAGTATTTTTCTTGACACACCAAACCTCTTCAAACTCCTAATGAAATATACTCACTGTGTTGCTTTCTTTATAGCTGCATCGATATGTTGGAACAAGGTTAGGTCCTCAGCGATCTTGACACCCAGGAAGTTGAAACTGCTCACTCTCTCCACTTCTGATCCCTCTATGACAATTAGTATGTGTTCCTTCGTCTTACCCTTCCTGAAGTCCACAATCAGCTCTTTTGTCTTACTGACATTGAGTACAAGGTTGTTTCTGCGACACCATTCCACTAGTTGGCATATCTCGCTCCTGTATGCCCTCTTGACTCCATCTCAGATTCTACCAACAATGGTTGTATCATCAGCAAATTTATAAATGGTATTTGAGCTACGCCTAGCCACACAGTCATGGGTATAGAGAGAGCAGAGCAGTGGACTAAGCATACACCCCTGTAGTGCACCATTGTTGATCGTCAGCGAGGAGGAGGTATTATCACCAATCTGCTCAGATTCTGGTCTTCCGGTTAGGAAGTTGAGGATCCAATTGCAGAGGGTGGTACATAAGCCCAGGTTCTGTAGCTTATCAATCAGGATTGTGGGAATGATGGTGTTAAATGCTGAGCTATATTCAATGAATGGCATCCTGACATAGGTGTTTGTATTGTCCATGTGGGTGGTCTAAAGCCATGTGAAGAGCCATTGAGATTGTGTCTGTTGTTGACCTATTGTGGCAATAGGCAAATTGCAGTGGGTTTTGTATTAAAAAAAAATGACCTGTAAACTGGGGAAGTCAAATACATGCCCGATGCTGGCCTCTCAGGTCTGAGTCATAGAAACATAGAAAATGGAAAATAGGTGCAGGAGTAGGCCATTCGGCCCTTCGAGCCTGCACCGCCATTCAGTGTGATCATGGCTGATCATCCAACACAGAACCTTGTACCTGCCTTCTCTCCATACCCCCGATCCCTTTAGCCACAAGGGCCATAGTTAACTCCCTCTTAAATATCGTCAATGAAATGGCCTCAACTGTTTCCTGTGGCAGAGAATTCCACAGATTCACCATTCTCTGTGTGAAGAAGTTTTTCCTCATCTCGGTCCTAAAAGGCTTCCCCTTTATCCTTAAACTGTGACCCTTCATCCTGGACTTCCCCAACATCGGGAACAATCTTCCTGCGCCTAGCCTGTCTAATCCCTTTAGGATCTTATACGTTTCAATAAGATCCCCCCTCAATCTTCTAAATTCCAGCGAGTATAATAAGCCTAGTCGATCCAGTCCTGCCATCCCAGGAATCAATCTGGTGAACCTTCTTTGTACTCCCCCTATGGCAAGAATGTCTTTCCTCAGATTAGGGGACCAAAACTGCACACAATCATCAAACGTCATCATCAAATACATCATGCAAATACATAGTTTGCTTTGCAGAAAAACTCCGTTCAGTTGGCAAGTATGACCTTGAGCTTGCAATTAATTGTCATTTAATCCTCTGTCCCAGTCCCACTCTGGTCTTTCTGCCTTTGACCCCTTACAAGGCTTCAATGAAGTTCAATGTGAGCTTGAGGAATAACACCATATCTACTCTTTAGGCATAGACCAATCCTCTGCGCTTCAACAATAAATTCAATACTTTCGGATAATTATCTATCCCAGTCTTATAACTCCAGCATTGTTTATTTGTGCCTTCTCCTCCACTGGCATTTCAGATTTCATTTAGCTCAACGTTTTCCAGACATAACCGGAACATCCTCTTTCAGCTGACTCCATTGCATTGTTCAATCTCCTGTGGTCTCAGTCTGTCTTACAGACCCTTCCTTTAATTCTCCCTGTTCCTCCTCACTTTTTCTGTCATTTCAATCTTGTTTGGTTTATAAATTTTTCCAGATCTGTCAAAAATTAATTGATTTGAAAGATTAATACTCATTTCTTTGCAAATGGTGCACAATCAACTGAATATTTTCTGGTTTTATTTTAGATGTATAGATTTTGCAAATTTTTGCTTTTCTAGTACTGTAAAATGTGAAAACATGCAGCTTAATTTCTCTCAAATTTAATGGACAGTGACAACAAACTGAAGTCATCTAATGTTTTGAAATAGGCTTTAGCGTTCAGCTTTAATATGAACTGCAGAAATTCGCTGGAATATAAAACTCTTCATTTCCAGAGGGCAAATGACTATATTTGATGAACTTGCAGACATTACAAAGAACCCCCCAGGGCACTCAGCAGTGTTCTGGTATTTGAGCCAGAATCCTAACCTCACAAGAGTACCTTCTGCTGCTTCAGATCTGACTTTAATTCACTGTGCTGTCCAGCTGGACCTGTTACATCTAAGACAGCCAAATAAGTTGGGCCATAGAATCAAGGCAATTGGGAATGAGATTATATATTAAACTAGCAAACATTGCCCCACTTTAATTGTAAGTGAGGATGAAACCACTGTTCACTGCAAAGGAATTCTTTATGTATTTCAAGGTACAGTGAACATTGAAAATAAGCAAAATCAATAAACTGGGGCAAATCACATGCACTGTTGCTATACTTGTTGACTCATCACTTTATTAAATAGACATAAATACCACAAGTTTCTTTGGCGGTGTCTCTGAATTTCTGTTACCAATTTTCCATTAGAATGGTGGACTTTCTGCTTAAGACTTTATCTTAAGGCACACCACTGATCTTATGCTAAAATCAGGTTGAAGCACCGTAGCTGGAAATGAAAATCAAAAATAGAATATGCTGGAAATGTTGGAGGGTGTTATTCTTCAGAAGTGAATCTATTCTCTTTCAGGTTCTTACTGTCATAATGGCGATGATCCTTCCTGGACAACCTGGGTAGAATTATAGGGGCACACATCAAAGTTGCTGGTGAATGCAGCAGGCCGGGCAGCATCTCTAGGAAGAGGTACAGTCTGACGAAGGGTCTCGGCCTGAAACGTCGACTCCACCTCTTCCTAGAGGTGCTGCCTGGCCTGCTGCATTAACCAGCAACTTTGATGTGTGTTGCTTGAATTTCCAGCATCTGCAGAATTCCTCTTGTTTAGAATTAAAGGGGAACATGTTGCGCATCTGCCCCGACACCTCCTCCTTCACTACTGTTCAGGGCCCCAAACAGTTCTACCATGTGAGGCGACACTTCACCTGTGAGTCTGTTGGGGTCATCTACTGTATCCGGTGCTCCCCGGTGTGGCCTCCTGCACATCGGTCAGACCCGATGTAGATTGGGAGACCACTTTGCTGAGCACCTATGTTTCACTAGAAAAAGCAGGATTTCTTGGTAGCCACCCATTTCAATTCCACTTCCCATTCCCATTCCGTCATGTCAGTCATGGCCTCCTCTACTGCAGCAAAGAAGACACACTCAGGTTGGAGGAACAACACCTTATATTCTGTCTGGGTAGCCTCCAACCTGATGACATGAACATCGATTTCTCTAACTTCTAGTAATTGCCAACCCCCCCCCCATCACCATTCCCCATTTCTCCCTATTATCCTCTCTCACCTCATCTCCTTACCTACCCATCATCTCCCTCTGGTGCTCCTCCCCCTTCCCTTTCTTCCATGGTCTTCTGTCCTCTCCTATCAGATTCCCCCTCCTCCAGCCCTTTATCTCTTTCACCAATCAACTTCCCAGCTCTTTACTTCACTCCCTCCCCCTTTCCCGGTTTCACCTATCATCGACTACCTTGTATTTCTTCCTCTCCTCCCTCCACCTTCTTACTCTGACCTCTCATCTTTTTTTCCAGTCGGCAAGAACCATCAACTGTTTACTCCTTTCCATAGATGCTGCCTGCCCTGCTAAGTTCCTCCATAATTTTGTGAGTGTTTCTTAGAATTAAAGTGCAGTCAGAATTGCTTATCTTTCCATTAAATTAAATGGAAGATAAACCAGGTGTGGTTGTTATAGAGATGTTCAATGTTCCTTTTTTTATTATGCTCAACTGTTGCTTTTACTCCCGTGGGCAGAATGCACAGAATTTTCTTTCCATTGAGTCCTTTTTTAATTCTTCCGTCCCCTGGATAATCCTGGGTACACCAATGAATAATGCTAACATGCTGGTGTCTCTGCCTGCAACCAATTTTCAAGAGAGTATGAACATATATTGCTATTATTAAACTGTAATTGGGTTGATAATTTCTCCTTCCGTGCACATATTCTGGAGAAAGAGAAGTAATCTTGATTGTTTCTTCTTTCTATTCTGAGCAGACCAACTTTAACTCTGTAAAAAAATATCTGGGAATCTCCTCAGAAATTCTCCTAACTGACAGCCATTATATTGGCATAAGATCAGTGGAGTGCCTTGATAAGGTCTAAGGCAAAAAGTCCACTGTTCTAATGTGCAGTCTAGTTACGCAGTCCAGATAAAGGCATACAAGCAGAATTGCTGGAAGCACTGGATGGATTTGGTAGGACCTGCGGAGAGAGGGAACAAAGGCAACATTTCATAACAAGGACCTCAAATAAGAAGTTAGAGATTTTATAATCATTTTAAAAAATAGTGAATTTTGGAAAATGTGGGTGTAGGAAAGGTACACTAAATGGTCATGTCTACGGATAAGGATTACACATTTTATTTGAGACCTTCCTACTCTACCTTAATGACCACACAATGATCTATTTCACCACTGAACCTCTGAGGGTTGTAGCAAAGCAAATGTTAAAACATGTAGAATAATATGGACAATGGTTTGTTCAATATTTAATGCATAAACTTCTTGGAATTATATACAGAGGCTTGCAGTTTCAGTAGGGGATGCAAACAAATTGCTTCACTTATGGATTTGTTGTGGCCCTGCCAAAACTAGGTCAAGTTGTGCTCAAATTCCCTGGAATAAAATGGCATATATCTGGATATACGGAGGACATAAGTAAATGTAACCATCAAGTTCTAAGGATAAATGTAGAGAAATTAAACTTTACTATGTTTTTTTAACATGCCAATTGCATCCTGCATTTAACTGCTATTTCAAAGCACCGAACCGATCATATCTGTGGTATCTGTACAAAAGCCTCCAAATCCACAAGTAGGATAAGTCAACCAGTGCCAGTGACTTCATCCGCACCAACATCCATGGCCATGAGGTCTTAATTACACTCAGTAGGCTCTGTTGGGTAGGCTGCATCATTTGCATGCTCGATACCAAAATCCCACATGGACACTTTGACCCTCAGCTGTTCTCTGGCAGGAAATTACCAGATGGACAAAGGAATTGATTAAACAAAGCCTCTTTGATATAACATAGCATCTTCTCCATCTCCTGGCAATTTTTGCTCAAAATAGAGAAGGAACACTTTGCTTGTCATTGAGAACCTTGACTGCCTTTGTTAGGAGCACACAGAATCCAAGCAACAACAGTCAAAGAAGCTGATCTCTCCACAAGTACACAACTCCTGCTCAACCTGTGTTTGTCGGCCACCTCACAATCTATTCACTGGAGCAGACGCGGATCTAAGCAATAGGATTTATAACAATAGCGATCTGTCATCTCCATATGGCACTCAAATGTACCGTCAATGTAATATTCCCTCTGTTCCAAGACTGGATATTGATCAGCTGAACTGGCCACAGTTGCTGGAGATCTGATAGCAAGTGATTTAAGCAATGTTGGACACATTGCAATAGAGCGTAACATCTTTGTACTGGAAATTCAGCAACATTTTAGACCCTGCCAATGTTTGACTCTCCAGCTTTGTGTGATGCCACACTGATCTAGAGTTGTTTCAAGTGCCCAGGTACCTGTGAGCTGATGAACATGTTACTTCAGGGTCTATTGCTGGAAAATTCAGCAATGCATGAAGCCCAAGTCACCATGTGCATACAGACAGGGCTTGCATGCGCAAGGCCCTTCTGTTGAAAATTCCGCGTGGCAGGGGAAATCAAGTAAATCAGCTGCTGGGATGAATCTCGGGGTTTGCAAAGAGAGAAACTCCAGGATGGATGGAGTGATGCAGGTGATAACAGAGGTTAGGTCAAATTAAACGATCAGCTCTTCGAGTTCAGTAGCATACTGAGCTTGATTTAATGGGTGGGTTGATGTTTGTGAGGTGAGTTAGTGGTGGCGGGGCTGTCAGAGATGGAAGTTAGGTATGATTGGGTGAATTAGTGGTCTATAGAAGGGCAAGTGATTACTCTTCACAGAATCATTAAATATTCCCATGATGATGTTTTTAAGATGAAAACATTTAGCCCATAAGACCATAAGACACAGGACCAGAATCAGGCCATTTGTTATCCCCCTCAACCCCATTCAATTTGACGGAATATAGGGAGAAAGCAGAGACACAGAATTGAATGATGGAGCAGCTTGAAAGGCCAATTGCCCTTCTCCTCTTCTAGCAAGGCTGGCATGTATAATGTGTTAGTGCAACATGTTCAAAAGAGACTATTTAAGAGAGGGTCTTTATATTTTAGTTATTTAGGAGAGGATTTGCATAGCATTCAAATAAATTCAGAGAGAGATGGTAAAACTGAGGCTGTGTAAACAAATTTCAGTGGATTCTGGGGATTCCATTGTCTATACCGCTAAAGCCATATTTTAATCTAAGTAAATATGTTGCTTTCTCAAGTACCATATGCTGCAGAGAAATGGGACATAAGTATAGAATGAGATTCTTATCTACCTATGAAACAGTGATACACATTGTTGCTGCATTTAACAAGGCACCAGCTGGTCAATTTTCATGGCTGGTTTTGTCAAATTTCAATCTTTGCATATCAGTGTGATTATTATTTCTTGGCATGTGCGCATAACATAAATAATTTTATGAACAAAACCAAAGTGTGGTCCTGTAACCACCAGCAATACTTACACCAATATACACCTTGCTAATTTGGTCATTTTGACAATTTGTTCTTGATATCTGAATATGCGCTCTGACCAAAAATGAAGCAGTGAATCTGGCACTTCTCCACATAATAGGAAATGAAATGAAATTCTCAGAGTATGCAAATAAAAAGCCATTCTAATTGTCAGCTCCTAAGTGGACTCATTCCATTCAATGGTAATAGAGTGAGGTCATTCCACACTTCCCCTCTCTTTACAATTTAAACTCCTAATCTGTGTTTTAATTTTAGAACAGTGCACATATGCTTAATTTTTTTTAACAGTATGGTTCCATCTGAGAAAACGTTAACATTAAATAGAAAGCAATTCAGAAAAATTGGAGTGAATTTGCAGTGTTAGATATTTCATTAAATTTGCTTCCTCATTATCAAATGAGAAATGATAATTTTGAACTTGGGCTGTATTCTGAAGATTCATTCCACTCGCATTTTGTGACTTGGGCACCAAAACTTAAGTTGCTTAGGTTTACTTTTCCTTTCTGTGCATAAAGCTCCAATGATAACCAGTATGGGGTATATAAAGATTTAATTTGGTAAGAATATTCATAGTCATTTTGAAATGAATTAAATATATTTAAAAGGGAAGTTATTACAATGTGTTAACTGCTAACGCTGCCAAGAAGCTGAAACTTTTTTGGAGTATTTATTGATTGATAAAGGAAATAGTGGCAGGAGTGTGTGGAGTAAATCAGTGGTAAAATTTAAAGGGCATAATTATGAATGAATGCCTACCTGATTATTTGCAACGTCCAGAAGTTGTTCGCATTTGAGTGGGAATTGGAAGCTACTCCTTCCATCTTCTGTGATGCCACATACAACAATGTTTTTGAGAAGGACACACCATTTAAATAACCATTCCCTGTTATCCCTTCAGCTTACCAGGTCATTTATCCAGGAAGCATAAAGTTGGCAGACGAAAAATGTGACCAGGTTTTTGATGGTTTATTGGATATAACTAATTTGATGTGTTTGTATTTCAGTGTAATCTTGCACTGAAGTAAAGACAAGCAGAAGGCTTTTGCTTCCACAGGTAACCCTGGTGCAGCAAAACTATCTGCATAATGCGGTGCTCACCATGCCAAAACAAAATTTGGATCTTGTCCAGCACTTCATTGGAAAGTAATGGTTTTCACTGAACTGAGTTATGACCAGCTGTTTACAGACAGTCTGTGACATACTGATAGAGCATAACACCGTATGTTGCTTTCCAAATCAAATGATACGAGAAGTGTGACAGAGTGGAGAAACATCTGTCATTAGCAATTTTCGGCATGCATCAGTAATTCTGAACAAAATATGGGTAATGAAGTTACCGCAGGAAACTTCAAATACTACTGTCAGTAAAACAAGCCTATAAACTGCCAATTCAAGTAATAGCCTGCAAATTAATTCATTTAGTGTGAGAAAGAAACAAATAAACTCAAGCTATTTGCTTTCAAATATGCTTTGATTTGGTGATCACAAATATTGATGTCAACCAAACAATAGATGAAAGCATTCAGTTTTGTGTTCTGGTTTCTGTACTGCGACCTCGTTGTTTTGGATGGTTTTTCCCTAAGGCACTGTATGTGCTAGCAATTTTGCTTTGTAATCCAAAATTATAATTATTGTGTTACATGTCAATAAGATCATTCTTTATTTTAATTGGTGGATATGGTTTCTGCCTGAATACTGATTATTTTTTCCACTTTACTTCATTGCTAAAATGTTCAGCAAAGTGAATCATTATTTGCTATGAAATGAAACACATTTGCCTTTTGGGGACCTGTAAACCACCTTCAACAATGGCACAGATGTCCAATCTGCAGAAAAGTACTTCCAACTCCTCAGTCCATTCCTGTAACACCCACTCCCTGCCATTTCCACACTCCACCAAATCTTCCCATGCTCGCTATCCTGAGAACATTCCGGGAGTGAGACAAGGATTTAATGACGGTATTTTTGTGATGGGGATTTGGATTTACATGGTCAGATTTTAATTCACAAGTTATGTTCACTGATAATAGAGGAAGCTTTCAATCTATCAGTTTATATCAGATCTTTGTCTGATTCCCACAAAGATTAAAGACCAGAAAAATTATTTCATGTACTATATAGTATACTATTAATGTTATGTTAAGATTGAACGTTAATTTCTCCAGTAGATGCGTCAGGAAAGGTAGAGGAGATTTGACCCAAAACCAGAACAACGGAGACAATTTAGCATTAAACGATATTTTACTAATAAACTGCAAAATAACAGACCACAACAGCCCACAAACCCAAGAGAGAACAAATACTTAACACAACAAAGCAACAAGGTAACTGAAGGCTAGGAGCAACTGGTTGAGGCTGGCTGGTTTGATGGATGAACAAGAACTGTGGATGAGAGCTGGGTTTAAATAGGCTGCAGGTGATGAGTAGAAACAAGTGGCAGGAGACTCCTGTTAGCTGGGTAGAGACTGGGAGGTGCCTGCATATTCAGACCTGACAGGTATCATCGCCCCTCTCTCATGGCCTTCAGCTGATGGCCCAGGACAATCTGGATAGGTCTGGTGGAATGCCTTGATGAGTGATGGATCAAAGCTGAAACTAGGTGGCACTCAAGACCTCTCCTTCAGGCCATACCCTTCCCAGTTGACCAGGTACTGCACATCCCATCCATGATGATGTGAATCCATTAACCAGTGAATCACGTACACCAGAACACCTTCCACCACCCTGGGTTCCAGAAGTGCAGGTTCAGTTGGGTTGAATGGTCCGAGGTCAATGGGTTTGGGGCAGGTAGGTGTGACACTGAGGGATGGTAGCAGCTGGAGAGGATAAGAGACGAGATTGATGTGATGGGTGATCATGAAGGGACCAATGAAACAAGGTGAGAGCTGGCAGGAGTTGGTGTGAAGGGACAGGTATCGAAGGAACAGCCAGGCACAGTCCCTTGGCAGGGCATTGGCGGAGATTGGCCTGGTGGCAGTAGGCATAGTTGGCAACCAGGAAAGCACCCTGTTGGCTTTTCCAAGCTTTCCAGCAGCCGTGAATTAGTGGGATGGGACCTCCACTGTTGTCTCCTCCACAGGGAACAATGGGGGTTGACAGCCATGATGCACTTCAAAGGGTAACAAGCCATATGGCAGAGGAGGTGTTCACACTGAGGGACTGTTCAGCCCAGAGCAGACACCTCTTCATTGTGGAAAGGTTAAAGGCAGAGAAGCATCACAGAAATCTCTAAATTTGCTGTTTGACCATTGGCTTGTGGATGATAGCCAGAGGACAAACTCACTGATGTGCAAAGGAGGGAGCAGAAAGTTCACCAGAAATGGGAGATGAATTGTGGGCCCCGGTCTGACACAACGTTCTGAGGGAAACCACGGTAGCAAACTACACGTTGGAGAACCAGGTCTGCCATCTCAGCAGCTGAGAGAAATTTAGGGAGGGCGATGAAGTGGGCTGCCTTGGAGAACTGGTCCACCATTGTCATGGTCACCCATGGCCCCATCCAAAGCTGGAAAACTTGTGATGAAATCCATGGCGATATGGGACCCCAGGCATCAGGGGGCTGGTAGAGGCCGCAGGAACCCAGAGGGCCACTGATTGGAGGAATTAGACTGGATACCCTGAGGGCTGGCAGTGACAAACTGAGGTACGGTACATCATCAGTCATGGTGAGCCACCTAAACTGAGACTGCCGGGCTCTTGGATGGCTGCAGGAGGGTGGGGAATGGACCCATTTGAGTGCCTCAGAGCACACGGCTGCCAGCACGTACATACCATTGTCAGGTGGGTCAGGCAGAGCAGGCTTGTGTTATAGTGCCTAACGGATCTGGTTCTCAAGATCCCAGATGATCAGGACAAGGATCTGTGAGGATGGAATGATACACTGAAGATTGATCTCTGTTTCAGCTGGGACAAACTGACGTGGAAGGGTGTCCACCTTAATGTTCTTGGAGCGGTGTCGGTAGGAGATGGTGAAATTGAATTGCTCAAAGACAAAGGCCCGGAGCCTGACGTAGATTGTGTTGGTGGGTCCATTGCATGGATATGTGGTTCTGGTGGTCAGTCTAGATTGATGTTCCCTATCAGCCATTCCTCCAAGGACCATTTACTGGTGAGAAGCTCCCTGTTTCCTACTCTATAATGACACTGTATAGAGTTGAAATGGTGCAAGAAGAAGGCACAAGGGTATGCCTTCCCATCCGGTGCTCGCTGAAAGAGGATGGCCCCAGTACCCATATTAAGTGGTTAAGGGAGCTCTCCCTACCTGCATGAGAACCTTGCAGCCGGAAATAGTTCTGGGAACAGAACTGGGGTTGTGGCTGATGATCTAGAGGGTCATTCCATACCACACTTGTTACTCTGAAGGGGAAGAGTGATGAGGCTTTCAAGGTTGGTGAGCATCTCCCTGATGGACAGCTCATCTTTCAAGCGCTTTGAGAGACCGTGATAGTAATGGGCCAGCAGCACTTTGCATTTCAGCTGCACTCTGCTGCTAGGGTCCTGAATTCCACATTGCAATCAGCGCAGAGCATGAGGCTTGACACAGGCAAAGTATTTTATCCATCGCCCCCCTTCTACTGCCCAGATAGAATATCCCCATATCTCAGCGGCAAATTCCTCACATTTACTGCAAATGGTGGTTTTATTGTTCCATTTCGTGGTGGCCCAGGTCAGAGTTCGCCCAGTCAGGAGAGAGATGTCAAAGGCAATCTTGGCTTGGTTCGTAGAACACAGAGGTGGCTGGAGCTGAAATTGTAAGATGCACTGGGACAGGAAGCTGGTAGAGGATCTGACAAAGTGTTTGGGGCTCCGGGGGAAGAGTTTGACTGGTGCAGGGTTGCTGTATTGAGACAGAGAGTGGTTAGCAGATGTTTGGGATTATGTGCTCCTGTGTCAGAAGACTTTCTTTAGGCAGGCAAACTCTGCAAGGTCAATCATTGGTTCTCCCATCCTGTTCAAAAATTAAGAATGGCTTGACCCAAAAGCAGAGCAGCAGAGAAGAATCAGCAGTAAACAATATTTTACTAATAAACAGAAAAATAACAAGCCAAGAGGGGCCACAAAACAAGAGAGAACAGATATTTAACATGACAAGGAACAAGGTAACTGATGGCTAGGAGTAACTGGTTGGCGCTAGTTAGCTCGATGGGTGAACAAAGGACTGCGGATGAGAGCTGGGTTTAAATAGGCTGCAGGCGATGAGTGAAAACAAATGGCAAGTGAGTTCTGTTAGTTGGGTGGAGATTGGGAGGTGCCTGCCTGTGCTGGCCTGGCAAGATGGTTTTATTTATTTTTATTTAGAAATACAGTGCAGAACAAGTCCTTTTGGCCCAATGAGTGGTACTGCCCAGAAACCCACCATAGCCTAATCACAGGACGATTTGCAAAGATCAATTAACCTACTAACTGGTATGTCTTTGGACTATGGGAGGGAACTGAAGCACCCAGAAGAAACTCATACAGTCATGGGGAGAATGTACAAACTCCTTACAGATGGTGCCAGAATTTTATCTTCCAGCTGTAACAGTGTCACACTAATTGTTATGCTGCCATGTTTTAACATGTGGTTTTGAAGAACAATAGTCACCAATAATAGGGCAGTTGTGAGAGCTGCCCTCATTAAAATAA
Organism: Mobula hypostoma; assembly: GCF_963921235.1. NCBI lineage: Eukaryota > Metazoa > Chordata > Chondrichthyes > Myliobatiformes > Myliobatidae > Mobula > Mobula hypostoma. Next base: position 216,358,435 of record NC_086097.1, on the reverse strand, counting down.
CAAAATTTGAACATTTCTCTAAATCTGCGACATTTAGAATTGAAATTTTCTAGAGTATTGCACACAACATAGAAGCATTGAAAAGTACAGGACATGAACAGGCCCTTCACTTTGCTATTTTGTACCCACCATGAGGCCAAATTAAACCATCCCATCTGCCTACATATGGTCCATATCCCTCTATTATCCTCTTGTCCATGTGTCTGCCTAAATGCCTCTAAAACATTGCTATCCTATCTGCTTCTGTCACTTCCCTTGCCAGCTGTTTTTAGGCACATACCTCTATGTAGAAAACAGTGCCTCCTTGAAACTTCCTTCCTCTCACCTTAAACCAATGCCCTCTACTATCTGACAATTCCACCCTGGGAACTTATGTTAAGGACTATAGATGGTTTTCTAACTTTTCAGTACAGAACAATTCTAACTGCCCTATTATAGAAAAATGTATTGTTCTACTTAGCAGGCAATCTAAAAGAGATATATTTCTGTACTGTCATTTTGTAGGACTAAAATCTAAATTTAGAAAATTAACACATTTGTTAAAGTTAGAATAATCATAACCTCACCTTGAACTGCAAACTACTTCTGTCATTTTCCCTGCCTCCATGCACACTAATTTGCTTTTGGAGGGACATAATTCAGTTGGTTACAAGGTATCATTTTAAGTAAGTATAAGAGGAAGAACAATCTACATATTTTACACAACAAAACCAATAATTAATTGGGAAATATTATGCCAATAAGAACTGTAACTATTTACTTCCTGGTTTAGATTTTCATAGTGAATCGTTGCCCCCAGTGGACTTTTTTTTATTGGTCCTTTAGAACACATCCTGAATTCTGTGTTTAACAAGAAGACAAATGTTCTACAATTTGTTGCTTTTTTAAGCTGTACTTTTTACCGTCTCAAGTGGCTGGGTTAAATTAAGAACAAACATTTATAAATCCAGAAGGGGATTATAAAATTACTAAAGCAGTAATGCTGCATATTTTTTAGCAATAAGTACAAAAGTGGATGAATTAAGGAACAGAGCACCACAGGCACATGGAAGCAGAAGGCAGCCTGGTTCGTCATTCATTATGGATGATCAGTTTATCCTCTTTTATCTAGTGCAATCATATTTACAGGAAGAGTGGACCAAATTTCAATAACCATCATCATGTCTTGGGAAAACAAAGGACTCTGTAAGTGGACAATCTAAGAATTAGAAATAGGGTGAAAGGCATGATTTTAATGAGGTAAGCTAGCTCATAACTGCATAATACTTCCCAAGGCAGTCACATAAAATGACCCCGAAAGTCTAGCTTCACATCCAAATACCAAAACTTTTGGGAATGCCACAAGGACAATGGCTGTTGAGTAAAAAGCCATTAGAAGAGTATTTCGACTATACAAATACATACCCCAAATTATCTTAAAGATCAAATTGCTTACATGTTTCTGTCATTCAGTTACCTGAAAAAAATGACATTATAATCAAAGGGATACAGCATATGTTGAGTGTCTCTTAGCATTAGCATCTTCCCATCTGAAAATCTCCATTCTATGACACCCCTGTTGTAATTGTAACTCCAATGTAACTATTGAGGTTGTGCTGTGCCACCTGGAATGCGATTTTGCAACTTCTTAAGATTGTATCAAAGGGCTGATATAGGTACCAGACCAAAGAGAGTGGAGTAGTCTGGTCTGAAATGGCAATGAAATGGCCAGGGTGGTGGAGTATGGAGCTCAGGGTAAGATCGAAAGCGAAACCACAAGGACAGCTGGGAGTGGCCAGTGAAGTTTCAGCTTGAATGTAAGATTCTCAGCCATAAGGCTTGTTCAGTCAAGGGAGGATCACTAAGCTGTGCTGATGGATTGGAGGTTGACTAAGCTGGTTCATCATGTGAAAGGGCATGTGCACATTGAGGGTATCATTGCACCAGATAATAAATTACGTTCTCAGTGATCTCTGAATCTCAAGTGACGTATAAAGCTGGGTTGCAGAGCTGCTCCTGTGACCCAGGTTCACAGGACTCGACTGCTGTCCTTGTTGTGTTTGCTCATTCTCTCTGTGTGATTCCATGGGTTCCTTTTGGGTGCTCCAGCTTCCTCCCACATCCCAAAGGTTGGCAAGTTCACTGCCTGCTCTAAATTGTCCTGAGTTGATGGAAATGTTGGGAACAGGGTTGCTTTGTGAGCTGGGATAGACTTGATGGGCCAAAGAGATCCTGAACCAGAGTGGATCGTTTCACTCACCCCAGTACTGAACTGATTCCACAACCTATGGACTCACTTTCAAGGATTCCACAACTCAGTTCTGATAGTTATTTATTTATTTATCTCTCTATCTATCTAATTATTTATTTAATTAATTTTATTTTAATTAATTAATTTATTTATTTATTATTTAGTCTTTTTGTGTTTGCACACTGGCTGTGTGCAGGTATGAATTTAAGGGTAGTGTATGGTGACATAGATATACTTTGATAATAAATTCATTCTGAACATGAAGTGGCCTCCCTCTATGCAATAACGAGGTGTGGAAGTAACATTATACAAAGGGAAGTGTTGTCCCTTTCTTCATCAGACATTGGAATTGGTTTGTTATTATCATGTGGACTGAGATGCAGTGAAAAGCTTGCTTTGCATACTGTCCATACAGATCAGATTCTTACACTGTAGATTGAGGCTGAATAAAGTAAAGCAGAATAAAGTCTTATAGCTACATAGAGAGTGCAGTGCAGGTATACAATAAGATGAACAATCATAATGAGGTAGATCGAGAGTTAAGAGTCCATTTTATCATACTAGGGAACTATGTAATAGTGGGGTAGAAGCTGTCCAGGCATTTGTTGTATCTTCTGCCTGATGGAAGACGGGAGAGGAGAGAATGTCTAGCATCTGCAGATTTTCTCTTATAAGTGCCTACACAGCTGATGGTAATTCTTCTCCAGTTCTTTGTAAATCTAGTTTGCTTCTAATAGTTTACTGCCGCTGAAGAATTTTATTTGACTATTTAGAAGTGTTTCTGATTGCCAGAAAAATAAACAAATGCAAGTCACTTACCCTCTCAGCCAAGGTCAGTTACTCCATTCAAATGAACCAAGCTGTGCTACTTAAACCAACTGTAAGTGTAACTGGGGTGATGCTGAGGGACGATTGTACGTACGTGGTGTTCCACCCTCAGCTTCAATCAATATTAAACCCATGAACACTACCTCACTATCTTTGCTCTGCAGTACTTGTTTCATTTAACTTTCACATATACAGTATACAATATGTAGTAATTCACAGTATTTTTCTAGTATTATGTATTGCATCGACCTGCTGCCACAAAGACAACAAATTTCATGACATATGCCAGTGATATCAAAGCTGATTCCGATTCTGAGTCCAGCAGTAAAACAGAAGGTCAGTGAGTGGGACTCTGACCTCCTGCTTTTTGCTGATTGCCTGTTGCAATTATTTACGCTCTGTGCCTGTACGCTGTTTGACTCTGTAGGTGCAGGTCAATGGGTCTAGGCAGAATAACCATTTGGCACAGACTAGATGGGCTGAAGGGCCTGTTTCTGGCCTGTAGTGCTCTGTGAAGCTATGATTCTATCAGAATAGGTGGATCCAGGTACTGCAAAGTGGAACCAATGTAATTTACCTTTCCAGATTATCCAACAGCCTCTTTTATATAGGATCCCTGCCCTTTCAAGGAGAGTCACGAACAAAAATTGACACCATGCTGCATAATAAGATACAAGGGCAGCAAAAGAATCTGAATGAAGGATTCACTTAAAAGGAGGAATGAGAGGTAGGGAGTGGTGAGGTTGAGGGAGGGAACTGCAGGGCATGGCTACTGAAGGCACAGCTACTACTGATTACATTGAGGATATTAGAGAGGTCAGAACTGGAGCATTCAAACACTCAGATTTGCAGTTCTGGAGGAGAATACAGGGAAAGAGATTTGGAGAACCCAGAAGGCGTTTGAAAATAAGGATGGGAATTTTAAAACTGGGCCATTGATAAACTGGGCATGGAATGGGTCAAGAGGTGAAAGGGTAATGGGCAAGGAGAACTGTGTAAGTTAAAATAAAGGCAGCAGATTTGCAGTTGACAGATTTATAAAGAGGATGGATGTTCTGGACTCTTTGGAGTAATCACCCGGGTAATAGAGGTCTGGGGAAGAGTTTCAACAGCAGGTAAGTTTAAGTGGGATCAGAATTGGGTGATGTTACAGAGGTGGAAGTTACATATCTTACTAATGGAATATCACTTGTTACATTTTATCACTGAGAGAATAAGGCTCCTTGCTACCATGGTTTATCATCTCCCTCCCAACTAAGTACTGATCCATAGGACAAATATACACCATGGGCCATCCATACAGGCACCATTGATAGAAACTCCCCAATATATCATACTAGTGACCTCATAAAAATCTGTGATACATCAGATCTGCCTTTTACAAGTGAGCACTCAATTATCAGCTGGTACTTCCCCAAGTATATTGTCACTTTATATTTGCATGCATTAAACTCATTGCATCAAAATTCTGTCAAATATAATGGGACATTAATTAAGGCAACTAATGAAAAGCATTACTCTTGTAGGCTGTTAATATATTCATTCTGTTGATTATCAGAAGCGTGCATAAGGACTTACTTGAAGTAGAATTAAAGAATTTGTTCTATTTCAGACCAGAACTGTATCTGGATCTTATGTGAACTTAAGGATATCAAAGGTAAGTTCTCCGAGTACCAAAATAATCCTGGGGAGTGAGTTGGTTCAGGCCTCACAACCCAAAAGCTGCCTGGCAGTTTGGAGCAGCCGGGTAGCTCCAATAGTGGCGTGCCTGGCACCAGCCCAGGATGTGGCGAGTCCAAGTCCCAGCACTGCCTGTCACTTCAACATGATTGCCTCAGATGAGTGAGTTTATTGAGTCCTCAGCCAGGATGCCAGATGGAATGACACGTGGAATCAAGGTGCTCCATCTTGGTGAGGGGAAAACTGACATCTTGCTCAGATTGTGACTCGTTCTGCCACCTGTGGAGTGCGATTGATGTCATGGAAAGCCTGGGATAATGAGCAATCCTTCATCTAAACGGCAACTGAACAAGGTGGCAGGTTCTCAAGGTTCAACAAATTTTTTTTACCCAAGGTTATGATGAGGACAATACATATCCATTTTCATTTAAAGGTGAAGCATTTTAAATTCCGTGCCAAAACGCAACTGTACCAATTGTTTGAACAATTTCATATATTCAGTATATCCCTAAGGCAGGCGGCCACATTGTGCAAGGGGAAACTGTGAAAGCAAGGAAGGTAAAATTAAAACAAGAAGAAAGGGACAAGATTAATTGAAAGAAATCTCAAATTATTAAGGAACTACCCCCCCTCACTTTGTGCCCAGATTCTCTTGCCTTCAATTTTCTGTCTTATATGCTTCATGGATGGAAAATTGCTTTATGCTTTGTGTCCAAGTAATAAATGAGCAGCTTTGAAGAATATGTTTAACAGTAAAAACATATGCAGAGAAGGAAAATAAAACTTGCACTTCTACGGAGTCCTTTCGCAAGCCTTTTGCAATGCTGCAGAATAATTCATAACCAATATGTAACTTCGAGGAGTGTTGAACAACATGCTGATGGGCGTGCTCGACATTACAGCTTGAGGTGGATTTCTATGCAAATCTTTTTGTTAAAAAGTTTGACTGAGAATTAGATTTTGGCTTTAATACTGAGGCTAACTTGTTTGGTTTTCAAGGCTATACATCTACCGGATCTATTATGTCTACCTAAGACAGCAGAAGGAGCTTAGTCTGTCATTTCATCGAAAGATGGTATTTCCAACAGTGCAGAATTGCACTGGAATGTCAGCTTAAATTTGTCTGTACAAATGTCTGGGGTGGGTCTTTAACCAGGAGCCTACTAATTCAGGGGAAAGCATGCCACCAGCTGATCCTCAACTGACTCCAATCTGTTCATCCCAAGGAAAGAAACTTCTTGATAAGTGGGAAGAGCTCTTTGAAATTAGCACAGAGGACACAAAGCAGGTGAAAGTAATCTCTAGTGAAAACATGAAAACAAAACCATCAGCAAATCAGCAGCTTTTTTATTGCTGTGTCAGATATTCCTTCCTATTGTTGAGTTCCACACCCTTGAAATGGCTTGTAAAGGCTCGGAACTAGCTGGAAAAAATTCTACTTTCATTACTAAATCATGAACAATCGACTCAAAGTGCAGATTACATTTTTCTGCAAATTGCCTTAACATTTATTTGAAGGAGGGAAGAGAAAGCATGTGTAATGAGGCTGTGTAGTGTATGCTATGCAAACATAGGCTTGTATTTGGCATAATGGGCTGCACCATAAGGGCCATAAAATTGTCCATGTGTTAGCATCATTTTAATTATCATGAATGCCACATGTTAAGCAGAGTGTAATACCACACCAGAACAACTAAGACAGCTTAAAAGTCCTAATTGCTGATCACAGTCTTTTAATTACAGTTTTGAACATTTGTAAATCAGTTGCCATAACATCCCCCAACCCCCACAATCCCTAAAATATCTCTTTTAATCTACTTAGCATACAGAATTTACAGAGTTAGCCATGATGGGCTTATTTGAAACAATGAGGAAATGAAAAATAATGCACACATGGAATCAGGTTTTAAAACTTCCATCAAAAGTATCCAAAAGCATCTAATGTCGATAAAGGAAAAGTAGCAACTTTCAATCATCAAAATGTAACATCATAAAAGTTATTGTGAGCATTGTGGACTATTAGAGTAAGGATGCAGTAAGGGAAACCGGATCTCCTTGTTTACAGGCTATATTAATGTTCTTCCAGCACAGCTTTCTATTTAGCAAACCGGTTATCACACCAGAAGCTACTTACACCCATAATGACAGCAAGAATAACATTTAGTTCCTCCAAAACTGGCTCATATACATAAATGAAGGTGATGGTTGTGCAGATTTGATTATGATGAGGAGGAAGACTAAAGAAGCTGACTGGTACCCAGGAAATATTTTGGAAAATGTTAAGAAAACTAGTATAATAAACTCAGATACCTATTCTCAGATATCCTGCTTAAAATGAAGGTCTTACCAGTTCTGACGATCTACTCTGTATCATTTGAGGAATCTGCTGTGCGAAAGATCACCAGAATGTAATAATCAACATAATCTCTGAAATTCTAAGCAGTGATCTAGAGTTAGCTGAGAGGGGCCCAAGATTGCTGGTGTCGAAGTGGCCAATGCCCATGCCTTTACCTTGTCTATGTCCAGAACCTGAACCTTGCTGGCCGAGAACAGTCCAGCCGAGCATTAGGACTTCCAGTGATAATTGCTCAGTCAGAATAGTCTTATCCATGAAGAATCTCCAGTAACTGACTCATGGTAAGGCCCAGTCCACAGCTTTCCCACCTGTCAAATCTACAAAGGCACTCAGAAATACTTAAAGGCAGTTAAAAATGAAATCAAACAATTTAAACATCTGAATATCAGTAGCAATTTTTAAAGTTAGCAATTAAATCAGCTCTGCTTATTATAATTCAGTCATTGCCTGATCTAATGGATGACTCTTGGGGGAAACAAAATTCTTCACAAGCCATGATTCCAGTAGTGTCGCAACCATGGTCTCGGCTGCAGGTTCGTGAGAATGCACATTCCAGCCAATTAGACTTTCTTTGTGTTTGTATTTAACTCCCTTCCTTTCATTTCAATCTTGTTAAGTCTTCACCAAAGCATTGAGTTCCAATGCTCCTGGCTTACCTTAATCCACGTTCTGGGAAAGAATATTACAATTTGGACTGACGCTGTCAAGAAGTGGTATTAATTTCGTGTTGAGTTACTGCTTCCAGGCTACAGTGACATGTTAGATTTTAGTTTGAGAGTTTTAGTTCATGGCCCTGTTGGCCCAGTGTTCATTATTTTCCTTTGGTTCTGCACAGGTCTTATTAAAACTCAGTGAAGTGTTCATTCTGCTGCTTTGTCCCTCCCTCTGCTCTTCTGCCAACATTAGACACAGTGTCAGCAAGACTCAATCATCAAAGTGGACCCAGTGGAAACAGAACAGCTGATCTGGGCCCTGAATTTAGTTGGTCAGATAGGAGAGAAGTTAAAGTCAGTGGAGACTGAGTTAACTGGCTCATGCGGTCCAATGATTACTTTCAGAGTGGCAAGTCCAGTCCAGGCAGGAAGAACAGGAGCCAACACTTGCAGGGACTGTCCAGCAACTCACCACAGGCAGCCGGATTAAGTGGCAGCCATTACTACACTCTCTGTTGCTGTTCAGAAGCCTTTTGATAGGGCAGTCCCACTTCCAGCATCAGAACCTCCCACAACCTTCACTATAATAGACTCATTACCCTCAGCTACTAATGCCTTGATTCCTTTGGCAGCTTCCGGACCTGAACTGAGTATTCCTGCTCAAGGCAGAAACTCCAGACACCCCATCGGTTGCAGGAACTTTGTTACCCAGTGTGAGATGACTTCCCAAGCCCAGCCAGGTCAGCTTGGTGATGATGTGCATAAACTAGTTTACATGGTGAATTGGTGAATCACCTTCAACAGTCTATGAGAACAAGGTTCCCCTGCAGCCCAAGTCTTTTCAACAATTTGTAGATGAGTTCAAGAGAATGTCTGACCTCCCAGTATGGGGTCAAGAGACTCCCCACTGATTCCATCATTGGTGCCAGGGGAGAAAGAGAGAGAGACTACTTAGTGAAGTTCCACACACTTACGGCTGAGACGGGGTTGAACGAGAGATCCCTCATCACTGCTTTCCGGTGTTGGTTGAGCGCAGGTGTCCAACATGAGATCGCAATGCATGACAAACAGGACTGCAGAGATGACCTGATAAATCTGGTTACTCGAATGGACGACGGAGAAACAGAGGTGCGCAGAGGGAGAATTCCCTGAGCCTCCTACTCTTTATATCACTGCCTGTCTTCACCCTCTCACTCATCAACCAGTACACAGTCCATGGAGGACCCCTTGCCAGTGGGTGGCATGCAACTATCTCAGGAGGGATGGTTGGTGCAGGAGGACAGGTTCCTACCTCTACTGTGGCACTCCAGGACACTTCATGCTCCACGTGCTCAGTAAAAGTGAATACTTGTCAGCAAGAAGGGGAATTCTGGCAGCTCGATTCTCCCTGTAAACATTTTCACCTAATAGAGTAGTGCTTCCAGCATGCCGGGACATGTTGAATTGGTTTGATTTTGTGTATTTGAATGTCATTTGGATGGCATGCGGAGGGCGGAGCAAAGTTAAGATGGCGCTAAATGGCAACTCATTTGCTTGCATCTTTGGAAACAGCTCTATTTCTATCTTCGATAACTCTTTTTTTCCTTTTTAAGGTTCATTTGAAGACCCTGACCTGGAATTACATTCTGACTTCAGTTCTATGTGGGAATGGGACCTGCTCTCAGGGCATCAAGACTGGTTGCTTTTTGATATGCCAAGGACACAACCCGGAAGATTAGTGTACCTTCAGGGTGCTGGATTTTCGTGGCTCTGGAGATGGGCTGATTCAAGGCCAGTGCCCCTGACTGAGGAGTCGCAGGAGAACATGGAACTTCAGGAGCCGTGTGCCCAGGGACATGACCCTGGGGTGATTCTCTGGGCGCAGAGTACAGAAAAAGTGATGCAACAGACTTTAAACACTATAACTCAGCAATTTGTTTGCTATGTCTCCCCCCTCTCGCTGTGAAACAGGGACACCTCTTTTTCCCTTATTAGGGAGAAAGAGAGCCTGTGTTATATCAAATAACCGGGTAAATGAGTAGTCTTTGGTGTACTGCAAGTCTATGTTTTCATAAATGCTTGCTTCATGCTTGAGTGCTCAGTGGAGGGTGCTGATGCTTTTTTGCTGGTGGGGGAGGGGGAGTTGTTGCTTTGCTGCTGCTTATGCATGGGAGGGGGGAGCTGGGGGGATTTGGGGTTCTAACGGTTAACTGTCATTCACTCTTTGGGGCACTCCTCTGTTTTTGTGGATGTTTGCAAAGAAAAAGAATTTCAGGATGTATGTTGTATACATTTCTCTGACATTAAATGTACCTATTGAACCTATTGAACGTTCTTATCTATTCCCACTCTCAGCAGGATCAAACTTTGGAGGGTTCTCAGACTGCTCCTCAAGAACAACCTTTATGCTAAGCTAGAGAAATGGAGTTTCACAAAGAGCAGGTGTCGTTCTTGGGCTAGGTCCTCACCACTTCCAGTGTTCAAATGGAAGGTGCTTTCCTTACCCGTCGCTTGTCTCCTGCAGTGCGATGTTCGGAACCGGGAACTTCTGGCTGTGAAGGAGGCCCTGGAAGCCTGGCGATACTGGCAGGAGGGTGCAGAGCGCCCCTTTCTGCTATGAACAGACCACAAGAACCTGGTCTAGATTCATGACATCAAGAGGCTCAATTCCTGCAAGTCTGTTGGGCTATTTTCTTCACCTGGTTTAATTTCACCCTCACCTACCATCTTGGCAGCCAAGAATACCGAGACTCTGTTCTCACCAGTTTGACGTCTCTGAGGATATTGCCAATTTAAAGCCCATCCTTCCTCATTTGAGCATAGCTCGTCCATTATTTGGGGAATAGAAACGGAGCTGACGGCTGCCCAACTGTCAGATCCAGGCCCAGGTGGGGCCCTCCCAACCTGCCAGTGTGCAGCCCAGGGTTCTTAAGAAGGGGATCACTCTTCCTGTCTGGTTTACCATCCAGGAATTCAATGGACCCTAGAATATATAAAGAGATGATTTTGTTGACTGTCTATGTCCCAAGATGTCCACGATTCTGTCTCTGCCTGTCGTACTTATGCCCAGAACAAGACATCGTGTCAGAGCACAGCTGGTCTGCTCTGACTGCTGCCTGTGCCTCACCACCCCACGTCCCACCTCTCAGTGGAATTCATCACTGGTCTGCCTCTGTCAGATGGGAACACGACCATTCCGGTAGTTTACGACCAGTTCATCAAAGTAGCCCCCCATTGCTGCTCTCCCCAAGCTCCCATCAGCTCGTGAAGCTGCCACTTTCATAGCTTAACACGTGTTCAGGCTGCTCAGCTTCCAACAGGACACAGCGTCTGATCAAGGACCACAGTTCACATCCCGTTTTTGGAAGGCTTTCTGTTCTCTTTTGGGAGCCACAGCCAGCCTTTCATTAGGCTTCCACCCCCAATCTAACAGTCAGACTCAGAGAGTGAATCAAGAGCTGGAAACGACCCTGCCTGCCTTTTTTCCACCAACCCCACAACCTGGAGCTCCCAACTGGTTTTGGCAAAGATTTCCCACAATGACCTCCAGCCGTCCTCCGCTGGCACGACCCCCTTTGAATTCCCAAGGGGATTCCAGCCACCACTCCTCCCTGACCAGGAGACTGATGTGGGAATTCCTACTGCTGAACAACTGGACCAACCTACAAGAGAATGTGCAAATGGGACAGGGGTTCTCCGCTGAGCTCTCAGAAACAATATGCACATTCCAGTCAATTAGGGTTTCTTTGTGGTTGTATCTAACTCACTTCCTTTCAGTTCAGTCTTGTAAAAATCGACTGAAGCCACGACAATGTTCCCTACCTACCTTAGTCCACATTCGGGAAAGAAGATTAGAACTTCAATTGATGCCGTAAAGAAGGAGTGCTAATTTAGTACTGTATTAAGTAACTGACACAGCACCCAATGATGATAATGATTAAGTTACTGCTTCCAAGCTGCAATGACGGTGTTACCTTTAGTTAGCAGCCCCCTTGACCTAGTATTTATTATTTCCCTTTTTTTTCTGTATAGTTTTTATTAAAACTCAGTGAACTGTTCATTCTGCTGCTGTGTCTCTTTCCCTGCGCTTGGACCATCATCGAACACTGTGTCAAATAGTTTTGTACACTGGATCTGTGATGAAAACCATGGAAAATATCCTGGAGAACATTACTGGGATCCTAGAGAGAGACATGAATGCTTGAAGAGTTTTGAAGCAGCTCATATTTTGTCATTAGAGACACAAGATTCAAGTACGTTCATTATCAAAGAATGTATAAATTATACAAGCTTGAGATTTTCTCGCTCACAGGTAGCCACAAAGCAAGAAACCCAAAAGAGCCCAATTCAAGAAAAAAAAGGATAAAAATAAAAATAAAAGATCAACACCCGATGTGTAAGAGAAAAGAAAATACAAATCATGCAAACAATTGAAGCGAACAGCAACAACATTTTGAACAGAAAATGGAGTCCTCGGATCCAAACCCTGCAACAGCCTGGAGTAGGCCCAAAGCCTCACTTATCAGTCCCTCATATTAGTAGGCATGGAGCACAGCAGCCGGGGCAGTCTTCATAACCTCAGCGCCATGGAGACATCCACTGTGGAGAACGAGTGAAATTGGCGCTGGTCCTGGACCCCAACACCCTGTCTTTTCAGTCTATCTGGGCCTGCATTTAAATTAACCAAGCTACGGAACAATAAAAGGCCCCAGCACCCTGGAGAGAGGAGAGGCTATTGCGGGTAGCAACTGAAAGGCTCTGGGCCTAGACCACGCTGCCCAGCAACTCACTCTGGGCCCAGGTTTCATTGCCCAGCCTGAAGCCGCTCTCAAGCTCTTCAAATCAGCTCGAAGCACAGGGCCTGAAAGAGACTGCGGGCACTGGAAACTGCAGCAAAAATAAAACGAGATGCCGGTGGAAGTTCAGCTAGATGAAGGTCTTAACTTGAAATTCCGGTGCCACCTGTAAGGAATTTGTATGTCCTCCCCATGAACGCATGGGTTTCCTCTGGGTCTTCCGATTTCCTCCCACATTCCAAAGACATACGGGCTAGTAGGTTAATTAGTCATTGTAGATTGACCTGCGATTAGGCTAGGGTTAAATGGATGGGTTCCTAGACAGTGTGGCTCGTTGGGCCAGAAATGCCTGCTCCTTATTTTATCTCTAAATAAATAAATAAATAAACAAACAACTGGGTGAAGTCTCTCTCCAGGATCATTCAGGGCATGACTGCTAGTTCTAGGCCAGCTGAGAACCTTATTCCATTGAATAAAAAGCTCAGGAAAACAACCTGTAACTATGCCTCCATACTGCCAGGCCTAGACACCATTCAACAATAGGATGAAAGCCAAGTTGTCATGGGTAATAAAAGAAACGTGACCATTCTCTCCCTGCAGCCAATGGCATTTCCGCATCCTGGAATCATCATTGAGAAACTGGTCTGGATCAGCGACTGAATTAGCACATTGACAGCTGCATGCCTCATGGCAGAAGAGCAAACTCTCTGCAAAACTTTTCATCATTTACAGGCTGCACAGGGAAATAATTCCTTAACTTGAGGAGTGCAGATCCAAGCAAGTTGAAGAAGTTGGACTTGTTTGAGCCAATTTGGCCCACTTAATTCTGATCTCCATCATGGAAAAGAGAACAACATTATTGAAAATGTTATAATGTAGTGCCATTTCTGTGCCAGGGCATATCCATTTAGGCAGGAGTGGTGTTACAGAGAGATCGTTGGGTGAATGGTGAAGGTGTGATACCTACAGAGTAACGCTCCCCTGCTGGTCACGGGGAGGTGGGTAGATGGTTTCATCTGTTCATTGAACTTGGTTGTGTCACAGACCCCGTGACAGGGATAAAGAACCAGCAGAGATGGAAAACACTTTGGAGTCTCGTATTGCTATAAACTAATAATATTTATTAGTAACTAAGCAATACAGTAATATAAATGAAAATAATTCAAACAGGTTAGCAATGATTATATATAAAAGTAAGTGTGGAATATATATGTATGAAAAAACCAAGCTTCATTAAGTCTAGGGGGTAAAAAGATACAGTCTTACGATGTTGAGTAAAGTTCAGTTCAGTTCAGTTCGTGGTATTTAGTTGAGTAGTGATGGAGAGAGAGAGAGAGAGAGAGAGAGAGAGAGTGAGTTGAGTCTTCAGGTGAGCTGATGCTGTCGATCTTCTCATCGTCCTCCGAAATCCTTTACAAGTCACCATCTGTGACGTTAACCAGGGGGACCGGTCTTCTGTGGTGGAGCTATCACCCAGGTGAGGGTGGACACATAGACAACTCCCCACCAGTCAACCCCTTCTTCACCGTTGGAATAGCAATTTGGATCAATCCGCCTGATTGATCCTCCAAAACCCACTTTTCCTGAAGGGGAACAACAATGCTCATTCAGTGTCCAGATCATGCGTCCTGAGGTCTGTATCGTCTGACCTCCCATTTATTTCACCAGGCTGAGCATCACCTGTCACTCAAAGAGTTCCTCCTTCCTTTGTCTGTAAAGGAGTGCACAAGCAGGCAACAAGTCCTTGAAGAAATATCAACAATCTGCCTTTGGTCACCATAGCAACTTACGAGCTGCTCGGTGCTGTCTCCAACTCCAACCTCAGTAAAAATCCAAAGTTACGTCCAATGCCTTAAAGTGACAGTCCAACTGTGGATCTTCGTCTCTCTCTCTCTCTTTTCAAAAGCAACATATCGGTGGTAAATAACTCTGTCTCTCTCCTTTCCAAACAAGCCATCAATTATAAATGTCTCTCTCCAAACAGTTAATAGGGGCATTCCTGGATCCCCTCACAGTTGTATGCTCAAGGTCCTTAAACCTTTCTGTACCCATGCCCTGAGGCAAACCTCCTGGCATTGCCTTCTTTGCCAACCTTCTCTCGCTGCCACCATTTCTGCTCTGGAGAGCTTCCTCCTCTTCTGAGCATTGGGAACCTCTATTTCACCCCATTGGTGCTTAGGCAATGAATTGTTGTGTCTATTTGTTTTTCCCTTACTCTGATAAGCACTCAGAAATCTTTGAACAACATCCAACTTCTTTAAGAGGTTCAGACACAACTTCAAACATCATTAGATTTTGCCAAACAGGCATGATGACTCCTGAAACCATCCCTATGGATGGCACTAATGTGGAAAATATTGTGATTAGTATTGTTTAAATTCCACAATGATTTTCTGAAATGCATGCAAAATTTTCAGATTAGTCCATCACTGGGATAAATTGGGGAGGGTCTCCCATACATTACTGATCTATGTTTTTCAGCAGAATCATATTTCTAGCCGTGGTGTCCTCACTTTTTAAAGAGAGGGTTCGCACCCAGTATGTCACGGTCTTTGCAGCAATTGACATTTCAGCACTGCTGTGATTACTGAACAGGGTAGTTTGACATTCAAATGAATCTGTCAGCTGAGAGAACCTGCTGCCTCCATCACCACTCAGATCCAATGACATTGATTTGTGAGTGTAATACCTGATTACAGGATGTGTGACAGATAAATTTTATCAAAATTAAAGCACAATTAAACATTTCATCTTCTTAATTACTGGCTGTGGATTCAGCCTGATGACCATGTGCTGTAAGAAATCAGTGACCATTACACATTTTAATGGGACACAGCTGTCTTACAGCTCTGCAATATTTGCACTGTGCAACAGATCTGTAATTTATGATAAAAGGAAAATTATGCTCTGGTTTCTTTTGCCAAAATAGATTTAGGATCCATATACCATGATAAACTTCAGAATCATTTTGTGCTCATTTTCTCTTTCATGGTATGCAATTGGGCTTGTGGAAATTTGAACCCATTACCGCAAAAATGTTATTTGAATAAAGAGCTTTGCTATCAGAAGAGCTTGCAATTAAATAACATTAGATGATGAAGTCTGCTCAAATTGATACGGTTTTGTATCTGGCGTCTATGTTCTGAGCGTGATATACGCCATGCCATAGAACTACATTAAGGTACACTTTGCTAAACACAGATAAAGAAAATTTCTAATGAATAATTTGGAGAAATCATAGAATTTTTTCCTTGTGCAAAATATAGCAATTGTCCTATCACTGGCAACCCTTTTGCGGTCAGTGTTGGTATAACACTGAAAGGAAATAGTTGCTAGAAGCATCTGCTGTCTACTCCCTGAACTTTTCTTTTTGTTTTTGAAATGGTTGAAATGTTGGCAGCTGTGACTTGGGCAGAAATCAATCGGGGCATTATGAACCTAAATAGGAATTATTAATGTCATTTTGAACCTGTTTGCTGCCTAGTTACTGCTTTCAAATTCTACAGCTAATTTGGAGAAATGCAAGTATTGTTAGCTTTTCAAGAGGGATGCAATCCTGGAAAATCTTTGGTAAATCAAAAAGGTTGGGAACAATACATTTGGGCTTCTTGATGTTTTCCTATAAGCAGGGGTGACACACAGTAGTGAACAATTCAAGGACTTACCCTAAAGAGTCCAGATTATTTAATGTCATTTCCAGTACACAGATGTAAAGGAGAACTAAATAATTGTTACTCTGGATCCAATGCAGCACAAAAAACACAATTAGATAACCAACACAATAATAAAAAGAAACACAATAAATATAGATACGTAAGATCACAAACTAGAGAAGATCTGCAGACGCTGGAAATCCGAGCAACATACACAAAATGCTGGAGGAACTCAGCAGGTCAGGCACCATCTATGGAAAATAGTACAGTTGATGTTCGGGGCTGAAACTTTGACTGTACTCTTTTCCGTAGATGCTGCTTGGCCTGCCAAGTTCCTCCAGCAGTTTTGTGTGTGTAAATACACGAGATAGCTTGTTGTATGTCCATAAAGTGGCACTAGGCACAGGAGCGTCTGCGCAAAACGTGACGGACAGGAAATGATAAAGTTGTGGCAGAGTGGGTTAGTGGGTGGAGGTGTTGATCAGCCTCACTGCTTGGGAAAAGTAACTGTTTTTGAGTCTGGTGGTCCTGGCTTATATACTACGTAGCCTCCTCCCTGACAGGAATGAGGCAAACAGTTCATGCGCAGGATGGGTGGGATCCTCATGATATTGCGAGCCCTTTTCTGGCACCTATCTGTATATCTGTCCTTGATGGTGGGTGGGCTGATGCTGGTGATGTGTTGGACAGTTTTGACTACCCGTTGTAGGGCTTTCCTGTCCGTCGCAGTGCCCTTTCCGTACAAGGCGGTGATGCAGCTGTAAGGATGTGCAGTACTGCTCATCTGTAGAATGACGTGGGTATAGATACGCATACTGCAGCCTCCTCAAAAAGTAGAGGCATTGGTGAGCTTTCCTGATTGAGTATAATATGTTCTGGGACCACGAGAGGTTGTGTGGGATGTGCACTTCCAGAAGTTTGAAACTGCTCGCAGTTTCCACTCCTGTGCCACAGACGTAAAGAGTCACTGGCATTGTGGCAAGAATTTGGCGGGAGGAGAAGATGGCAGCGCAACGTGCGCGCACAGCTCTCTGGTGAAAATGATGTCGTATCTGTTAAATAGGGGCCGTGGACAATTCTGATTTGATGGAGACAGACGTGAAAGCACAGAGGAACATCTGGAGAAATTTCTGAAACGCCGGTTTGCTGCCGCTGTTACTGAACGATCGAGAATCTTCCGGAGGGAAGGTCCCAAAATCCCTGGCTTTGCCTGCTGCTGGCAACCGAGGCTGAGGTCAAATCGTTCGGATAGAGATGGTGCTCGGTACTCGGTGTCGGAGGGCTGATTGGAGGCTGGAAGTTTTCGGATGACTCAGAGTCGGACTCTGGTCAGGCATGGCAGGGAGAGTTTTGTTCCTTCTCCCATCTGCGTGAGATGTGGGACATTCGAGAGACTTTGAACTTTTTTACTGTGCCATGGCCTGTTCTTCATCAAGTTATGGTATTGTTGCACTGTTGTAACTATATGTTATAATTATGTGGTTTTGTTAGTTTTTCAGTCTTGGTCTGTCCTGTGTTTTTGTGATATCACACCGGAGGAATATTGTATCATTTCTTAATGCATGCACTACTAAATGACAATAAAAGAGGACTGTGTGTCCTCATAATCTAATCTAATCTAATTTGGCAGTAGTACAAAAAAAAAGAACATTGGAAGAATTCATCAGATCAGATGTGGAGGCTAAAGTTGCATGGTGCCAAAATGGGGCTGAGACCCAGCTTGAGGACTGAGGGGGAAGAAGAAAACTATGACATAGCATTAAAAGAAAGGAAGGGGATGTTGGGCAGATGGAACCAGATGAAAGAAGAGGATTGGGAAAAGGGAGAAGAAGTCTAGGTTGACAGGTGAATGTTCATGGGAGTAGATCATGGGGGTGTGGGTTACCTGAAAGTGGAAAATTCACTGTTCATACCATTGGACTGTAAGCCACACAAGTAGATAATGAGATATTCAATAACAATGGAGAAGGCAGAGGACTGGCATGTCGTGGTGGGAATGGGAAGGAGAGTAACTCTGATATGCAACTGGAAGCTTATGGTCATCAGCAGGGTATTGAAATAGAGGAATGCTTGTACTCAGGTGAACCCTACAGTATCATTGGGCATTGGTTTATGGAACAAGTGGTGACATATTTACGGCAGTCATTTAGGTTTCCACCCTCTCTACAAATTAGCCTCCAATCTAAGAGTCCATATCTGCATGGACCCATGAGCAAGTAATCCATTAGCGGGCTATTCCCAAGCCAAAGCTACAGTGCTCAACAGAGTGCTGGCTACAGAATACATACAAGGGAGAACCCAGACTTCCGCTGATTTCCCAGCTGTCATGTGGAATCTGGAGTAAGTACAGAGGTCCCATCGCAATGAATGGTCGAACTCCTTTCGCTCCAATGAAAGTTCATTGACTTGAACTGTTAATGCTGTTTCTCTCTCTCTATAGGTACTGCCTGAGATGCTGAGTATTGTCAACGATTTCTGTTTTAATTTCAGATTTCTAGCATCTGCAATTTTGGTTTTCAATTAATATTCAAAAATGAAAGAGCTTGTGCAAAAATTAGGGCAAGTGCAGAAAGCAGAATTATTTCTGGAGTAAATAAGACAACTGGAAGTGTTATCTGAAATTACAAAAGGGTCATAATTTGCTTGGTTATATATCCAAAATACAAAGAAAATACTCTGAAATTTCTCATTATCTGAAACTGTTGAAGTCCAAAGGTCTTTAATATGCCTAATAGGTAAATGAGATGCAGTTCCTTAAGCTTGCAGTAAGTTTTATTGGAACCATGTGAGGAGCTGATGATCAAAAGGTGTGAGTGGGGGCAGGAGAATTAAAGGGACAGGAAGCTATGCCCATGTTCTCTTCCTGAAAGGAGGTGTATCACAAAAGAAATCTTCCAATCCACACTCCATAGCAAGAGAGTGAAATTGTGAGAAGCAAGATATTATTTTCTTCAAATAATTTCAGATAATAATCTGTTAGTTCTACTTGGGCCCATTTTCCTCTGATCTGTTGCCATTTTACTTGTTTAATCACAACAATATTTTGTCCTGCATTATTACCTCCTTCATCACTTAACTTCTGGTCTTTTGCCCTTTCACAGAGCAGATTTGCCAGCTTGTATTAAAGAACATGTCTTATGGGGATAGGCAGAGTGGGCTTGGAGCGAAAGAGGATGAGGCGTAACTTGATAGAGGTGTACAAGATGATAGGAGGCTTAGATTGACCGGATAGCCAGAGACATTTTCCCAAGGCTGAAATGGCAAATAATTTTAAGAATACATGCATTACTTATAAAGCCACTATCTTTTTTTTCAACCTTCCCTCATTCTGAAGCACGTCCTTTTTCTTGACAGCAGGAAAGAGATGCTAATAAGCTTTTCAATTATTGGTCAGTCAGGTATGTTTAAACTCCTTGAAGCAGCAACTCATACAGACTTCAGGGGAGCCTTAGCAGAGGACAGCCGTTTCCTTCTGCTTCTCTTGCTGCTGCCTTCTGGCTGTTCAGTTAGGTTTCAGTGCAGTCCTGAGGACAGGGTCACCCACACGCTTAGATCTGGTGCTTAATGTGAGTCAGGGAGGTCTGGGGGTGAACTTTCATGGCTGATGCTACACCAGTGTTCATCTGTCTGATATTAAAGTTGCAAATTATATTTCTGAGCTGCAGATTCATTTTGCAAGCCAGGAGTTTGCTGCAGCTTTTCAATTCCAACATCTCATCCCTGCAGCTGAAATGTCCCATAGTGGGAGGATTCATTAAATAAACTAAAATTATTTCCTAAAGTTATTGTGCTTGTGTGTGGTATTTTCATATATCATTACAAAATCGTAACACTATGCTGTTTATTATATTTCTCCTTCCTATTAAGAGAGATTTTTTTAAAAATTTAGTTTCAGAAACATAACAACATAAAAACAAAGGAAATGGAAAGGGTAGGCCATTCTGTCCCTTACACCTGCTGCACATTCTTGTAGGTAAGATGACATCTAACAACTGGTTGTTTTTTAAAAGCGAGTTAGTGAGAGTTCAGGGTCAACATATTCCAGAAATGGTGATAGGAAGTGATGACAATGTTAAGGAACCCTGCATGACAAATATTATTGAGGGTTTGATCAGGCTGAAAACAGAAGTGAATGACAAGTATAGGCAACTAAAATACAGAAGCTGGGCCTCTGTACCTCCTTCTGCAGTTGGATCCCTGACTCCCTAACCAGAAGACCACAGTCTGTGCGGATTGGTGATAACATCTCCTCCTCACTGGCGGTTTACACTGGTGCACCTCAGGGATGTGTGCTTAGCCCACTGCTCTACTCTCTCTACATCCATGACTGTGTGGCTAGGCACTGCTCAAATGTTGTGTGTAAATTTGCTGATGATGCAACCATTGTTGGCAGAATCTCAGATGGAGATGAGAGGGCGTACAGGAGTGAGGTATACCTGCTAGCTGAGTGGTGTCGCAGCGACAACCTTGAACTCAATGCCAAAGAGCTGATTGTGGAATTCAGGTGAGGGGACACAAATCAATCCTCATAGAGGGATCAGAAGTGGAGAGAGTGAACAATTTCAAGTTCCTGGGTGTCAAGATCTCTGAGGATCTATCCTGGTCCCAACATATCGACGCAGAAGGCAAGACAGAGGCTATATTTCATTAGCAGTTTGAGAAGATTTGGTTTGTCACATAAGACACTTGAAGACTTCTACCGATGTACCATGGAGAGCATTCTGACGGGCTGCATCACTGTCTGGTATGGGGGGTGGCTACTGCACAGGATCGAAAGAAGTTACAGAAGGTTATAAAATCAGTCTGCTCCATCATGGGTACTAGCCTCTGTAATATCCAAGACTTCTTCAAGAAGTGAGGCCGCGGAAAGGCAGTGTCCATTACTAAGGACCCTCATCACCCAGGACATGCCCTCTTCTTATTGTTACTATCAGGAAGGAGTTACGGAAGCCTGAAGGAACACACCCAGTGGTTCAGGAACAGATTCTTCCCCTCTGTCATCCGATTTCTAAATGGACATTGAATCCATGAACACTACCTCATTTAAAAAAAATACTGCTTTTGCATTTCTGTTTTTAATTTAACTATTTAATATATATTTATATATATAATTACTGTCATTCATTTATTTTATTCTGAATTTATCATGTATGGCATTGTACTGCTGTCACAAATTTAACAAATTTCACAACATATTTTGGTGATATTAAACCCGATTTTGATTTTGAATACAGAGGGGAAAGGAGAATATTTAGGAAAAAATTTGGAGTACAAAAAGAGGCCAGCCATAACTATCCTTGGTAGATAACATCAAAGAAAATCCCAAGTTGATCTATAATAGGAACAAGAAAGTCACTAAGAAGAGAGCAAGCTTCTTTAGGGACCAAAGAGTCTCGATGTGTGGTGTTAGGGGATGTAGGCAGTTTCGTAAATGAATACATCTGAATTCACCAAGGAGTAGAATGTGGAGGATGGTAAGTTCCAGGGGAATATGTTGGTTGTCTAGATGATTTTAACATTAAGAAAATGGAGGTGTTAAATGTCTTGGAACATATAAGTGTGGAAGTACCTAGGGTTCGATGGGATCTAGCCTGGAAAGCTGTGGGAAATATGGGAAGAGATAGCTGGGAACCTGATGCAGATTTGTGTGCCTTCCTTAGCCGTATGTGAGGCATCGGAAGATTGGAGGATAGGTAATGTTACTCCCTTATTTAAGAATGGCAGCAAGGATAAAAGAGGTACTTACTGGCCAATGAGCTTACATAAATGCTTGGATTTATGAGATAGAATTTACATTCAGTATGTTTGGAAAGTCAGGGACTGATTTGGGATAGTCAGCATGGCTTTGCATGGGAGAAATCCTCACACTAGCTTGACTGAAATTTTTGAAGACATAGCTAAGACGATTGATGAAGTCGGGGTGGGGAGAATATTAGACGTTATCTATACTATATATCTTGTCAAATGTTCCCTGTGGTATGCTGGTCCAGAGGCTGAGACATATTGGATTTTAGGTGACTTGGTGGATAGAAATCAATGGGTGTTAGAAATGGAAGGGTGGATATTTTGATTGAAAGTCTGTAACTAGTTGTGTTGAGACCTTATGCGATAAATATTAATGACCTGGAGTCTGTTTAAGATGGCACTAAGCTGCAGTCTCTGTTAAGGTTGTGGCTCAGACTTGGTTACTTTTGAGGTTTTGAAGAATGCTTTTGGGGTTGTTACGAGAATACACATAAAATTAAGATGTTTGCTGGCCTGGGCTAGCATCAATGGCATCAGCAGTTGGTCTGCTACCTGCCCTCAGGGGAAGGAGAGATAAGGAACAATGGAGCAGCGTCTGGAGATGTGTAATGAAGGAACGGGGGACAGAGAGCTGTCTGGAGCGGCTCCCCCCTTTGAACCCTGAACTGTTTGAAGTGATGGACAGGCGATGCCCCAGCAGGGGGATAAAAAGGGACAGGTTCGCTAAGACAGACACACACGCCACCCGAGGTAACGAGACCCTGGAAGCGGTGTGCCTCTCACGAGTGGGTGAGAAGTATCAGACAACGACCAGGGTGGAAAGGTACGATCAGCGGGAACCCGGTGTGTGTCCGCCCTTGCCTGGGTGCCGGGTTCACTGCAGAGGATCGACCGCATCTGGAGGAGGGGTCACAGTCGGTGACCTCAGGTGACATCACCAAGGACCCGCCCAAAAGTTGCTTGTGAGCAACCTCGCCGGTCTGTGAGTGAAGCAGTGTTCTGAATGATCAGTTGTTCCTGTTCTATCTCTCTCTTCCCCCACATTGTCCATCGCCATGGCAACGATTACTGCGAACTGAACTGGACTGAACTTTGAGTCATTTTGAAATTTGGTCATTTACCCCTAGACAACGATAGAGCTTGATTGATGCTGTTATCTTAATTCTGTGCACATGTGTGTTTATCATCGCTGAACTGTTGCATTTATTATCCTTTCGATTACTGTGTTGCTTGTTTCTTTAATAAAACTTTCTTAGTTCTAGTACTCCAGACTCCAACTGAGTAATCCATTTCTGCTGGTTTGGCAACCCAGTTACGGGGTACGTAACAGGGTCAACAGAGTTTAGGGACAGGGACATGGGGAGTTAGAGGTCAGGCCAGAGTCTAGAACTCTGTTCTGTGCACTTGTTCAAAGGCCATTGACATGGACGTGGGAAGATGATAGTCTGCCAAGCACTGTGGACGAAGACCAGTGAGGTCAAGAGCTGGTGCCCACCCCACCCCAGATCAGTGAGTCCCCTGTGAGATCGGTGGGCCTCCCAACACCTGCCTACCCCAGGAGAGAGAGTCCCCTGTGAGATCGGTGGGCCCCCCAACACCTGCCTACCCCAGGACAGAGAGTCCCCAGTGAGATCAGTGGGATCAGAGTTCTGTATAGGCAGGAGACATGAGGGCTGGTAACGGAGTCGGCCAGTTCAGAGTTTGAGGCCTGGATCTCAAAATCCTGTCATCGGTGAGCCCTGGGGTTGATACCAAAGACTTAAACCCGAATATCGATTGGAAGCTGAGGCCCGATGGCCGTAACACCGGGCCTGCGAGTCTGTGAGTCCACTGGAGGCCAGAGGCCACAAGGTGACCTGTGCCGTGGCTGGAGGACTGTCTGTGTGTGTGAGTGGGTGGGAGGGAGTTGTTGTGATTCTGCTGAACTTTGTGGGAATGCTATGTTGGTGCCGGAATAAGTGGTGATCCTACCGGGCTGCCACCGACACATCCTTAGGTTGTGTTGGTTCTTTACACATAGCAACACAATTCAATGTATGTTTTGAGGTTCATGTGATAAATAGATGATACAAATCTGAATGAGATATGAAGAGTAAGTTTTGAGATGATATAAAAATTGGTTGTGCTGCAGAGGAATGCTTCCTAAGGTCACAGCAGAATATAGATCAGATGGTCGGAGAATTGGCAGATCGAACTTTAATCCTGGGAAGAGCAAGGTGATGCATTTTGGGAAGTCAGGAAGGACTTATATAGAGTAAATGGTAGGTCACAAAGGAATATTCAAGCGGGGAAACATTGAGGTCCAAGTCCATTGGTCTCTGAAAGTAGCAACACAGGCCAAGAAGGTGGTGAGGAAGGAATATGCCGTGTTTACTTTCATAGGTCATGACAGAATATAGGAGCTGGCAGATTATGTTGTACCTTTAGAATCCAGTGGTTAGCCTGCACTTGGAGCATGGTGCAGTATTATGGTGCCGCATTATGGTGCCGCATTGTAGAAAGGATGTGATTGTGATGGAGAGAGTGCTGAGGATATTCACTAGGATGCTCCCTGGACTGGAGCACTTTGGTGATAGTGAATGATTGAAAAGGCTGGGCTAGATTTTTCCTGGAGTGGTGACAACTAAGGGGTGACCTGACAAAAGTGTATAAGTTTATGAAAGGCCTAGGTCGTGTAATAGAATAATTTTTCCACAGTTGGGGTATCAGAAACCATGGGTTAACAGTGAATGGAAGGAATTTCAATAGTGATTGGAGAATAAAGTTTATTTTATTTTATTTATAGATACAATATGGAATGACCCCTTCTGGCGCTGTGAGCTGCATCGTTCCATAACCCCCAACAATGTTCTTTTACATAGAGAGTATTTGATATCTAGAAATCACAGCCGAAAGAAGTGATGGAGTCAGATACAATCACTATTCTTAAAAGTAATTTAGACTGCCACTTAAATAAGTAAGGCAGAGAAGGATTCAGGTCTAATGCAGGTCATAGGGAATGTTGGTGAAAGGGGCCGGTAGAGATGCCGTGGCCCATTTCTATGCTATGCCACTCTAGCACTCTGAGGTTATGGTTCACCCTTTACCTCAGGGCTATTTTCCTGCACTAACTCCAAATCACTTAGTACCGAGGAAATCAGCAAGCCAGGCAGAATCCAGGAAAAGAGAGTAGAGTCGACGTTTTGGGCTGAAGCCCTTCGGCAGGACTGGAGGAAAAAGCTGAGGAGTAGATTTAAAAGGTGGGGGCGAAGGGGAGGGAAGAACACAAGGTGATAGGTGAAACCTGAAGCGAGGGGGATGAAGTAAAGAGCTGGAAAGTTGATTGGTGAAAGAGACAGAAGAAAGGAAAGGAGGGAGGACCACTAGAGGAAGGTGATGGGTGGGCAAGGAGATAAGGTGAGAGAAGGAAAAGGGGTTGGGAAATGGTGAAGGTGGGTGGGGGACATTACCGGACATTACCGGACATTCGAGAAATCGATGTTCATGCCATCAAGTTGGAGGTTACCCAAGCGGAATATAAGGTGTTGTTCCTCCAACCTAAATGTGGCCTCATCCCAACAGTGGAGGAGGCCATGGACGGACATATCGGAATGGGAATAGGAAGTGGAATTAAAATAGGTCGCAACTGGGAGATCCCGCTTTTTCTGGCTGACAGAGCATAGATGCTGGGCAAAACAGTCTCCCAATCTACGTCGTGTCTCACCAATATACAGGAGACAACACCGGGAGCACTGAACACAGTATATTACACCAACATACTCAAAAATTGCATCTTTTCCCAGATGCTGCCTGGCCTGCTGAGTTCCACCAGCATTTTGTATGTGTTCCTCGGATTTCCAGTATCTGCAGATTTTCTCTAGTTTGCACTTAAAAACCAGAAATCTTTGGTCTTTGTCTTACGTATATTCAGTGACTGAGCATCCTGCCCCCTTGAGTAGAGAATTCCACGGCCTTTAGGATGAAGAGTTTTCTTCTCATCTCATTTGTCACAACCCCTTTTGTTGGGATGGTGGTTCTTAATTCTAGAACACCTAGCCGAAATTAAACTTCATTTTGATAATCCCACCGCATCCCACAAGAATTTTGTTTCAGTAGGATCACCTGATAAACTAAAAGGTTCTTTTATCATACTTAATTCACCTCAAATGTACAATGTATCCCAAGATTAGATAACTCTATAACTTGCCCTAATGTTTGTAATTGTATAAATAGTGTGTTTTTATCTAAATTGAATATTATCCATATAAGTAAAAGCCAATTGCTCACAGCTCAATAAGCATATTTTAAAAACAAAGTGACCAAACAAACTGATAGGTTACTAGCAACTGGGACAGCTAGTTCAAATAGAGGGAATTTGAACAATGATAAAATGAAACACAGGAATTTTCTAAATTGCACGGGGCATTCTTCTAGTAATAAATTACTCTGCAACAGGGCATAAAATTGTTTTTCAATGAGTCTTTTTCAGCTTCACACCTTCAAGAATTTGCCTCCTTTACAATAAAGGCAGTAAATATTTGGAATTCTTTATCCAAGACGGCTTTGGTGGTTCAGTCAAAGAGTAAATTCAAGATGGAAACCAATAGATTTTTGGATATTATGGGAACCAGAGGATAAAGGGGTTAATTCAAGGACGTGGCACTGAAGTAAAAACCAGCATTCCAGTTTTATGCAGGTTTTTATAAAATGCACATATACGATATGTAAGTGATGAAATCATAATAGTGTCTGTGTTATTAAAACACTCAGTATTTGCCAGGTTGTGAAATTATATAAGTGTAAAGGCATAATGTTGGTATTGATGGAGATGTTCAGTTTCAATGCTACTGTATTTTGTATTTTCCAGAGTGATGTAATGGCTTTTCTCAGTGTTATAAACACAGCAATGACCACAGGCTCATTTGTGTCATTCTGCTTGCAATGAAGCTTGACAAGTGGTCAAATAGCCGTCTGTTGCCCTAAAAAGCAATCCACTGCCCCAGGTTATAAAATCCTGAATGCACCAAGAGCCACATGACAGTCAGGGCTCCCCACTGTTTACCCCACTGCAGCTGACAATGAATAATGTAAAGGACAAACCATAGGAATCTGTCTCTACTATACAGCAATTCATGGGATGGCTCTTTATCTTTATATGCTATCTTGAATAAAATTTAGTGAGGTTAAATATACAATTTATCAGCCAAAGAATTGCTGAAGAAGAGTCTGACTAAAATGCACACAGATATTTTGTTCTATAAACAAGAACTGGTTGTGAACATTGTACTATAACTCTAGGCTAGTGGAGTAAGTTTTGTGGATTTTATCAGATGTAGTATTGGTTTTAAATTGGTTTGATGCACTTAGGGTCAATTCATAAATAACTGAAGTTAGCTCCATTTATAAATGTAATATAATTTGTATTTTATTATAAATTTACTTCAGAGAATAATGGAGAAAGGTCACTCCATGTACCTTTCAGAAATTTAAAATCAAAATAATTGGATCTTAGCAGACGTAGATAGTTACAGATTTACTTACAGGCAGGTATGAAGTATTGCACTCTGGGAAGTCAGATTCTGGTAGGACACAGACAGCAAATGGCAGCAGGCCTTGGAGTACAAGTTCATAGCTCCCTGAAAATGGTGATACAGGTGGATGGGACAGTGAACAAACAAGAGGAAATCTGCAGAAACGGGAAATCAAAGCAACACACACAAAATGCTGGAGGAACTCAGCAGGCCAGGCAGCATCCACGGAAAAGAGTAAACAGTTGACATTTCGGGCTGATACGCTTCATCTGGAATGAGGGAAAGAGTCCCGAAGAACGGTCTTGGCCAGAAATGTTGACGGTTTACTCCTTTCCATGGATGCTGCCTGACCTGCTGAGTTCCTCCACCATTTTGTGTGTGTTCATGGGGGTAGAGAAGGTGGCATTTAGCTTGCTCGCTTTCATAGGAAGGGGCCTAACAGCTCAGATGTCATATTGCAGCTGTACAAGACACTGATTGGGCCATACAGTGTGTAGTTCTGGTCACCACATTATATATAGATTGTGGTAGCTCTACAAAAAGTACAGGAAAAATTCACCAGGACGTTGCCTGCCTGGACTACCTGGCTTTATTTACTTATCTAGGTTCTGAGGAGCACGGGAGGCTGAAATGTGACCTTAAACAGGCTTATAAAGTTATGAGGGCACAAGTAAGTTGGATAGTTATTTTTTCTGAGGATAGTCAAGTCTAAAACTAGAAGATGTTGTTTTAAAGTGAGAAGGATTTAA
The DNA here is from genome assembly GCF_963921235.1 of Mobula hypostoma. Taxonomy (NCBI): domain Eukaryota; kingdom Metazoa; phylum Chordata; class Chondrichthyes; order Myliobatiformes; family Myliobatidae; genus Mobula; species Mobula hypostoma. Next base: position 216,330,256 of record NC_086097.1, on the reverse strand, counting down.
AGGAGATCTGAGAGATGGGTTTCTTCACACAAAGGGTGTGAGCATGGACTAAGCTGCCCGATAAGTATAAGTGGTAGAGAGAATCACAGCATTTAAAAACCATTCGGAGAGGTGCATGGATAGGAGAAGATTAGAGGGATATGGGCTAAATGGAGGAAAGCATGGGAAGGCATCTCAGCCAGCATGGACAGGTTAGGGTGAGAAGCCCATTTCCTCACTGTGCAGCGATATAACCATGCAGTTCTCAACAGCTGGAAAGGGCCCAACTGCCTTGTCTTTGCTGTGCCGTTTACTGGGAAGGGAGTCAAACTTTGTGATCTCTCCCCATGGCAACCACAGTTGTGGGGGCAGGGGAGTGCAGAGATATGAGGATATGATCATATCACTTGATGTGTTAGATGATCAGTGAGGCAGAGGTCAAAGTATTTCATTCTGATGTGGTTATTATCACAAGTCAGTGAAGAAGCAAGCATTGATGAGGTTTCAGATGTCTTAAGCACTGAAGACTGAGGTTGGTAGATGTTGCATGCAAGGCAGTGATGTTAGAGTGCAGACCATTTAATAATCAAAGGACCATGTTACTGTTCAGGGAAGGTCCTGGGTTTCAGCACAGAGCTGCAGCTTTAGTTAGCAGTGTACAGTGTGTGACCTGTGACATAATTAAATGAATATGCCTCTCTAGATTTTTTTTTTCCCCAAATAATCTGATGCAGGGTTTCGACCTGAAATGTCAACAAGTTATTTCCCTCCACAGATGAGGGTAAAGCGGTGGATGTTGTCTATATGGACTTCAGTAAGGCCTTTGACAAGGTCCCACACGGAAGGTTGGTTAGGAACGTTCAATCGTTAGGTATTAATATTGAAGTAGTAAAATGGATTCAGCAGTGGCTGGATGGGAGATGCCAGAGAGTGGTGGTGGATAACTGTTTGTCAGATTGGAGGTTGGTGACTTATGGTGTGCCTCAAGGATCTGCACTGGGTCCAATGTTATTTGTCATGTACATTAATGATCTGGATGATAGGGTGGTAAATTGGATGAGTAAGTATGTAGATGATACTAAGATAGGTGGAGCTGTGGATAATGAAGTAGGTTTCAAAGCTTGCAGAGAGATTTAGGCCGGTTAGAAGAGTGGGCTGAAAGATGGCAGATGGGATTTAATGCTGATAAATGTGAGGTGCTACATTTTGGTAGGACTAATCAAAATAGGACATACATGGTAAATGGTAGGGCATTGAAGAATGCTGTAGAACAGAGGAATCTAGAAATAATGGTGCATAGTTCCCTGAAGGTGGAATCTCATGTGGATAGGGTGGTGAAGAAAGCTTTTGGTATGCTGGCCTTAATAAATCAGTGCATTGAGTATAGGAGTTGGGATGTAATGTTGAAATTGTACAAGGCATCGGTGAGGCCAGATTTGGAGTATTGTGTACAGTTCTGGTCACCGAATTATAGGAAAGATGTCAACAAAATAGAGAGAGTACAGAGAAGATTTACTAGAATGTTATCTGGCTTTCATCATCTAAGTTACAGAGAAAGGTTGAACAAGTTGGGTCTTTATTCTTTGGAACGTAGAAGGTTGAGGGGGGACTTGATAGAAGTATTTAAAATTATGAGGGGGATAGATAGAGCTGACGTGGATAGGCTCTTTCCATTGAGAGTGGGCGAGATTCAAACAAGAGGACATGAGTTGAGAGTTAGGGGGCAAAAGTTTAGAGGTAACATGAGGGGGAACTTCTTTACTCAGAGAGTGGTAGCTGTGTGGAATGAGCTTCCAGCAGAAGTGGTTGAGGCAGGTTCGATATTGTCGTTTAAAGTTAAATTGGACAGCTATATGGACAGGAAAGGAATGGAGGGTTATGGGCTGAGTGCAGTTCGGTGGGACTAGGTGAGAGTAAGAGTTTGGCATGGACTAGAAGGGCCGAGATGGCCTGTTTCCGTGCTGTAATTGTTATATGGTTATGCTGCTCAGCCTTTGAGTTCCTACATCAGATTGTCACTCCAAATTCCAGGATCTACAGTCTCTTGTGTCTCAGTGAAAGGGTTTGACCAGAGACTAATTTGACTCAGTGATTCAAATGGTAACGGAGACCATATATTATTTGCCATTAATTTTACTAGCAATTGTTTTGAGGGTGATTTATTTAAAATTTATCATTTAGCTGTTTTACCTATCATTCAGTGAGACAGTGCCCCAAAAGTAGAACATATCAAGATTTAAAGCTTCCATTTGAAATATACAAAAACTGGAAATTGAATCAGGGCAGTGCAGGACTTTACAGCGTTAATCTGGGAAGCTAATTGATTCATTACCAGCAAACAGAATGGCCTCAGAAGCAGTTTGCCTCTCCAGGGTACATTAAGGTTGGCTGTTTTGAATACTGGTCGAGTTTTAATCGGAGTTAGGCAGGTGGAAGATGATTGGGGAGTGGGAAGATGGGGAAGTAGTTGCTGTCAGTGATTCATTTCCAAGCTCGGATGAGAATTTCTGTACTTTTAGTTTAGTCGCTGATCCTGTTGAAACAAAATTCTTGTGGGATGCGATAAGATTAACGAAGTGATGTTTCCTTGGCTAGGTTAAAACAAATCTTACATCAACTCCGAGGTGCAAAGGGATTTTGGAGTCCTCGGGCAAGCTTCCCTAAAGGTTAATTTGCAGGTCGAGTCGGTGATGAGGAAGGCCAATGCGACGTCAGCATTCATTTTGAGCGGACTAGAATATAAAAGCGAGGGTGTAATGTTGATGCTTTATTAAGCACTGGTGAGGCCTCACTTGGAGTATTGTGAGCAGTTTTCAGCCCCTTATATAAGAAAGGATGTGCTGACGTTGGAGATTCACAAAAATGACTCCGGGATTGAAAGGCTTGTTACATGAGGAGCATTTGATTGCTCTGGGCCTCGACTCACCTGAATTCAGGAGACTGAAGGGTGACCTCATTGAAACCGAGCGAACGATGGAAGGCCTTGATGGAGTGGATGTGGAGAGGATGTTTCCTATGGAGGGAGAGTCTAAGACCAGAGGACACAGCCTCAGAATAGAGGGGTGTCCTTTTAGAGTGGAGATGAGGAAGAATTTTTTTAGCCAGAGAGTGGTGAATCTGTGGAATTCTTTGCCACAGGTAGCTGTGGAAGCCAAGTCTTTACTTACATTTAAAGCAGAGGTTGGTAGATTCTTAATTGGAGATGGGCATGCATGGATACGGGGAGAAGGCAGGAAACTGGGCCTGAGAGGATAAATTGGATCCGCCATGATGAAATGGCGAAGCAGACTCAAAGGGGCAAATGGTCTCATTCAACTCCTATATCTTATGGTCTTATGGTATTAAATGTTGAGCCTGCAGTTCTTAAAACCTCTGGGAATAATGATGATACACTTTGCAAAGTACATTCCCAATACACATTTACCTCCTAATGGAGTACTTTATTTAAATTAATACTTCATTCTTAAAAGTTGATTCCAATACATCTACACGTCACCATTCTTGGTACAGGCCTTATAAATCCAACTACAGTATGTCAGCATAGTATCAATTTTCTTTACAATAGCAAACAGTCTAAGATGTTTTTACCCTTGTTCTAGCCCCTTGGGTGTGCAGTAGTGACAGGGCCTCGAATTTTGCCCTTTCCTCAAAGATCTTTTGTGGCAGCTGTACTAACCTTCATGGTGCTCCTCGCCACATGGTGCTGGGCCATGGAATGTGTTAGTCTGCAACATTCTGTCTTTGTCAGTTCCTTGCACTGGAAGGCCAACAAGCCTTGGGCGGTCTTGTGGGACATCATTCTCCGAGTTGATAATCTTCCAGCAGCACTTTGTACTTGTCTCAGTGTGAGTTCCTGGGAACAGCAGGCAGAGAAGTCTTATGTTACACAACTCTACGTTGCTTTCCAAATCTTGGCAAACGTTAATTGGAGAAGTAGATTTCTACTGTCTGTATTATTTTGCTGTAAAAATGCCTGGATAAAAGAATTCAAGTTATATAAATGTTAACAGAGTAGAGGGGTTCCTTTGACGTTTAGCGATCCCGTACCCAATACAGAAGATTTGAGGGCAATGTATGGTAGTGCAGAGGTTCCAGCTGTGGAAGTTGGTTCTGACAGGGTAGGGTCCCTTCACACCAATTAGGCAAGTCTTGGTTCTTGTTTGATTGGTGATGCAATATTCTGCCAAATCACCATGAGAATCTGCTCCAGCAACCATTGTCAGGATCCATCATTGTTTCTTCCCATGGACTTCCAGAACACTCTGCGCAGGTCACACAAAATTAAAAGTATTCTTCTGTACAAACGATTCATCATAGGGACAGGTAGTATGGCGCTGTCCAGCTGAAAGGAATGTTGCAAAGCAGGTAACAGGTAAAGCTTAAAGCTCAGGGAATCACTTGGTGCATGGATTGTGCAAGCTTGTGGAAGGGACAACAAAGATAGCCTATTTAAATTTGCAAAAAACAATTTTTAGCATTTGGCTTGAGCTTTGGATCGCAATGCTGCAGCCTTTACCACTATGGCAAACAGGGCACCTTAAATACTGAATAAGCACTTGCATTCCACTTATAGGATGGTACTTATCCAATGAAATGGACAGCGTACCATTGAATCTCTAGCCCACAGAGTACTGTCTACATTATTTTGCCTGAAAAAAATTGAATACATAATTAATTCAAAATAAATAATTGTCAATTAAGCAGAAGGATTCCTTTGAAGCCACATTTTACTCGAACAATGGCCAACAAAACACAGAGCAATTCCACAATTGTTTCCAGGTGCATGGAGCAGTCAAGTGAAACAGGCAGCAAGTGAATTATATCTGTAAATAGTGACTGTATGTCAGGTAGGATCCCAGTTGAAATTTATTTACAGATCAGTGAACAACATGCTCTGCCTGTTTGTTCCTTGAGCGGTCTAACTAGCTCTCCTGAAAGGGCTCTCTGAATGCTACTCCGGAATGTCAGGGAAATGAATTTATTGTTGGAGCTAAATGGATTGTACTAATATACTGCAGGTTGCTGTTATCCTGGGGCTCGCTCCTTTTATCACTGCTTTTATTGTCAGGACCTGCCTATAGCTGGTAGTGACATTGGAGCTGGTCAGAACTGGCTGGGCCACTAACAATGACTTGCAATGGTGTCTCCAATGAACATTAATATAGCAAACAAGGGCTAAGTCTAAGGGACAGAAGTCGGCTCCTCTACAACTGCTCTGTGTACATGAATAGTTTATCAGCTGCGTGCTCACTGGATGTATTAAGATTACAGAGAATAACAGATTCCTCAGATTAACAGATTTTTCACACAGAGAGTTGTGGATCTGTGGAATGCTCTGCCTCAGAAGGCAGTGGAGGCCAATTCTCTGGATGCTTTCAAGAAAGAGTTAGATAGAGCTCTTAATGATAGCGGAGTCAAGGGATATGGGGAGCAGGAACGGGGTACTGATTGTGGATGACCAGCCATGATCACAGTGAATAGCAGGGCTGGCTCGAAGGGCCGAATGGCCTACTCCTGCACCTATTGTCTATTGTCTATTGTCAGAGACCGTCAGAAGCTGATTCTAATGGCAGCAGTGTGGAGAGGTGGTTAGAGGACAACATAAATTATGAGGGACTTTCATTTCATCAACGATGACCTTGTTGTTTCATTAAAGTACAGCCACATAACCCTCATCCAAGTTCCTTTCTTTCGAAGAATAATCAGAATTCTATTGGCTCCCATTATGCCCCAGTATATTGACCAGCTGCAATACAGCCTGGTATGGGAACATCAATGACTTTGAACAGAAGATCCACAAAAAGTAGTGGATTCGGCCCAGTACATCACGGGTAATGCCCTCCCAACCACTGAGCACATCTACATGAAACATTGCTGTAGAAAAGCAGCATCCATCATCAAAGATCCTCACCATCCAGGCCATGCTCTTTTCTCACTGTCGCCATCAGGCAGAACATACAAGAGCCTCAGGGTTTTCACCACCAGGTTCAAGAACAGATATACCCCTCAACAGGCTCTTGAACAAAAGAGGATAAATACACTCATCTATTGAGATGTTCCCACAACCAATGATCTCATTTTAAAGACTCTTTATCTTGTTATTTCATGGTCTCATTATTTATTGCTATTTATCATTGCACTTGCACAATTTGTTGACTTCTATGCTCTTTCTCTTTCATTGATCCTGTTTGTAGTTACTGTTCCATAGATTTGCTAAGTATGCCTACAGGAAAAAGCATCTCAGGGTTGTGAGTGGTGACATGTATGCATGCTGATAATAAATTTTACTTTGAACTGATTTGAACTTGTGGGCTGAAAGATGGCAGATGGAGTTTAATTCTGATAAATGTGAGGTGCTACATTTTGGTAGGACTAATAGGACATACATGGTAAATGGTAGGGCATCGAAAAATGCACAAATGAACAGAGGGATCTAGGAATAATGGTGCATAGTTCCCTGAAGGTGGAATCTCATGTGGATAGAGTGGTGAAGAAAGCTTTTGGTATGCTGGCCTTTATAAATCAGAGCATTGAGTATAGAAGTTGGGATGTAATGTTAAAGTTACAGAAAAAGGTTGAGCAAGTTGGGTCTTTATTCTTTGGAGCGTAGAAGGTTGAGGGGGGACTTGATAGAGGTATTTAAAATTATGAGGTGGATAGATAGAGTTGACGTGGATAGGCCTTTTCCATTGAGTGGGGGAGATTCAAACGAGAGGACATGAGTTAAGGGTTAAAGGGCAAAAGTTCAGGGGTAACATAAGGGGCAACTTCTTTACTCAGAGAGTGGTAGCTGTGTGGAACGAGCTTCCAGCGGAAGTGGTTGAGGCAGGTTTGATGTTGTCGTTTAAAGTTAAACTGGACAGCTATATGGACAGGAAAGGAATGGAGGGTTATGGGCTGAGTGCAGGTCGGTGGGACTAGGTGAGAGTAAGAGTTCGGCATGGACTAGAAGGGCCGACATGGCCTGTTTCCGTGCTGTAATTGTTATATAGTTATATGGTTATAATTTGTACCTCTAGAAAGATTAAAAATAATGCAATAAGCAGCAGAGAGCTGGACTCTTTTGGCAAGCAAAAGATTCTGCTCACAAGCAAACTTCCCACTGAAAAGATAAATATTAGCTAGGTGGGAGTGGGGTTTCCTGAGAATAACTTGTGCGATTACTAACTTCAGGCCTAGATTATATATTTTTTTCTTGAATCTCCTTGTGATACCTGGTGGCTACTTTTAACTCAAAGTGCTTGGTAGAAAGCATGGACAGGTGGTTAGGATTCTGCCTTATTCCTACAGGTGGCAGTTCTAGCTTCACCTTTTGAGCAGGATTGTGGCAGTCCGTTTAAAGAATGTGTAACACTGCCTTTAGTGTGGAACTCTACACTGGGACACATCTGCATCTTTAAGTTGGAAACAGAAAGTTGCTGCGACTCCTCCCCCAGGTCAGCTGGTCACAGAGCCAAAAAAGGGTTGGGCTGAACAAAGTTTCTTTGTGGGCTTCCCCTGCCTTCGTGACTCACCTGACTTCCTTCAAAATATTATTCTGATGGATTTGAATGGCTTCTTTGTAGCTCCAGTAAGGACCTTCTGTGATCTGAAATGAAACACACAGTTTCCAATCAGGCAAACGTGTAACTGGAGTGCCAGCATGCATAGAGCCTTGTGCCACACAGCATCAGAATGGTTCAAATCTGTCCTAGCAGCCACACATCCACACCTACGGCTAGTTGTTCAAATCTGGTTTTACTCTAAAAGGGTGCAAACAAAGATTTAGAGTGGATGAGGTAATTGTTATGAATTATTTTCACTTCCTATTAGTCTTTAACTGACAATTGTTTCCACTATAACCACTGATAGACACCATCAATATGTTCCCTTATATATAGTTCCAAACTCCCTTACAACATGAAAAGGAGCCACTAGGTCTACCAAGTCTATACTGGCTCATGGAGCAATCCCATTTCCTGTAACCCTCTCTTATCAAAATCCCATTGATTCCCCCAGCTGCCTATGCTAGGTACACTTTACATAGGCCAATTAACTTACAAACACAACAGCACAAACAGAATGCTGGAGCAAACACGAGGAAATCTGCAGATGCTGGAATTTCGAGCAACACACATAGAAGTTGCTGGTGAACGTCCTGACGAAGGGTCTCGGCCCGAAACGTCGACTGTACCTCTTCCTAGAGATGCTGCCTGGCCTGCTGCGTTCACCAGCAACTTTGATGAGAATGCTTTAGCAACTCAGTGGGTCATGCAGAATCTACGGAGGGAAATGAACAGTCAAAGTTTTGTACTGAGACCCGTTATCAACATCTGAGTCCTGAAGGAGGCTCTCAGCCCAAAGTATCGACGGATCATTTCCCTCCGTCCGACCTGCTGTTTGCCTCCAGCATCATGTGCAGATTGCTCAAGATTTCCAGCTTCTGCAGAATCTCTTGTGTCAGCCTACTAGCACGCATGTCATTTGGATGTAGGAGGAAACTGAGCACCCGAGGAAATCACTATAGAAGGAGAACATGCAAATTCCACACAGACAGCACTTGCGGTTAGGATTGAACTCAAGCTGATGGAGTTATGAGGCTGCAGTTTTACCAGCTGAGCCACCGTGCCATCCTGCTTCGGATTGCCGAGGGGATAATGGAGTACTTGGCCAAGTATTTCTTTAACTTCTCATTTATGCTCCAGAAAAATAGTTCAGTTGTATCCACTGCCTCTAACTTTGGTTCACAGCAGCTTTGTTTGTGTAACACACACAAAATGCTGGAGGAACCCAGTCGGTCAGGCTGTAATGTGCTGTAGATTTTCTACGTTCTATGTTCTAATATTGGAACAACACCTTGGGAGGAATCTGAAGAAGGATCTTGGGCTGGGTTGTTGGTGCTTTATTCATCTCCATAGCAGATGCCTGATCTGCTGAGTTTCTCCAACTTTTTGTATGTGTTGCTCCAAATTTCCAGGATCTCCAGAATCCCTTGTGTTTTTGAGAGGGATCACTTTCTTCCATTCACTTCCATGTGTAAAACCAACAGTGCAGTCAGAAAATTGGAGCAGCTCGTCAATTTTTAATAAAATATATTCATTTGGGTTAATGAAAAATATAAATATACTACATAGAAACATAGAAAACATACAGTACAATACAGGACCTTCGGCCCACAAAGCTGTGCTGAACATGTCCTTACTTTGGAACTACCTTGGCTTTACCCATGGCCCTCTATTTTCTAAGCTCCATGTAGCCATCCAGGAGTCTCTTAAAAGACCCTATCATTTCTGCCTCCACCACTGCCACTGGCAACCCATTCCACACACTCACCACTCTCTGCGTAAAAAACTTACCCCTGACATCTCCTCTGTACCTACTTGCAAGCACCTTAAAACTGTGCCCTCTCGTGCAAACCAATTCAGACCTGAGAAAAAGCCTCTGACTATCCACACGATCAATGCCTCTCATTATCTTGTACACCTCTATCAAGTCACCTCTCATCCTCTGTCGCTCCAAGGAGAAAAGGCCAAGTTCACTCAACCTATTCTCATAAGGCATGCTCCCCAATCTGGGCAACATTCTTGTAAATCTCCTCTGCACCCTTTCTATGGTTTCCACATCCTTCCTATAGTGAGGCGACCAGAATTGAGCACAGTACTCCAAGTGGGGTCTGACCAGGGTCCTATTTAGCTGCAACATTACCTCTTGGTTCTTAAACTCAATCCCACAATTGATGAAGGACAATGCACCATATGCCTTCTTAACCACAGAGTCAACCTGCGTAGCAGCTTTGAGTGTCCTATGGACTTAGACTCCAAGATCCCTCTGATCCTCCACAATGCCAAAAGTCTTACCATTTATACTATATTCTGCCATCATATTTGACCTACCAAAATGAACCATCCTACACTTGTCTGGGTTGAACTCCATCTGCCACTTCTCAGCCTAGTTTTGCATCCTATCAATGTCCCGTTGTAACCTCTGACAGCCCTCCACACTATGCACAACACACCCAACCTTTGTGTTATCAGCACATTTACTAACCAAACCCTCCACTTCCTCATCCGGGTCATTTATAAAAATCACAAAGAGTAGGGGTCCCAGAACAGATCCCTGAGGCACACCACTGGTCACCGGCCTCAATGCAGAATATGACCCTCCGTACTTTCTCAATAAGCCTTGCATGGGGTACCTTACCAAATACCTTGCTGAAATTCATATACACTACATCTACTACTCTTTCTTCATCAAGGTGTTTAGTCACATCCTCAAAAAATTCTACCAGGCTTGTAAGGCATGACCTGCCCTTGACAAAGCCATACTGACTGTTCCTAATCATATTATACCTCTCCAAATGTTCATAAATCCTGCCTCTCAGGATCTTCTCCATCAACTTACCAACCACTGAAGTAACACTCACTGGCCTATAATTTCCTGGGATATCTCTACTCCCTTTCTTGAATAAGGGAACAACAGGCGGGAGGAGGAGATAGCAGCACGCCACGCGCGCGCAGCCCTCCAGTAAAAATTATATCATATCCGTTAAATAGGGGCCATGGACAATTCTGCTTTGATGGAGACAGACGTGAAAGCACAGAGGAACATCTGGAGAATTTCTGAAACGCCAGTTCGCTGCAGTTATTACTGCGCGATCGAGAAATCTTCTGGAGGGAAGGCCCCAAAATCCCCGGCTTTGCCTGCTGCTGGTGACTGAGATTGAGGTCAAATCGTTCGGATAGAGATGGTGCTCAGTACTCGGTGTCGGAGGGCTAATTGTAGGCTCGAAGTTTTCGGACGACTCAGAGTCAGACTGTGGTCGGGCATGGCAGGGAGAGTTTTCTTCCTTTTCCTGTCTGCGTGAGATGTGGGACATTTGAGAGACCTTGAAGTTCTTACTGTGCCATGGACTCTTTTTCATCAAGTTATGGTATTGTTGCACTGTTGTAACTATATGTTATAATTATGTGGTTTTGTTAATTTTTTCAGACTTGGTTTGTCCTGTGTTTTGTGATATCACACCGGAGGAAATATTGTATCACTTCTTAATGCATGCATTACTAAATGACAATAAAAGAGGGCTGCGTGTTTTCATAATCTAATAACATCCGCAACTCTCCAATCCTCCGGAACCTTTCCCGTTCTCATTGATGATGCAAAGATCATTGCCAGAGGCTCAGCAATCTCCTCCCTCACTTCCCACAGTAGCCTGGGGTACATCCTGTCCAGTCCCGGTGACTTATCCAGCTTGGTGCTTTCCAAAAGCTTCCATATCCTCATTCTTAATATCTACATTCTCAAGCTTTTCAGTCCACTGCAAGTCATCCCTACAATCACCAAGATCCTTTTCCATAGTGAATACTGAAGCCAAGTATTCATTAAGTACCTCCGCTATCTCCTCCGGTTCCATACACACTTTTCCATTGCCACACTTGATTGGTCCTATTCTCTCACATCTTATCCTCTTGCTCTTCATATTTGTAGAATGCCTTGGGGTTTTCCTTAATCCTGTCCGCCAAGGACTTCTCATGGCCCCTTCTGGCTCTCCTAATTTCATTCTTAGGCTCCTTCCTGTAAGCCTTATAATCTTCTAGATTCATATCATTACCTAGTTTTTTGAACCTTTCGTAAGCTCTTCTTTTCTTCTTGACTAGATTTACAACAGCCTTTGTGCACCACGGATTTTGTACCCTACCATCCTTTCCATGTATCATTTGAACGTACCTACTCAGAACCCCACGCAAATATCCACTGAACATTTGCCATTTTTTTGGTACTTTTCCCTGAGAACATCTGTTTCCAATTAATGCTTTCAAGTGCCTGTCTGATAGCCTCATTGTTCCCCTTACTCCAGTTAAACGTTTCCCTAACTTGTCTGTTCCCGTCCCTCTCCAATGCTATGGTAACGGAAATAGAATTGTGATCACCATCTCCAAAATGCTGTCCCACTGAGAGACCTGACACCTGACCAGGATCATTTCCCAATACCAGATCAAGTATAGCCTCTCCTCTTGCAGGCTTATCTACATATTGTGTCAAGAAACCTTCCTGAACACACCTAACAAACTCTACCCTATCTAAACCCCTCACTCTAGGGAGATGCCAATCAATATTTGGGAAATTTGAATCTCCCACCATGAAACCCCTGTTATTATTATACCTTTTGTCTCTGTCTCCATCTGTCTCCCTATCTGCTCCTCCATGTCCCTGTTACTATTGGGTGGTCTATAAAAAACACCCAGTAGAGTTATTGATCCCTTCCTGTTCCTAACTTTCACCCACAGAGACTCCGAGACAACCCCTCCATTACTTTCTCCTTTTCTGCAGCCGTGACACTATCTCTCATCAACAGTGCCATGCCCCCACCTCTTTTGCCTCCCTCCCTATCCATTCTGAAATATCTAAAGCCTGGCACTTGAAGTAGCCATTCCTGCCCCTGCACCATCCAAGTCTCTGTAATGGCCATGACATCATAGCTCCAAAGCTGATCCACGCTCTAAGCTCATCCACTTTATTCATGATACTCCTCGCATCAAACCATCAGACTGAGTGCGTCCCTCCTCGATTACCTGCCTATCCTCCCTTTTGCGCAGTCTCCAAACTTTCTCTGTTTGTGAGCCAACCTCCTTTTCTTCCGTCATTTCAGTTCGGTTCCCACCCCCCAGCAATTCTAGTTTAAACTCTCCCCAATAGCCTTAGCAAACCTTCCCGCCAGGATATTGGTCCCCCTCGGGTTAAAGTGCAACCCATCCTTTTTGTACAGGTCACACCTGCCCCAGAAGAGGTCCCAATGATCCAGAAATCTGAATCCCTGCTCCCTGCTCCAATCCCTCAGCCACACGTTTATCCTCCACCTCATTCTATTCCTATTCTCACTGTCACGTGGCACAGGCAGTAATCCTGAGATTACTACCTTTGAGGTCCTGCTTCTCAACTTCTTTCCTAACTCCTTGTAGTCTTTTGTCATGAACTCCTCCCTTTTCCTACCTATGTCGTTGGTACCAATATGTGCCACGACCTCTGGCTGTTTTCCTTCCCACTTCAAGATATTGTGGACATGATCAGAAACATCCCGGACCCTGGCACCTGGGAGTTTCTTTCTTGCGTCCACAGAATTGCCTATCTGACCCCCTAACTATAGAGCCCCCTATCACCGCTGCCATCCTCTTCCTTTCCCTACACATCTGAGCCATAGGGCCAGACTCTGTGTTACAAGTGATGATAGGAGATGCCTAGTGTAATGTGCTGCAAGATTTCACTGCTAATGTAATGGCTTCTCTGTAATGTTAACTGCTGAGGTAATGGTTTCTCTGTAGCAGCAATGTTTGGGTTATGGCTGGAGATAACAGGATGCATGTTAGCCAACAAGAGATTGTTGCTGTGTCTTGTGATTCTGGAAGCAGTTGACTTCGCGGGCTTTTGTGAGAGGGAGAGGGAGAGATGAAGAAAGAGGACGTGAATGGAGAGATTTGGTAGACTGCTGGACGGGGTGAACTCGGAACAGGGGTCCAAAGGTTGGCAATGTTCGGAGGAGATCGATGGTGGAAGAAGATCTACTGAACTACATGAGCTCCCACTTGTGCACAGACTGTTTATTATTAAATCTTATGATTTGGGCTCTTTTTCTTTTATATTTTGTTTCTCTACTAACCATATAGTCAAAGTAAGAGTTATAAAGCTTAATCGTTTAATCACATACTGTGTACTGTTTGTTATTTTGGGGTACTGATTTGTAACAGGGGACACATCACGCGGCATCCATGCAAACAAGATTTCTGAAGTTTGGCCGGGCAGGGGGTTATCATCCACTATATTAAGCTGCTAGGCGAAGCGAGTGTTACACTAGTGAATTATTGATGGTACTTTGATTAGTGTATTGACAACCTATATGATATTCAACTGCACAGACCATAAAGGGTTGGAATTTAGGCCTGTCCTGTACCATGTGAGCTGAACTCTGTACTGTGGCTTTTGTGAAAACTGCCAACTGCAGCAGTGGAGCTGTGAAAACGTTCAGCTAAATTTCATGACCTGTTACAAATTATAGTAGAAAGTGTTTAAATTGTTAATGCTCACAATATGGCAATAACTGATTTGGAAAATATTTATATATTTCAACAGTTGATATATATATAGAGAAAGGAGCTGTTAAGGAGTGATTTGTGAAAATTCCCAAGTTGGTGTTAAGTCAATATATACGCAAGTGGTGAAACCATCCTTACATACACAAGCCCCCGACTGACAGGGGAGTTGAAGCAAGCCTACAATGCATCCTAACCATCTGCTATTGTTTTACAATATATACACAAGCTCTTTATCTTCTTGACTCTGCTCACAGAGATTGCTCACCTTTCTGACACAGAGCATTTATGACACAACTAAGTAGATGACATGTGTTGAAGGACGATTGGAGTGAAGCTGAACTCAACAAACACAGCAGATTTACTTGATGTGTACAATGTATTAACGTTCACAAAGGCAGAGGGAGAAATAATTTAAAAATTTCCAAGGGTATTATTTTGAACAATTTTTCTGGAGAGAGGTAGGAATTGGGTTTGTTATAAAATGCATGAAATTTTATTGCAAATGGAGTCTTCTTTCAAATTTGATACTATGTATGGTAATACATTAAAAATTGTATGCAATCGTATGCTTAATGCTCAGTTCAATAGCTAAATTATCATGCAGTCATTTTTATAAGACATCAATACAGGGATGTACTGTATAATAGCCAACATACTGTATGAAACAGAATCCATACCACAATAGTGCGATTTTCTCTCTGCTGGTATTGGAACAGGGATAATTGCAGGTGCTGACAGAATTTAAACAGCAGAACATATTTCACTTTTTGCAGCTGGGCCTAAATGAGTAGCTGTTATCCTTTGTAAGGTGAGGTTTGCTGGCAAAATCCCCAAAGTCTGGTTTATTATACACAGCAAGCAATGAAACTACAAATCTTATGTTGCCAATAATTTTCATGGTGGGGGAGCAGTCAGAGATACCTGAGCCCATATTTTAATGCAGCTGATAAAATACTTGTTTTCTTTTTCTCTCTCTTCTTTTCGCAAATAATCTGGAGGTAGGGTGATGACAGCTGAATAAGGCTGTATTTGCTGAGAAACAGCATGATGCTGGGTTCCTGAGGGAGATCTAATGGTTCCTACCCTTCCTGCACTGAGATAAAGACTCATAATAAGCGTGTATGTTCACCATCTGGCTCTGTGCATGTGGTCCTTATGGAGGCGAAAGCAGCACAATCTGTAAACGATCAGGAGCCATCGTGCTCTCTCCAGAGAATCTCAGATGCAATCAAGGTGACAGATGGCGTGGCCACTGCTGCGGCCTCACAGAGAAGATCAAAATCACCTTCAATAAACTGTGACTGGAATGGGCAAGAACACCTCAAAAGTCAGTTTGTCAGTCAAACTGTGACAGCAAGCTGCACTGGGAACAGTGGCCTGTTCTCTCCAATTCTTTTCCAACCCGCTGAACCTGGACTGTGATCCTTCTCCAGAAGCAGACAACACAAATTGGCAGATTCCTTGTTTTATTGAAGAAAATTGGGAACATGATGTCTTTTAATACAAGGTACAAACAGCTGGCAGTGCCTGGACACCCCGAGCACCTTTTGGCAGTGCTTGCAAGTTCTGCTGATACTGTTTCACGCTCGCGGAGTTTTAAGCCACTCCATTTAGTGCAGCACTCCACTGAAGATGGAGTTTGGTATGGGGGGGAGGGGTGGAGGGTAGGCATAGGAGAAACGGATTAGTTTGTACAAACAGCTTAATCTGTTTTACATTTGCATCTAAACGTGGAATACTTGATAGAGAAGAAAATATCCTCCACCACTCTGCTCCACCAGCTCCTTGCTGAAACCCCACTTCACCATGAGGTGGGAGAAACAAGACCGGAAAAAAGTCAAATTTAATTGCCATCTTTGATACATTGTCAAATTTTGTCAAAATTAAAATAAAATAAAGCGGTACTGACGCCTAATCTAGATGTTGGTTAGCTCTTGCTTTATCAAATGAAGGTCAATGATGGAGACTATTTTTCACATAGTCCCCAGACCCACACTTGGAAGAATACCCAATAATCAACAATGTTCAGGTTCAATGTTGCAATGGTGTTACCAAAACCTGATGCACTTGTTAAAAATCACTGCCACAGATGATAAGCACAGCAGTAATACTCATAAGAAACAGTGGTGGGAGAAACCTCGAACTGGGCTTTCCCTCACCAAATCATTCTCATTTTAATTTGCTGTTTTTTATATATCTAAACTCCCTCACTTCACACTCAAGAGGATTGCAGCCTGAGATCCTACCTTCCTTAAATATTTAGATTAAATACCTGCAGTACTGACTGAGTGTGACAGCATTGTTCCATTTTTTCAGGCTGAGGTAATGATTGCCTGGTCATAGAACCATAGAAACTACAGCACAGAAACAGGCCCTTTGGCCCTTCTTGGCTGTGCCGAACCATTTTCTGCCTAGTCCCACTGACCTGCACACGGACCATATCCCTCCATACACCTCCCATCCATGTATCTGTCCAATTTATTCTTAAATGTTAAAAAAGAACCCGCATTTACCACCTCGTCTGGCAGCTCATTCCATACTCCCACCACTCTCTGTGTGAAGAAGCCCCCCCTAATGTTCCCTTTAAACTTTTCCCCCCTCACCCTAAACCCATGTCCTCTGGTTTTTTTCTCCGCTTGCCTCAGTGGAAAAAGCCTGCTTGCATTCACTCTATCTATACCCATCATAATTTTATATACCTCTATCAAATCTCCCCTCATTCTTCTACGCTCCAGGGAATAAAGTCCTAACCTATTCAACCTTTCTCTGTAACTGAGTTTCTCAAGTCCCGGCAACATCCTTGTAAACCTTCTCTGCACTCTTTCAACCTTATTTATATCCTTCCTGTAATTTGGTGACCAAAACTGAACACAATACTCCAGATTCGGCCTCACCAATGCCTTATACAACCTCATCATAACATTCCAGCTCTTATACTCAATACTTCGATTAATAAAGCCCAATGTACCAAAGCTCTCTTTACGACCTTATCTACCTGTGACGACACTTTTAGGGAATTTTGTATCTGTATTCCCAGATCCCTCTGTTCCACTGCACTCCTCACTGCCTTACCATTAACCCTGTATGTTCTACGTTGGTTTGTCCTTCCAACGTGCAATACCTCACACTTGTCAGTATTAAACTCCATCTGCCATTTTTCAGCCCATTTTTCCAGATGGTCCAAGTCCCTCTGCAGGCTCTGAAAACCTTCCTCACTGTCTACTACACCTCCAATCTTTGTATCATCAGCAAACTTGCTGATCCAATTTACCACATTATCATCCAGATCATTGATATAGATGACAAATAACAATGGACCCAGCACTGATCCCTGTGGCACACCACTAGTCACAGGCCTCCACTCAGAGAAGCAATTCTCTACCACCACTCTCTGGCTTCTTCCATCGAGCCAATGTCTAATCCAATTTACCACCTCTCCATGTATACCTAGCGTCTGAATTTTCATAACTAACCTCCCATGTGGGACCTTGTCAAAGGCCTTACTGAAGTCCATGTAGACAATATCCACTGCCTTCCCTTCATCCACTTTCCTGGTAATCTCCTCGAAAAACTCCAACAGATTGGTCAAACATGACCTACCACGCACAAAGCCATGTTGACTCTCCCTAATAAGCCCCTGTCTATCCAAATGCTTGTAGATTCTGTCTCTTAGTACTCCCTCCAATAACTTACCTACTAGTGACGTTAAACTCACCGGCCTATAATTTCCCGGATTACTTTTCGATCCTTTTTTAAACAACGGAACAACATGAGCCACTCTCCAATCCTCCGGCACTTCACCTGTAGACAGCGACATTTTAAATATTTCTGCCAGGGCCCCCGCAATTTCAACACTAGTCTCCTTCAAGGTCCGAGGGAACACTCTGTCAGGTCCCTGGGATTTATCCACTTTAATTTTCCTCAAGACAGCAAGCACCTCCTCCTTTTCAATCTGTACAGCTTCCATGGTCTCACTACTTGATTCCCTCAATTCCATAGATTTCATGCCAGCTTCCTTAGTAAATACAGACGCAAAAAACCTATTTAAGATCTCCCCTATTTCCTTCAGTTCTGCACAAAGCCGACCACTCTGATCTTCAAGAGGACCAATTTTATCCCTTACAATCCTTTTGCTCTTAATATACTTGTAAAAGCTCTTTGAATTCTCCTTCACTTTGACTGCCAAGGCAACCTCATGTCTTCTTTTAGCCCTCCTGATTTCTTTCTTAAGTATTTTCTTGCACTTCTTATACTCCTCAAGCACCTGATTTACCCCCTGTTTCCTATACATTTCATACAACTCCCTCTTCTTCTTTATCAGAGTTGCAATATCCCTTGAGAACCAAGGTTCCTTATTCCTATTCAATTTGCCTTTAATCCTGACAGGAACATACAAACTCTGCACTCTCAAAATTTCCCCTTTGAAGGCTTCCCACCTACCAATCACATCTTTGCCAGAGAACAACCTGTCCCAATCCACGCTTTTTAGATCCTTTCTCATTTCTTCAAATTTGGCCTTCTTCCAGTTCAGAACCTCAGCCCTAGGACCAGATCTATCCTTGTCCATGATCAAACTGAAACTAATGGTGTTATGATCACTGGAACCAAAGTGCTCCCCTACACAGACTTCTGTCATCTTCATGTCGAAGATCGCACAGCTCTGCTTGCAGGTGAGTGGGGAACTCCCTGGGTGCCATGGCAACAAACTTTTCTCAACCAATTTCACCAAAGTAGATTAATAACAGGTTTGGTTAGTGGTTTGTTCAACCCTGGTGTGTGTGCATTGGCTGCTGTGATTGTAGGTTGATTAGTAATAACTCCTGAGATGCAATTTGTGGGAAATGTTCAGTAATGTGATAAAGCATTATGTGTAATCATGAACTCATAAACGGAGGCTATTCATTGTGTTGTGCTGGCTCTTTGCTGGAGAAATCCAATTCCAGTCTGACTACCTACTTCTCCCACACCCTCTATTGAAATATATATCAACCATTGTTTAAACTTGCAACATCTTCACCCCTTTCCTGAGAAAAAAACATGCTGTTGAAATTGTTTACATTTTGAACTAAGACAATCTGATCTGTCAAAATACAACGAATGATACCACACCTAACCCTTACTTACTGAAACAACAGTGACGACACCATTTTTTTCTAGTCAAGATACTAGTAAATCTCCGATGATGTGGTATCCTTATAGTTTGGTTGTATTGGTACTGGTATTAAAACGTTATTGTCACATGTACCAGGTTACAGAGCAAAGCCAGCTTTGCATACTGACCATACAGATCAAATCACTGCACAGTGCAGTGAGGGAGAACAAGGCAAAATAATAACATTGCAGAATAAAGTATAAAGGCTACAGAGAAACGCAGTGCAGATGTACAAAGTGTAAGTTCATCCTTTATGGCAGCACAGTAACAGAGTGGCTAGCATGATGCTTTACAGTACCAGCGACCCAAGTTCAGTTTCTGCCGCTGTTTGTCGGAAGTTTGCATGTTCTCTCCACGACCGTGTGGCTTTCTTCCAGGTTCTCCAATTTCCTCCCACGTTACAAAAATGTACTGGTTGGTACTGGGAGGAGTCTGGGACAAAAGGGCACGGCCTCAGGATAGAGGGGCGTCCATTTAAAACAGAGGTGCGGAGATATTTCTTTCACCAGAGGGGGGTGAATTTGTGGAATTTTTTTTAACCACAGGCAGCTGTGGAGGCCAGCTCGTTGGGTGCGTTTAAGGCAGAGTTTGCTAATTTCTTGATTGGACATGGCATCAAAGGTTATGGGGTGAAGGCCGGGGAGTGGGGCTGAGGAGGGGGAAAAAAGGATCAGCCATGATTGAATGGCGGAGCAGAGACGATGGGCCAAATGGCCTAATTCTGCTCCTGTGTCTTATGGTCTGATGGTCTTAACTGGTCATCGAAAATTGTAATGTGATTAGACTAGGGTTAAATCAGGCTATTGTTGGGCAGTGCAGCCTGAGGCTCCGGCAGGACCTATTCTGCTCTGTATCTCAATAAATAAATAAATAATGAGAAAGATTGTGAGGTCAAGAGTCCACATTTTCATACAAGACCTACATTAAAGAGTCTGATAGTAGCAGGGTAGAAGACGTCCTTGAGCCTGGTAGTACATGACTTCAGGGTTTTGTAGCTTGTGCCTGATGGAAGGGACTATTTAATAGACCAATACACTTTCATTTCACTTTCTTTACTTGTTACTCAGTGGTGTAATAAATGTTGCAATGCACCCAGTGAGTCTAAAGGGATCAGGAAACGTACAAGCACTTTGAATCTTGTCTCTACCTGCTAAGTTCCTGACTGCTGGTGTTTCAGACTCCAACCCGGCTCCCAATACACACCTGATCCACAGTCCAGACACTGGCCCTGCTTGCACTGGGACCCTGGCTCACCTTTCAGGCTTATGATTACACCTGATGCAAATTTTATCATGATTTCAGAACAGATAACCGATAATTAAAGTTTTACTGTATTAGGAACGTTGCGAAACTAGGGTGCTGATTTCCATAGTTATTCTCTAAACTCCATTCTCAGGATAGAGGGGCGTCCATTTAAAACAGAGGTGCGGAGATATTTCTTTCACCAGAGGGGGGTGAATTTGTGGAATTTTTTTTAACCACAGGCAGCTGTGGAGGCCAGCTCGTTGGGTGCGTTTAAGGCAGAGTTTGCTAATTTCTTGATTGGACATGGCATCAAATTACACATAACACATTACACATAAGTTAAATGTGTAAGTTCACTTCTATCTTTAATGAAGGAGATTGCACTGTATTGAAAGTCATTGATGTTTCAGACATGAAGCAAAGACATCCTGATATAAAACATAAATCTGAAATTCTCAAACAGTTTATTGTATTGGAGCAGGCCCAGAGGAGGTTTTCCTTTAATCTCTCTCATTAACAAGGCACTTTCACCTACAGAACTGTTGCTCACTGGATATTTTTTTGGATTTTGTACCATTCCCTGGGAACTTCAGAGATGGTTTTGTGTGAAGATCCTAAGAGATCAGTAGTTTCTGAGACTCTCAAACCACCATGTCTAGAACCAACAATCACTCCGCGGTCAAAGTCACTGAGATCACATTTTCTCCCCACTCTGATGTTTGGTCTGAACAACAACTGAACCTCTTGTCCATGTCTGCATAATTTTATGCATTAAGTTGCTGCCACGATTGGTTGATTAAATATTTGCATTAACGAGCAGGTGTACAGGTGTACCTAGTAAAGTGGCCACTGAGTGTATGTTCGGAAAACAAATAAGAAATCCATTAGAATTGTGTCTCTTATATCTGGAGGAATAGAGTAAAAGGAGGTACAACAACCAATGCTGCTAACATACAAAGTCCTGAGGTTCTGAGTACCACATCTTCAGCTGGACATATTAATTTTGAAGAATGCAAAGTTGAAACACCAGACTGATAGTTACAAAAGGAGATTATGAAATCTGGAGTCTTATTCCCTAGAATTTAGATATGAAGTGATTGAAGTTCTCAAGGTATTAATTGGAAGTGACAGTCTGGATAGTGAGGAGTTATTTCTGCCAGACGTAGAATTTAAGGTTCGCGACTTAACTAGCTGTGTACATACATCTATTGATGCTTCTGGACACATCTTCAGTGATGTTCCTGGAATCATCGGGTGTTTCGGGTCTTTCAACTTCATACAACCTCCTCCAGGTGACCCAGCCGGGGCTGATCAGACCCCAGCTTGTGTCCAGATGGCTAGCTACTTATGACTCCATGGCTCCCCTCTTTTGAGCCACAGCCATCTTGAGGCCTTCTCTGCCACATCGGTGGTGCTGTGGATGGCTCCCCTCTTCCTCTCGCCCTCGATGCCCAAAATGCTGAAGGCTCTAACTAAAGAACTTGCTACGAATCCCCTACAACCAACCTCCACTGGGAGACACCTCGCTCTCCATCCAGCCTGCTGACAGTTGCTGACCAGTCCTGCGTACTTGGAGAGCTTCCTTTCAAAGGCCTCCTCCAAGCTATCTTCCCATGGGACTGTCAGCCCCAGCAGCACCACTTGCTTAGTAGACTCAGACACTAGGACAATGTCTGGTCGCAGGGTGGTGGCTGCGATATGGTTGGGGAACTTCAGCTGCCCTTCGAGGTCCACCAACAGCTGCCAGTCCCTTGCAGAGGTCAGAATGCCTGCAGATGTTCTTTTGGCAGGTATTGGCTGCTCCCCAGCTCTGACAAAGGCAATGGTCTACTTGGAGGGTCGGGACCGCTTCACCCACTCAACTCCTGCGCTGACGGCTTCAGCGATGGTCTTCAGGACCTGATCATGCCTCCATCGGTACCGTCCCTCACCAAGTGCCCTTGCACAGCCGCTGAGGATGTGCTGCAGGGTTCCTCGCTTGGAGCACAGTGGGCACGCAGATGACTCTGCCTTGCCCCATGTGTGCAGGTTTGATGGGCTTGGAAGCACATCGTACACTGCCTGGATGAGAAATTGGATGCGGTGTCGTTCGGCTTTCCAAAGAATTTTTCAAGAGTGGTCAGGCAATATCAAAGTCAAAAAGTCAGTTGAAGTACAATTTATTATCAGAGTACTTAGATGTCACCACACACAACCCTGAGGTTCCTTTTCCTGCAGGCATACTCAGCAAATCTATGGAACGGTGATTGTAAACAGGATCAACGGACAACAAACTGTGCAAATACAAATATAAGTAAATAGCAATAAATAACGAGAGCATGAAATAACAAGATACAGAGTCCTTAAGGTGAGACTATTGGTTGTGGGAACACCAGAAATAGCATGAATGTAGATATCCTCTTTTGTTCAAGAGCCTGATGGTTGAGGGGTAGAGACCCCGGTGGTGAGAGTCCTGAAGCAACTGTACCTTCTACCTGATGGCAGCAGCAAGAAAACAGCATAGCCAGGGTGGTGAGTGTCTTTGATGATGGATGCTGCTGTTCTATGGCAATGTTTCATGTTGATGTGCTCAGTGGTTGGGAGGGCTTTACCCATGATGTACTGGGCCAAATCCACTACCTTGTGTAGGATTTTCTGTTCAAAGGCATTGGTGTTCCCATACCAGGCTGTAATGCGGCCAGTGTGCACACTTTCCACCACACATCTAAGGAAGTTTGTCAAGATTTATGATGATGTCGAATCTCCAGTCTCCTGAGGGAGTAGAGGTGCTGTTGTGCTTTCTTTGCAATTATATTTATATGACGGGTCCAGGACAGATCCTCTGAGACAGTGTCACCCAAAGTTTGAAATATTATTGCATACTACCCACTGCATGTGTTCAATAGTACTACACTATTGTTGAATGTGAGATTAATACATCATTTGATTAAGCAGAGCAATGAAGCAATCTGGGAAAAGGTGGGAATAAGGAATTAGGTTACAGTTCAGCCTTAACTTACTGAATGCTGGTGAAGTCTAAAGAGCCTCATCCTTTTCTTCTTTCTCCTGTATTTATATGTAATATGTGTGACTTTTCCCTCAGCTGAACTGCAGATGGACTATTCTTTTCCATTGTCATTGAGACACTGAGTTATCTCCAGTGTCTCAGGTCCTGCCTTTCTGCTATCCAGTAAGTTGTTCACAGTTGGGGCATCTGACCTGGTGAGTGTGTTCTTTTTTTCACTGTGGTTGTCCTTTTCCTCTCTCTACTCCTCCTGGTATTAGATTAGATTATTAGATTATGAGGACACGCAGTCCTCTTTTATTGTCATTTAGTAATGCGTGCATTAAGAAATGATACAATTTGTTCCTCCAGAATGATATGTAGTAGTAGTAGTAGTAGTAGTAGTAGTAGTCGTACTTTATTGATCCCGGGGGAAATTGGTTTTTGTTACAGTTGCACCATAAATAATAAATAGTAATAGAACCATAAATAGTTAAATAGCACTATGTAAATTATGCCAGTAAATTATGAAATAAGTCCAGGACCAGCTCAGGGTGTCTGACCCTCCAAGGGAGGAGTTGTAAAGTTTGATGGCCACATGCAGGAATGACTTCCTATGACGCTCTGTGTTGCATCTTGGTGGAATGAGCCTCTGGCTGAATGTACTCCTGTACCCACCCAGTACATTGTGTAATGGATGGGAGACATTGACCAAGATGGCATGCAACTTAGACAGCATCCTCTTTTCAGACACCACTGTGAGAGAGTCCAGTTCCATCCCCACAACTTCACTGGCCTTACGGATGAGTTTGTTGATTCTGTTGGTGTCTGCTATCCTCAGCCTGCTGCCCCAGCACACAGAAACACAAGACAAACCAAGACTAAAAAAGCTGACAAAAAACACATAATTATAACATATAGTTACAACAGGGCAAGCAATACCGTAATTTGATAGAAGAACAGACCATGGGCACGGTAAAAAAAAAGTCTCAAAGTCTCTCAAAAGTCCCATCATCTCATGCAGACAGTAGAAGGAAGAAACTCTTCCTGCCATGAGCTTCCAACGCCGCAAACTTGCCGATGCAGCATCCTGGAAGCACCCGACCACAGTCCAACTTTGAGTCCGTCCGAAAACTTCGAGCCTCCGACCAGCTCTCCAACACCATGCACCGAGCACCATCTCTGCCGAGTGCTTCGACCCCGGTCCTGGCAACAGGCAAACGGCAAGGCCGAGGATTTGGGGCCTTCCCCTCCGGAGATTGTCGATAGCACAGTAGAAGCGGCAGCAAAGCGGGCATTTCAGAAGTTTCTCTAGGTGTTCCTCCGTGCTTCTCATGGCTGTCTCCATCAAATCAGGATTATTCACAGCATCCTACTTCACAAATATGATATCAATTCAGAGCAGCCGCACGCGCTGAATCGCGCCGCCATCTTCTCCTCCCCTCCTGGTATATTGCAATTCACAGAAATCTGAGATGAAAAATCAGGATGTGAGGATAGGAGGACAGTGGGAGTAGAGGTGGTGATGTGGTCCATGCAAACTTGCATGTCCCCTCTGGTTAATCTTTGCAAAATCCCACTGAGTTCTAGCTCCATTTCAAACGTGAGAGAAATGTGCTATTGGGAGTTGTGGCATCCATTTGTATGATTGGGCTACTACAAATGTATATCTGATGGTACATAGAACCTGTGAGACATGGTTATGCCTTATGTGGTATTAGTTAGTGTGAGAGAGTATGGTTCTGTGTATGAATTTGTCCTGACCGATTGAGATTATTTTAGGAGACTGATTTGAACGTTATGAGCCTAATGCCAGAGTCAAAGACTGTTGGACCTACTGCACAGTAAAAGGCCCTTCAGCCCTCTTTATTGATGCAGACCATCAAACACTCATCTAAACTCATTTCATTTAGTCATACTTGGTTTGTAGTCCTCTATGCCTTGGTGGTTAAAGTGCTCTTCTGGACATTCATTAGAAATTGAGAGAGTATCTGCCTGTACCATACCCTCAAGTAGTGTAGCTAGTGTGATGTGCAATTGGATCTTGATGCATAGGGAAGCATTGACCATTCTCTGCCGAAATTAATTGCACCCACTAACTTTGTAGCACTTGTCTACAGAGTCACAAGACCCCTGCAGATAGACACAGGCATCCCTCCCCTATCCACCTGAAACTGAAAACCATGAAGCCTATTCTTTCCTGCCCTGTGCCAGTTCTCACTTTTCCACAAGCCACCAAGGAGCACCTGACACCTTTGCTCCACCTAGGGTGCACCAGCCTTTTGAAGGACGCAAAGTAGCTTTAACAAGTGCAAGCCAGCTTTAATTGGTATCAGCCATGCAAAGTACTGGCCCCCAGTTGAAGCATCCAGCTAAGGACTATTTTGATGCTACAGTCATTATAATTAGCAGTCAGCATGACATTACCATGCTTCTGATATCACAGTGAAGGGCTGTGTGATTGTGTGTGTCTCTCTCTCTCTCTCTCTCTCTCTCTCTCTCCTTCTAAATAAAAGGCATATTTTAAATGGGATTTTTTTCAGTGGATAGAATTATCAAATGTATATTAGATAATTTATGCAATATTAAAGTTTCTTAAGTGTTGTTTATTTTCTGATGTAGAAACTACTCTCTCTTAAAAGCTGTGTATGTCCATAGTCCTTGGCTGCCATAACATTCCTTAGTCATCAACTTTTTCTCTCTGCCAAGTGATTTTGTTTGTCTCTTTCACATTCCCCTTGCAGTCTCCTCTGCTCCAAAGAAAATAGATAAGTCTATCAAGGTTCTCATCCTAATTGATGAAAGTTGGGGATTTCACCAAATTCTTTGAAGACTCTACAGGCTACACTTATGTTACCCAGGTCATACATTACATCACTCTCAATCTTATATTGGCTCTAGCTCCAACAATGCTTTGACTTTGAAGTTCTCATGCTCATTTTCCCTCAATGAACTGAGCCTTTCATATCGCTGCAATCTTCCTCAGGTCACCACTCCTCCAAAATCCTTATGCAGTTCCTTTAATTCTGGCCCTCTTGAATGATGGCTGTGCCTTCAGCAGCCAAAAGAGGAACTGGTAGATCTTTTCCACCAGTTCCTCTCTCCCAGTTCCCCCATTAAAATATTCCTCATGAACTAATGACTTGAACGAGTTAGTAGTCATCGACCCTTAAGCTTCTTTACATAGATGAATGTATTCAATATTTGATAGTGTTCTTGATAGTTTTTCTATATTAATTGCAAGTTGTGTAGGAGGCCCTATAACTGCAAGTTGTTGTAGTGTTCGATGCAGTAATGACGTGAGGATGGATGCCTCTGATGCCCTCACACAGTGAGGCCATAAACTCAACCACACTTCCACTGGCTGTTGTTGAGTGAATATCAACCACTTCTTCATAAAAAGGATGTTTGAAATAGAGGTAAGGGAAAATGATAGATGTCAGAAATCTGAAAACAAAAGCTGTAAAAGTACAGTCGGACCGAGACCTTTCTTCAGGACTGGAGAAAAAGAGGAGTCAAAGTAAGAAGGTGGGCTGGAGGGCAGGGAGAAATACAAGGTGATAGGTGAAACCAGGAGGGGCGTGAAGTAGAGAGCTGGGAAGTTAATAGATTAAAGAGATACAGGGCTGGAGAAGTCAGAATCTGATAGCAGAGGACAGAAGGCCATGGAAGAAAGAAGAAGGGGAGAAGCACTAGACGGAGGTGATGGGCAGGTAAGGAGATAATGTGAGAGCAAGAAACGGGAATGGGGAATGGTGAAGCGGGGTGGAGCATTACGAGAAGTTTGAGAAATCAATGTTTATGCCATCAGGTTGGAGGCTACCCAATTGGAATATAAGGTATTGTTCCTCCAACCTGAGTGTGGCCTCATCATGACAGTTGAAGAGGCCATGACTGACATATTGGAACAGGAATAGGAAGTGGAATTAAAATGGGTGGCCACTGGGAGATCCCGCTTTTTCTGGTGGACAGAGTGTAGGTGCTCGGCGAAGCAGTCTCCAGATCTACTTTGGGTCTTAATGTTGATATTGAAACTGCAAATTAATAACTTTGACTGTGATCAGTATTCGAGCTTGCAAAGAGAGAAGCATTTTTTTCTTTCTGGACTTTGTAAGCAATAAACTCTTGTGCACCTGTTGACGTTTTGAATTTGGCAGAAAATGAACAGACCAGATGCCGTTCGATAGTAAAGTAAATAGGTTGGCTCTTTCAGGCACAAAGGGCTGATGGTATTCCATGTGGTACTATCATCCTACGACAGAAAAAATTCTTTTCAGAGTTGAGCTTTGGCAAATCAAAGATGTGCAATACAAATTTATTTTAAATGCTCAAGGTTGCTCCTGAAGTGATTTTGCACAATGCTTGCTGCTACATAAGCCCATATGTTTTCTCTGCAAAGCCTCAAATCATAAATTTCACATAAATTGTATTTTGGTTGAGCTGTGGTTAGCACATTTACTCGCCAATGGAAAATCATACAATTTTTGTCAGACATGCTTTGAAAATAAAGATTTACTGCGGATAATATTGGATGAACTACAGCAAATCATGTAAGAACTCTGCTGGAATTCTAAGCTTGTTAAGTTCATTAAACAAATGATCAAGAGGTATCTTGGTCAGTGTGAATCATGTTTTCAAACCATTGAAAAAATGTCAGAATATGCTTGACCAGAACATGACCTATTGTTGCTAGTCACCCAATACAAACTAAATATTTATTGAAGATGTATTGTGCATTAGTCTTGCTATATAACACAAGAGAAAAAATATATGCCTTTATTATCCACCAACTTCTAAATGGAAGAGTTAATATCAAGCATTTCATCAAATTTATAGAACAAAGTTCTCTCTTCACACTGAAAGCTCTGTCTGTCGTATTATGTTACACTAAATTCATGCTAAATGGGATAGTATCAGATCAGATCTAGCACCTCACAATTAGAAATCTATGACTGGCTGTGGACTATCAGCAACAGAAATATGAACCATTACAATTGTTGACCTCATGGTCTGGTGCTTCCTTACTATTGGGGATTATCAAGCTGGAGAGGCTTAAGAACTATTGAATGATTCAAGTTTTTGGATCATTGGGACCTCTTTTGGTGCAGGCGTGACCTGTACAAAAAGGACAGGTTACACTTGAATCCTAGGGGGACCAATATCCTGGCAGGGAGATTAGCGGGGGCTACTGAGGTGACTTTAAACTAGAATGGTTGGGGGGTGGGAATCAAATTAAAGAGGCTAGGCGTGAGGAGGTTAGTTCACAACAGAGGGATGGGAACCAGTGCAGAGAGACAGAGGGGTGTAAAGTGAGCGTAGAAGCAAAAAGTACAAAGGAGAAAAGTAAAAGTGGCAGGCCGACAAATCCAGGGCAAGCATTAAAAAGGGCTAAGAGAGTAATGTAAAAGAGCGCCTGAAGGCTTTATGTGTCAATGCAAGGAGCATTCGTAATAAGGTGGATGAATTGAAAGTGCAGATTGTTATTAATGATTATGATATAGTTGGGATCACAGAGACATGGCTCCAGGGCGACCAGGGATGGGAGCTCAACGTTCAGGGATATTCAATATTCAGGAGGGATAGACATGAAGGAAGGGGAGGTGGGGTGGCGTTGCTGGTTAAAGGAGAGATTAACGCAATAGAAAGGAAGGACATAAGCCGGGAAGATGTGGAATCGATATGGGTAGAGCTGCGTAACACTAAGGGGCAGAAGACGCTGGTGGGAGTTGTGTACAGGCCACCTAACAGTAGTAGTGAGGTCGGAGATGGTATTGAACAGGAAATTAGAAATGTGTGCAATAAAGGAACAGCAGTTATAATGGGTGATTTCAATCTACATGTAGACTGGGTGAACCAAATTGGTAAAGGTGCTGAGGAAGAGGATTTCTTGGAATGTATGCGGGATGGTTTTTTGAACCAACATGTCGAGGAACCAACTAGAGAGCAGGCTATTCTGGACTGGGTTTTGAGCAATGAGGAAGGGTTCATTAGCGATCTTGTTGTGAGAGGCCCCTTGGGTAAGAGTGACCATAATATGGTGGAATTCTTCATTAACATGGAGAGTGACATAGTTAATTCAGAAACAAAGGTTCTGAACTTAAAGAGGGGTAACTTTGAAGGTATGAGACGTGAATTAGCTAAGATAGACTGGCAAATGACACTTAAAGGATTGACGGTGGATATGCAATGGCAAGCATTTAAAGGTTGCATGGATGAACTACAACAATTGTTCATCCCAGTTTGGCAAAAGAATAAATCAAGGAAGGTAGTGCACCCATGGCTGACAAAAGAAATTAGGGATAGTATCAATTCCAAAGAAGTAGCATACAAATTAGCCAGAGAAAGTGGCTCACCTGAGGACTGGGAGAAATTCAGAGTTCAGCAGAGGAGGACAAAGGGCTTAATTAGGAAGGGGAAAAAAGATTATGAGAGAAAACTGGCAGAGAACATAAAAACGGACTGTAAAAGCTTTTATAGATATGTAAAAAGGAAAAGACTGATAAAGACAAATGTAGGTCCCCTGCAGACAGAAACAGGTGAATTGATTATGGGGAGCAAGGACATGGCAGACCAATTGAATAATTACTTTGGTTCTGTCTTCACTAAGGAGGACATAAATAATCTTCCAGAAATAGTAAGGGACAGAGGGACAAGTGAGATGGAGGAACTGAGTGAAATACATGTTAGTAGGGAAGTGGTGTTAGGTAAATTGAAGGGATTGAAGGCAGATAAATCCCCAGGGCCAGATGGTCTGCATCCCAGAGTGCTTAAGGAAGTAGCCCAAGAAATAGTGGATGCATTAGTGATAATTTTTCAAAACTCGTTAGATTCTGGACTAGTTCCTGAGGATTGGAGGGTGGCTAATGTAACCCCACTTTTTAAAAAATGAGGGAGAGAGAAACCGGGGAATTATAGGCCGGTTAGCTTAACGTCGGTGGTGGGGAAACTGCTGGAGTCAGTTATCAAGGATGTGATAACAGCACATTTGGAAAGCGGTGAAATGATCGGACAAAGTCAGCATGGATTTGTGAAAGGAAAATCATGTCTGACAAATCTCATAGAATTTTTTGAGGATGTAACTAGTAGAGTGGATAGGGGAGAACCAGTGGATGTGGTATATTTGGATTTTCAAAAGGCTTTTGACAAGGTCCCACACAGGAGATTAGTGTGCAAACTTAAAGCACACGGTATTGGGGGTAAGGTATTGGTGTGGGTGGAGAATTGGTTAGCAGACAGGAAGCAAAGAGTGGGAATAAACGGGACCTTTTCAGAATGGCAGGCGGTGACTAGTGGGGTACCGCAAGGCTCAGTGCTGGGACCCCAGTTGTTTACAATATATATTAATGACTTGGATGAGGGAATTAAATGCAGCATCTCCAAGTTTGCGGATGACACGAAGCTGGGTGGCAGTGTTAGCAGTGAGGAGGATGCTAAGAGGATGCAGGGTGACTTGGATAGGTTGGGTGAGTGGGCAAACTCATGGCAGATGCAATTTAATGTGGATAAATGTGAAGTTATCCACTTTGGTGGCAAAAATAGGAAAACAGATTATTATCTGAATGGTGGCCGATTAGGAAAAGGGGAGGTGCAACGAGACCTGGGTGTCATTATACACCAGTCATTGAAAGTGGGCATGCAGGTACAGCAGGCGGTGAAAAAGGCGAATGGTATGCTGGCATTTATAGCGAGAGGATTCGAGTACAGGAGCAGGGAGGTACTACTGCAGTTGTACAAGGCCTTGGTGAGACCACACCTGGAGTATTGTGTGCAGTTTTGGTCCCCTAATCTGAGGAAAGACATCTTTGCCATAGTGGGAGTACAAAGAAGGTTCACCAGATTGATTCCTGGGATGGCAGGTCTTTCATATGAAGAAAGACTGGATGAACTGGGCTTGTACTCGTTGGAATTTAGAAGATTGAGGGGGGATCTGATTGAAACGTATAAGATCCTAAAGGGATTGGACAGGCTAGATGCGGGAAGATTGTTCCCGATGTTGGGGAGGTCTAGAACGAGGGGTCACAGTTTGAGGATAGAGGGGAAGCCTTTTAGGACCGAGATTAGGAAAAACTTCTTCACACAGAGAGTGGTGAATCTGTGGAATTCTCTGCCACAGCAAACTGTTGAGGCCAGTTCATTAGCTATGTTTAAAAGGAAGTTAGATATGGCCCTTGTGGCTACAGGGGTCAGGGGGTATGGAGGGAAGGCTGGGTTCTGAGTTGGATGATCAGCCATGATCATAATAAATGGCGGTGCAGGCTCGAAGGGCCGAATGGCCTACTCCTGCACCTATTTTCTATGCTTCTATGAATGTAACTCTGCATTCTTGCCATATCACATCACCAATAGTGGCAGATAATTAAGAACACTAATGGGAAGAAGGGGCTTCAAGAACATCCCAAGCTTCAACAATGATGAAACCAGCATGTGAGTGATAAAGGCAGGTTGATATATTTGTAATCACATTCAACCATAAGTACAAATTGGTTGATGCTTCTCATTCTCTCCTGAGATAAGAGATGCAGAAGATTGTTTTAGATAGTGAACTTCTACTCAAAAGTCCCAAAACTTGATTTATTCAGCATAGAATGCCTTACAATACATGAGAACACCAAAGAAACACATATGTAGAATTCAGATTGGATGAACTTCTCTAGTTTGGATTCAGAGCCTTATTAAAATTGGATTCCCAATTTGATTTATTCTCTCAAAAATCTGGAATGTTTCAAGTCAACACTGATTCCAACACTATTGCAGCCTAGGGCATTAATTTTAATTCTTATTCAAAGCTCCACTGGAAATACAATGGCATTCTTTGGATATGGTGAATACAAAGTCATTTAAAATTACTGCTCTCAGAGGAGAAAAATTACATTGCACATATGTAACCCTCCTGCAGCCAACATTTACATAATTTTGCTCTTGGAAGAGTGACAATAATTTTGGACGGAAGTTAGGCAGAACCTTCCAGATTTATATTTAACTTGAAAGAATGCATTAGACATTTTGGGGTTTCAATTTCAAATTGCAAGGGAATAACAAGGTTTATGGGCTGACTTGCCAATCCATTTAATGTTCAGTGAGAAACTGCCAATATGTACTGTATATAATCCATAGTGACTCATATTCTACATGTAATCTTCAGTATCTGGGAATTTCTGAATTATGGGAAAGCAAAAGTACTAGTTGGTGGCAAAAGTAATTATAAACATAGAGATGACTACACTTCCGTAGTATTCTGTATATCTCTTTCTCATCTTCTCTGCATCCATAACTTTGTTCCCTTTAGTCTTAACTATTCAAGAGTATTTCAACTGGTGTAGCTTACTCTATGCTTCATAAATATGAGGTCACCAAAAACTCAGGTCACTGTATCCAAAATCACTCAAAGACACATTCACCCACCATGTTGGGGTCACTGACCTACATTGGTTCCAAGTAAAGTGCTGCTCTTTTCCACTGCTTTACACTCACCTAATGTTTTATTCTTCTCCAGCTCCATTTATTGCTTGTTCTGATCCCTTTTTGCCATTCCCTTATAAAATACTTTAACCTCCTTTTTGGCTACTATAGGTCTAAGTTCTAAAATTCCCACCATAAATCTTTTCAATTGATGTCCTTTTTTTGCTTCTTTTCTGCTTTGCACCTTCAAAACCTGCGTGCTTTGTGGAAATTTTGATCATCTGTCCAAGTACTTCACGTGGCATGATATCGAAACGTTGATAATGCTCATAAGATATGTCTTAGATGTTTTGCTGTATTAAAGGTTGTAAATGTGTATATGCCACTGTGACTTTTAATTCAGTGTCTTATGTTTAAGGGTGACATTATGCCTACTGACTAATATAATACTTGAAGTTTTATAGTATTACACTGTGCAATCCATGATATCATCATAGAGTAATTTATAGTGTCCACAGCAGCAATCAGTTCATGTCAAACCTTTTAAATATTGATAGCAGTTAATGTTTCTACATGTTTTTTTTGATTCTGTGAAAATTTCAAAATGGACCATTGCTTAGGCTGTATAATTAGATAATTATCAATTATAAATATTGATTCATTAATTTTACAGGTTATGCACACCAGCAGGAAGGCCAACATTTATGCCCGTCTCTAATTGCCTGTTTAATTGCACCTAAAATTAATTAAACAAAAGAGAAGACATTGCTGTTTGCTGACAAGTGCTATATGATAATGGAAACAACAGTCCTTTACTCAGCATAAAACTTCATGGAGTTCTGTTCGTGAGTAATAACTAAAATGGTAGACATGGGGATGTCAGGTGGAAGTTAAGTCAATGACACTATGTTGTCACTGATTCTCTCTTCCTTACTTTTCATGGACTTAGTAAATGGTATAATCACTTGAATTTTGAGTAGGGCATACATACATGCATTTGAACAATGGAGACATCAGAATCAGGTGCAATAATGGCCCAGAATGTGTGACAATATTTATTGGGCGTCATGGATATTACTGACCTGCATTTGCTTTGACTTAACCTCGTTTGCAGTGCTGTCCAGACTTCAACAGTGAGACACTGCACAGGGGAAAGACCTTGCACACATGAATTCCATCATGTTGGGCGGAAGATGATGTGGGAAGAAAGAAAAGGATGAGCAGGGAAGGGTGAGCCCAGACAAGCCCCATCCACTGAAGTGCTGAAAAGAAATTTGACAACAGGCGAAGCTTTCTGGTTCTTATATTCAGAAACCAAAAAAAAAGTGCAAAATCTGTTAAAAATTGATCAATTAAATGTTTAAAAAACGTTAAAATATAGGAATAATTAAATCAAAACCAAAACACATAAAACATATATACAATTTAATACATTTTAACTCAAAATAAGCAAAATAACTAAAATTACCGGATCCCTCTCTATTCAGATAATTGAGACACTGTACCTGTCCATCCTGATGTGCAGTGCAATAAGACTATAAATTAATGAATTGATTCTGCAGTGCAAGTGCTGGGGAATTTAGGAACTCTGTATTCCACCATTGGACTCCATGAGAAGTCCATTGTCAAATCAAATGCTGACCAAGAGATGGTCTGAACAGGTAAGTTGATGTTGGCCCTCTGAGAAAGTGCTCAGGAAATGCTGCACTGTCTGAATCATTGGCTTTTGATTAATTGTTAAGTGAAAGTCCTGCTGTTTGTTTTTGGTGGTGTGTCAAAGATTCCTGTGGTAATATTTGTAGAAGAACAAAAAAGTTATCCCTGTAATTATGTGATATTGGCTTGGATTTTTCTGGATTTTTCCATTGGCTCTTTTTGTTACTTAAACACTTAATTGGCTGTAAAGCGCTTGGGTCATCCTGACATTGTTAATATTGCAAAACAATTCCATTTTTTTCTCAATTTCTGATCTTTAAATGCACGATGAGTGACAAAATAGTTGATATTCTTTATTAATTTTCTTAGTACTGTATAAATAGTCAAATGATCAACTTAAAATTGAGTAATGATCAAATCCTATTTCTTGATTTAAACATAGAAACATAGAAAATAGGTGCAGGAGTAGGCCATTCGGCCCTTCGAGCCTGCACCGCCATTTATTATGATCATGGCTGATCATCCAACTCAGAACCCAGCCTTCCCTCCATACCCCCTGACCCCTGTAGCCACAAGGGCCATATCTAACTTCCTTTTAAACATAGCTAATGAACTGGCCTCAACAGTTTGCTGTGGCAGAGAATTCCACAGATTCACCACTCTCTGTGTGAAGAAGTTTTTCCTAACCTCGGTCCTAAAAGGCTTCCCCTCTATCCTCAAACTGTGACCCCTCGTTCTAGACCTCCCCAACATCGGGAACAATCTTCCCGCATCTAGCCTGTCCAATCCCTTTAGGATCTTATACGTTTCAATCAGATCCCCCCTCAATCTTCTAAATTCCAACGAGTACAAGCCCAGTTCATCCAGTCTTTCTTCATATGAAAGACCTGCCATCCCAGGAATCAATCTGGTGAACCTTCTTTGTACTCCCTCTATGGCAAAGATGTCTTTCCTCAGATTAGGGGACCAAAACTGCACACAATACTCCAGGTGTGGTCTCACCAAGGCCTTGTACAACTGCAGTAGTACCTCCCTGCTCCTGTACTCGAATCCTCTCGCTATAAATGCCAGCATACCGTTCGCCTTTTTCACCGCCTGCTGTACCTGCATGCCCACTTTCAATGACTGGTGTATAATGACACCCAGGTCTCGTTGCACCTCCCCTTTTCCTAATCGGCCACCATTCAGATAATAATCTGTTTTCCTATTTTTGCCACCAAAGTGGATAACTTCACATTTATCCACATTAAATTGCATCTGCCATGAGTTTGCCCACTCACCCAACCTATCCAAGTCACCCTGCATCCTCTTAGCATCCTCCTCACTGCTAACACTGCCACCCAGCTTTGTGTCATCTGCAAACTTGGAGATGCTGCATTTAATTCCCTCATCCAAGTCATTAATATATATTGTAAACAACTGGGGTCCCAGCACTGAGCCTTGCGGTACCCCACTAGTCACCGCCTGCCATTCTGAAAAGGTCCCGTTTATTCCCACTCTTTGCTTCCTGTCTGCTAACCAATTCTCCACCCACACCAATACCTTACCCCCAATACCGTGTGCTTTAAGTTTGCACACTAATCTCCTATGTGGGACCTTGTCAAAAGCCTTTTGAAAATCCAAATATACCACATCCACTGGTTCTCCCCTATCCACTCTACTAGTTACATCCTCAAAAAATTCTATGAGATTCGTCAGACATGATTTTCCTTTCACAAATCCATGCTGACTTTGTCCGATCATTTCACCGCTTTCCAAATGTGCTGTTATCACATCCTTGATAACTGACTCCAGCAGTTTCCCCACCACCGACGTTAGGCTAACCGGCCTATAATTCCCCGGTTTCTCTCTCCCTCCTTTTTTAAAAAGTGGGGTTACATTAGCCACCCTCCAATCCTCAGGAACTAGTCCAGAATCTAACATTAACCCTTTGTACATTAACCCTTCACTAATGGGATAATAACTGCTTAAGGTAACAGATGAAAAGAAATTACATTCTTATTTTATGCCCTGCAATTTAAAAAAAATATTTACATGTGAACGGAAAGATAGCCACAGGTTTTCCACAGTTTGGAATCAATATAGATAACAACAGACAATATCTGTTTTAACTCCCTCCAGAAACAATTCCAACCTACAATAATTATGATGTATTTTCATTCTTATTCAGGTATATATTAATGGTTTAAATTTGGCATTCCCAGAAATATTGACTTGTAAGAGATTATATATTTCATCCATAGAATATATACCATCCCTTCTGCAAAAGTTTGAGAAAATGCGGCAAAACTGAATCAGTAACTTTAAATTAGTAAGTTGCTGACACAATCAAAATAAGATGTCTTTGCAAGGAAAAAATAATGGTATATTTGCAAGTTGCACTATTATATGATTTTACTTTCAGCAGTAGGACAGGTCAGTGTAGAAACTTCATCGTGTTGATTTAAGACTATAAGACCATCAGACATAGGAGCAGAATTAGGCCATTCGGCCCATCGAGTCTGCTCCACTATTCAATCCACAAATTCCACAAATTCACCATGCTCTGGCTGAAGAAATTTCTCTGCATTTCTGTTTTAAATGGGCTCCCCTCTATCCTGAAGCTGTGCCCTCTTGTCGTAGACTCCCCACCGTGGGAAACATCCTTTCCACATCTACTCTGTCTAGGCCTTTCAACATTCAAAAGGTTTCAATGAGGTCCCCACTCATTCTTCTAAATTCCAGCAAGTACAGACCCAAAACCATCAAATGTTCCTCGTATGATAACCCTTTTTATTCCCAGAATAATCTTTGTGAACCACCTCTGGATCCTCTCCAAATTCCAGCACATATTTTCTTGGATGAGGAACCCAAAACTGTTCACAATACTCAAAGTGAGGCCTCACCAGTGTTTTATAAATCCTCAACATCATATCCCTGCTCTTGTATTTAAGACCTCTTGAAATGAATGCTAACATTGCATTTGCCTTCCTCACCATTGACTCAACCTGCAAGGTAACCTTTAGGGCATTCTGCGCAAGGACTCCAAATTCCCTTTGCATTTCAGATTTTTGGATCTTGTCCCTTTCTAGAAAATAGTCTGTACATCAATTTCTACTATCAAAGTGCATGACCAGGAATTTTCCAACATTGTATTTCATTTGCCACTTTCTTGCCCATTCTTCTAATCTATTTAGGTCCTTCTGCAGCCTACCTGCCACTCCACTAATCTTCGTGTCATCTGCAGATTTGGCAACAAAGCCACCTAGTTCATTGATATTTGCCATAAAAAAAGTGGTCCCAACATTGGTCTCTGTGGAATACTACTAGTCACTGGCAGCCAATCAGAAAAGGACTCTTTTATTTTGACTCGCTGTCTCCTATCAATCAGCCAATGGTCTAAATATGTTAGTAACTTTCCTGTAAAATCATGGGCTCTTAACTTGGCAAGCAGCCTCGTGTGGCACCTTGTCAAAGGCCTTCTTAAAGTCCAAATATACAACGTCTACTGTATCCCCTTTATCTATCTTACTTGTAATCTCGTCAATGATTTCTGACAGTTTCGTCAGGCAAGATTTTCCTATAAGGAAACCATATTGACTTTGTTCTATCTTGTCCTGTGTCACCAAGTATTCCATAATTTCATCCTTAACAATTAACTCCAACACCTTCCTAACCATTGAGGTCAGGCTAACTGGTCTATAATTTCCTTTCTGCTGCCTTCCTCCTTTTTAAAAGAGTGGAGTGACATTTGCAATTTTCCAGTCTTCTGGTGCCATGCCAGAGTCCGATGATTTTTGAAAGATCATTGCTAATGGCTCCACAATCTCTACTGCTACCTCTTTCAGAACCCTAGGTGCAGTTCATTTGGCCTGGGTGGCTTATGTTCCCTTAGGTCTTTCAGCTTTTTAAGTACCTTCTCTCTTGTAATAGTAACTACACTCACTTCTCTTCCCTCACACACTTCAGCATCAGGCACACTGCTAGTGTCTTCCACAGTGGAAACTGATACAAAATACTCATTTAGTGCACTTTCCATCTCCTTGTCCCACATAATTATTTCTCTGGCCTCATTTTCTAGTGGTTCTATATCCACATAAATTTCTCTGCATCTCTGTTTTGAAAGGGCACCCCTCTATCCTGAGGCAGTGCCCTCTTGTCCTGGACTCTCCTTCCATGGGAAACCTCCTTTCCACATCTACTCTGTCTAGGCCTTTGAACTTTTGTAAGGTTTAATGAGATCCCCCCTCATCCTTCTGACTTCCAGAGAGTACAGACCCAGAGCCATCAAACATTCCTTATATGATAATCTTTTCATTCCTGGAATCATCCTTGTGAACTTCTTCTGAACTCTCTCCAATGCCAGCATATCTTTTCTAAGATGAGGGGCCCAAAACTGTTCACAGTACTCAAGGTGAGGCCTCACCAGTGCCTTATAAAGCCTCAGCATCACATCCTTGCTCTTGTATTCTAGACCTCTTGAAATGAATGCATATGCCTTCCTCACCACTGACTCAACCTGCAAATTAACCTTTATGGTGTTCTGCACAAGGACACCCACGTCCCTTTGCATCTCAGATTTTTGGATTTTCTCCCCATTTAGAAAATAGTCTGCACATTTATTTCTACTACCAAAGTGCATGACCATGCATTTTCCAACATTGTATTTCATTTGCCACTTCCTTGCCCATTCTCCTAATCAGTCTAAGTGCTTCTGCATCCTATCTGTTTCCTCAACACTACCTGCCCCTCCACCAATCTTTGTATCATCTGCAAATTTGGCAACAAAGCCAT
The DNA here is from genome assembly GCF_963921235.1 of Mobula hypostoma. Lineage (NCBI taxonomy): Eukaryota > Metazoa > Chordata > Chondrichthyes > Myliobatiformes > Myliobatidae > Mobula > Mobula hypostoma. The sequence continues at coordinate 216,291,006 of NC_086097.1, read as the reverse complement.
CTATTCCATCATCCAAAGCATTTATATACAGCATAAAAAGAAGTGGTCCCAACATCAGCTCCTGCGGAACACCACTAGTCACTGGCAGCCAACCAGAAAAGGATCCTTTTATTCCCACTCACTGCCTCCTACCAATCAGCCAATTCTTTAACCATGTTAGTAACTTTCCTGTAACACCATGGACTCTCAACTTGGTAAGCAGCCTCATGTGTGGCATCTTGTCAAAGGCCTTCTGAAATTCCAAATATACAACATCCACTGCATCCCCTTTACCTATCTTACTTGTAGTCTCCTCAAAGAATTCCAACAGGTTCGTCAGGCAAGATTTTCCCTGAAGGAAACCATGCTGACTTTGTACTATCTTGTCCTGTGTCACCAAGTACTCCATCACCTCATCCTTAACAATTGACTCTAAAATCTTCCTAACCACTGAGGTCAGGCTAACTGGTCTATAATTTCCTATCTGCTACCTTCCTCCTTTCTTAAATAGTGGAGTGACATTTGCAATTTTCTAGTCCTCTGGCACCATGTCAGAGTCCAATGATTTTTGAAAGATCATTTCTAATGCCACCACAATCTCTAACACTACCACTTTCAGATCCCTAGCATGCAGTTTCTCTGGTCCGGGTGACTTATGTACCTTTAGGTCTTTTAGCTTTTTGAGCACCTTCTCTCTTGTAATAGTAACTGCACCTACTTCTCTTTCTTCACACACTACAACATCAGACATATGGCTAGTGTCTTCCACAATGAAGACTGATGCAAAATACCTATTTAGTTCATCAGCCATCTCCTTGTCCCCCATTATTATTTCTCCTGCCTCATTTTCTAGTGGTCCTATATCCGCTCTCATTTCTCTTTTATTTTTAACATACTGAAAAAACTTTTACGATCCACTTTGATATTGTTTGCTATGCTTTCATATTTCTTCTTTTCCCTTCTAGTGATTTGTTTAGTTGCTCTCTTTAGGTTTTTAAAAACTTCCCAATCCTCTATCCTCCCACTAATTTTTGCTTTGCTGTATGCCCTTTCTTTTGCTTTTACAATAGCTTTGACTTCCCTTGTCAGTCGTGGTTGTACTATTTTACCATTTGAGTATTTCTTCATTTTTGGAATACACATGTCCTGCACCTTCCTCATTTTTCCCAGAAACGTACGCCATTGCTGCTCTGCTGACATCCCTGCCAGCAGCTCCTTCCGATTTACTTTGGCCAACTCCTCTCTCATATCACTGTCATTTCCCTTACTCCACTGAAATACTGTTAAATCAGACTTTCCTTTCTTCCTATCAAATTTCAAGTTGAACTCAATCATATTGTGATCACTAGCTCATACGGGCTCTTTCACCTTAAACTCCCTAACTGCCTCTGGTTCATTACATAACACCCATTCCAGTATATGATATCCCCTAGTAGGGTCAACGACAAACTGCTCTCAAAAGCTATTTCATAGGCATGCTTGAGATCCATTACCAAGCTGATTTTCCCAATCAATGTGCACGTTATATTCTCCCATGACTATCATAACACGGCCTTTTCTATTTCCCATTTTCCAATGTAATCTGGTCCACACCCTAACTACTGTTGGGCGGCCTGCATATAACTGCCAACAGGGTCCTTTTACCCTTGTGGGTTCAACTCAGCCCACAAAGATTCAACATCTTCCAGTCCTATGTGACATTTTTTTACTGATTTGATGCCATTCTTTACTAACAGAGCCTCACCACCCCCTCTGCCTACCTTTCAATCCCTCCAATACAACGTGTACCTTGGACATTCAGCTCCCAACTACAATCATCCTTCAGCCACGATTCAGTGATGGCGGCAACATCATACCTGACAATCTGTGATAGTGCAGCGAGATCATCCACCTTATTTCTTAAACTCTGTACACTGAGATGTAACACTTTGAGTGCTCTATTTGCTACCCTTTTTGATTTTGCACCCCTAATGCACTGATACTCACCCTGCTGGCTACAAGTTTGTTCTATCATGTGCCTGCTCTTCCGGACAGTCCAATTGCATGTTATCTTTACTTTTCTACCATCCCTCCTATCCGGAGTCTCTTCATTCTGGTTCCCATTTCCCTGTCAAATTAGTTTAAACCCTCCCCAACAGCTCTTATAAAAATGATTTGCAAATCATCTGGAAAAGCTGACAGATGAAACATCAAATCAGGATAAAGCACCACAAGAAACTGCAGCATTGCATTTTGTTTGCCTTTTGATTGCAATATTTGCTGTGATTTTGAACTATATTTTGAACACTCCAAGAATCCCAAGTCACCTGTTTTTTTAATTGAAGGTGCTAATAGTGAATTGGACAACATAAGCTGACATGACTATTTTAAAGAGCAAAGGGCTCTCAAAATTTGTGGTCATCTTTCTGTCTCTTCTGGCTCATGGTAGATACTCTAACTGTATGCTCCAGGAGATTTTGGGACACAAAAAAATGACTCATAATATGAATGCAATATGCAGGAAATTATAACAAGAGAGTGACTCTGTCCCAGATTATAATTTCTAAATGCTTCTCCACCACTTAAACTGATTGGTAGTTCCTGGGTTTGTCCTTAATTCTTAATATTTACGGTTCTTGAGTCATCGTATATGAGAGACTATGATCAATGTCAGCAATTATTCCTTGCAAAATGCTAGGGTGCGTCCCATTGGATCAGATGATTTATCCACGTTAAGTGCAGCTAGTCTTTCTAGAATATTTTCATTGCCTATTATATCATCCAAAATCTCTACATCTTCCTTAGCTGAGACTTCCTTGCTTAACATTAAGGACTCTTTCTGGAGCACTGCCTCCATAAGATCTCTTCTTTAGTTTTACACATGTGTGTGTATGCACCTGATATCTCTCTGTATACACCCCTTGTGATTCTATCAGTTAATTTAAAGGTTTTATGCTCATTCCTCTGTCAAAATGTATTACCTCACTTCTCTGTCACAATTTATTTGGCTGTTTTCAACAGCTTGCTTGCACTTTCATTAACATTTGATAGGTTGTTACAGTTCTGACATTTCTATAATCTGTAAACTTCAAAATTATTCTGTATAAATCTTATACATGTTTTCAAAAAGTACAGTATTGTTATAGCACGTGCTCTATTCTATTCTTCCACCTGATGCACAAATCATTCACCAATATTCTGGAAAAGTCGGGAGAGTTTCTGTGTGATTAGGATCAAGACACAATTGAGTAGCTGAAGTTGACCAGAAAGCTGGGAGTAATTGAGGTTGGATGTGATTGCAAATTAGGAAAGTGATCCAAATTGCCGTGTATGATCAGGGTCAGAATTTGATCTCGGAGTCCTTGTTGGGATTAGGGAGACAGAGCGTGATTATTGAACTGGGGAGAGAGGGGGTGAGGAAGTGATCAGGAATTTGGGGATGGTGACTGGGGAATCAATGGATGTAATCAGGGAATTGGAAGTTAGTGGAATTACCAATTTTTGTGATCGGGAGATCAGGGCTTGAATAGGGATTAGGAATTGAGTTCAGAGAATTGGGATACGATCGGGATCTGGTGTCATTTAGAAGTTGGGATGTGATCGGGGGTTATTGTGAGTGGCCTGGTGGTGACTGGGTTTCCAGGAAAGGACTGTGGAGTTTTGATCGGGGTATTTAAGCTACCTCTGGGAAGCTGGGACACACTTGCTGGCCTTTGGGCTTGATGACGTAGAGAAATTTCTGGACTAGTGGAGGAGGAGACAGCAGCTACCATCTGACCCAACAGGTGGTGGTGAGAGATGTTGTGATCCAGGTGATGTGCATATGGAGCAGAGGCCGCCTGTCCCCATCGGTGACCCCTTCCCCACTCACTATGCTTAAGTACAGTGTTCACACCCTGAACACCATAAAGCAGCAGATCTGCTCACCCTGATCTATCCAGCTTCAGCCCTCCCTCCTAGGCAGCATCTCCACACTAAGCTATCGGGTAAATTGCTGCTGGATTTGTGTCTGTGTTCCCAACAAATGGAGTGGAGCAGCAGTTGTCCAGACATCTGCAACAGCAGCACTGTCAGTAACACATCACTGGAGCTTACTGTCCCAGTCTAGTGTTAAAGGCGTAATTTTTTTTTTCTTCACAGACCTTGCTCCCGCTGTTTCCTTCTACATTATCATTCCTTTCGATATTTAATCTCTCTTGCTTACCCCAGAAGATTATTGTTGTCTGTTTCTCCCTCCACAGATGCTATCAGTCTGTTGAGTATTTTCAGTATTTTTATTTTGATCTCACATTGAGGTTTGTTTATTGTCAAATTCAGCAGGGTGCACTGAGATTCTCGCTCATAACTAGCTCACACAGAAAACAGCACACATGATAACTAATACAACGATAAGTACGGTGACAAACACAACAACAATGGTGGTAAGATTTAGTGCAATCTGGATCGATGCAACAAGATATGCTAAAGCAACGATAAGACCATGAGACCACAAGACATAGGAGCAGAATTAGGCCATCTGGCCCATCGAGTCTGCTCTGCCATTCAATCATGGCTGATCCTTTTTTCCTATCTCCTCCTCAGCCCCAGTTCCCACCCTTTCCATATCTAAATTGTCTAGGCCTCTCAACATTCAAAAGGTTTCAGTGAGATCCTCCCTCATCCTTCTGAATTCCAGCAAATACAAACCCAGAACCATCAAACGTTCCTCGTATGATAACCCTTTCATTCCTGGAATCATCCTTGTGAATCTCCTCTGGACCCTCTTCAATGCCAGCACATCCTTTCTAAGATGAGAGGCCCAAAACTGTTCACAATACTCAAGGTGAGGCCTTGCCAGTGCCTTATAAAGCCAACAATAATGGGATAACTGAGAGAGACAGAATTAAGAGTCTGAGATTGTGGCAGTGTCACCAGGAAAGGGTTATGAGGGAGCTGATTGCTTCAGAAGTCTGATAGCAATGGGAAACTAATCCTATTTGCCTGGGCTTTCAAGCTCCTCATCATCTCCCAGGATCTAGAAGAGAGAACAGGAAATGCCAGGGTGTCAGTCACCCTTGACAATACTATTAACCTTCCTAAAGCAATGCACCATACAGATAGACTGGATAGAAAAGGAGTCAATAGTTATAGTGAACAATCAGAATGTTGAGGCCATGTTTTCATCAATCACAATTATGTTGAAAGTTTCAGAAGGTTTGAACAGAACTAGGGCTACGTCCTTCCATTTCTTGTGTCCTTATATGGAAGGAGCGATAGTCAAGTACGTATGATAACAAGGGAAAAAGTACCTGCAGACGAAACTTAAAGATACAACAGAACCTGAACGGATGTATCACTGGTAGGGAAGAGACACAACTGACTGCAGATGCTAGAATCTGGACCGGTAAACAACTTGGTGGAAGAACTCAGTGGGCCAAGTAGCAACTGTGCGAGCAAAGGGATGTTTGATGTTTCGGTCTGAGACCCTGTATCAAGTTTGGCAGGAATTGGAATATGGTGAGAGGCAGTGGTGGTAGAGACAGATACACATTAGGGACTTCAGAATTCAGAATCAGGTTTATTATCATGGGTGTGTGACGTGAAATTTGTTAACTTAGCAGCCGCAGTTCAATGCAATGCATAATATGAGAAAAAAACAAAATGAAATAATAATAATAAAAAATAAGTAAATCAATTACAGTATACGCATATTGAATAGATTAAAAATCGTGCAAAAACAGAAATACTATATATTAAAAAAAAAGTGAGGTTGTGTCCAACGGTTCAATGTCCATTTAGGAATTGGATGACAGAGGGACAGAAGCTGTTCCTGAATCGCTGAGTGTGTGCCTTCAGGCTTCTGTACCTCCTACCTGATGGTAACAGTGAAGAAAGGGCATGCCCTGGGTGCTGGAGGTCCTTAATAATGGATGCTACCTTTCTGAGACATCGTTCCTTGAAGATGTCCTGGGTACTTTGTAGGCTAGTACCCAAGATTGAAGAGACATTTAGATAGACACATGAATCCAAGAGAAATGGAAGAAGGATATGGACGTTGTGTAGGCCGAAGGGATTAGTTTATTGGTCATTGAATTACTCATTTAATTGGTTCAGCTCAACAGTGTGGGCTGAAAGGCTTGTTTCTGTGCTGTATTGCTCTGTTTTCTATGCAATTACTTTTCACCAGGCTTAGCATTAGCTGGAGGCAAGCTCTAATCCTGATTCTGCCATTGATGTCAGTTCGATATGGGAAATGGGCTTTGTTGGTCACTAAAATAACCATGGACTAAGTGACATTGAATTGGATCACCAAGACTTTAACATGAGTTTATCACAACAACATGCATTAACATCTGTTTATCACAATACCATCTGTGATTCTAAAATGCATTTAAAGGTAAAATTGCCCATATTCATATCTGAAATTGGAGGAGGCATTCCACTGAATAATTCTCTTTCACCATTGGGATCAATAGATATGTAATTGTTGGTCAAAAGAAGTTTTAATTTAAAATCACACTGATTGATGTATGCAATTTATGCTGATTAGCAAGCAAAAACACCATAAATATTGTTTCTTGTCTCTAACCATAGGAGGCTTTCTTGGAAACATATAAAGGAGAATGCCCAGTAATTAGCAATAATGTGACCACAGGCACGCATGCACAGAAATTAATGTTCTTCATTAAGGTTGAAGCTCTCTGCTGAAAGAATAAATGTTTCTTTTAAAAATTAAATTGACGCAAGTAGTGCAAGGAACCTGTAAACTGGTAACTAAAATTCAGCCCCATTCTCCTCGTTTTCCTGTCGTACGTTCTGCAATTGAAAACCTGACCATTTTCCAACAACTTGATTTCACAAATGGAAAAACAGCATCTGTTTTCCTGCAGCTTCACATATGGCTATCATTGTTGCTTAGATGAGCTGAAGCAGGTAGCCCATGAAAAAGTGTCCCTCTGCAGCCTTGCCTCCTCTTGGGATGGACGTGGCCCGGTCTGTGCTAAGAACTGCTGGGTCCCCAGGCAGATGAAGCCTCATATTTAATTAGAACATGCAGGATGCCTGCCTCTCCTACGCACTGCAGACAAAGTGATCAAACGCCAATCTTTTTCACCTTTTTGTTTTTGTTCAGTAATGATTTCTTTGTTTTCACCTAGATGTGCTAAGCATTGGATGTACACTACAGGATTATGTTACAGGAATATTTCATGAGGTTCCATCGTCCAAGTGGGATTAACGGTATTCAGACAAATACTAATACAAATAAATACAAGTATTTATTTTCAGTATTCATCTTGCATCATCTTCTTCAGTGTTGAAATGTGAACAAATTCAGGAGTGAAACTGAATTACTAAAAATAATAATAGCATTGTAATATATACCTTTAGGAAAAACAAATAGAATGTTCTTACGTGGTAAACTTCTATCTGATGATTTGCACTCGGTGTGGGGTAGCTAAAAGAAACAGCACTTGAGTTCACAGTAAGCATTTAGACACTTGACTGCGTTTCGCAAGCTGCAAAACAAACTGATTTCGAACTCAGGGAGGTCCAGGGCATATCTCACCTGCATCTCTCTGTTCTGATCTTAGCTTTGAAACTTGGCACAAGCTGACCGGATAATATAGAGAAGGCGCTTTGTCAAAACACTTGTGGTAATGCAGCGGCTGGTCTTGAGCGAATACTGTGCAATGCTTGAGGGTTAACAATGTCAGAGCAAATATTTTATTAAAAAAGGATTTCATTAGAAGTTTGTTAATTAACTGACTTGTAATTTTATGCACAATGTACTTCAGGTCGCACTTCATGGATTTAAATTAAAGTGTTTCATTGATGAGCAGTAATGACATATTTAAAGATCAGCTTTATTTGTCACATGTACATCGAAACAAGAGTGAAATGTGTCAATTTGCGTCATCAGTTGCGATGTGCTGGGGGAAGCCTGCGTGTGTTTCCATGCTTTTGTCTCCAACATAGCATCCCCATTACTCATTAACCCTAACTATGTGCCTTCAGAATGTGGGAGGAAACCAGAGCACCCTGAGGAAACCCACACAGTCATGGAGAGAACTAGCAAACTCCTTTCAGACGGCAGAGGGAATCAAACCCTGAGGTGATCGCTGGTACTGTAAAGTAATTGTGCTAACCTCCACGCTGCCTAAAAGTTGTCCTTCAAGCTGGAATCAAATCAGTGACCTCAGATTTCTTGGACTCTGCCATTACAGTTCTCCACTCTTCCAGCTGAGCCGTCGAGATTTACTTCAAGTGGACTCTTATAACTCAGTTGTACCATGAATAATATACAGCTGAATAGTCAACTTGCAGTTTCTCACAATAATTTGCTAAATTGACCATATCTCCTTTATTAGCACATGGCACAAAACAACACAGTGTGGAACGAGCTGCCAGCACAAGTGGTGCATGCAAGCTCAATTTCAACATTTACGGAGCCTACGAAAAGTATTGGCCCCCTTGAAAGTTTTCAGGTTTTGTTGTTTTACTACATTGAATTACAGTGAATTTAATTTGGCTTTTTTAACACAGTTCAACAGAAAAGGACTTTCGAGGCAAAGTGAAGACAGATCTCTACAAAGTGATCTAAATTAATTACAAATATAAAGCAAAAAATAATTGATTGCATAGGTATCCACCACCCTTTAATTTGACACACCAAACCATCACTGGTGCAGTCAATTGGTTTTAAAAGTCACATGATTAGTTAAATAGAGATCTGGTTTTGGAGACCTGTGTGCAGTCAAGGTGTTTCAATTGACTGTCGTAAAAATACACCTGTATCTGGAAGATCCAACTGCTGGTGAGTCAGTGTCCTGGCAAATACAACACCAGGAAGACAAAATAACACTCCAAGCAACTCCATGAGAAAGGTAATTTGAAAAGCACAAGTCAGGAGATGGATACAAGAATATTTCCAGGTCACTGAATATCCCTTGGAGTACAGTTAAGTCAATCATCAAGAATATAGTGTCCAGATGTGTAAAGCTGATTGAGACATATCCACACAGACTCAATGCTGTAATTGCTGTCAAAAGTGCATCTGCTAAATACTGACTTGAAGGGGTTGAATACTTACGCAATCAATTATTTTGTGTTTTATATTTGTAATTAATTTAGATCACTTTGTAGAGATCTATTTTTATTTTAACACAAAGGAGTCTTTCTCTGTTGATCGGTGTCAAAAAAAGCCAAATTAAGTCTACTGTGATTCAATGTTGTAAAGCTATAAAACATGAAAACTTCCGGAGGAGGGTTGAATACTTTTTGTAGGCACTGTAAGTGATTTTTGGATAGGTACATGGATGGTAGGGGTATGGAAGTCTGTGGTCCCAGCGCAGGTTGGTGGGAGTAGGCAGTTTAAATGGTTCGGCACTGACTAGATGGGCTTAAGGGCCTGTTTCTGTGCTGTACTTTTCTATGACTCTATGACTGTATCACTCCATAGAAACCATAGAAAAACTACAGCACAGAATCAGGCCTTTTGGCCCTTTTTGGCTGTGCCGAACCATTTTCTGCCTAGTCCCACTGACCTGCACACGGACCATATCCCGCCATACACCTCCCATCCACGTATCTGTCCAATTTATTCTTAAATGTTAAAAAAGAACCTGCATTTACCACCTTGTCTGGCAGGTCATTCCATACTCCCACCACTCTCTGTGTGAAGAAGCCCCTGCTAATGTTCCCTTTAAACTTTTCCCCCCTCACCCTTAACCCATGTCCTCTGGTTTTTTTCTCCCCTTGCCTCAGTGGAAAAAGCCTGCTTGCATTCACTCTATCTATACCCATCATAATTTTATATACCTCTATCAAATCTCCCCTCATTCTTCTACGCTCCAGGGAATAAAGTCCTAAGCTATTCAGCCTTTCTCTGTAACTGAGTTTCTCAAGTTGTCACTCATTGTGACAATACGATAAATTAGTAAGTAGGTTTATTATTGTCACATAAACTGAGGTGGAGAGAAAAAATTGTCTTGCAAGCTGTTCATACACATCAGTTCATTGCAACATCTTATCCTGCTAGAGAAACTTTCAATATTCGTTTATAACAATAGGACAGAGGCTACCTTTAGCCTAGTAGTTCATGCTTTCCGGCCGATGGAAAGGGGGAGAAGAGAGAGTGTTGGGTGGGTGGGATCTTTGATTCTGCTGGTTGCTTTGCAGAGACAGTGGGTATATTTACACTGGAGATCTAATTGAAAGGGTAAAGGATATAAACAGCAGATTACTGTTGGCAGCTTTTGGACACTTTAGGATTAAAGGAACGTGGGAATCTATTCTCACACCTGAGCTCTAGTGTTTAATGATGAAGTCTCATTTGTTTCTTTCATCCTGATGAAAAAATACGGATGTTTAGTTAGGTAATGTAGCCAAGAAAGATTATTTATGAACTATTCTTGTGTCTAGACTTATTTCATTTCTATTTTCAGCCAGTAAGCTAAGTTTTCTCTTACTTTGTGTTCTACCGTAGTATTTGGTCTGAGGCATATATACTTCTGCAGAAGAAAAGCAGAAGAAATATATATTAAGCCTTATTTTGCAAAGAAAATGTTGGGCCTTCAACAATCATGATGATTGATCAGTTAGGTAAAACTCTTCGTCAGTAAGGATAAGCCATGAAGGATGCTGTAAACTATATGGTGTCCCAGTGTATACTGTACTTTGGCTATCTAACTAATGCAAAGATACATTAGATTGCAATAATTTTGAGCATTCAAGATAGCTGATTATTTCAAAACTCTTTTGATCCTTCATTCTTTCCTCTAAAGACATTAGATATAGTCATAGTCATACTTTATTGATCCCGGGGGAAATTGGTTTTCGTTACAGTTGCACCAGAAATAATAAATAGTAATAGAACCATAAATAGTTAAATAGTAATATGTAAGTTATGCCAGTAAATTATGAAATAAGTCCAGGACCAGCCTATTGCCTCAGGGTGTCTGACCCTCCAAGGGAGGAGTTGTAAAGTTTGATGGCCACAGGCAGGAATGACTTCCTATGATGCTCCATGTTGCATCTTGGTGGAATGAGTCTCTGGCTGAATGTACTCCTGTGCCCACCCAGTACATTATGTAGTGGATGGGAGACATTGACCAAGATGGCATGCAACTTAGACAGCATCCTCTTTTCAGACACCACCGTCAGAGAGTCCAGTTCCATCCCTACATCATCACTGGCCTTACGAATGAGTTTGTTGATTCTGTTGGTGTCTGCTACCCTCAGCCTGCTGCCCCAACACACAACAGCAAGCATGACAGCACCGGCCACCATAGACTCGTAGAACATCCTCAGCATCGTCCGGCAGATGTTAAAGGACCTCAGTCTCCTCAAGAAATAGAGACGGCTCTGACCCTTCTTGTAGACAGCCTCAGTGTTCTTTGAAAAGTAGTCTAAGCAGTAAGTATATATCCTGCTGGGGAGAGCTCTGTTCTTCCTCTCTCAGTGAATAGTTATGGATGGCATATGGGTCATATTTTTAAAAAGGCAGAAAACAGTAATACAAAAACCCATAGAGACCATGAAACTAAACAAAATAAAAATAGCTACTTAGTACAACTACATTCTCTTAAGGGAAAGTGATCCAAGCTGAGCGAGGCAATAGTCAGCACTTGCTATTGATGGGAACTAATCTCAACATGACTAGCTGGACACTGAAATTGCATTATTAAGCCCAGACTTCATTCAGTTCAAGTTTAATTGTCATTCAACCATACACATGAATACAAATGAGACAGTGTTCCTCCAGGGCCAAGGAGCAAAACACATTACCAACAGCACACAGCACATATAGTAATGCTAGCAGAAAAACTGTATAATGGAAAAGTAACATAGCCCAAGCCTCTGAGTGGCATGGCCTTGAAGGTGACTGATGGTGCATAGAATGTTGTCTTCCACCAAGTGGACACTGAGGGCAGCACTGATGGGGAAAGCCATCCCCCAACCCAGTATGAAGGCAATGCAGCTCCCCACCATCGGTCTCACCAGTGAACCAGTGAACCAGTGAACTGAACTTGCAGTATTCAACATTACCAATGTCCAATAGGAACTTGTGGTCACAATTAAAACATCCAACACAATCATTTGCACTGTTTTTTGGACTGCACCCTGCCTCTGCACAACAGTACCCAACAAATCCAGAAGCCAACATGGTGTGCAACAAGTCCAGCTCCATCGTTATCAAGCAACTCGTTTATGGTGTAGACCCGCAGTATCTGAGGTTCTTAATATCAGCACTGTCTTACAATTGAGAAAAAAAGACGCAAAGGACGAACAAATACATCTTTGCTTCGACCCAGAGAGGCCGTTCTGACCGTACGTGAAATAATCTTACAGGAAGCATGTTTACATGATTAACATGTTTTCGAAGGTTGCAAAATTAACATGTTTTATCAGATCCTTGATCTGTTTGGTACTTTCTGAGTGCACAGAACAAGTGTTTCCCCAGCACAAGATCAGCTTTATTCACCATATACAGTCATATATTTTATACACCGTATACATTCATATATCTTATTCAGCATATACGTTAATGTATTTTATACACCATATACATTCATATATTTTATTCACCACATACATTCATATATCTTATTCACCATATACATTTATATATTTTATACACCATATACATTCATGTATTACATGCAAGAGGTGTAAGGCTTTATGCCTTTAATGATCAGCAAAATTGATTGGATAGAATTATGTCCTTTCAGCCTGAATTGCTAACTGTTCACTCCCTTCCATAGATGTTGGCTGACCTGCTGAGTTCCTCCAGCATTTTATTTTCCTGTTGCTCTGGATTTCCGGCATCTGCAGGATCTCTTGTGCTAACAAAATAGTTGAGTTGTTCCTGATGTGCAGAGGTGCAGGAAGCCTTAATCCTTATCTGAATGTAATTTCTGCTGTCACCAGGACAATGCAGACTCGGCCTTGCGCACTAATAAAACCTGGCCTACCTGAGCAAAGGAGATTCAGGTCAAAAAACTGTACGTCTTTTCTTATTCCTTTTCATACATTTGAACACTAGAGAGCCATGATTAGTCAAACATTTTGATACAGAAAATCTGTTGGAGAAATTTCACACCCTTTCCATATAAACGGCATCTTTCTCACCTGCGTGTACGCCAGATGGCGCTGTGTTGTATGTGTCAAAATATAATAAACTGTAAAGCCACATGCTTAAATATGTTCTAAATAAGGTAGTTAGAGTTGGGGCAGCAATATTCTTGAGATTGTTGATAGATACATTGGGGTAATTGAATGACAACAGTAGAGGCTCATGTGCCTGTACCTGTGCTGGTTTTGTGTAAGATTTGTTGAATTAGTTACTTTTTCTTATTCTTTCCCAACATCTCTGATGGAAGTTTATTGTCAAGAATTCATGCAGTTCCAATCTGAAACTTATTACTGATTCAGTTTATGAAGTCACTCTTTTGGACATTGCATACCAAATCACAGCAATCTGTGGTATATATGAATTACATCGAAAAAAATCTTATCTCTGGTTCTTTTCCCTATTGCCTTTAATCTGAAGCACTCTAGTAACTTCCCTTTGAGGATCCTAGGTACTGAAGTAAAAGTTATCAGAATTTTTAATGCACCTCCTTTTTAATCTTTCCTTAAACCATTTCTTGAAGGAGAATAAAGTTAATTTCTCCTAAACACAAGAGATTCTGCAGATGCTGGAAATCCAGAGCAACACAAATAAAATGCTGGAGGAACTCAGCAGGTCAGGCAGCATCTACGGAGAGGAATAAAGATTCAATGTTTTCGGCCAAGATCAAATTCTGTCCTGATGAAGGGTCTCAGTCAGAAATGTCAGATTTTTTACTATTCTCCATTGATGCTGCCTGACCTGCTGAGTTCCTCCAGCACTTTATGACTTCAAGTAAGTATCTTGTTCTGGCCCTAGTGTAGTTAACCTCCTCTGCAACCTGTTGAAGGTCTTGTCAGGTTTCCACAAAATGGAGTCAACAATTGGGCACATCATTCCAGGTGAGAAGAAACCAATTAGTCTATATAGGTGTTTTATCAGCTCCATAATCATATGCTGTCTTCCACCATTAGGGAAGAACTAAACCTACATTTTGTGATATTTAAATATAAACTAATGATCATGCACCAATTTGTCTATACAGAGGTTATAATCTCAGATTTGGGTGATGTAAGAGAACAAAACAAAAATGCTGCAAGCCTCCAGTTTGCGAAAGCCTCTTGGCTCCAGAATGTCGGCCATTTTTTTTCTTTTAACAAATACTGACTGACCTGCCATTTCTGTAATATTTCCAGTCATCATTATTGAAAATACACCTTAATGAAAATAAAACTTTATGTTAGCAGGTTCAAACACCTTCAAGCATCAGCAAGCAATTGATAGCTTGCTAAATTTGCTCTGGTTAACAGAGAAAAAGGAGACATACCTTCTTTTGTTTAAGTGGGAGCTAAATACCTCAGCATTTTAGACATTCTGTCTTCTTATGTGCTTCACAAGATAACATTTTCACAGCTGTTGGTCTGCTACAAACTGCTTGAATCCTCCAGAGGGATTCGTATTTACAACTGCAGTCACCTGTCACAGTAATCCAGAAATGAAATTCAGCATCCTATTGTCCTGATCAGCATTTTCTATCACTGTAAACAGTCTCTTGAGATGATAATTATTACAGGGCATGCTCCTAGGATTAGGTAAATAGAACTCAACCTGCCAGCAAGCATAGAGAAAGAAGTACAGCCTATGCAATTCTCTGCCAAAAACCTGAAAGGGCTTGGAGCTTTATTGACATTTAAATCAAAAATAGTTAGCATTGAAAGCAGCTGTTCAGAAGAGGTTTCATAGGAAGATGTTTGCAGAGTAGAAGGAATATGCTTCGAATTGAAATACAGGCCTCTTGACAAGCAATTTACCTTCTGTCATACTCCATGTGCTATAGCATTACCGGGTACTTGTTGTGATAGCCTACTTAAAGTCACACATGTACACAGTTTAGGATGAAAGATTAAGCACAATTTAAAGAGTAACAAATTGCTGAATGTCATTCACCACTGCTGACATTGTCATGTACATTGTGGCATTGCAGCAATAAGGTGGCTCTGTTGTGACTGGCTCATAGAATCAGATGTCACTCATTCTAATGGAGCACTGACTAGCATAGCTGGAACTATACCATCAGGCAGGCTGAGATTATGTGCATTAATCTGAAGCATTTGTTGACACTGAAGTGGCGACTAAGATCACATTATTCATGAAATGCTATGAGCCGTTATTAGAAAATGTGAACCTTTATGGTGAGGGACAAGGAGGCTGTGGTAAGTAATCATAAAGAGAAATAAAGAGTATAAACATCAAATAACGGCTCCCATAGCTGTGTCAATAAATAAGATTGTTTTCTATACTTTAGGAAGTATTAGGCATAAAAATTATACTGTGATAAAAAATTACTTTCGGGGGATTTTTCTTTTTTAGCTAAGTAATTAATGGCAGTTTCATACACAATAGGCCAATTTACTAGCTAATGTGATGATAACTAATACTGAGAATAATATTACTCAATAACTGTCAATACAAACAATAAAACCCAAATAATTTGCCTTGTTGCCATAAATGGCAGCTATAAAAATAATATATTGGCCTCTAGCATAAACTCTTTAAAAAAATGTTTCACTGGCATCTGCAACACATCCTGTAATGTGGAATGATTATGTGAAGCAATTTTCTTATTGATAAAGGCTCATTACTGAGACCTTTTATCCCCAAGGTCATCTCTGCAGTACATGTTGTACTGCCCTTTGTAGTGACTCTGGCTTTCAGTTGTTGAGAATATTTTGAAATCTGATCAATTCCAAGAAATCATATTAAAATAATCAACAGTATCTATTATTTCAATTATTGTTACAGCTGTTTTTTATTATTTAATAATGAAATCCAGCTCTAGTATGTAACACGAAAAATAACAATTTTAGTGTCATGTTGTCACCGTATTAGATATAAACTGTAAGATGCAGTGGAAGTGGAGTTCTTGTATTAAACAAAAATATTAATATTAATTAAGCCATGAATTATAATGTGAATGTTTTTAATTTATAAATAAATTAAAAACATTTTAATCCAATTTCTACCCTCTTACATATTGTCTTATATTACTAACTATTTTAAACCATACATACATGTATACATAAGATCTTTACTCAGATGCTATCCAAAGCAACAAGGATACATAAAGCCATTAAATACAGTGGTTATTATTTTGTAACTCAGTCAATGTTCTAAACATAAGAGATTCTGGAGATGCTGGAAATCTAGAGCAACACACACACGCACAAAATGTCAGCGTTTTGGGCCAAGACCCAATGAAGAGTTTTGCCCCAAAGTGTTGACTATATATTCCCCTGCATAGATGCTGCCTGACCTGCTGAGTTCCTCCGGCATTTTATGTGTGTTAGTCAATAAGTTGCTTTAATGCATGTCATCTGTACGCTGAATTGGAGCATTTGCAGAACTCCAGGGGACTGATACACTTCCAGTCTGTTTCCATACATGCACACGTTATGACAAATTTTAAGCTGTATGCTGAGGTGTGAAAGTTTCCCTGATTAACTTTAATTTTGCAAGAACACAGTATCAAATCTGTCAAGTCTCACTCATTTTAGTCTCACTGATCTTCATTTAAAAAGTAATATATTTTTTATAGCATAGTGTGGAAAATTAATAATCTCAGGCTGTTAAGTGGTTTCAAAATGTATGTTCTTTGTTTCAATTGCAGTTCTCGCCCGAAGCAGTACTAATGCCAACATTGTTGAATCAGGATGCTAATTATCTCACCTGTTCTGAGCCATTTCTACATCTCGTTTTCACCTTACTTTTCCCCTTGTCTGTTCCCATAATTACATGGAGAGAGTATAACACCATACTGTTACAAATGGAGTATGAGAATTTATCATTGTTCTTATAGAATCATTAAGTACCAATGCAGCAATCAACAAATAACTTAAACTGGTGAAATTGGAATAATCAGCACAGTACAAACTACATCCGTGACACTACTCATACCCACCTACATCTGTGACACTGCTCATGCCCACCTACATCTGTGACACTACTCATACCCACCTACATCTGTGACACTGCTCATGCCCACCTATATCTGTGACACTACGCATGCCCACCTATATCTGTGACACTGCTCATACCCACCTACATCTGTGACACTGCTCATACCCACCTATATCTGTGACACTACGCATGCCCACCTATATCCGTGACACTACTCATACCCACCTACATCTGTGACACTGCTCATACCCACCTACATCCGTGACACTACTCATACCCACCTACATCTGTGACACTACTCATACCCACCTACATCTGTGACACTGCTCATGCCCACCTATATCTGTGACACTACTCATACCCACCTACATCCGTGACACTGCTCATGCCCACCTACATCTGTGACACTGCTCATACCCACCTACATCTGTGACACTGCTCATACCCACCTACATCTGTGACACTACTCATACCCACCTACATCTGTGACACTGCTCATACCCACCTACATCTGTGACACTGCTCATGCCCACCTACATCTGTGACACTGCTCATACCCACCTATATCTGTGACACTACTCATGCCCACCTACATCTGTGACACTACTCATACCCACCTACATCTGTGACACTGCTCATACCCACCTATATCCGTGACACTGCTCATACCCACCTACATCTGTGACACTGCTCATACCCACCTACATCCGTGACACTACTCATACCCACCTATATCTGTGACACTGCTCATGCCCACCTACATCTGTGACACTGCTCATACCCACCTATATCTGTGACACTGCTCATACCCACCTACATCTGTGACACTGCTCATACCCACCTACATCTGTGACACTACTCATACCCACCTACATCTGTGACACTGCTCATACCCACCTACATCTGTGACACTACTCATACCCACCTACATCTGTGACACTACTCATGCCCACCTACATCTGTGACACTACTCATACCCACCTATATCTGTGACACTACTCATGCCCACCTACATCTGTGACACTGCTCATGCCCACCTACATCCGTGACACTACTCATACCCACCTACATCCGTGACACTACTCATACCCACCTACATCTGTGACACTGCTTGATGTTGCGTGATTGAAATCACTGGAGAGAGAGTTACTGGTAGATACAAAACAGCTTCTTTATTTGACAAAACAAGGTACAGAAGGCATACGGAGACCCTTTCGGTAGAAAGGTCTGCTGCCCAACGTGGGGCTCGATATTTATTTGCCACACAAACAGTTCCATATTTACAAAACTTTGTCACATGGTGTGAGCAGAATTATCTGCAGCTTAATGTGGAAAAGACTAAGGAGCTGGTGGTAGACCTGAGGAGAGCTAAGGCACTGGTGACCCCTGCTTCCATCCAGGGGGTCAGTGTGGACATGGTGGAGGATTACAGATATCTGGGGATATGAATTGACAATAAACTGGACTGGTCAAAGAACACTGAGGCTATCTACAAGAAGGGTCAGAGCTGTCTCCATTTCCTGAGGAGACTGAGGTCCTTTAACATCTGCCGGACGATGCTGAGGATGTTCTACGAGTCTGTGGTGGCCAGAGTTTTCATGTTTGCTGTTGTGTGCTGGGGCAGCAGGCTGAGGGTAGCAGACACCAACAGAATCAACAAACGCATTCGTAAGGCCAGTGATGTTGTGGGGATGGAACTGGACTCTCTCACGGTGGTGTCTGAAAAGAGGATGCTGTCCATGTTGCATGCCATCTTGGTCAATGTCTCCCATCCACTACATAATGTACTGGGTGGGCACAGGAGTACATTCAGCCAGAGACTCATTCCACCGAGATGCAACACAGAGCATCATAGGAAGTCATTGCTGCCTGTGGCCATCAAACTTCACAACTCCTCCCTTGGAGGGTCAGACACCCTGAGCCGATAGGCTGGTCCTGGAATTATTTCATAATTTACTGGCATAATTTACATATTACTATTTAACTATTTATGATTCTATTACTATTTATTATTTAGGGTGCAACTGTAATGAAAACCAATTTCCCCCGGGATCAATAAAGTATGACTACCACTATAGACAATGCTTTCTTTTGAAGCTACATAGAAACTTCACACCTCCCGATTACATCCATCCCACTAACATCCGTGACACTTCTGCCCTCGATACATCTACAAATGAGAGCTCCCACCCAACACCACCAACCAATCCCCCTCCACCACCACCCTCCTCTGTCCTCACCCTGAACAATCTTCCTTTCGGCTCCTCCCACCTTCTCCAAACTTGAGGCGTAGCCATGGGCCTCAGCTATGCCAGCCCCTTCCTTGGCTACATAGAACAGTCCATGTTCAAAGACTTCCCCAGTTATAATCCCCAGCTCTTCCTCCGCTACATTGATGACTGTATTGTTGCTGCTTCATGCTGCGTCAATTTTATCAACTTTGCCTCTAACTTCCTCCCTGCCCTTAAATTCACTTGGTCCATCTCTGACACATTCCATCCCTTTACTGATTTCTCTGTCTCCATCTCTGGAGACAAAATGTCATCCAACATCACTTATAAACCTCCTGATTCCCACGGTTCTCTCGATTACCTCTTCCCACCTGTCTCCTGTAAAAATGCTATTCCCTTTTCTCAGTTCCTTTGCCTCCGCCGCATCTGTTCCAAGACATGGCTTTCCATTCAAGGATATCAGAGATTTCCTCCTTCTTTAAAGATGGAGGTTTCCTCTCCCCCCCCCCCGCCACTATTGATGCTGCCCTCACCCTCGTCCCCTCCATTTCCTAGACATCCGTGCTCACCCCATCTTCCTGCCATCTTAGCAGTGATAGAGTTCCTCTTGTCCTTATCTACAACCCCATCAGCTTCTGCATCCAATACATCATCTTCCGCAATTTCCACCATCTTCAGAGAGATGCTACCACTAAACATATCTTTACCTCCTTTCCGTTTTCCACATGAATTGCGCTCTCTGTGATTCCCTTCTCCATTCATCCTCCTTTGATGCTTTGAGCACACTGACTGGCAAATGTTCAGCGAGGCTGCAGCTCACATCCATCATAGTGAAGTGTTTCAAGAGGCTCGTCATGAGGCACATCAAGACCCTGCTGCCCCCCTCAGTAGACCCCCTGCAGTTCGTGTACCGCCCCAACCGTTCAACAGACGATGCCATTGCCATCACCCTCCACCTGGCCCTAATCCACCTGGACAAAAAAGACACGTACCTTCGAATTCTGTTCATAGACTTCAGTTCAGCATTCAACACAATCATTCCTCAGAAACTGATTGGAAAGCTGAGCCTACTGGGCCTGAACACCTCCACCTGCAACTGGATCCTAGACTTCCTGACTGGGAGACCTCAGTCAGTCCGGATTGGAAGCAGCATCTCCAACACCATCACACTGAGCACGGGGGCTCCCCAGGGCTGTGTGCTCAGTCCACTGCTGTTTACTCTGCTGACCCACGACTGTGCAGCAATACACAACTCGAACCACATCATCAAGTTCGCCGATGACACAACCATGGTGGGTCTCATCAGCAAGAACGACGAGTCAGCATACAGAGAGGAGGTGCAGCAGCTAATGGACTGGTGCGGAGCCAACAACCTGTCTGCGAATGTGAACAAAACAAAAGAGATGGTTGTTGACTTCAGGAGGACATGGAACAACCACTCTCCACTGAACATCGACAACTCCTCCGTAGTGATCGTTAAGAGCACCAAATTTCTTGGTGTTCACCTGGCGGAGAATCTCACCTGGTCCCTCAACACCAGTTCCATAGCAAAGAAAGCCCAGCAGCATCTTTACTTTCTGCGAAGGCTGAGAAAAGTCTATCTCCCACCCCCCCATCCTCACCTCATTCTACAGAGGTTGTACTGAGAGCATCCTGAGCAGCTGCATCACTGCCTGGTTCGGAAATTGCACCATCTCGGATCGCAAGACCCTGCAGCGGATAGTGAGGTCAGCTGAGAAGATCATCGGGGTCTCTCTTCCCGCCATTGGCGACAATTACACCGCACGCTGCATCTGTAAAGCAAACAGCGTTATGAAGGATCCCACGCACCCCTCATACAAACTCTTCTCCCTCCTGCCATCTGGCAAAAGGCACCGAAGTATTCGGGCTGTCACGACCAGACTATGTAACAGTTTCTTCCCCCAAGCCATCAGACTCCTCAATACCCAGAGCCTGGACTGACACCAACCTACTGCCCTGTACTGTGCCTATTGTTTTGTTTATTATTTATTGTAATGTCTGCACTGTTTTGGGCACTTTATGTAGTCCTGGGTAGGTCTGTACTCTAGTGTAGTTTTGTGCTGCTTTACATAGTTCATAGTGTAGTTTTTGTTTTACATAGTGTAGTTTTTGTATTGTTCATGTAGCACCATGGTCCTGAAAAACGTTGATTTGTTTTTACCGTGTATTGTACCAGCAGTCATGGTTGAAATGACAATAAAAAGTGACTTGACTTGACTTGACTTGACTAATCTCCTTACCGGCACGTATCCCTGCAAGCAGTCCAAGTGCCACACTTACCCATACACCCCCTCTTTCACCTCCATGAAGGGCCCCAGGCAGACCTTCCATGTGAGGCAACACTTCACCTGTGAACCTGCTGGGGTCATCTATTGTGCCCGATACCCTTGATGTGGTCTCCTCTACATCGGTGTGACCCGTCGTAATTTGGAGGACTGCTTCGTCGGGCACCTCCGCACTATCCGCCGGAAGTGGGTTTTCCTGGTGGCCGAACATTTTAATTCCAATTCCTACTTCTGTTCGGACATGTCGGTCTACGGTCTCCGCTTGTGTCAAGATGAGGGCACCCTCAGGGTGGAGGAGCAACACCTTATATTCTGTCTGTATAGTCTCCAATTTGATGACATGAATATCAATTACTCCTTCTGGTAAACTAACTTCCTCCTCCTGCTTTTCCTCTGTTACCCACTCTGACCTATTACTTCTTCTCACTTGTTTATTACTTCCCCCTGGATCCCCTCCTCCATCCCTTTCTCCTATGGTCCACTCTCCTCCCTATCAGATTCCTTCTTCTCCAGCCCTTGATCTTTCCCACCCACATATCACTTTCCAGCTAGCCTTCTTCCTCTCCCCCCACTTTTAATTTTGGCGTCTTCCTCCTTCCTTCTCAGTCCTGAAGAAGGGTCTCAGCCAGAAATATTGACTCTCTATTCATTTCCATACGCGCTGCCTGATCTGCTGAGCTCCTCCAGCATTTTGTGGGTGTTGCTTTGGATTTCCAGCGTCTGCAAACTTTCTTGTGTTTATGAAACTGTAGAAGTTGGGTTTAAAAAAGAAAGAGGAACAGGAAGAGACAACTTGACCTCTTGCTCCTGCACTATATAGAAACATAGAAAATAGGTGCAGGAGTAGGCCATTCGGCCCTTCGAGCCTGCACCACCATTTATTATGATCATGGCTGATCATCCAACTCAGAACCCCGCCCCAGCCTTCGCTCCATACCCCCTGATCCCTGTAGCCACAAGGGCCATATCTAACTCCCTCTTAAATATAGCCAATGAACTGGCCTCAACTGTTTCCTGTGGCAGAGAATTCCACAGATTCACCACTCTCTGTGTGAAGAAGTTTTTCCTAATCTCGGTCCTAAAAGGCTTCCCCTTTATCCTCAAACTGTGACCCCTCGTTCTGGACTTCCCCAACATCGGGAACAATCTTCCTGCATCTAGCCTGTCCAATCCCTTTAGGATTTTATACGTTTCAATCAGATCCCCCCTCAATCTTCTAAATTCCAACGAGTACAAGCCCAGTTCATCCAGCCTTTCTTGATATGAAAGTCCTGCCATCCCGGGAATCAATCTGGTGAACCTTCTTTGTACTCCCTCTATGGCAAGGATGTCTTTCCTCAGATTAGGGGACCAAAACTGCGCACAATACTCCAGGTGTGGTCTCACCAAGGCCTTGTACAACTGCAGTAGTACCTCCCTGCTCCTGTACTCGAATCCTCTCGTTATAAATGCCAACATATCATTCGCCTTTTTCACTGCCTGCTGTACCTGCATGCCCACTTTCAATGACTGGTGTATAATGACACCCAGGTCTCGTTGCACCTCCCCTTTTCCTAATCGGCCACCATTCAGATAATAATCTGTTTTCCTATTTTTGCCACCAAAGTGGATAACTTCACATTTATCCACATTAAATTTCATCTGTCATGAACTTGCCCACTCACCCAACCTATCCAAGTCACTCTGCATCCTCTTAGCATCCTCCTCACCGCTAACACTGCCGCCCAGCTTCGTGTCATCCGCAAGCTTGGAGATGCTGCATTTAATTCCCTCATCCAAGTCATTAATATATATTGTAAACAACTGGGGTCCCAGCACTGAGCCTTGCGGTACCCCACTAGTCACCGCCTGCCATTCTGAAAAGGTCCCGTGTATTCCCACACTTTGCTTCCTGTCTGCTAACCAATTCTCCATCCACATCAATACCTTACCCCCAATACCGTGTGCTTTAAGTTTGCACACTAATCTCCTGTGTGGGACCTTGTCAAAAGCCTTTTGAAAATCCAAATATACCACATCCACTGGTTCTCCCCTATCCACTCTACTGGTTACATCCTCAAAAAATTCTGTGAGATTCGTCAGACATGATTTTCCTTTCACAAATCCATGCTGACTTTGTCTGATGATTTCACTGCTTTCCAAATGTGCTGTTATCACATCTTTGATAACTGACTCCAGCAGTTTCCCCACCACCGAAGTTAGGCTAACCGGTCTATAATTCCCCGGTTTCTCTCTCCCTCCTTTTTTAAAAAGTGGGGTTACATTAGCCACCCTCCAATCCTCAGGAGCTAGTCCAGAATCTAACGAGTTTTGAAAAATTATCACTAATGCATCCACTATTTCTTGGGCTACTTCCTTAAGCACTCT
Organism: Mobula hypostoma; assembly: GCF_963921235.1. Taxonomy (NCBI): domain Eukaryota; kingdom Metazoa; phylum Chordata; class Chondrichthyes; order Myliobatiformes; family Myliobatidae; genus Mobula; species Mobula hypostoma. The sequence continues at coordinate 216,267,097 of NC_086097.1, read as the reverse complement.
AGGATGCAGACCATCTGGCCCTGGGGATTTATCTGCCTTCAATCCCTTCAATTTACCTAATACCACTTCCCTACTAACAAGTACTTTGCTCAGTTCCTCCATCTCACTGGACCCTCTGTCCCCTACTATTTCTGGAAGATTATTTATGTCCTCCTTAGTGAAGACAGAACCAAAGTAATTATTCAATTGGTCTGCCATGTCCTTGCTCCCCATAATCAATTCACCTGTTTCTGTCTGTAGGGGACCTACATTTGTCTTTACCAGTCTTTTCCTTTTTACATATCTATAAAAGCTTTTACAGTCAGTTTTTATGTTCCCTGCCAGTTTCTCTCATAATCTTTTTTCCCCTTCCTAATTAAGCCCTTTGTCATCCTCTGCTGAACTCTGAATTTCTCCCAGTCCTCAGGTGAGCCACTTTCTCTGGCTAATTTGTATGCTTCTTCTTTGCAATTGATACTATCCCTAATTTCTCTTGTCAGCCACGGGTGCACTACCTTCCTTGATTTATTCTTTTGCCAAACTGGGATGAACAATTGTTGTAGTTCATCCATGCAACCTTTAAATGCTTGCCATTGCATATCCACCGTCAATCCTTTAAGTGTCATTTGCCAGTCTATCTTAGCTAATTCACGTCTCATACCTTCAAAGTTACCCCTCTTTAAGTTCAGAACCTTTGTTTCTGAATTAACTATGTCACTCTCTATATCATTCAATAAAATCACAGCTGACTTTATTTTTATCTGAATGACGCTTTCCTCCACTAAGTCCTTATCCTTGATGCCCCTTGTACCCTTAATATCCAAACTAACTTCCTCCATCTTGAAAAAACTGAGTGAACAATACATTTCAGCCTCTTGTGTTGAAAATTTCAGAAATTCACCACACTGCAGGAAAAAGATTCTCACTGAATTCCTCCTGAATAACTGAATCCTTCCTAAGTGATAGTGTTTGCCTGGAATAAGACATCCCAAGTTCAGGGAAACATCATTCCTACATCTCTCCTGTCAAGCCACATGAGACAGGGTGGCAGAGTTGATCAGCAGTTAGCCCTGCTGTCTCACAGTTCCAGACAACTTTATTCAATCCTAAATGTGGGTGCTGTCTTTGTGAAGTTTACATGTTCTTCCTGTAACTGTGTGTGTTTCTCCTCAGTGCTCCCTTTTCTTGTCACATGACAACGATATGCAGGTTAGTAGGTGAACTGCTCCTAGTGCAGTCGGTGACAGGTGAATGGCTTGGGGAAGGTGAGTTGTAAAAGATGTGAATGGAAACATGGGGTTACTGTATTTGAATGTGGAAAGTTACGTGCATATACTCCTTAACCTTTTCCTCAAACAACAACCCCGCCACACTACCTCCTAACGTATATGCCAGGAATCAATCTACTGAACTTTCAATCCATGTTCTGGGTGTAGTTTCAACAGGGCATTATATGCTTGGTACCTGTATATCAGTTTGATAATATTCCTTTAAGTTGGATGATCACACATTTTCCACATTTTGTACTTTCTGCCATAACTCCAGCTTTCTGCCATAACTTTGCATCTCTATGCCCCCTTGAAGATGCTTTACACACCATTATTTAATGTACACTCTGAACAGATTAGCTTCATCAGAAAATTTGAATATATAGCACTAGGTTCCCTCAACCAAATCATTGATGAAAGGCTATGAATCTCTACAGCCCCAACTCCAAAATCTGAAGCACAACAAACATTGTTCCATCTCTTCCAATTCTCTGCTTCTGTGCCTTAACCAACCCACATCAATAGTTTGCCTCCCTTTCCATGTACTGGGCTATAATTTTGTTTAAAGTTTTTCTTGTGCAGTGTCTTATTGAAGGCCTCATGAAAGTTCACGCTACTAGCTTCGCCTAGTTGCGGTCTCAAAAGACTAACAAATTTGACAAACACAATTTGACATATTGACTCTGCCAAATCTAATTTTTTAAGTTCACTGTTACCTCATACTTAATAATAGATCCAAGCTCTTATCTCACTATTGTCTGTAATTTCCTTTTAAATAGCTGAGTTTTATTTGCTACCTTCCATTTTCTTGAAACCACACTATAGTCTATAGAATATTGGAAGTTGTCAACCAATGAATATTGGCGAGACCCGAGGCAGACTGGGAGATTGGTTCGCTGAACACCTACGCTCTCTCCGCCAGAGAAAGCAGGATCTCCCAGTGGCCACACATTTTGGTTCTGCGTCCCATTCCCACTCTGACATGTCTATCCACGGCCTCCTCTGCTGTAAAGATGAAGCCACACTCAGGTTGGAGGAACAACACCTTATATTCCGTCTGGGTAGCCTCCAACCTGATGGCATGAACATTGACTTCTCAAACTTCCGCTGATGCCCCACCTCCCCCATCGTACCCCATCCGTTATTTATTTATATACACACATTCTTTCTCTCACTCTCTCCTTTTTCTCCCTCTGTCTCCCTCACTATGTCCCTTGCCCATCCTCTGGTTTTTCAACTGTCCAGCTCTTGGCTCCATCCCTCCCCCTCCTGTCTTCTCCTATCATTTCGGATCTCCCACTCCCCCTCCCCCTCCCACTTTCAAATCTCTTACTAGCTCTTCCTTCAGATAGTCCTGACGAAGGGTCTCGGCCCGAAACGTTGACTGTACCTCTTCCTAGAGATGCTGCCTGGTCTGCTGTGTTCACCAGCAACTTTTATGTGTGTTGCTTGAAATTCCAGCATCTGCAGATTTCCTTGTGTTTGCGTTTTTAAATCCACACTCTCATTGCCTTCACTTTCAAAACCTTGGAAGGCAGACAATCAGATATGGGTGGATGAAAACTAGCTTGAGATGTGGAAAGTTGATGAGAGATGACCAGCGTTTTTGGCTCAGCAAAAACTGTTAGGGAACTGCAGATGCAGCTCGATGACCTTCGTCTGGTCAGGGAGAGCGAGGAGGTGATAGAAAGGAGTTATAGGCAGGTGTTCACACCGGGACCACGGGAGACAGACAAGTGGGTCACAGTTTGGAGAGGGAAGGGGAAGAGTCAGGTACTAGAGAGTAGCCCTGTGGCTGTACCACTTAACGATAAGTACTCCTGTGTGATAACTGTTGGGGGGGACAGCCTACCTGGGGGAAGCAACAGTGGCTATGCCTCTGGCACAGAGTCTGGCCCTGTGGCTCAGAAGGGCAGGGAAAGGAAGAGGAAGACAGTAGTGATAGGGGACTCTATAGTTAGGGGGTCAGACAGGAGATTCTGTGGACACAGGAAAGAAACGCGGATGGTAGTTTGCCTCCCAGGTGCCAGGGTCCGGGACGTTACAGATCGCATCCAAGATATCCTGCAGTGGGAGGGAGAACAGCCAGAGGTTGTGGTACATATTGGTACCAATGACACAGGCAGGAAAAGGGAAGAGGTCCTGAAAACAGGCTACAGGGAGATAGGAAGGAAGTTGAGAAGCAGGACCGCAAAGGCAGTAATCTCGTGATTACTGCCTGTGCCACGCGACAGTGAGTATAGGAATGCAATGAGGTGGAAGATAAATGTGTGGCTGAGGGATTGGAGCAGGGGGCAGGGATTCAGGTTTCTGGATCATTGGGACCTCTTTTGGGGCAGGTGTGACCTGTACAAAAAGGACGGGTTGCAATTGAATCCCAGGGGACCAATATCCTGGCAGGGAGGTTTGCTAAGGCTGCTGGGGAGAGTTTAAACTGGAATTGTTGCAGGGTGGGAACCGAACTGAAGAGACTGGGGAAGAGGCGGTTGGCTCACAAATAGAGAAAGCTTGGAGACAGTGTGAGGGAGGATAGGCAGGTGATAGAGAGGGGATGCACTCAGACGGACGGTTTGAGATGTGTCTATTTTAACGCAAGGAGTATTGTGAACAAAGCGGAGGAGCTTAGAGCGCGGACCAGTACTTGGAACTATGATGTGGTGGCCATTACAGAGACTTGGATGGCTCAGGGATAGGAAGGGTTACTTCAAGTGCTGGGTTTTAGATGTTTCAGAAGGGACAGGGAGGGAGGCAGAAGAGGTGGAGGCGTGGCATTGTTGATCAGAGATAGTGTCACAGCTGCAGAAAAGGTGGACATCATGGAGGAATTGTCTACGGAGCCTCTGTGGGTGGAGGTTAGGAACAGGAAGGGTCAATAACTTTACTGGGTGTTTTTTATAGGCCGCCCAATAGTAACAGGGATATCGAGGAGCAGATAGGGAAACAGATCCTGGAAAAGTGTAATAATAACAGAGTTGTCGTGATGGGAGATTTTAATTTCCCAAATATTGATTGGCATCTCCCTAGAGCAAAGGGTTTAGATGGGATGGAGTTTGTTAGGTGTGTTCAGGGAGGTTTCTTGACACAATATGTAGATAAGCCTACAAGAGGAGAGGCTGTACTTGATTTTGTATTGGGAAATTAACCTGGTCAAGTGTCAGATCTCTCAGTGGGAGAGCATTTTGGAGATAGTGATCATAATTCTATCTCCTTCACAATAGCATTGGAGAGAGACAGGAACAGACAAGTTAGAAAAGCGTTTAATTGGAGTCAGGGGAATTATGAAGCTATCAGGCAGGAAATTGGAAACTTAAATTGGGAATAGATGTTCTCAGGGAAATGTACGAAAGAAATGGGGCAACACACATAAAAGTTGCTGGTGAACGCAGCAGGCCAGGCAGCATCTCTAGGAAAAGCGCCGAGACCCTTAGTCAGGACTACTTTCGTCAGGAGTACGAAAGAAATGGGGCAAATATTCGGGGGATATTTGTGTGGATTTCTGCATAGGTACGTTCCAATGAGACAGGGAAGTTATGGAGGAACCGTGGTGTACAAAGGCTGTAATAAATCTAGTCAAGAACAAAAGAAAAGCTTATAAAAGATTCAGACAGCTAGGTAATGTTAGAGATCTAGAAGATTATAAGGCTAACAGGAAGGAAATTAGGAGAGCCAGAAGGGGCCATGAGAAGGCCTTGGCGGGCAGGATTAAGGAAAACCCCAAGGCATTCTACAAGTATGTGAAGAGCAAGAGTATAAGACATGAAAGAATAGGACCTATCAAGTGTGACAGTGGGAAAGTGTGTATGGAACCAGAGGAAATAGCATAATGAATACTTAATGAGTACTTTACTTCAGTATTCACTATGGAAAAGGGTCTTGGTGATTGTAGTGATGACTTTCAGCAGACTGAAAAGCTTGAGCATGTAGATATTAAGAAAGAGGATGTGCTGGAGCTTTTGGAAAGCATCAAGTTAGATTACTCACTGGGACAGGATGAGATGTACCCCAGGCTACTGTGGGAGGTAAGAGAGGAGATTGCTGAGCCTCTGGCAATGATCTTTGAACCATCAATGGGGTGGGAGAGGTTCCGGAGGATTGGAGGGTTGCAGATGTTGTTCCTTTATTCAAGAAGGGGAGTAGAGATAGCCCAGGAAATTATAGACCAGTGAGTCTTACTTCAGTGTTTGGTAAGTTGATGGAGAAGATCCTGAGAAGTAGGATTTATGAACATTTGGAGAGGTATAATATGATTAGGAATAGCCAGCATGGATTTGTTAAGGGCAGGTCGTGCCTTACAAGCCTGACTGAATTTTTTGAGGATGTGACTAAGCACATTGATGAAGGAAGAGCAGTAGATGTAGTGGATATGGATTTCAGCAAGGTATTTGATAAGGTACCCCATGCAAGGCTTATTGAGAAAATAAGGAAGCATGGGATCCAAGGGGACATTGCTCTGTGGATCTAGAACTGGCTTGCCCACAGAAGGCTAAGAGTGGTTGTAGACGGGTCATATTCTGCATGGAGGTCGGTGAGCAGTGGTGTGCCTCAGGGATCTGTTCTGGGACCCTTATTCTTCGTGTTTTTTATAAATGACCTGGATGAGGAAGTGGAGGAATGATTAGTAAGTTTGCTGATGACACAAAGGTTGGAGGTGTTTTGGATAGCGCGGAGGGCTATCTGAGGTTACAGCGGGACATTGATAGGATGCAAAACTGAGCTGAGAAGTGGCAGATGGTGTTCAACCCAGATAAGTGTGAAGTGGTTCATTTTGGTTGGTCAAATATGATGGCAGAATATAGTATTAATAGTAAGACTCTTGGTAGTGTGGAGGTTCAGAGGGATCTTGGGGTCTGAGTCCATAGGACACTCAAAGCAGCTGTACAGGTTGACTCTGTGTTTAAGAAGGCATACGGTGTATTGGCCTTCATTAATCGTGGAATTTAATTTAAGAGTCGAGAGGTAATGTTGCAGCTATATAGGACCCCGGTCAGACCCCACTTGGAGTACTGTGCTCAGTTCTGGTTGCCTCACTACAGGAAAGACGTGGTAGCCATAGAAAGGGTGCAGAGGAGATTTATAAGGATGTTGCCTGGATTGGAGAGCATGCCTTATGAAAATGGGTTGAGTGAACTCGGCCTTTTCTCCTTGGAGCGACAGAGAATGAGAGGTGACCTGATAAATGTGTACAAGATGATGAGAGGCATTGATCGTGTGGATAGTCAGAGACTTTTTCCCAGGGCTGAAACGGTTGCCACAAGAGGACACAGGTTTAAAGTAAACAGGAGGAATTCTGCAGATGCTGGAAATTCAAGCAACACATTATCAAAGTTGCTGGTGAACGCAGCAGGCCAGGCAGCATCTCTATGAAGAGGTACAGTTGACGTTTCGGGCCGAGACCCTTCGTCAGGACTAACTGAAGGAAGAGCTAGTAAGAGATTTGAAAGTGGGAGGGGGAGGGGGAGATCCAAAATGAAAGGAGAAGACAGGAGGGGGAGGGGTGGAGCCAAGAGCTGGACAGGTGATTGGCAAAAGGGATATGAGAGGATATTGGGACAGGAGGCCCAGGGAGAAGGAAAAGGAGGAGGGGGAAAAAAAATCCCAGAGGATGGGCAAGGGGTATTGTCAGAGGGACAGAGGGAGAAAAAGGAGAGAGAGAGAAAGAATGTGTGTATATCAATAAATAACGGATGGGGTACGAGGGGGAGGTGGAGCATTAGTGGAAGTTAGAGAAGTCAATGTTCATGCCATCAGGTTGGCGGCTACCCAGATGGAATATAAGGTGTTGTTCCTCCAACCTGAGTGTGGCTTCATCTTTACGGTAGAGGAGGCCGTGGATAGACATATCAGAATGGGAATGGGATGTGGAATTAAAATGTGTGGCCACTGGGAGATCCTGCTTTCTCTGGCGGATAGAGTGCTCTGTCCGCCAGAGAAAGCAGGATCTCCCAGTGACCACACATTTTAATCCGTTATTTATTTATATACACACATTCTTTCTCTCTCTCTCCTTTTTCTCCCTCTGTCCCTCTGAATATACCCCTTGCCCATCCTCTTGGTTTTTTTCCCCCCTCCTCCTTTTCCTTCTCCCTGGGCCTCCTGTCCCATGATCCTCTCATATCCCTTTTGCCAATCACCTGTCCAGCTCTTGGCTCCATCCCTGCCCCTCTTGTCTTCTCCTAGCATTTTGGATCTCCCCCTCCCCCCGCCACCACTTTCAAATCTCTTACTAGCTCTTCCTTCAGTTAGTCCTGATGAAGGATCTCGGCCCGAAACGTCGACTGTACCTCTTCCTAGAGATGCTGCCTGGCCTGCTGCGTTCACCAGCAACTTTGATGTGTGTTGCACAGGTTTAAGGTGCTGGGGAGTAGGTACAGAGGAGATGTCAGGGGTAAGTTTTTTATGCAGAGAGTGGTGAGTGCATGGAACGGGCTGCCGGCAACAGTGGTGGAGGCCGATATGATAGGGTCTTTTAAGAGACTTTTGGATAGGTACATGGAGCTTAGAAAAATAGAGGGCTATGGTAAGCCTAGTCATTTCTAAGGGAGGGAAATGTTTGGCACAACTTTGTGGGCCGAAGGTTTTCTATGTGCTGTAGGTTTTCTATGTTTATATGCTTCTGCGTAACTCTGTAATCAGCCAATGTTTGTTATTGTATATTCTATGCCATGCAGGTTGACTTGAAATTGTACTGATGCGCAGAGTCTGTAATAAACCTACTAGCTCTGTACATCTGAAGCACTGCAGAGGAAGCAATTTCTGCTTAATGTTGTAGGTTCACAATGGTGACTTCTACTGGGTGCTACAGGAGTGAATAGACCAAAAAGGTTTCATATTGTTCCTCTTCAAATAGATGGAGAACCTAGTAAGTAAATATTGCAAGCACTAGAGATTCTTCAGATGCTGGAAATCTTGAACAGCACACACAAAATCCTCCAGAAATTCAGCAAGCCCGACAACATCTATGGAGGGGAATAAACAGACGATGTTTTCGGCCGAAGAATCGAGAGTGTATATTATCTTCTCCTCTGCTTGTACTTACAGACATTTTGTTCTGAGCATTTCCATTTTTGAATTATGATCTTCCTGTGGTAACTTCTACTTTGAAAAAGGACCATTATCCTAATTCGTATTAACTTATTTTTATAATGCTCACATTACAACACTTCCAGTTATTATTTATATTCTATATTATTTTAAGGACTTTGAGGTTGAAGTTGAGCGGAACACTAAATGAGTCCCTGTCTGCTGATCTGATGCAAGCAGATTCGTTGTGTTGATTAACTTACATAATATTTTTGTGAAGATGTGCTAAATGTGACATTCATTCGGGTTAATGTCTTAGTGAGGAGTCAATGTCGTTAGTTGTTGTTGCTATATAATATTAGATTATGAGGACACGCAGCCCTCTTTTATTGTCATTTAGTAATGCATGCATTAAGAAATGATACAATTTTCCTCCGGTGTGCTATCACAGAAACATAAGACAGACCAAGACTGAAAAACTGACAAAAAACACGTAATTATAATGTATAGTTACAACAGTGTAAGCAATACGTAACTTGATGAAGAACAGGCCATGGGCATGGTAAGAAAAACTTCAAAGTCTCTCGTAAGTCCCATCATCTCATGCAGACGGTAGAAGGAAGAAAACTCCCCTCCTGCCATGAACCTCCAGTGCCACAAACTTGCCAATGCAGCATCTGGAAGCACCCGACCACAGTCCAACTCTGAGTTGTCTGAAAACTTCGAGCCTCCGACCAGACCTCCGACACCGAGCACCGAGCACCGAGCACCATCTCTGCGGAGTGCTTTGACCCCAGCCCAGGCCACCAGCAACAGGAAAAACCGAGGATTTGGGGCCTTCCCTCCGGAGATTCTCGGTCGCACAGTAGCAGCAGCAGCGAACCAGGCATTTCAGAAGTTTCTCCAGGTGTTCCTCCGTGCTTCTCACGTCCGTTTCCATCAAATCAGAATTGTGCACGGCCCCCTATTTAACAAATACGATATCGCCTCACCGGAGAGGCCGAGTGCACTGCGTCGTGCCGCCATCTTTTCCTCCTGCACATCTTAAACTGAAGATGCACTGTGACAGTAGAAGCCTTGGCAGGTGTTCTGGAACTTCTGATTTGAGAGACATTGAAGAAAGGCACATCATGGGAGATACTGGCTCCACTTTTTTTCTAGACGTACAATGGCGGTAAAGTGAGGAAGGTGTTCTTTTTCCAGAAGACCCCAGATGACATCTACATGCCTAGAAAAACTCATCTATGCATTTATTTTTAATAGGCTTGACTACTATAATGGTGTTTTCCTAGGACTCTGTTAAAAAATCCCTCAGACAGCTGCAGCTCATTCAGAACGCTGCTGAACACATCGCTCCAGTTCTCAGATCACCACACTGAGATTGACTTTAGAGGATTGACTTTAAAATATTACTACTGCTTTATAAAGCACTGAATGATCTAGGGCCAAGATACATCTCCGATCTCTTGCTGCGTTATGAACCTGCCTGAGCCCTCAGGTTGTCCGGGGTGGGTCTGCTTACCGTCCTCAGGGTCAAAACTAAACATGGCAAAGCAGCTTTTAGTTACTATGTTCTACATATCTGGAATAACCTTCCAGAGGATCTGAAGTCTGCCCTAACTTTAAGCTCTTTTAAACTGAAGCTTAAAGCAACACTGAGCATCATAGGAAGTCATTCCTGCCTGTGGCCATCAAACTTTACAACTCCTCCCTTGGAGGGTCAGACACCCTGAGCCAATAGGCTGGTCCTGGACTTATATCCTGGCATAACTTACATATTACTATTTAATTATTTATGGTTTTATATTGATACATTTATACTCTATTCTTGGTTGGGGCAATTGTAACGAAAATCAATTTCCCTCGGGATCAATAAAGTATGACTATGACTACGACTATTCAATGTGGCTTTTAATTAGAATCGCCTGCATTGTAACTTCTCTTTATCATATCTATTTTTGTGTGATTTTATTCTTGTATATATTGTCTGAAATTTGGGTGTTTGGTTTTTATACCTTGTTCTATGTAAAACATTTTGAACTGCCGTATGTTTGAAAAGTGCTGTACAAGTAAACTTGCTTCCTTATATTGGAGAGTATTAAAAGGTGCCAACTGTCAGAGATCAACTTCAGAGAATTTGGATCTCAAACCTTGATTAAGGACAAGTGAATGTGCCTTCAAGTTCCATGTCTCACCAACTACACCATCAAAGCAGCTGAATGAATTGCCAACCGCCGTGGTCAATCAAGCAGAAACCTTCCTGTTGGCCAACAATCACACATATATTGACCACTCCTCAAGCCTCACCCTGACGCTCAGCTTGCACTTTTTGCCATGAATGTTACATCTCCCACCACCTCGAGGGAGCCTTGATCGTAAGCGGGCCGAAACTCCTGAAGACAGGTGGCAGATCAACTGATGATCCCACTGGTGATAGCACAGGACAGTTAACATCTTAGTCCACATGTATTCTGTAACTCTCCCAAACACTTTGTTGACACTCACTGGTACATACCTCAGCAGGACAACAAGGTATGTCAACGCAGGGACAGAAGCTCTGTGGCAAAGCACAGCCTCATTAGCATTGTCCAGTCTCCTTGGAGGAGACAGGATGGTCGTTAGCAGAGTAGCCAATGCTGGGACTAAAATGACAGAGCATAATTGTGCATAGATGCATAGCATCATAGAATCTTCCAATGTGGAAAAGGCCTTTTAGTCTAAGCTTCTGTACCTATGTTCATTAATTCTAATTTAACTCAATTTCTCCTGTTTCATTCCCATCATCTCTCCCCACACCCCACCCCCAATTTTTCTACAACCCTCCTACATTAAGAACAGCAGTCAGTCAAGCATTTCTACCTTTTCAACTGTGGACAGAGCTTTTCCACAAATAGTTCAAAGTAAATTTATTATCAATGAATGTACAGAATATGTTCGTACACTACACTGAGATTTATCTGGCAGGTATTCACAGTAGAACAAAGAAATACAATAGAATCAATGAAAATTTACTCATAAATAAAGATTGACAAACAACCAATGTGCAAAAAAAAGGATGTAAGTATTACTAATAATAAATAATACTGAGAGCATGAGTTGTAGATTCCTGAAAGTGACACCATAGGATAGGTTGTAGAATCAGTTCATTGTTGAGGTGAGTGGAATTATCCACGATTGTTCAGAAACCTGATGGTTGAAGGGTAATATTTGTTCCTTACCTGGTGGTGTGGGACCGAAGACAGCAGTGAAAACAGAGCCTGACCTAGATCAGTGTTATCCAACCTTTTTTAGTACAGGCCCAGCCCCCCAAAGCACTTTCATACTTGCCAACGTCCCTCTTAGGCACAATATATACTTTCCGGTGCCCACATAGTGTAAAAACATAGCTACCATATACAAACATGAAAAAATGATCCTGCTTTAAGTTTTATTTGTCCTCAAACCTAGTTTACACAGTACCTATATGTTGCATAGCAGCTTCGTTATCAATGTGATCACTGAGCTTGATGAATTTTAGCAAGAGTTGAAATATCTGGTTCAAGTTGTGACAGCAAAAGCCTTAAGTCCCCATGAGAAACAATGTCCAAGTGGTTTCTGTGTTTTGTGAGTATGTGGCTCACTGCACTGAAGCCTCTTTCAACAAGGTAGGAGGATGGAAATGGAATGAAGAGCAGTTTGGCTCTTTACAAAGACCAGAAGACTTCATATGACAGTGTAGCCACATACCACAAAATCCAACATTTTTGAAATGCATTTTTGCTTCTTCATCATTCTGAATTTTGATAATTTCTTATTGCAAACTTTCTTCCCGATCTTCCACCTTGCAAAGAAATGGGTTAATTACCCAGTCGGAATTTTCAGATCTTTCAGATCCTTAGATCTATTCTGAAAGTCCTTCTTCAGTGACTCCAGGTGTAAGCAAATCACCGTCTGTGAAAGAGAATGCCATACTTCCCATGTAGGGAAACAGTGAGAACATTCTTCTCCCAATCTTTTGCTTATAAATCTCCGACTTTCCGATAAAAGTGGACACAGCACTTTTTGCCTAGATTAAATTGAAATTTTCACCCTGCAGTTTCATATTTTGAATCTTCATTTTAACATACAGATCGGCTAGGTATGCCATATCTCCACGCAGTTCAATTTTATTTCCCAAGCTCTTGTCGACTTTGAGCAAAAATTCAACCGCAGTGTCAAAAAGATCAAAGAATGTTTTTAAACAGCAGCCTCTTGACAGCCAATGCACTTCAGTGTGAAGTAGCAAGCGTTCAAACTCTTCATCGTTATCTTGGCATAACTGGCGAAATATACTGCTACATAATGGATGAGCTTCAATTTTGTTGATAGCAGATATTACAAGAGTCATGCTTGGAAAATGTCACTGGCTGAGGTTTTTGGCTGCAAGATGTTGATGATGAATTACACAATTGATTGCAAACAGACATGGTATTTCTTTTTTTCATAAATGCCACTAAACTAGTATGGCGAGCTGTCATATATGGTGCTCCATCTGTTGCACAAGAAATCTTTTTCTTCATTGGAGTACTTTTATCCCGAATATACATTTTAAGCTTGTAGTAGGTTGATTCTCCATTGATACTTGTTTTTAACTATTTACAAAAGAGAATCTCTTCATAAACTTTTCCATTTTTGATAAACGGTACATATGCCATTGGCATGCCTTGTTGTCTCACACAATTGGCTCAACCAGTTATATCCCAAATTCTGTTTTTTGTAGCTTTGTGCATAGTTGATACTCAATGTCTTCATTTCATCAATGCAATGAGCTACAGAATTATTGCTTAGAGGAATTGATTTTAAAATACTGGTATCCATTTTGAAAACAGTGGTGAGTACTTACGAGACAGCGGGCATTAGTAATATTTCCCCAATTGTTTGAGATTTTCCACACTTTGCTATCATTTTGGAAATGTTATAAGAAGCAATGAGACTACTATCAAGGTCATTTTTTAGCTTTCTTGGCAAATGACTTGAGTTTGCAATGCTTTTCAAAAGTTTCTTTCATCTTCTGGAACTGAGTAAAACCATTAGTTGTCTTTTCAGCGTGTCTTTTACAGATGTGTTCCTGCAGTCTTGATGGTGTTTGTGGTTTCATTAAACAGCACAGTATTACAAATAAGACATGTATGTAGGGCGTCACTGATTTGATGGAACAGAATAAAACCATACCCCAGGTATGTAATATTGTATTGACACACTTTGTGTAGTTTTTCTTTATTAGCAGGATTAGAATTGAAGCTTCACCACCTTCAGGCTCATAGAGATCACGCAGTACATATTTATCCAACATTAATGGGGTTAAACTGAAATAAAAAATTAAGACATTCTGGGAATGCCTATCGGATGTTGACAATGGCAGTGACTTGACATTAATGGAACGAAGGTAGTGGCACGCAACGGAACGGACAGGCAGAAAAGAAGATGATCACAACAACGAAAATCATGTTGACAAGGATTCAGGTTGGAATCTGAATGTTAGTCGGCAAGCTAACTTCATACTATTCCAGTTGGTGCAATTAACCAATCACATAAGATCACCTAATCCCCAAAGATGGTTCTTGACTGCACAAATGAAGCTGAGGTCAGTTTGAACACCTCAAGAGGAGTCCTCAGGGTCAGCAGGTTCACCAATTGGCTCTATTTCACCATTTGGTTCCGGCCAGCACTGTGTCGTTGTGCAACCTGTTTTCCATAGATCCGTAGAGAAAGTTGAGAGGGTGTTCTTGACTTAGCAACTGTTAAATTGCATGAACTCATTCTGTGGCGCTAGTCAAGGGGAACTGTTGGACACCCTCGCATCCCCGGTAATGTCCGCTTGTTGGTAAGGTTGGACGAGATTACCGAGTGTCAGACATGTTGTGACGATGAGTGTTCACTGTCACCGGAGCGAGGGTTCTTCCTGTGTTCCAGTGCCTCATCCTTTAATTATGGAAGTGCCTGCTACATTAACGGTCAGTCAGGGCTCGTACCTCAAGTTGGGGTGCGCTTACCCCCCACCAAGAATTCTGAATGCCCTTGATGACTTCTATTTTCCCAAACACTACTTAGGACACGAAATCATCCCCGTTGGGAATCACTGGCTTAGATAGTGGTGGTCCATGATGATGGATGCTGCTTTCCTGTGACAGCACTCCTTGTTGATGGGATTAGTGGTGGGGATTGCTTTAATTGTGATGGACTGGGCTGTATGCACCACTTTTTGTTGGCTTTTTTGTTTCTGGCATTGGTGTTTCTATATCAGGCCATGATTCAAACACTCAGGATATTCTCCACTGTACATCTATAGAAGTTTTCAAAGTTTTAGATGATATGCCAAATCTGAGCAAACTTCTAAGAAAGTAGAGTTGCTGTTGTGCCCGTCCTAGGACAAATTCTCTGATGTGATGAAGCAAAGGAATTTAAAGTTACCTCTCCATCTCTGATCCCCTAACGAACGCTGTCCTGTGAACACATGGTTTCTTACTCCTGCAGTCAATAATCAATTCTTTGGTTTTGCTGATATTGAGTGAGAGGTTGTTGTTGTGGCATCATTTAACCAAATTGTCAGTCTCCTGTCTATATGACAGTTCATCACCACCTTGGATTCGGCCAGTAACAGATCCTCTTCCCCACTTTATCAGTCCATTCTCTTTGGATGCGACCATGGGCCTTCTGCTACATAATCTACATGCTGTTCCGTTATCAGCATTTAAAGACATAAAGTCAGTTTCCGCATGAATGCTGGGTGTTAGATCTGCATCAGTTTTCATCTGCATATTGTTTGAATTCAAATCATTCTACTCTCTACACGTGCTACTGTTGGCTATGGATCTATGCCCATCTCACCCAATCACTTAAGCTTTCCATCAATTTTCCTTTAATTCGTTCAGATAATAGGAGGTTAATTCAAAATGTCTGGGAGAAAAGTGGAGCACCCAGTGAATTTCAGATAGTCATAGGGAAAATATCCAGGACATCTTGAAGGAGTGATGCCTCAATAAAGCAGCATCCATAATTAAGGACCCATATCACCCAGGTCATGCCTTGTTCTCATTGTTACCATCAGGTGGGAGGTACAAAAGCCTGAAGGCACACACTCAGCGATTCAGGAACAGCTTCTTCCCCTCTGCCATCCAATTTTGAATGGATATTGAAACCGTGAACACTACTTCATTACTTTTTTATTTCCATTTTTGCTCTACTTATTTAAGTATTTAGTATAATCTTGGCCATATTTTGGTCAACATAGCATTTGCGTACAATGCTCCCATGGTTGACATCTTCTGGATAGACAATGAAACCATACTTCATACTTCTTTTATGTCTTTTACATTTATTTTTTTGTCTTCAATGTGATTCTGGAACTGTTGGAGCCTGTAATTTCCAGTTTAAAGATCATTTGGGTGTTTCAGTGTTCTGCAGTCTCCAAGAAGATTCCGGAAGCAGGTGTAGCGTGCACTATCCTCATGGCGAGAAAGCTGCAGGACAGGGTGAGAGCCATTTTTAGACTCTATTTCACCAATTAAAGCCTCCATTGTTTGCCAATTAAAGCGATGAGGGTGATTGAAACATCGGGGCAATGCAAAAGATAAGCACCAGCTGCCTGCCTTTTGATGACTGGTAGGATCGCTCTGCTGCCAGAGAGGGAAGCCTGTGTAGCCTGCCGCTGTGCCTGAAGAATGTTACCCAGGTTTTCCGCATCTTGGATCTGGGCTTGCACTATGGACTTCTTTTCAGTCTTATAGTTTTTTATATTCTGTGTTTTTCAGAATCAGAATCAGATTTATTATCACGAGCATGTGACATGAAATTTGTTAACTTAGTGGCAGCAGTTCAATGCAATACATAATCTAGCAGAGAGAGAAAAGAATAATAGTAATAAAAAAACAAATAAATCAATTATGTATATTGAATAGATTTTAAAAAACATGCAAAACAGAAATGCTATAAATTGAAAAGAAGTGAGGTAGTGTCCAAAGATTCAATGTCCATTTAGGAATCAGATGGCGGAGGAGAAGAAGCTGTTCCTGAATCACTGAGTGTGCGCCTTCAGGCTTCTGTATCTCCTACCTGATGGTAACAGTGAGAAAAGGGCATGCCCTGGGTGCTGGAGGTCCTAAATAATGGATGCTGCCTTTCTGAGACACCGCTCCCTAAAGATGTCATGGGTACTTTGGAGGCTAGTACCCAAGATGGAGCTGACTATATTTACAACCTTCTGCAGTTTCTTTTGGTCCTGTGCAGTAGCCCCTCCATACCAGACAGTGATGCAGCCTGTCAGAATGCTCTCCACGGTATAACTATAGAAGTTTTTGAGTGTATTTGTTGACATGCCAAATCTCTTCAAACTCTTAATGAAGTTTAGCCGCTGTCTTGCCTTTTTTATAACTACATCGATATATTGGGACCAGGTTAGATCCTCAGAGATCTTGACACCCAGGAGCTTGAAGCTTCTCACTCTCTAAATTTCTGATCCCTCTACGAGGATTGGTATGTGTGCCTTCGTCTTACCCTTCCTGAAGTCCACAATCAGTTCTTTCGTCTTACTGATGTTGAGTGTCAGGTTGTTGCTGCAGCACCATTCCACTAGTTGGCATATCTCTCTCCTGTATGCGCTCTTGTCGTCACCTGAGATTCTACCAACAATGGTTGTATCGTCAGAACAAAACCGTTTCTCATTTTTCTCATTTTTTGTGTGCAGGGGAGGGGGAGATTGGGGGTCAATGTGCCTGTTCCGTTTTTGTTTGATTTTTTTCTGCGGGGAGATGGGATTTGGAGGTTTGTGATGGTGCTGCCATTCTTTTCTTTCTCGGTTTTGTGGCTATCTGGAGAAGAAGAATTTCAGAGTCGTATAAATTGAAAATAAATGAACCCTTGGAAGTATACTTATAGTAATTCATGATTTTTTTCTATTATTATGTATTGCATTGTACCGCTGCCACAAAGTCAACAAATTTTATGACATATACCGGTGATATTAAACCTGATTCTGATTTGGATCTAAGCTCCTGTCAGACAGCACCCAAGATAAGAACCTGGGTCCCTGGAACTGGAAAATTGCGGCTTGCTGCATAAAATATTATCATGATTGTCCTATGGTTTGCTATATAGTACTGACTGGTATTTCCATATTAAACGTAGCATCATACATGCCCTTCAGCCAATGAACTTTCAACTTACTCTGAAATTAAACTAACCCTTCCCTCCTATATAGCCCTCTTTTTTTAATCATCCATGTGCCTTTCTAAGGGTTTCTTAAATGCCCCTAATGAGTCAGCCTCTCATGATAATCCTATGCTTCAATGACACAATTAAAATGAAAACTTGGCTGAGATATGCATTGAATACACATAAGCAGTTTAATATTTTAAACGAGTATTACTGAAGGAAATGCTCTCAGATAGCAGCTAAAATATTTTCCTGCATCATCTCTATGTATTGTTCTTATGTCTCTTCCAGGCATTTATCAGCCTTCATCTATCAGCTTAGAACAGTTACAGTCAATGATGCACAATCTCATCCAGGCCATAAAACATTGTGTGTGTGACTAAAAGGTTTTGATCATGACATTCCCATTAGGGGTTGTGTTTCTGCAGTATAATTAGGTAGATGAGGCAATGCTTCCAAACTTTTTATATCACCAAATAATTTGCTGAAAGGATTATAAAAGTTTATGATGTGGTGATGAAGCAATTAGTTTAAAGTGCCCACAATACTAGACATAAAGAGAATTGCAATCTTAAATAAATCATGATATGGGGAAATGTTCTTGAACAATATTAGGAACAGTGTATTTAAATAGGTCCAAATGTGAGTCATAATGTTCTCTTTTGAAAGTTACATGTGGTTAATGTTTTATTTGTGAAGCAATTTAAATTATTTCAAAGTTCAAAGTAAATTTATGTATTATCAAAGTACATATATGTTACCTTATGCAACCCAGACTTTCATATTCTTGCTGGCATTCGCAGTAAATGCAAAGAGATCGAAACAATGAAAGACCACACTCATCAAGACAGGCAAACACCAATGTGCAAAAGACAACAAACTGTTCAAATACAAAACAAGAAAATAATAATACTAATAAATAAATAAGCAATAAATAGAAAGAACATGACGTGAAAAGTCCTTGAATGTGAGTCCATGGGTAGTAGGAACAATTAGTAATGGAGAGAGTGAAGATGAGTAAAGTTAGCTCCCTCTGGTCAAGAGCCTGATAGTTGAGGGGTAGGAACTATTTGTGAGCCTGATGGTGTAGGTCTTGAAGCTCCTGCACCTCCTTCTAATGGCAGCATTGAGAAGAGAGCATGGCCTGGATGGTGGGGGTCCTTGAAATTAAGAGCGGTGTTCCTATGACAGCACTCCATGTAGATGTCCTCAGTGGTGGGGAGGGCTTTGCCTGTGATGGACTGGGCCGTATCCACTACTTCTTGTAGGATTTTCCATACAAAGAGCACTGGTGTTTCCATACCAGGCTGTGATGCAGCCAGTCAATATACTCTCCACAGCACATCTATAGAAGTTTATCAGTGTTTCAGATGTCATGCGTATCTCCACAAATGTATAAGAAAGTAGAGGAGCGGCTGTGCTTTCTTTGTAAAGGTACTTATACCGTCACCAACCTCTCAAAGCACGTCCATGGCAATGGATACAAGGGCAACTGGACGATAGTCACTGAGGCAGGTTACCACATTCTTCTTAGGCACTGATATAATAGAAGCCCGCTTGAAGCAGGTAGGTACCTCAAACTGCTGAAGCGAGAGGTTAACGACTTCAGTGAAGCATCTAGCCAGTTGATCAACACAGATCTTTAGTACCCAGCCAGGTACCCCGTCTGGGCTGGATGCTTTCTATGCGTTCACCCTCCTGAAGGTCGCTCTCACATCAGCCTCAGAGACTGAAATCACAGGGTCATTGAGGGCTGTGGGAGTTCATGAAGGTACCTGCATATTTTGACTGTCAAAGTGAGCATAAAAGGCATTGAGCTCATCTGGGAGCGAAAGGTTGTTGTCGCCTATGTCACTTGGTTTCACTTTATAAGAGGTGATAGCATTCAAACCCCACCACAGCTGTCAAGCATCCTTCAGTGATTCAAGTTTGGTCCAGAATTGCCACTTCACATGTGAAATGGCTTTCTGGAGATTGAACCTGGACCTCTTTCATTTTACTTGGTTACCAGACCTGAACACCACTGATCTGGCCCTCAGCAGATTGTGGATCTCACGCTTCATCTAGGGTTTCTGGCTGGGAAAGACCAGCCAGATCTTTTTACTAATGTCTTTTATAAAGATCGTGAGAAAGCCTCTTTATAATTTAAAACTGGAGCTTAGAATCTATCTCAGACTCCAAGTTATTTGCTGTTTTGGAAAAGTTGTTTGGAAATTTCCATTTAGCAATCTTCAAACACTGGACAGCTGTTTTCCTTTGGACCTTGGTAACAGAGCTGGAGCAGATTCTTTTCATCAGCTCCAGCTCTGTGGCTGATTGCTCAAGCTTGCCATTGTGATATGTTGTTGTTCCAC
Organism: Mobula hypostoma; assembly: GCF_963921235.1. Taxonomy (NCBI): domain Eukaryota; kingdom Metazoa; phylum Chordata; class Chondrichthyes; order Myliobatiformes; family Myliobatidae; genus Mobula; species Mobula hypostoma. The sequence goes on along the minus strand of NC_086097.1, from coordinate 216,247,308 downwards.
AATCAACTGTTGTCCCACACTTCACCCAAGTGCTGAAGCATGCTGTTAAGGACCGAGACCTGGGTATTTACACAAGATATCCCCTAGACGGATCGATGTTTGACCTGAGACGCCTCGCTGCAAAGATCAAAACGTTGAGGAGGCTCATCACTGAAGCCCTGTTTGCTGATGACTGTGCCCTCGTGGCCCACCAGGAGAACCACCTGCAGACAATTGTCAACAAGTTCTCCGCAGCCTCAAAGCTGTGCGGCCTGACAATCAGCCTCGGTAAGACAGAAGTTCTCCTACAACCTGCACCAAACAGTCACCCTCCTCAGCCATGCATCACCATCCTGAAGAATGTGGAGAGCTTCAAGTATCTAGGAAGCACCATCTCCGGTGGCGGATCCCTTGACAAAGAGATCGTAGCAAGGATTCAGAAAGCCAGCCAGGCACTCGGGAAACTCCGGGTGAAAGTTCCGGAGCACAAGGACATTCAGCTTTCAAGCAAGCTCAGGGTGTACAAGGCTGTGGTCCTCACCTCTCTCCTGTACGACTGCGAAACCTGGACCCTGTACCGCAGGCACATCAAACAGCTGGAGCAGTTTCACATGCGCTCTCTGAGGTCGATCATGAGGATTCGATGTCAGGACGAAATCACCAACCAGGAAGTCTTTGACAGAGCCAACAGCACAAGCATTGAGGCAAGGATCCTCCAGGCCTAGCTACACTGGACTGGCCATGTAATCCACAAGGGTGAAACAAGAATCCCCAGGCAGCTGCTCTACGGTGAGCTTGAGCATGGCAGTCGCAATCAGGGTTGCCTCAAAAAAAGATTCAAAGACAATCTGAAATTGTACATCAAATGGGCAGATCTCCAGCCTCAACAACTTGAGGAGTCTGCAGCCGACAGGGCTGCGTGGCAGGTCCTGACTGGAAAAGCTGCATCTGACTTTGAGGATGACCGAAATCAGCGCCTTGCAGCAGCACGAGACCGGCGCCACAAAGCTGTGTGTGCACCTGTTCTGACAACCGCCATTCCATGTCCAACCTGCAACCACATGTGTGCTTCGACCTTCGGCCTCCGAAGACACATGCGTATCCACAGATGACTGCACAATGTTTAGTCTTCCTCGGACTCCGAGAGACAACCACCAACCAACCAACTAACCAACTGATGAAGAACTTGCTGGCATCAGTGCCTTGTATAACCAGTCTGGGTCACATGGGTGGCCAGAACAAATTCTACCAGCACAGGTGCACCACAAGGCTGTCTGCATAGCCCCTGCTTTTCTCATTTTTCTCGAGATGCAGCACAGAGCGTCATAGGAAGTCATTCCTGCCTGTGGCCATCAAACTTCACAACTCCTCCCTTGGAGGGTCAGACACCGAGTCAATAGGCTGGACCTGGACTTATTTCATAATTTACTGGCATAATTTGCATATTACTATTTAACTATTTATGGTTCTATTACTATTTATTATTTATGGTGCAACTGTAACGAAAACCAATTTCCCCCTGGGATCAATAAAGTATGACTATGACTATTTTATACCTATCATTGTAGGTTAAGTACAGATTCAACGTCATATTTGATGCCACCACTGTTGTTGGTTACATCAAAGGTAATGACGTATTAGCATGTCCAGTAGGAGGGAAACTGAAAGTCCAGTTGAGTGGTGCCACAACAACATCCTCTCATTCAATGTCAGCAAAACCAAAGAGCTGATTATACATTACAGAAGGACATGTGCCAGTTTTCACACGGGATTCAGAGATGGAGAAAGTTAGTAACGTCAAATTCCTTGGTGTTATGATATCAGAGGATCTGTGCTGGGGACAGCACATAAATGCCGTCACAAATAAGACACGACAACACTTCTACTTACTTAGAAGTGTGTAGAGATTTGGCACGTCACCAAAAACTTTGACAAACTTCTCTAGATGGACAGTGGAAAGTGTTCCAAGTGGTTGCAGCATGACCTGCCATGGAAATACTAATGCCTATAGAAGAGTCTACAGAAAGTGGTAGACACAGCCCAGTCCATCACAGGCAAAACCATTGAGCATACTTACATAGAGTGCTGCCACATAAAAGCAGCATCCACTTTCAAAGTCCTTCGCTCAGTCAAGACCATCCACACTACGCACTCTTCACGCTTCTTCCATCAGAAAGGAAGTACAGAAGCCTCAGGTCCCACATCAACATGTTCAGGAGCAGTTATTACCTTACAGCTACCAGGCTTCTGAGATGGCATTGGTAACTTCCCCTCAACGCTGAACTGATTCCACAACTAAATACTTACTTTCAAGGACTCCACAGAAAGTTGAAATTTCAAAGTGAATTTATTATCAGAGTACATATATGTCACTGTATACGACCCTGAGCTTTATTTTCTTGTGAGCACTCACAGGAAATAGAAAGTAACACAATAGAATCAATGGAAGATTACACTCATTAAGACAAACGCCAAAAGAGAACAAACTGTGTGTAGGGTTCTCAGTAATATTAACTGTAATATTAACTGCTAACCACTAATAAAGAATGGCTTCTCTGTAATGTTAACTGATGAGGTAAGGTTCTTTTTTTTTCCTTTTGTATTTGTATCTCTATTAACCACATAGCCACATTAAGATTTACAAAGTGTAATCAGTTAATCGTACCTTGTGTGCTGTCTGATATCTTATGTGTGAGCTTGTACCGGGGTGCATTACACAGCATCTACACAAACGTGGGACACGGTTTGGCGGGCGGACAGGGTTTCCCCTAGACAAACCTGAGTTTTTACCCCTAAGCGTTACATTTGTGGGTGGCTCGTCCAGGATTGAATTCCGTGGACGCTGTGTGACCACTCTGTTTAAAGTACAGTGGTGATGGTGACAGCTGCATTTCGGCGATGGTGTGCGGCTGTGGGGGTGCCAGCAGGCAATGCGTGTGTGTTGAGGGGGGTGGAGACTAGTGTACCGGATGACGTGTTACTGCAAAGTTTGGGTACGGTTAAAGCTGTTGGCAAAGTGGAAATTGTATATCGAAACTTTGATTTTGCAGCAGGTACAGACAAGTGAGGATATGGGAGGGGCGGAATTGCCAGAGGAGATTGGCGTCCCAGGGGAGGCGGGGCCATGCGTCAGCAAATTGTCAGGGAGGGAGGGGCTGGAGCCCAGCGAGCTGAGTTGCCAGTGAATGAAGGTGGGAATCAAAGGGAACGAATTCTCTTGGTACTGAGGGATGAAGGGAAGGAGTGATTAGATTTGGAAAATTTGGTTAGTTCCCATTCCCCAGCGAAAGGCGAGAGTTCCAAGTTGGTATCTGCAATTACCTCTCTGGCGAGAAGGGCAGAGGGGCCCCGCCAGAAAATAAGAATTTTCTCGGGGATAACACCCACCCCCGAACGTGAAGAGGATTATGAGACATGGGTAGAGCAAATGTCGCAGTTGTTAAGTGAGTGGCAGTGCTTGGATGAGGAAAAGCGACAGAGATTAGTTGAAAGTTTACGGGGAGTGGCGTCTAGGGTAGTGCGAGGCGTGAAGGTTAACCAGCCTTTGGCCACTGAATGACTATCTGGAGGCCCTGGAAAGTGCTTTTGGGTTGACCGGGAGCTCCTGGGAGCTCCTCGGGGAGTTTCAAAACATGCATCAGGAGCAGGGTGAGAAGCTGTCCGCGTACCTTTTTCGACTAGAGAGACGGCTTAGTGGGTTGCAGCGCCGGGGGGGGGGGCGCGGGGGGTCACTTGGGCTGAACAGGTGGATCAGTTAAGGATGGATCAGGTAACTAGGGGTGCCCAGGCTGAGGACAAGATTGCTTGGAGTCTCCAGCAGTCCTATAAAACGCGCCCTCTGACATTTGTTCAGCTGATCAGAGATGTGAGGGGGGATGAAAACGTATTGGGGCCGTGGGAGGACTCTGTCAGTGGGGTGAAATCCTCAGGTGTAGCCCCGGTCGGGAAGTGAGCGGAGCCGGCTCCACCCAGAAATTGATAAAGGAGGTGGTGGCCGAGCTGAGAACTGAGGAGTCAGTAGGCAGGGCTGCCCCCAGGGGACGGACAGCACAGAGAACTGAGAGCGGTGGGGGGTCCGTGAGAAGAGGGGTGGCCAGTAGCGAGTGCTATAACTGAGGGAAAGAGGGATATTTTCAGAGAGAATGTGAGTGGTAGGGGGTGTGCTGTAACTGTGGGGAAGAGGGCCACTTCCGGCGGGAATATGAACAGCAGGGAGCCCCTCGGAGGGCGAGTCCCCGGGCATCCAAGCAGGGAGAGGTGTTGGGAAACTTAGAGGAGACCCAGTGAGGGAACGGCCTGGTGTCTGTAGGGGAGCATGTTCCCAGTGATGTACCAAGGAACCCCCGAAAGTGATTCCAGAAGGACTAGTGGGACCCCGATCCAGCCTGTCGCTACGGATGGAGGGAATCTATGCTAAAGCCATACTCGACACCGGGTCACAGGTCACGTTACTGTACCGTTCATTTTACAACCAGTATTTAAAGCACTTGCCCTTGACCCCATTCAATGCGCCGGAGATTCGGGGCGTCAGTGCTGATGATTATCCGTATGTCGGGTATTTGTCAGTGAGACTGGAGTTTTCAGGAGCCGATGTGGGAGTGTCTGAAGTTCTGGAAACATTAGTGCTGGTTTGTGTGGACCCGGTTGAGACGGGGCGGTGCTTCAGTTCTGGTGGGGACCAACACCCCTGTGGCGCGGAGGCTCATGGGGGCCTGCCAGGAGAGGGCGGGTGAGAACTTTCTGGAGACCCGGGCTGTGCACCCAATGTTTCGAGCTGCCTTTGAGGAAGTGCGGAACCACCCTGGGCTGGATACTGAATTTAAACAAGGGACTGTGTGGTGCACCCAAGGAAGCCTAAGGTAACAAGGCCCAGAGAAGTAGCGAGAGTGATGGGAACCCCCAGATTTCCCGGAGAGCCTGATGGCGAGGCCCTTTTAGTGGACCACTCCACTAGTGGATCATGAGTAAGACCTCAAGGGGGAGTCAAGATTTCCAGCTGGGGTGCTAGTGAGGCCCGAAGTGCAGAGACCCTTAATGGTATAGGTGAGCAGGATGGCTGTGATTGTCAGGAACACTACAAAGAGAAATCACCTTTAAGAGAGGGATGCCGCTGGTGCATTTGTTCCCGGTGACTGTAATGTCTAGTGCCCACATGAGGCACGCTGGGGGGGTGGGGGAAATGATTGGAAAACAGTGGGAAGCTGACTGCCGAGGCCTTTAACTTTGGGGACTCTCCTGTGCTGCCAGGTTGGAAGAAGACGCTGGTGGAGAAGATGTTAAAGCTGGGAGATGTTTTTTCCCTTGGTGAGTTTGATGTGGGTTATCCCAAAAGCACTCGTCACGCCATCCGAGTGACTGAGGACGCCCTGTTTAGGGAGAGGTCGCGGCGAATGGCCCCTGCAGATGTAGAAGACGTGCGCCAGCACCTGCGTAAGTTGAAGGAAGCTGGAATCATTTCTGAATCCCGAAGCCCTTATCCGTCCCCAATAGTAGTGGCCTGGAAGAAAACGGAATGGCACGCATGTGTGTGGAATATAGGACCCTGAACCGGCACACTGTCCCTGACCAGTATATGATCCCGAGGGTTGAAGACGCGCTGGCCTGTCTGAGTGGAGCGAAGTGGTTCAGTGTGCTGGACTTGAGGAGTGGATATTACTAGATCCTGATGAGTGAGGCCGACAAAGAGAAAACGGCATTTATATGCCCTCTGGGATTTTTCCAGTTTGAAAGGATGCCCCAGGGCATATTGGGAGCCCCTGCCACCTTCCAGAGGGTCATGAAGAAGACGATTGGGGATATGAATTTGCTTGAAGTGTTGGTGTATTTGGATGATTTGATAGTATTTGGATCCACCTTGGAAGAACATGAAGCGAGGCTACTGAAGGTGCTAAGCTGACTGAAGGAGGAAGGGTTAAAACTTTCCCTGGACAAGTGCCAGTTCTGCAAGACATCTGTTAGCTAAGTTGGGCACATACTCTCGCGGAATGGAGTAGCTACAGACCCAGCTAAGATAGAAGCGGTGACCACGTGGTGGAGTCCCCAGACTGTGAGCACTCTGCACTCGTTCTTGGGGTTCTGTCGTTATTATTGCAGATTCATGAAGGGCTACGCCAAAGTGAGTCACCGCTTGCACCAGCTTCTGCGTGGTTACCCTCCCTTGGGGAAGAAAGGGAAAAGGGGACGGGAGGTTGGAGACTATCTCAACCCGTCAGAGCCCTTCAGACAGGGTTGGGATGCAAACTGTGAGGAGGTTCTTAAATCACTGAAAGGGTTGCTGATCCAGGCTCCAGTGCTGGCTTTTGCAGACCCCAGATTGCCCTGTGTACTACACACCGATACCAGCCGAGAGGGATTAGGGGCCGTCTTGTATCATGATCAGGGCACTGGGTTGAGACCTGTAGCTTTTGTCAGCCAGAGTTTGTCGCTCTCCGAGAGAAACTACCCCACCTACAAGTTGGAGTTCCTGGCATTGGAATGAGCGGTGGTGGATAAGCTGAGTGACTATCTCTACAGGGCTAAGTTTGAGGTGAGGACAGACAACAACCCACTTACTTATATCCTGACTTCGGCAAAACTGGATGCCACAGGCCATTGGTGGTTGGCGGCCTTGTCTGTATATGATTTCAGCCTGAAGTACCGGCCGGGGAGCCGGAATGTCGATGGGGACGCTTTGATCCGACGGGTGCATGAGGAACTGGAGAGGAACCAGGAGTGGGAGAGCGTTCCTGCCCCGGGGGTGAAGGCCATGTGTCAGTTTGCTATCACCGTGAAGGCCGAGGAAAAGGAAAGGCTGGATCGTGCAGTGCACCCATTGGGAACTTCTGATGACGCTCTACCCCCAGTTTACTGTGACCTGACTGCTCTGAAGACCAAGCAGCTGCTGGAATTGAGTCCGGGGGAACTGGCAGCTGCTCAGCAAGATGACCCAGGCATTGGCACTGTTTGGTACACGGTGGAAAAGAGGGAAATGGCGCGGGTGGAGAAGACGAAACACACTTTGGTGCCTCCATTATTGAGAGAATGGCCTCAGCTAAAGTTGAGGAAACAAATTTTATACTGGGTAACGTCACCCCCCAGACCGACCTCGGTGTTGGCAGTTGGTCCTGCCTGAGAAGTATTGGAAGATTGCGTTGAAGTCACTGCACGATGAGTCTGGACATTTGGGGGTGGAGAAGACCTATGAATTGCTCAAAGACAGGTTATACTGGCCTCGAATGAGGTTGGAGGTTGAAGAGTACTGCAAGTCGTGCATTCACTGCATTTGCCCGAAGGCACTGCCTGTGCAGGCTGCTCCTTTGTCACACTTGCAGAGTGCAGGGCCCCTGGCCCTGGTGTGTATGGATATTCTGTCCATTGAACCCAATGCCAGCAACACGGTGAATGTCCTAGTCATCACGGACCACTACACCAGGTATGCTCAGGCTTTTCCTACCAAGGACCAGAGGGCGACGATGGTGACAGAAGTGTTATGGGAGAAGTATTTGGTGCATTACAGCCTTTCCCGGCGGATACATAGTGACCAAGGACGGGATTTTGAGAGTAAGCTCATCTGAGTTACTGGGCATGCTGGGAGTTGAGAAATCGAGGACCACACCCTATCACCCGCAGGGCAATCCCCAGCCTGAGAGGTTTAATTGGACCTTGCTAGACATGCTCAGGACTCTGGAGATCAGCAAAAAGTGTAGATGGAGACAACATATTGGGCATCTGGTTCACTGTTACAACTGTGTACATGCACCTATGTAGCACCTGGGGAGCAAGGTGTGATCTCTACTGTTTTGGGGAGTTATATCACTGCCTTCTGCACTTGGATTGGGCTCTGTGTTTTGCAGGAAGGGTTGGCGAATTATCTGAACATCATGAGGGCATGACTAAATTCGGTGTGGGGAGAATGTAGAGTTCTCAGTAATATTAACTGCTAACTGCTAATAATGAAATGGCTTCTCTATAATGTTAACTGGTGAGGTAAGGTTCTCTGTAGTAGCATGTTTGGGTTATAATTAGTGATAACGGGACTTGTATTCATTTGATAACCAATGGACGAGATATTATTCTTTCTGTCTGTGTGAAAGCTGTTAGTTTGCGCGGGCTTGGGGGCTATTTTCAGCGAGGAAGAATGAAGTGGAAGGACGTACTGGATGCGCTCTGGTAGACCACCGTGGTTGGTCCCAGTCGGAGGGTCGAGGAGGTCGCATGGTGGAGAGAAGACTCCGTTATTTGAGCTCCAACAGTTGTGCACAAATTGGTTGAACTCTGATAAGTTTGACACCTGTTTCTTTTCCTTTTGTATTTGTATGTCTATTAACCACATCGTCACGTTAAGATTTATAAAGTGTAATCAGTTAATTGTACCTTGTGTGCTGTCTGATATCTTATGTGTGAATTTGTACCAAAGTGTAAATCTACACAAACAAGAGACACGGTTTGACGGGCGGACGGGATTTCCCATAGACAAACGTGAGTTGATAGCCCTAAGCGTTACATGTGCAATTTCAAAGAGAAAGAAAAAAAATAACAATAATAATAAATAAATAAGCAGTAAATATTAAGACCATGAGGTGAAGAGTCCCTCAAAGTGAGTCCAAAGATTATGGGTCTGCTGCCACAGCCCATACTTCCAAGGAATTCAAGGGGCGCTTCATCACCACTCCCATTTTCCACTGTCCGAACCCCCCAGACCTTTTGTGGTCGAGGTGGATGCATCTGATGAGGGTGCTGGGGACATCCTCTTTCAGTGAGGACTGAACAGGAAGACACACCCTCATGCCCTCTCCTCAAGCAAGTTCAGCTATACACAGTGCCTCTATGAAGTAGGAGACAGGGAGCTACTTGCCATTAAATGGGCCTTGGAGGAGTAGAGACATTGGCTGATGGGGAACACTGAACCCTTCCTGATCTGGGCTGACTATCAGAACCTCATATCCATACAACAGACCCACCAATTCCACCCAGGTTAGGCTCGTTGGGCCCTCTTCTTTGAGCAATTCAACTTCACCTTCTCCTACTGAGCCTGCTCCAAGAACAATAAGCCAGACGCCCTTTATCAACAGTTTGACCCGCATGAAACGAAGATCGACCCTCAGCCCATCATTCCATTAATGCAGATCCTTGCCTCAATCATGGGGAATCTTGAGAACCAGCTCTGCCAGGCCAACACACCTGACAACTGCATGTAAGTAACAGGCGCCATGTGCTCTTAGGCCATTCCTCACCCCTCTTCAGCCAAGCAGGCGAACCCTGGTTTTCTGCAACGCCGGTTCTGGTGGTCCACCCTGATCACAGATATACATCACTTCATTGCTACCTGCCCTCAATGTGCCCTGTCAATTTCCTTCTACAAGTGGCTGTCTAGGCTCCTGTGACCTCTACAGGTCCCCCACCTCCCGTGGTCCTACTTTGCCATCTACTTCATCAGGGGTTTGTCACCTTCCGATGTGGCCATGGTGATTATGACAGTGCTGAACCAGTTCTCCAACCCAGACCCCTTCATTGCCCCTCTCCAAACTCCATCATTTGCTGAGAAGGTAGTTCACCTTCATGGTCCTTCAGGGCCCTCAATTCCTCTCACACTTCTGGCTAGCCTTCTGATACCTCCTCTGCACATTGGTCGGTTTGTCATCTGGCTATCATCTGCGGACTGATGGACGGTCAGAAAGATCCAGCCAGCAAGTGGAGAAGTCTCTGCGCTATTTCACCACCCCCAGCTTCCACATAGAAGAAATATCTGCCCTGGGCTGAACACTTCCACAATCTACACACCTCCCCGGCCACGGGTACGTCACCCTTTGAAGTGCTTCAGGGCTACCAAACCCCATTGTTCCTCATGGTGGATCCAACATTAGAAGCCCGTCCACCAGGGCACTGGTTTGCTGCTGCAAGATGCTTGGAAGTAGACATGGAACCCTAGCTTCCAGCCACACCTACTGCCACCAAGCCAAACACCGGCAGTACCCAGCTAGCCGACTCTGGCCTGGGGACTGTGTCTGGCTGTCCTCTGCTCTAAGCTCCTGCCCCAGTTCCTTAGTCCCTTCAAGATCACCCATCATATCAATCCAGTCTCTTACCATCTCCAGCTGTCACCGTTCTTCATGCTCACATCTACCTTCCATGTGTCCTGCTCGTTGTCCATAGACCCCTGAGCACACCTGATCCTGCACCTCTGGAACCTAAAATGGTGGAAAGTGGTCCAGTGTACACAGTTCACCAGTTAACGTATTCACACTGTCATGGATAGTGTGTGCAGTACTTGGTCAAATGGGATGAGTATGGTCTGGAGGAGAGATCTTGGGTGCCATCCAGTTTCATCTTGGATCCATTGCTCATCGAGGAGTTCCACCAGACCCATCTGCATTGTTCTGGGCTGTTGGGTTCCGGCAATGGGTGGGTGTGGTCCTATCATGCCTGACATGCAGGCATCCCCCAGTCTCTACCCAGCAAACAGGATTCACGTGCCTCTCATTTCCAACTCGTCACCTGAAGCCTATTTAAACCCAGCTCTCATACACAGTCCTTGCTCACTCATCAAACCAGACAGCCTCAACCAGTTGCTCCGAGCCTTCAGTTATCTTGTTGCCTTGGGTCAAGTATCCGTTTTCTCGTGTTTTGTGGCCCCTCATGGCTTTTTACTTTGCAGTTTATTATTAAAATGATCGCTCACTGCTAAATCGTCTCTGTTGCTTTGTGTTTGGGTCAAGCCTGCACTACCTACATTTCCTGACAATTGGAGGAAGCTACAAAATTAAAGAGTAGGAAGCTGTGGAGCAACTTGAAAATGGTGAGGGCAAAAAGCGAGGCAATACAAGATATAAATCTGTGGGTTTAGGGATGATGGGACACACAAAAATTGCTGGAGGAACTCCTCAGCTTAGGCAGTATCTATGGAAAGAATAAACAGTTGATGTTTCGGGCCAAGACCTTTCTTCAGGACCGGAAAGTAAGGGGAAGATGCCAGAATAAAAAGGTAAGAGGAGAAGAAGGAAGACAAGATAGAAAGTGATAGGTGAAGCCAGGTGGGTGGGAAAGGTAAAGGCTGGAGATGAAGGAATCTGATAGGAGAGGAGAGTAGACTATGGAACCAAGGGAAGAAGGAGGAGCACCAGGGGAAGGTGATAGGCAGGCCAGGATAAGAATTAAGAGGCCAAAGTGGGGAATAGAAGGAAAGGGAAGGAAAGGGGAAAGCTACTGGAAGGAGAATTCGATGTTCAAGCCAGCAGGTTGGAGGCTACCCAGACAGAAGATGAGGTATTGATCCTCTACCCTGAGAGTGGGCCTCATCGTGGCAATAGAGAAAGCCATGGGCTGATATGTTTAAACGGGAATGTGGATAGAAACTAAAAATGTTGGCCACTGGAAAGTACCCCGTGACAGGTTAAGAAACCAGCAGAGATGGAAAACACTTTGGAGTCTCGTATTGCTATAAACTACTAATATTTATTAGTAACTACGCAATACAGTAATATAAATGTAAATAGATCAAACAGGTTAGCAATGATTATATATAAAAGTAAGTGTGGAATGTATATGTATGAAAAACCAAGCTTCTTTAAGTCTAGGGGTAAAAAGACACAGTGTTACGATGTTGAGTAAAGTTCAGTTCAGTTCAGTTCGTGGTATTTATTTGAGTAGTGATGGAGACAGGGAGAGACAGAGAGAGAGAGAGTTGAGTCTTCAGGTGAGCTGATACCTTTGATCTTCTCATGGTCCTCCAAAATCCTTTACAAGTCACTGACTGTGACTTTAACCAGGGGGACCGGTCTTCTGTGGTGGAGCTATCACCCCGGCAAGGGTGGACACATAGACAACTCGCCACCAGTCAACCCCTTCTTCACCGCTGGAATAGCAATTTGGATCAATCTGCCTGATCGATCCTCCAAAACCCACTTTCTCTGCGGGCACAACAATGCTCATTCAGTGTCCAGATCATGTGTCCTGAGGTCTGTATCATCTGACCTCCCATTTATTTCACCCGGCTGAGCATCACCTGTCACTCAAAGAGTTCCTCCTTCCTTTGTCTGTAAAGAAGTGCAAGCAGGCAACAAGTCCTTGAAAGCAACATCAACAACCAGCCTTTGGTCACCATAGCAACCTTCGAGCTGCTCGGTGCTGTCTCCAACTCCAACTCAGTAAAAATCCAACGTTACTTCCAATGCTTTAAAGTGACAGTCCAACTGTCAATCTTGGTCTCTCTCTCTCTTTTCAAAAGCAACATATCAGTGGTAAATAACTCTGTCTCTCTCCTTTCCAAACAAACCATCGATGATAAATGTCTCTCTCCAAACAGTTAATAGGGGTACTCCTGGATTCCCTCACACACCAATGTGGTGGAGGCTGCATCAGGATCAATGGATACAAGAGACAACCCCAAATGGTTTGCACCTGGGAGAATTGTTTGGGGGCCTTGAATGGAGGTGAAGAAGGAGGTGAATGGGCAGATGTAGCATTTCTGTCTCTTGCAGGGATATGTGCCAGGAGTGAGTGGGGAGGAATGAATGAAAGAGAATCACCGATGGAGCGATTTCTATAGAAAGCAGAGAGTAGGGGGGTGCAGTAAAGATGAATTTGGTGGAAGGATCCTGTGAAGATGGGGGATGCTGCAAAGAATGCTGTGTTGGATGTGTAGGCTCATGGGATGGTAGGTGAGGACAAGAGAAACTCTATCTCTGTTAAGGTGATGGGAAATGGGGTGAACGTGGATGTCCGAGAAATGGAGGAGGCACAGGTGGGGGCAGCATCAATGGTAGAGGAAAAGACGGCTCGTTCTTTGAAAGAGGAGGACATATCTGCTGTCCTGGAAAGGGAAGTCTCGTCCTGGGAACAATTGCAACAGAGACAAAGAACCTGAGAAAAGGGAATAGCATTTTTACTGGAGACAGGGTGAGAAGAGGTGTCGTCAATGTTGCCGTGGGAATCAGTAGGTTTATAAAAAAGTCAGTAGACAGCTTGTCTCCAGAGATGGAGACAGAGAGATTGAGAGAGGGGAGAGAGTTGTCAGAAATGGACCAAGTAAATTTAAGGGCAGGGTGGAAGTTGGAGGCAAAGTTGATATCCATGGTGACAATGAGTTGATCAAAGCCAGGGAGTTGAAAGTTGTTGAGGAGTTCAAGAGCATGAGAAGTGTCTTGGATATAGCTGGGAAGGAATGGAACCAAGGGGGATAGAATGGAGTCAAAGTAGGTGGAGACGAGTTCAGTAGGGCATGAGCAGGCAAAGACAATGGACCTGCATGTCATGTTTGTGGATCTTGGGTAGGAGGTAGAAATGAGCCGTGCAGGGTAAGAGAACTGTGAGTTTGGTGGCAGTGGATGGAAGTAATCCTGAGTTGATGATGTTAGTGATGGTGTTGGAGTACGGAGTGGAGTCCTTTTCATAGGGTAAGTAAGAGACGGTTGCCACCTGGGCTCATCAAAGTAGAGGTCAGTCCACCACACTAAAACAGCACCCCCCTTGTCTGCGGGTTTGAAGGTAAGGTTGGGATTGGTGAGGGCAGTGCATTCAGAGGGGTAAGGGTCAAGGAGGAGAAAGGAATGCTGAAGTCAGGCCTCATCAGCAATTAGAGTTCAAAGATCCAGGGCAGGCAAAGAACCACAGAGAGGTCGCCAAAAGGAGGAGGAGGGTTGGAGATAGGAGAAGGGGTCGTTGGTGTGGGGTGGAGAATCCTTGCCAAACAAGTGAGCTTGGAGAAGAAATGCTTGGCATCGTGGCTGGCACAAAACTCACTCAGGTGTGGGTAGAGGGGGACAATGGTAAGGCCCTTGCTGAGGACAGAATGTTCTGCCGCATAGAGGGGAGTGTTGGAGGGAATGGTGAATTCACGGCAGGGATCAGAGGTGGGAGGAGAGTTGGTGGCATCTGAGGAGGGGGAGGGTTGTGAAGTTCAGTGAAGGTAGAGTGGGAGGAAGGTGGAAGCTCAGAGGGTGTAAGAAGTGATGGAGGAGCTTGGGAAACCCAGCTAGAGAGTGATGGTGTGGGGAAGGGGAGCCTGGAGGCCAGGCAGCAGTGAGGAAGGTGTCGGCCTGGAGGTGGTGGCAGCCAAGGTCCAGGCTGGAACCGGAGCTAGAGGCCGTGTAATTCACAGTTTGAAGGCATTCAGAGTTGTTTGTTGGAATCGGTGTTGGCGATCATGGTATTCATGATCTGGAGTGTCCAGGGTCATCGGAACCAGAGTAGGAGATGGCAGGATCCGCTGCCCGGATGGGTTTGATCAAATCAATGTCCAAGTGGGAGACGGCAGGGACCACAATCTGCACGCAGCCAGGATCCTGGGAACTGGGGTTGTATCAATTCAGATATGCCTGCAGGGCTTTGTATTTTTTTTTGAATTTATGGAGGATGGGAAATAAGATCAATAAGGAATAGCCATGTCTAAAATAAATGATAGCATGGCTAAAATGTTAATCTGCAGATGGTCTGAGACGTCTCCGATATGAGTACTGAGGACAAGGAGCCATGTCATTTTGCTGACAGAATAGTTATGTGCTTGGAAGCTGCAAACATATTATCACATCATATAAGGACCACTGTGCACAACCTGGCTAGTCCCTGTGTTTGGGGCATATTGTATCAAATCTTTGATGACCAGTGCTGCCATATTTTAATTTTATTCTCTTTTGAATCGATATGATTTTACCATCCTTCTATTCTGCTTTGAAAAAGTTGTGTAAATTGTTTTTAACCATCCTGTCTTCTGCAATGTTTGCAAAAAGATATGAAATTTTGTGAAGTTTAACCAGAGATTAATTCATTTGTTTGGGCGGTATTGCTAGTTAAAAAAAAACGCAACCTCCAACTAGAAGACTTAGAGCCAATGATCGTATTGAAAGTCAAATCAGAAATGGATAGGAAAAGCCATGCAGCTTTTTTTCAGGAATATTCTGTGATATTCTAAAGCGATTTTGCGCACTTTGATTGAAATGTGCACATTTTTTTTCCTGATCGTTTGATGGGTTTAAGGAGTAAGTGAGTTATCATATAAAATTATTTTGAAATTTGCCATAGTTCTAACAAGATTTTCAGTTAATTATTATTTCAGATGGGGACCACCTAAGCACTTTATTTTTACATAGTTTGTAAAGAATATACCCAAAGTGTTTCACTGGAGTATAAGTAGAAAAAAAATTCCAATGATCTTGTATCAATTTTGCATTTTTCCCCAGTCTATTAGATGCTAACTGTCAATCGGTATGATTCCAGGTACTTGTTTTAAATAATTCTATAGAGAAACGTCAATATTTCATTTGAATTTAAAATAATTAGATTATTATTGCCTTTCAAAGTTCCTTTTTTTTCACTCTTTCCATATCTGTGACAATAAAAAATCATCTTGGGAATTGAAAGGCTGCAAATAAAATTCTCTGTCAAAACATTCCTGAATACCCAAAACACTCACCAGGGAGCTCTCTGAATCAGTACAGAATCAACAAACGTTGCAATTAATTAAGGAGTGGATCATAAGGGATTCTCTTTAAACAATACTGACAGCCAATGCCTCAAGCCCAATAACACAAAAAAGTTGCTGTTGGTTTGAAGGGAGTGGTTCATTTTCCCACAGCATCAGCCACCTGCATTGGATGCAGTAACTATCTTTCTCTCACACAGTCACCACATGGGTATATTTAATTACCAAATTAGGTGATACTTCTCCATGTTAGAACCCTGAGGTGAGCTAAACGAAATGGCAACTGGTGCATAGTATATATATATATAATGCTGAAATTAGAGAGGGATTTGAAAATTGAGATCCTTCTCAAGTTGTAATGAACTAGGACAGATGTTAGAATAAAATTACATTTAACACCTTTCAATTTAATTGGGTAATAAAAATATCAGTAATGGGCAATTTATTTTTATTTTCAGGCTTGCCATGCAATGCTGTTAAAACGCAATTAATGAATTTACTTATTCAAAGTCTTGCAACATGCCAAAACATTTAAACGTTCTTTGCACTTACATGCAATTGCGTCAAGTAGCTAAACTTAAGCCTAACTTAACTGTCAATCTCCGAGCTGGTTGATGACATCAGCAGATGTTTTTATTTTATCCTGATGACTTGACTTAGAAACATAAACCTATAATTAGGTGGGGATGAGAAATCTTTTTTTCTCTTTAGAACTGAATTCATTAGCTTGCTGTTTTCAATTGTCAAAAGGAGTTCAGATTCAGGTCATGGCTGAGGTAACCAAATACATCTTTTTCTGCTTTCCTCACTGAATTGGATTTAATGGTAATATGGTATTTAACTTTGGGTGTTTTTTCATTTCTGAGACGTGATTCACAAGAAGTTGGCGTTACCAATTACCGTGGAGATTTCAATACAACGAACAGATATTGTATTCTTCAGTCTTTCGGAGGGAACCTCAGTCCTGCTTGACTTCTTGAGCTGTTAACCTTCCATCCCAAAGAGCCAAATTCCTTAAGGCAAGATGAAACAGGCATTGAATTGCACAAGATCTTCTGTAAATCTCAAACTGCTTCAGGTTAATAAAATTCCGGATATACTGAACATTATTGGGTGCGTGAGAATAAAACCGATCAGGTGCAATAGTGGAAACGTGTGCATGGAGTTGGGGCGGGTAACAGAGGTATTAAATGAAAACTTTGCTTCAGTTTTCACCAGTGAAAAGGGCCTTGGCAATCATGGGAATGACTTACAGTGGACTGATACACTTGAGTGTATAGATGTTAAGAAAGAGGATGTGCTGGAACTTATGAAAAGCATTAAGACCATAAGATATAGGAGCAGAAGTAGGCCATTCACCCCATTGAATCTGCTCTGCAAGTTAGATAAGTCACCAGGACCAGACGAGATATACCCCAAGCTACTGTGGGAAGTGAGAAAGGAGATTGCTGAGCCTCTGGCGATGATCTTTGCATCATCAATAGGGATGGGAGAAGTACCAGAGGATTGGAGGGTTGCAAATGTTGTTTCCTTGTTCAAGAGAGGGAGTAGAGATAACCCAGGCAATTATAGACCAGGGAGTCTTACTTCAGTGTTGGGCAAGTTGTTGGAAGATCCTGAGAGGCAGGATTTATAAGCATTTGGAAAGACACAATCTGATTAAGGATAGTCAGCATACCTTTGTCAAGGGCAGGCCGTGCCTTACGAGCCTGATTGAATTAGTTGAAGAACGAAACACATTGATGAAGGTAGACGCAAACAACAGGAATTCTGCAGTTGCTGGAAATTCAAGCAACACACATCAAAGTTGCTGGTGAACGCAGCAGGCCAAGCAGCATCTATAGGAAGAGGCGCAGTCGACGTTTCAGGCCGAGACCCTTCGTCAGTCCTGACGAAGGGTCTCGGCCTGAAACGTCGACTGCGCCTCTTCCTATAGATGCTGCTTGGCCTGCTGCGTTCACCAGCAACTTTGATATGTGTTGCTTGATGAAGGTAGAGTAGTGATTGTAGTGTATATGGATTTCAGTAAGGCATTTGATAAGGTTCCCCAGGCAAGACTCATTCAGAAAGTAAGGAGGCATGGGATCCAATAAGATCTTGCTTTGTGGATCCAGAATTGGCTTGCCCACAGAAAGCAAAGGATGATTGTAGATGGTTTGTATTCTGTATGGAGGTCGGTGACCAGTGACGTTCCACAGGGATCTGCTCTGCGACCCCTCCTCTTTGTGATTATTATAAATGACCTGGATGAGGAAGTAGAAGGGTGGGTTAGTAAGTTTGATGATGACATAAAGGTTGGGGGTGTTGTGGATAGTCTGGAGGGCTGTCAGAGGTTACAGTGGGACATCAATAGGATGCACAACTGGGCTGAGAAAAGGCAGGTGGAATTCGACCCAGATAAGTGTGAAGTGGTTAATTTTGGTAGGTAAAATTTGAAGACAGTGTATAGTATTAATGGTAAGATTCTTGGCAGTGTGGTGGATCAGAGAGATCTTGGGGTCCATGTCCCTAAGACACTCAAAGCTGCTGCGCAGGTTGACAGTTTGTTAAGAAGGCATATGGTGGGTTGGCATTCATCAACCAAGGAATTTTGTTCAAGAGCCGTGAGGTAACATTACAGCTATATAAACCTTGGTCAGTCCCCTCCTGGAGTACTGTGTTTAGTTCTTGTCACCTCACTACAGGAAGAATGTAGATACTATAAAAAGAGTGCAGAGGAGATTTACAAGGATGTTGCCTGGATTAAAGAGCATGCCTTGTGAGAATAGGTTGAGTGAACTTGGCCTTTTCTCCTTGGAGCGTCGGAGGATGAGAGGTGACCTGATAGCGGTGTATGAGATGATGAGAGACATTGATCGTGTATATAGCCAGAGGCTTTTTCTAGGGCTGAAATGGCTAACATGGGGGGCATAGGTATAGAGGGGATGTCAGGGGTAAGTTTTTCACATAAAGAGTGGTGTATGCGTGGATTGGGCTGCCGGCCACGGTGGTGGAGGTGGATACAATAGGGTCTTTTAAGAGACTCTTAGATAGGTACATGGAGCTCAGAAAAAGAGAGCGTAATGTGGTAGGGTAATTCTAAGTAGTCTCTAGAGTAGGTTACGTGGTTGGTACAGCATTGTGGGCCGAAGGGCCTGTAATGTGATATAGATTTCTATGTTCTATGTTATAGTGCTCAAGTGATCTACTTTTCAGGTGTTTCTTTTTCAAATTTTATACACAGTTTGAATTTCTCCTCTTTGAAAACCCTTTTAAGTACTCAGAAGGGGACACTCCCACTGTGCTACCTGTGGCACAATTCTAGAAAGAAAACATTTTTTAAAAATCCTAACAATGTTCAATCTGTGATCTTTAACTTATTAATATTGCTCTTATTTTAAAGCCTATTTTTGTCATGGACCCTTCTGGCAATCCCCCACCTTACTATTTACCTCAGGAATTGGGCCTCAGTCCCCTCATTGAATTTCCAATCATTCCCAGGTTCCACTAACTACACACACCTGCTTCCCATCAGAAAATGCAGGATGAAGACCCTGTGATCACAGCAAAGAGCTGCCAGTTTGCTGGTTGACTCTGATGTGAGTAACCTCGTTTAATGGTTCTTAGGACTGTTAGTTCTAAGTCTAGCATTGCTCCTGGATTCTCTCCAAACCCAAGACTTTGGGTAAAGGCTCTCCTGGAAACTGATTCCATGCTCGCTATGGCAATAATGCCTCCTGACTCTGCCCCTGCGCCTGTGTTCTGCACTTGGGTTCGTCCACCGCCAAGCTTGTGTAACAATTTTATTGTATTTTAATTACACAAGTTCATTATAACTGAACAAGATGAAATAAAAAGTATTTAGCTCTGTCTGATAATGAAGACTTGTCATAATTACAGTTCTTAAGCAGAATAACTAACAGGAATTTTGAATCTCATCTGAACTCTCATGCTAATTGAGGGGCACTTTGTCACTAAGCAGATCTTTTTTTCTCTTATATCACTAGATAGACTCCTCAGAGTTCATCAACCCAGATAAGATGTGAAGAGGTTCATTTTGGTAGGTCAAATATGATGGCAGGATATAGTATTAATGGTAAGACTCTTGGCAGTGTGGCGGATCAAAGAGATCTTGGGGTCTGAGTCCATAGGACACTCAAAGCTGCTGTGCAGGTTGACTCTCTGGTTAAGAAAGCATATGGTGTATTGGCCTTCATCAGTCGTGGGATTGAGTTTTGGAGCAGAGAGGTAATGTTGCAGCTATACAGGACCTTGGTCAGACCCCACTTGGAGTACTGTGCTCAGTTCTGGAAGGATGTGGAAACCATAGAAAGGATGCAGAGGAGATTTACAAGGATGCAAGCATGTCTTATGAGAATAGGTTGAGTGAACGACGGAGGATGAGAGGTGATCTGACAGAGGTGTATAAAACGATGAGAGGCATTGATCCTGTTGATCATCAGAGGCTTTTTCCCAGGGCTGAAATGGCTAGCTCGAGAGGGCACAGTTTTAAGGCACTAGGAGATAGGTGCAGAGGAGATGTTAAGGGCAAGTTTTTTACGCGGAGAGTGGTGAGTGTGTGGAATGGGCTGCCGGCGGCAGTGGTGGAGGTGGAACCAATAGGGTCTTTTAAGAGACTCCTGGATGGCTACATGGAGCTCAGAAAAATAGAGGGCTATGGGTAACCCTAGGTAATTTCTAAAGTAAGTACATGTTCGGCACAGCTTTGTGGGCTGAAGAGCCTGTAGTGTGCTGTAGATTTTCTATGTTTCTGTGTAAGGGAATGACATAAATATACCCTTTGTTCTGTCCGTCAATTATATGAATATTTTCATCAGATAAATGAATGATTTTCTGCTTCACCTTCAAGAATGTATGTCTAGTAATAACCTAGGTGGGGTGGAAAGTGGGTTGTGACTTGTTGCAACATATTTCAAAAGAACTTTAGGAAATAAATCAGCTTGCGAATTCAGGCTTCCTTCCAAGCCTTTGAAACATGATTTATTATTTCCAGCTTTGTTCTCTCACAGGATTGTGCTGAATGGCTGAAACACATTCCATGCACCCTGATTATCCTCTGGGTAGATATTATTGGGAAATAACTTTGATTTTAGATGATCATGTAATGAGTTGCGTTATATTCATGGTATTACCTATGACAAAAATAACAGAAATGTTGAGGCTGGGTGTGAAAAAGGTGAAGTGACTCTTGAAGATATTTACATAAGATTCTGGTTGAGTAATAGCAGAACATGAGTATTGTTCCTGCCTTGCAACTTTAGGAACAGAAAACAATGAATATTAGGTGCAACAGGACCTTAATTGTTGCAGACATCAACTCCACCAGTTAAGTAGACCTCAAATTCTTTTTTTTTCAAAAAATGTAAATGATTATCCTTTTTCCCCAACAATCATATTTATTTTGTTTGCCTTTCTTGCTGACTTAGAGTCATAGAGAAGTACAGCACAGAAGCAGGCTCTTCGGCCCATCTAGTCCATGCTGAAACCATTAAAACTGCCTGCTCCCATCGACCTGCACCGGGCCCATAGCCCTCCATATCCCTATATAGAGTCATTAATAGATTCCACAAATCTGTTCCAGAAAGGTATGCTCATTCAGATCTTCAGTTTGCTTTCCCCACTAATGAGTCTGTCACAAGCATGAGCAATTTGCTTGGATACATTTTTCTAATTCTCCTTATGGTATTGAAAACTTCAATCAGTTCACTTTTCCAAACAGTATGAGCCCAGTACCTAATATCTTACGTTAGTAAGAAACCAAATATTGAAAAATTTAAAGAATTATTCTTGCCATAAGAAAATATTAGCATCATTTACATAGTTTAGGAAATGTTAAAACCCCCAATCTCAGGAACAATTGGAAGAGAAAGGGTGGGGATTTGACGATGGAAGGGTTTTAACATTGATCCCTTGGCTTGGCATGACCAAGCTGAGAGGAGAAGGCGGATTGAGCTGAGAGTATGGTTAATAGACAGATTGGGCTGGGCTGACCAAAGAATGGACTGGGAACCAAAATCCATTTGCAACTATTTTCAGGAGTTATTTATGTACAAATTTTGATTATGGATCTGAAAATCAAAAATCAATAACAAATCTACAGATGCTGGGAATCTTAAAACAAAGGTAGAAAATGCTATAAATACTCAGCAAGTCAGGCTGGCACTGGGCAGGATTCCACTGACCCGTGCACCAAACCTCCTCATTGCCCATTGCTTCATTTCCCAATCCTCCCACACTGACATATTGGTCTGTGACCTCCTTACTTCACAGTGAAGCCTAACGCAAGTGTAAGGAAAAGCACCTCAGCTTCTTTCTGGGCACATTGCACCCTGCAGGACTCAATACTTAATCCTACATCTCCAGTTCACTTGATTTTTCATTATGTTAGTCATCTTTCTGTAATATTAGCTCAACATTTTCCTTACTCTTTTTATCCTTCTCTGGATGTAAAGGAGACGTCTAGCCTATCCTGTTCAGTTTGCCTCTCTGCTCTGCACTCCCACATTCTTTAGCCTGTGCTCTCACCCTCTAACTTCTCCCACTCGTTCATTGCCTAGGCAATCTGTTTACAATTCATCTCCATGGTACTCCAGGTTTCACCCTATCAAAGACATTCCCTCCTCCACTATCCTTCCAGCTTTACGAGCTCCTCTTGTCTCTTTTTAAGTTCATTATCATTTCATTATAAGTGTGTTTCCAAAATGAAAGCTTGACTGTTTCTCTTCCTACAAATGTAGCCTGGTCTGCTGAACATATCCAACATTTCAATGACTTTGGACATATTTTGCACTTCTTGTATTCATTTCCAGTGTAATCCCAGCCCTGGCAAAGTCAAAACTGCAATAACTTCAACTGTGGTTGCATTTAAGACCACAAGACCATAAGACATAGAAGCAGAATTAGGCCATTCAGTCCATCGAGTCTGCTCCGCCATTCTATCATGGCTGATTCCAGATCCTACTCAACCCTGTACACCTGCCTTCTCACCATATCCTTTGATGCCCTGACCAATCAGGGAATGATCAACTTCCATTTTAAATATATCCGTGAACTTCGCCTCCACTGCAGTCTGTGGCGGAGAATTCCACTGCTTCACTACTCTCTGGCTAACAAACAGTCATAGTCAAAGTAGTCATAGTCATACTTTACTGATCCCAGGGGGAAATTGGTTTTCGTTACAGTTGCACCATAAATAATAAATAGTAATAGAACCATAAAAAGTTAAATAGTACTATGTAAATTATGCCAGTAAATTATGAAATAAGTCCAGGACCAGCCTATCGGCACAGGGTGTCTGACCCTCCAAGGGAGGAGTTGTAAAGTTTGATGGCCACAGGCAAGAATGACTTCCTATGACACTCTGTGCTGCATCTCAGAGGAATGAGTCTCTGGCTGAATGTACTCCTGTGCCCACCCAGTACATCATGTAGTAGATGGGAGACATTGACCAAGATGGCATGCAACTTAGACAGCATCCTCTTTTCAGACACCACCGTCAGAGAGTCCATCCCCACGACATCACTGGCCTTACGAATATGTTTGTTGATTCTGTTGGTGTCTGCTACCCTCAGCCTGCTGCCCTAGCACACAACAGCAAACATGATAGCACTGGCCACCACAGACTCATAGAACATCCTCAGCATCGTCCGGCAGATGTTAAAGGACCTCAGTCTCCTCAGGAAATAGAGACAGCTCTGACCCTTCTTGTAGACAGCCTCAGTGTTCTTTGACCAGTCCAGTTTATTGTCAATATGTATCCCCAGGTATTTGTAATCCTCCACCATGTCCACACTGACCCCCTGGATGAAAACAGGGGTCACTGGTACCTTAGCTCTCCTCAGGTCTACCACCAGCTCCTTAGTCTTTTTCACATTAAGCTGCAGATAATTCTGCTCACACCATGTGACAAAGTTTCCTACAGTAGCCCTGTACTCGACCTCATCTCCCTTGCTGATGCACCCAGCTATGGCAGAGTCATCCGAAAACTTCTGAAGATGACAAGACTCTGTGCAGTTGTTGAAGTCCGAGGTGTAAATGGTGAAGAGAAAGGGAGACAAGACAGTCCCCTGTGGAGCCCCAGTGCTGCTGATCACTCTGTCGGACACACAGTGTTGCAAGCACACGTACTGTGGTTTGCCAGTCAGGTAATCAAGAATCCATAACATCAGGGGAGCATCCACCTGCATCGCTGTCAGCTTCTCCCCCAGCAGAGCAGGGCGGATGGTGTTGAACACACTGGAGAAGTCAAAAAACATGACCCTCACAGTGCTCTCTGGCTTGTCCAGGAGGGCGTAGACACTGTTCAGCAGGTAGACAATGGCATCCTCAACTCCTAGTAGGGGCTGGTAGGCGAACTGGAGGGGATCTAAGTGTGGCCTGACCATAGGCCGGAGCAGCTCCAGAACAGGGTCTTCATGATGTGGGAGGTCAATGCCACCGGTCTGTAGTCATTGAGGCTGCTGGGGCGTGGTGTCTTTGGCACAGGGACGAGGCAGGACATCTTCAACAGCACAGGAACCCTCCAGAGCCTCAGGTTCAGGTTGAATACATGGTGAAGTACTCCACATAGCTGAGGGGCACAGGCTTTGAGCACCCTGGTACTGATACCATCCGGTCCTGCAGCCTTGCTTGAGTTGAGACGTTTCAGCTGTCTTCTCACCTGTTCAGCTGTGAAGCTCACTGTGGTGGTTTTGTGTGGAGGAGGGGTATAGTCATGAGAGCAGGGTGGGGGACTGTGAGGAGGGGTAGGATGGGAGAGTGGAATATGTGTTGGTCGGGGGCCGACAGCAGATGACTCATGTGGGGATGGGCAGGGGCCACGATGTCAAATCTGTTAAAGAACAGGTTAAGTCCGTTGGCCCTGTCCACACTGCCCTCAGCTCCTCTGTTGCTAGTTTGCCGGAAGCCAGTGATGGTCCTCATCCCCCTCCAGACCTCTCTCATGTTGTTCTGCTAGAGTTTCCACTCAAGCTTCCTCCTGTACCTGTCTTTAGCCTCCCTGATCCTGGCTTTCAGGTCCCTCTGTATTGCCCTCAGCTCCGCCCTATTTCCATCTCTAAACGCCCTCTTTTTAGTGTTCAGGATGTCCTTAATGTCCTTTGTTACCCATGGCTTGTTATTTGAATAACAAAGGACAGTTCTTGTCGGAACATTGCAGTTCACACAGAAGTTGATGTAATCAGTGATGCATTCTGTGAGCCCATCAATATCCTCTCCATGTGGCTCACAGAGTGCCTGCCAGTCTGTCACCTCAAAACAACCCTGGAGCGCCTCATAAGCCTCCTCTGACCATTTCCTCACTGTCATCGAGGTTGCAGGTTTACTCTTCACCAGAGGCACATAGCAGGTTTTGAGATACACCAGGCTGTGATCTGACCTTCCCAATGGGGGGAGGGGAGGGGAGCTGTATGCATCCTTAGTGTTAGCATACATCAAATCCAGAGTCCTCTCCCCTCTGGTTGTACAGCTCACATACTGCGTGAAGTTGGGCAGTGTTCTAGCCATGGTAACCTGGTTGAAGTCACCCGAGATGGTAATGAGGGCAGTCGGGTGCTGGGTTTGTAATCTGCCTATGATGGTGTAAATGATGTTACACGCCGACGTCAGGAGGGAGGGATGTACACAACAACCACAATTGCATGCAAGATTTCCCTTGGCAAATAATATGGCCGGAGTCCAACAGCAAAAAGTTCAATATCCGGGCTACAGACCCGTTCCTTGATCGTAATATGCCCAGGATTGCACCATCTGTTATTTACCAGAATCGCCAGCCCCCCTCCTTTACGCTTACCGCTTTCAGTGCAATTCCGGTCAGCTCAAACGGTCTGGAAGCACAAGAACAAACAGTCCCCTGTTCTGAAAGGTGAGGATGTGTCCTTGAGTTCTTGGTTCCTCTCCACATACACCTTATCTAGTCCTTTCAATATTTGGCAAAGTTTCAATGAGATCCCCACACATTCTTCTAAATTCCATTGAGTACATAGTCATAGTGATACTTTATTAATCCCGGGGGAAATTGAAAACGCTTCACATATGTTAATCTCATCATTCCCAGAATCATCTTCGTGAACATTCTCTGGAATCTCTCTAATGACAACACATCCTCTCTGAGCTATGGGGCCCAAAACTGTTGATAATACTCCAAGTGAGGCCTGACTAGTGTCTTATAAAGCCTCAGCATTATCTCCTTGCTTTTATATTCTATTCCCCTTGAAATAAATGCCAATGTTGCACTTGCCTTCTTACCACAGACTCAATCTGTAAATTAACCTACTGGGAGTCTTGCACGAGGACTCCTAAGTCTCTCTGTACCTCTGATGTTTGAACCTTCTCCTCATTTAGATAATAGTTGGCACTATTGTTCCTTTTACCAAAATGCATTATCATACATTTCCCAACACTGTATTCTATCTGCTACATTTTTACCCTTTCTTAGCATTTCTTCCTCAGCACTACCTACCCCTCCACTTATCTTCATATCATCCGCAATTTTTCAGAATCAGAATCAGAATCAGGTTTATTATCACTGGCACGTGACGTGAAATTTTGTTAACTTAGCAGCAGCAATTCAACACAATACATAATCCAGCAGAAAGAAAAATAAATAAATAAAATAAAACATAATAATAATAAATTGACAAGTAAATCAATTACATATATTGAATAGATTAAAAAAACTGCAAAAACAGAAATATATATTAAAAAAAATGAGGTAGTGTCCAAAGCTTCAAAGTCATTTAGCAATCGGATGACAGAGGGGAAGAAGCTGTTCCTAAATCGCTGAGTGTGTGCTATCAGGCTTCTGTATCTCCTACCTGATGGTAACAGTGAGAAAAAGACATGCCCTGGGTGCTGGAGGTCCTTAATAATGGACGCTGCCTTTCTGAGACACTGCTTCCTAAAGATGTCCTGGGTACTTTGTAGGCTAGTACCCAAGATGGAGCAGACTGGATTTACAACCCTCTGCAGCTTCTTTCAGTCCTGTGCAGTAGTCCCTCCATACCAGACAGTGATGCAGCCTGTCAGAATGCTCTCCATGGTACAACTATAGAAGTTTTTGAGTGCATTTGTTGACAAGCCAAATCTCTTCAAACTCCTAATGAAGTATAGCCGCTGTCTTGCCTTCTTTATAACTACATCGATATGTTGGGACCAGGTTAGATCCTCAGAGATCTTGACACCCAGGAACTCGAAGCTGCTCACTCTCTCCACTTCTGATCCCTCTATGAGGATTGGTATGTGTTCTTTCGTCTTACCCTTCCTGAAGTCCACAATCGGCTCTTTCGTCTTACAGACGTTGAGTGCCAGGTTATTGTTGTGGCACCATTCCACTAGTTGGCATATCTCATTCCTATATGCCCTCTCGTCACCACCTGAGATTCTACCAACAATAGTTGTATCGTCAGCAAATTTATAGATGGTATTTGAGCTATGTCACAAAGCCATCAATTCCATTATCTATAATATTGACAAACAATGTGAAAAGCTGCAGTCCTGGACCCCTGAGGAAAACCACTAGTCACTGGCAGCCAACCAGAAAAGGCCCCCTTTATTCCCACTCACTGCCTCCTGCCTGTCAGCCATTCCTCTATCAATGCCAGTATCTTTCCTGTAACTCTACAGGACTTTATCTTGTTAAGCAGCCTCATGTGTGGCACCTTATCAAATGTCTTTTGAAAATCCAACTAAATGACATCCACTGCCTCTCCTTTATCCACCCTGCTGGTCACTCTCTTGAAGAACTCTAACAGATTTGTCAGGGACCATGCTGACTTTGACTTATTTTATCATCAGTCTCCAAGAACCCCGAAATCTCATCCTTAACTCCAACACTTTCCCAACCACTGATGTTAGGCTAACTGGCCTATAATTTCCTTTCTTTTGCCTTCCTCCCCTCTTAAAGAGCGGAGTGACTTTTGCCATTTTCCAGTCCTCTGGGACCATGCCAGAATCAAGTGATTCTTGAAAGATCATGACCAATGCATCCGTTGTCTCTTCAGTAACCTCTCTTAGGAATCTAGTCCAGGTGACTTATCCACCCAAAGACTTTTGAGCTTGCCTGGCACTTTTTCCTTAATGGCACTCATTCCTGCTTCCTTACACTCACGGACCTCTGGAACACTGCTAGTGTCTTCTACATTTCACTTTATTTCTCAGTCTGTTTCAGTCACCCTTCTTCTTTTTATCTACCTTTAGGAGTGAAGGACATGCCCAGCCTGTCTAGTTCCCCACAACCACCTATTTATTCTGGTATCTATGCAGAACTCCATGCAAATATCCCCTGAACATTTGCCACATTTCTTCCGTACATTTCCCTGAGAACATCTGTTTCCAATTTATGCTTCCAAGTTCTTGCTGATAGTCTCATAATTCCCCTTACTCCAATTAAACACTTTCAATGTTTAAAGTTCACAGTAAATTTTATTATCAAACTACATATCTGTCACTGCATACAACCCTGAGATACATTTTCCAGTGGGCATA
Organism: Mobula hypostoma; assembly: GCF_963921235.1. NCBI lineage: Eukaryota > Metazoa > Chordata > Chondrichthyes > Myliobatiformes > Myliobatidae > Mobula > Mobula hypostoma. The sequence continues at coordinate 216,219,452 of NC_086097.1, read as the reverse complement.
TTCAACAAATCTATAGAATAGTAACTGTAACAGAATCAATGAAAGATCACCCAGAGTGCCAAAGACAACAAACTGTGAAAATGCTAATATAAATAAATAGTAAAAAATAACAAGAGCATGAAATAACAAGATAAAGAGTCCTTAAAGTGAGATCATTGGTTGTGGGAACATCTCACTGGATGGGCAAGTGAGTGTAGTTATCCCCTTTGTTGAAGAGTCTGATGGTTGTGGGGTAGTAACTGTTCTTGAACCTGGTGGTGAGAGTCCTGAGGCTCTTATATCTTCTACCTGATGGCAGCAGTGAGAAAAGAGCACGGCCTAGGTGGTGAGAATCTCTGATGACGGATACTGCTTTCCTGTGGCAGCGTATCATTTAGATATACTCAATGGCTGGGAGTGCTTTAGCCATGCTGTACTGGGCTGAATACATTACCTTTCGCAGGATTTACCATTCAAAGGCATTGGTGCTGGCCGTGATGCTGCCAGTCGATCCACTCTCCACTACACACCTATAGAAGCGTGTCAGAGTTTTAGATGTCATGCTGAATCTCCGCAGACTTCTAAGGACGTAGAGGTGCTGGCGTGCTTGCAATTGCACTTTCATGCTGGGTCTGGGACAGATCCCCTGAAATAGTAACACCCAGGAATATAAAGTTGCTAACCCTCACCTCTGATCCTCTGACGAGGACTGGTACACAAACCTCTTCTTTCCCTCTCCTGAAGTTTACAATCAGTCCCTTGGTCTTGCTGACGTTGAGTGAGGTGTTGTTGTTATGGCACCACTCAGCTAAATTTCCAATCTCCCTCCTGGTTGCTGATTCATCGCCATGTTTGATTCAGCCCACAACAGTGGTGTCATCAGCAAACTTGAATATGATATTGAGGCCGTACTTAGCCACACAGTCACAGGTGTAAAGCGAGTCGAGCAGGGGCTAAGTACACAGCCCTGAGCTGCACCTGTGATGATGGAGGAGATGTTGTCATTCTGAACTAACTGAGGTCTACAACTGAAGAATTTTGAGTAGGCATGTGGAGTACATAGAGCAGGGGTATGGTGCGCTATGGTCCAAGTGCAGGTCAATGGTAATAGACAGTTTAAATGGTTTGGCACAGGCTAGATGGGCCGAAGAGCCTGGTTCTGTACTGTTCTTGTCTATGACTCTGTGACTCTATGAATGGAGTACAAGTCACATGTCTTATGAAGGCCTAGATTAGTGTTCATGGGCCACCTTGCACACAGCCTATTTGTCTGCGAATAAGATTTGTGCAAGAAGTACCCAGGAGCTCTCTATTGCCCTTCTCTGAAATCAAAGAAAAGAGGCCTTGAGCACTACTCAGATTTCCAGGACTGGGTCTTGACCACAGTGGTAATATGCACACTGCACAATTGGCTTATCATATGCTTAAAGCACTTCGCTAATAACAAAGCACCAGGGGTTAATGAAATAGAATTGGTTTGGTCACTTTAAGTCAAAGTCATTACAGCAAGATATAGATTAATTGGAAATGTGGATATAGATAAGTGGCAGATGAGCCTAATCCAGGGAGGTGATGCATTTTGAGAGATCAAATCCAAAAGTAAAGTATACTGTAAGCAGCAGGACTCTTAAGAGTACGGAGGGATCTTGGGGTGCATGTCCACGGCTCTCTGCACATGGCAACACAAGTAGATAGAGAAATAATGAAGGTGTATGGCATTCTTGCCTTTATTGGTCGTGACAATGAGCATAAAATTTGACAAGTCTTGTTACAGCTGCATTGAACTTTGATTAGGCTAAATTAGGAGTACTGTGTGTAGTTCTGGTTGCCACTTTTCACCCCTAGCTCAAGGAGATATTGCGGAGGTTTTTGGAGTCGAATTGGCACAGGAGGCCTCACACAGGTTCGGGAGCAAGAGATTTTATAAAGAAGCTTTCACGGGATTTCGGCATCTTTAAGCAGCACAGTTGCAGTTGAATTGGCACAGGAGGCCTCATGCCCATCTGGGAATGAAACATTTTTTACAAAGAAGATATCACGGGGTTTTGGCTTTTTTTGGAGGCATAATCATGATTCATTAGCAAAGGCAAACAAAAATAAGGCAGGGACAAGTGGAACAGCCATTGTTAGAGTGACCAGTGTTAGAGTGGGGAGGCTTTGAGTCATTGGACTTTGGTGAGAACAGTCTTGCGTGAGTTAATTATCTGCTAAGTTTCTTCTTCATTCTTCACTCTTCTTCTGTCAGTGCATAGTTAGAGCAGTGAGAATGGCTCCAGGGTCTGTGTTGTGCTCTTTGTGTTTGATGTGGGAATTCTGGGACATCACCATGTGCCCCGAGCTACAGCTCCTCAGAGAGTGTGTCAAGGAACTGGAGCTGCAGCTCGATGACCTGCGACTCATATGGGAAACTGAGGAGATGATAGATAGGACCTACAGGGAGGTAGTGACCCCTGCATTGCAGGGGGCAGGTAAATGATTGATTGGCTCAGGAGAGGGAAGGGAATGGTCAGTCAGTACAGAGTACATCTGTGACTGTTTCCCTCAATAATAAGCATACCATTTTGGATATTGTTGAGGGGTATGACTTACCTGGGAGGAGCCACAGCAACCTAGTCTCTGGGACTGAATCTGGTGCTATGCAACTGAAAGGAAGGGGGGGGGGCGGAGAAGAGGAATGCAGCAACGATAGGAGTTTCCATAGTTAGATGGGATAATGGTAGAGCAGCAATGACTGGAGTTTCTTGGAGCAATTCAGAAGATGCAGGATAGACACATCCCAAAGAAGTATTCTAAAGGCAGGAGCATGTGACTGTGGCTGAGAAGGTTCAAATGGTTCAGTTTAATATCAGAGCATGTAACCAGTAGATAACCTGAAATGCCTAATCTTCACAGACACCAATGAAACAAGAAACCCCATAGACTGAATGATAGAAACATCAGAACTCCAAAACCCCCCTCCCTCTCCCATTGTACAACCCACAGCAGAAGCACTGACCACCCCTCCCCCACCCCACCATGCAAGCAATAACAAATGTCCCCAAGGAGACTTTAATCTAGAGTTCATCAAGAACTGCAGTCCATAACCCAGTAGTTTGGTATCCCAGAAAAGCTCGGTCTCTCCATCGAGGGAGAAACGATCGCTCTCCTGCAACAATGAGGGAGGAGATGAGCAACTCACTGTTCTGATGTTACAATTTTCCATGTCACTTCTCCAAACCCCCCGACTTGATGACTGACAGGTTCTCACTCACCATCAAAAGGGAGAGAGAAGGAAAGGGATCACTCAGGTACAGGGGCCTTTTTCCAGCAGCTGCCAGTGACTAGCAAGCGCACCGCCTGTTGGCTCGATGTTTCATTCTCCCATGACACTTCAGTTGGCAAACTTGGCAGGGAACTGGGTTGTCTACGGGGCCTCTCCCTGACGGCACACACCTTCCAGGCTACTCCTGGACATAGTGATACTCCAGGCCGCACAGCCGATCTGAAGACCCACCGCTTGCAGAGAACCAGAGTTTGAGCTGTAGATCATGGGCTCCGACAAAACCGCAACCACCTTGAAAAGAAAAGAAAGGCACGAGAGAAGAAGAGTAAGCTGTTCTGTGGATAAACTGGAAGAATTCACCTGGGACTGCAAAAAGCTCTGTCACAATCTTTCCTTGCCTCTCCTCCAAGTCAAAGCCAACTTAAAAGCAAAAGGGAGGGCAGATGATACAGCAAAAATTGTTGGGAAGTTAGAGCATTGGGAAACCTTTAAAAACCAACAGAAAGGCAACTATAAAAGCCATATGGGGTGAAAATATGAAATATAAAGGTACAACAACATCAGATATCTAAAGAGTAAAGGAGAGGCAAGAGTAGATATTTGATTACTGGAAAATTATGCTGGAGAAGTGGTAATGGGCAACAAGGAAATGGCAAACAAAGTGAATAAAAATTTTGTATCAGTATTCACAGTGAAAAGCACTATCAGTATGCTGGAAGTTTGAGAGTGTCAGGGGGCAGAGGTGAACGCAGCTGCTAGTATTCTGGAGAGGTGCTTAGGAAACTGGAAGGTCTGAGAGGAAGATAAGTGAATAGGACCAGATGGACTATACCTCACTGTTCTGAAAGAGGAACTGTAGCTGAAGAGATTGTGAAGGCATTAGTAATGATTTCTCAAGAATCAGTAGATTCTGGCATGGTTCTGGAGAACTGGAAAAATTGCAAATATCACTCCACTCTTCCACAAAGGAAGGAGGCAGAAGAAAGGAAATTATAAGCCTGTTAGCCTGAATTCAGTGTTGGAATCAATTGTTAAGGATGTGGTTTTTGGATACTTGGAGGTACATGATAAAGTAGGTCAAAGTCAGCATAGTTTCTTAAAGCAATACCTTGCCTGACAAATCTACTAGAATTCTTTGAAGAAATAACAAGCAGGACAGACAAAGGAGAGTTGCTAATGATGTGTACTTTGATTTTCACAAGGGCTTTGATAAGGTGCCACACATGATGCTGCTTAACAAGATAGGAGCCCATGGTATTACAGGAAAAATACTAACATGGATCAAGCATTGGCTGATTGGCAGCAGGCAAAGAGTGTAATGAAAGGCCCCTTTTCTGGTTTGCTGCTGGTGACTAGTGGTTTTCATTGTTGGGACTGTTTCTTTTTACATTGTATGTCAATGATTTGAATGATGGAATTGGTGGCTTTGTGGCCAAGTATGTAGACAATGTGAAGATAGGTGGAGGGCAGGTAGTGTTGATGAAGCAGGGAGCCTGCAGAACGACCTAGACCAGTGTTACCCAACCTTTTTTTAGTCCAACACCCCTCAAAGCTTTCATATTTTCCAATGCCCCCCTAAAGAACCTTCATACTTACCAAAGGCCCTCTTAGGCACCATATGCTTTCCAGTGTAAAAACATGTCTACCATATGCTAATATGAGAAAGATGATACTGCTTTAAATTTTTATTTCTCTTTAAATCTAGCTTACTCAATGCATGTGCACTGTAGAGCAGCTTCGATATCAATGTGATCCTTCAGCTTGATGGCTTTTAGCAAAAGTTGAAATAAAAGCCTTAAGTACCCAGGCGTGAACATCTCCAAGCGGTTTCTGTTTTTTGTGAGTGTGTGGTTCATCCATGGTCTCACGAGACTAACATGGTTCATTGTACTGAAGCCTCTTTCAAGAAAGTAGGAGGATGGAAAAGCAATGAGAACAGTTTGACTCTTCTCCAAAGACCAGGATAATTTGTATGACAGTGTAGCCACATACCACAAAAGCCGGCATTTTTGAAAAGTATTTTTGCTTTTACATCATTCTGAATTTCGATAATTGCTTCTTGCAAGCTCTCTTCCTGTTCTCCACCTTGCAAAGAAACGGGTTAGCTATCCAGTCTAGAATTTCCAGATCATTTAAATCCTTGAATCAATTCTGAAAATCCTTCTTCTGTGACTACAGGTGTAAGTAGTACCCTTGCAAATCACTGCCTCTGAAAGAGAGTGCCATACTTTCCATGCAGGGAAACAGTGAGAACGTTCTTCTTCCAGTGTTTTGCTTATATATTTCTAATTTTCTGATAAAAGTAGACACTGCACTTTTTGCCTGGATTAAATTGAAATTTTCACCCTGTAGTTTCATACTTAGAATGTTCATTTTGTCATACAGATCGGCTAGGTATGCCACATCTCCACGCAGAAGTTCAATTTTGTTTCCCAAGCTCTTGACAGCTTTGAGCAAAAATTCAGCCACAGTGTCAATAAGACCAAAGAAGCATTTTAAGCTGCAGCCTTTTGACAACCAACGTACTTCAGTTTGAAGTGCTCAAATTCTTCATCGTTACCTAGGCATAACTGGCAAAATATTCTGCTATTTAATGGATGAGCTTCAGTTTTCTTGATAGCAGACACTATAAGAGTCAAGCTTGAAAAATGTCACTGGCTGAGGATTTTGGCTGTGAAATGTTGACAATGAATTATGCAACGGTTTGCAAACAGACTTGGAATTTCATTTTATTATAAATGCCACTAAACCGGCACTTGTATGAGATTTTCCACACTTTGCTATCATTTTGGAAATGTTATAAGAAGCAGTGAGACCACTATCAAGGTCATTTTTGGCTTTCCTGGAAAATGACTTGAGTGTGCAACGCTTTTCAAATGCTTCTTTCATCTTCTGGAACTGAGTAATACTATAAAGTAGCCTTTCCGGGCGTCTTTTATGGAAGTATTCCTGCAACCTTGATGGTTTTATGGTTTCATTAAACAGTACAGAATTACAAATAGGACACTTTGGTGCCGCTGATCTGTTGGGAATGGAATACAACCATATTGCAGGCATGTAAAATTGTATTAATGAATTTTCTGTAATTCCTGTTTCTTAGCAGGAATAGAATTCAAGGCTTCACCTCCTTCAGACTCATAGAGATCATGCCGTATATATTTGTCCAACATTAATGGGGCTAAATTAAAATTAAAAATTAAGAGAAACTAGGAATGCCTATCTGACGACAGCAACAAGTTGACATGGTCGGTCATGTCATGTGCTTCAAGTTAGGGTGCCACTTAGTAACCATCAAGAATCTTGAACGCCACCCCCACTGGGAATCACTGACCTAGACAGATTAGGAGAATAGGCAAAGGAGTGGCAAATGGAATACAGTGTTGGGATGTGCACAGTCATGTATTTTGGTAAAAGGAATAAAAGCAGAGACTATTTTCTAAACAGGGAGAAAAATTCAAAAGATCTGAGGTGCAAAGGGACTTGGGAGTCCACGTGCAGGATTCCTGAAAGGTTAATTTGCAGATGGAGTCAGTGGTGAGAAAATCAAATGCAATGTTAGCATTCGTTTTGATAGGATTAGAATGCAAAAGCAAGGATTTAATGCTGAGGCTTTATAAGACACTGGTAAGGGCTCACTTGGAGTATTGTGAGCAGCTTTGGGCTACTTATTTAAGAAAGGATATTCTGACAATGGAGAGGGTTCAGGGAAGTTCAAGAGAATGATTCTGGGAATGAAAAGCTTATCATATGAGGAGCGATTGATGGCTCCAGGCCTTTACCTGCTGGAATATAGAAGAATGAAGGGGGATCTCATTGACCTATTGAATGTCGAAAGGCCTAGATAGAGTGGATTTGTGGAGCAGATGTTTCTTGTGGTGTGTGGCCTAGAACCAGATGACACAGCTTCAGAACAGAGGGATGTCCATTTAGGACAGAGATGAGAAGGAATTTCTTAGGCCAGGAGGGAGTGAATCTGTGGAATTCCTCGGCACATGCAGCTGTGGAGGCCAGGTCATTGGATCTTTTTAAGATGAACTTTGATAGGTTCTTGATTAGTCAGGGCATGAGAGGTTACGGGGAGAAGGCAGAAGAATGGGGTTGAGAGAGAAATAGATCAAACCATGATGAAATGGCAGAGCAGACTCAATGGGCCAAATGGCCTAATTCTGCAGCTCTGTGTTATGGTGTTATGGTATCAATGAGCTTAAGTAATTAGCAGAGACGTTGGTGAAAAAGATAGCACTGGCCTTAGACAGTAAACTCCAAAACATAGGCTATAGCTTCTGGAAATTTAGAGTGCCAATAACATGGCTTCTGGAAATATAGAGTGCCAATGACAAAGGACCAAGCAATGATATGTGAGGTACCAGTAAAACCTAATTTTGTCTGCAACATGTGATGTTTGAATTATTATTTTCGGATTGGACTGCTCCTATTTTGGATATTTTCTTAATCTTTTGTCAGTAGGAGGATGACTCAAAGGTCAGAAGAGGAGGGAAGGGAGGTCAGAGGGCCAAATATCCTCTTTCCCTCCCATACGGTCAATATGACTATGTAGCATTAGCCATCTCACAGTGCGATGTTAGAACTAACAACATGGCCTAATCTATAAAAATCAAGCCTCGTAGGTCTTACGCAATGTATCACAGATTATACTGGCAGACTCGTAAAACATTGTTGTTTTTGGATGTTGTGGGTGAGTTTGGCTCATTTTTCTACTCAACGGGATAGTTGAAGAATGACAGTGTAAATAAACAGGAAGAAACAAAAAAAGGAAAATAAATGAAAATCTCCAATTTTATATTTCACCTCACATCTCTTTATCATGAAGCCAAAATTAGCCACTTTTTGTTCAGTGCAATTTCAGTAAGTATTGACGCATGGGTCCTCAATGACAAAATGGTTATTAAAGGTTTAAATGATTGATTAGCTTCTTTTTCAATCTTGCCAATATTTTTACCTTCATAAATATTTGTTCCCAGCAGACTCGGTGTTTTCTGTATGGATTACAGAGGACTCCCAGCTGTTACAGGGAATCAGCTGTGCAGTGCAGAATTCCACAGCAGCTGTTCTGAAACAGGCATCCCACATTTGGCTCTCTAATGGAGGCATCACCATATGCCAATAGACCACTTAGTTCATGCTTTGGGAGCACATTTTAGAACAGTCACTGTGGAAGGATGGATTGGAGTTTAGTCGAGATGGAGCTTCAGATGTCCCTCCAAACCTAACAGCAGCCAACTAATCCATCCACTTCACTGCCAAATTAAATGCAACCACTCTACCAGGAGTTTCAATATTTTATGAAAGAAACAATGACCTAAATTTTAACAATTTGTAATGTTTGTTGGGTGAATCCCATTTTAATTAAGGTTTCAGGAAATTTTAACCCATAAATTGAAAAGAAAAAAAAACAACTCTCAGTTTGTTTTATTAGTTTAAGTTTATGGTATGTAGTTCTGTGATCTGGGCATCCGTCCAGACCTACCACCAACTTCTCTCACTCGTTTTGAACCCCTTGTGACGGTGGCACTGGGACAAGCAACCACTCTCCAAAATCTGGCTAAGACGTAGAATAAATAATATATATCTGCCTGTGGGAAATGCTTGACCTGCTTACACTGATTTGCATTATCTGATTTCTTCTCTGAAGTCTAACACCAGAATTTTCTCAAGTACAGGTATGTTCAATGTCAAATAATACATTTCAACTGGAATCCAATTAGTTAAATGAGTTCTTTGTTCCTATATTTCACTGTTGGCATGTGGCCAATTGCTTTGTGATATTGGAACCGTCACAAACTCCCACAGCCTCTGATGACCCCTGAGATTTCAGTCTCTGAGAGCGACGTGCATGCTGCCTTCAGGAGAGTGAATACAACCAGGTTCAGGAAAAGTTAGTACCCCTCAACCATCAGGCTTTTGAACCAAAGGGGATAACTTCACTCAACTTCACTTACCCCACCACTGAGATGTTCCCACAACCTATGAACTAACTTTCAGGGACTCTTCATCTCATGCTCTTGATATTTAGTGTTTAATTATTTATTTATTTTTGTGTATTTGCACCGTTTGTTGTCTTTTGTACAGTGATTGAATGCCTAAATTGATGCGATCTTTCTTTGATTCTATATTAGATTTATTGAGTATGCCTGCAAGAAAATGAATCTCAGGGTTGTATATGATGACATACATGGATTTCGATAATACATTTACTTGAACTTTGAATATTGCTCTTAAGTTGTTTACAAAATGTGTAAGCTCGTAAATAAGAGGTAGGAATTGGATAGTTTCCCAGTTATTGTACAAGGATATCCCTTCAGATCAAAGATGAAGAGGAATTTTTTTATTCAAAAGGTGATGAATCTGTGGAATTAATTGCACAGACTGCTGTGGAGGCTAAGTCATTGGCTGTATTTGAAATGGAGGTTAATAGGTTCTTTATTAGTAAGGACATCAAAAGTGACAGGGAAATGACAGGAAAATGGGGTTGAGAGGGAAAATAAATCAGTCACCATTGAATGGCAGAGCAAATTCAATGGGCTAAATGACCTAATTCTGCTCCTATATCTTATGGACTTTTCCTAAAGCCCTTGCTTACTGATGTTAATGTAGATAACCTGCAAGCTTTAGTGGGGTTCCTAAAGATTTGTCCTCTGGGAACTGTTTTTTTTCAGATTTCTCCAGTTTCCAGAATCCAACAGGTTTGCAGTTAGTTGGCCACTGGTTATACCAGACTCTTGGGGAGACATCGAAGCACCAGCAACCGTCTGGGGAAGTTAGAAACTGAATTTTGCCTATTACATGAGTCACTGTATTTCAGATTGAGTTCTACGAATCCAGGTGTGTTTGCTTGTTTTCTTAATGCCAATCAGCCACAACAAGAAGTTCACAATGATATTGATTAGAGTTGTATTTCTAAGCAATCAATGATTTTAATACCTAGGTCTGCATTGTGAAGAATATTTTAAGGCTGATGTTGCTGATATTAAAGCTACCATAGTAAATATTTTTGTAGTGTGTAATCTTCTTGTGAAGTAGTTTTGAAGATGGCATTTTGACCTTATTTTTACTCTATGTCAATAGATAATTTTCATGGCTAAGTATTGACAATTTAGTTCAATGGACCTTGGATTGCCAGCATTGGAAACAATAAAATCAATGTCTTCTGGCCTGTGATACTGCCCAGGATTAATTGTTTTAGACCTATGAATGCAATATAAGGAGTTAAGAATCTTAATTCAGGACAAGATCACCAGAGAGTTTTTTTGCATTAAAGCCAAAAACCTTGAAGCAAAATGTTACCGGGCAAGTGATGAGCACAGGTTGTATGCAAAATATTGTTGCAGCTCCTGATAAAAGGCTCAACAGCTACTTCAGGATATTGGACTTGTTCATTGGGTATGCCTTGAGGATAGCTCAGTCTGTCATTTTGCTTCTCCTTCCTAGTCCTGCTGATTAAAATGTGCTCCTGTCTTTTTGCTTTATTGTAGGGAATGGTAAATTCTCATGTCAAGCATTAAATTAACAGCATTTGGACTCTCAGATGTCCAATTAATAGGATATTTAAGTACTTACAGTATTAAACTCCTTGGCCAGACTAGGATTGGTTTACAATACTAAAGTCATCTGCTTCACATCCTTGGGTCAGTGATCAATTTGTTGGGAATCCCAAAGCTGGATCGATGAACGTGGGAGAGACAGTTCAGTGCTGATCAAGCTCCCTTCTAGCTGTTGGCTCTGTAGGTAGTTGCCAGCTCTGTTCAGACTTTAGTTAGCACAACTTTGCAGCCAAATGCAAAAGTCCATGCGGAAGTGAAGTTCAAATCCCTGAGTATCTAACATGCCAAAGGTCATTTGCATTTGGAATGCTGGTGCCAATGACCTCTGGCACTAATGGGCTGGAAGCAAGTGTGGGAAACACTTTGTATCTTCTGCCTCAGCTGTCTACGACCAAGGCTGACTGATGTGATGTTGCATTTTACCATAAGATCAAGTTTAATTGTTAATTTAGCTTCTTGATGAAAATATTTTTAAGCAGATGGCTTTCAGAAACATTTTTTAAAAACTTTCAAAAGACTTTGAGAATTGTGTGCTGTCAGAACCATGGGATGATGTAGGGCGGGGCTTCACTGGCTGTGTGCTTGAGGCCTACTGGGTGTATTGAAACTTCTCTCCCTCTCAGCCATCTCCAAAACAGGCGGATGTGGGAAGGGCCAGATCCAGCACTATTAGGCATTTAAGAACATAGAACAGTGCAGCACAATACAGACATGGTCCACAATGTTGTGCCAAACTGTTAATCTAGCACTTTCCTCCCACATAGCCTTCCATTTTTCTTCATCCATAAGATTTGTCCAAGAGTCTCTTAAATAACCCTAATCAATCCTAATATATCTCTACTGTTATCCACAGTAGTACATTCCATGCACCTACTGCTCTCTGAATAAGAAAAAAATCATACCTCTGACATTCCCCAATACTTTTCCTAAAATTCCTCAGCACCACAGTCAGTGGGGGTGTTGTCCACTACAACGTTCCATAGTGCGCCCAAGGCTGAAGAGTGTTAAACATGTGGCCGAACAAAATCATACGTCTTTGCTCTGCACACTGCACCATTGCAGAGCATGTGGAGAAACGAGAGTGGTTACAGCATTAGTCAAGTAAAGTGTGGGAATCAGGATTTCAAAGTCTGGGATATGGGGGTCAGGTGTCGCTATTATTTTGAACAAGGGTTGCCACAATATCCATAGTAGGAGTTAAATTTTTTAGTGGACCTCCTGCGGATAGTAATGAGTTTCCATCGCCAGCCTCATACAATGGGACCTGTTCAGGCAAAAAAGCCCATGTATGAGAACACCTATGCCTTGGAGTGGTAAATCCTACACAAGGCAGCAGATTCGGCCCAGTACATCAAGGGTAAAACCTTCCCAACCATTGAGCACATCTATATAAAATAGTGCCATTGAAAAGTGGCATCCATCATCAAAGATCCTCACCAGTCAGGCCACGCTCTTTTCTCACTGCTGCCATTGGGTAGAAGGTACAGGAGCCTCAGGACTCACACCACCAGGTTCAAGGACAGTTACAACCCCTCAACCATCAGGCTCTTGAACAAAAGGGGATAACTACACTCATTTAAGGACTCCTTTATCTTGTTATTTCATGCTCATTATTTATTGCTATTTATTTCTTACCTGCATTTGCATAGTTTACGTACATTTACAGATCCTGTTTACAGTTACTGTTCTATAGATTTGCAAAGTATGACAGCAGAAAAAGAGTCCCAGGGTTGTATGTGGTGACATCTATGTACTCTGATAATAAATTATACTTTGAACTTTGAACAACAACGTGTGACATTTTGGGAATGCCTCTGTTTATCTGAGTGGTCTGCACTATCCATTGCCTACACATATTCCATTGAAGATCACAGTGCTGGTGGCTAGTCGACCTTGCGCTCCCAACAGGCATCCAGAGAGAATGAACCTGCTCCAGGCAGCAAATGAGCTGCAATTCCAGACTATCCTGCAGGTTTGCAGGATCAATTTTAAATGAATCGGATCCTTGTCGCACACCAGCCCTCCCTACCATCAGCTTAAGGACCGGATGTAAATTGGATGCATCCAGACTTTGAGCATGTTGCAGCCTTTCACATCAGACAGCAGACGTGCTGAGTTTGGAGACATCTTGAGCCATAAACAATTGATGATCTGCACAGTTCAGTCCTTATTACTTTTCTCCACAACAGCCAACTCTTCATTAGATGCACCAGACATTCAAACAATATCCTTGTCCTCACAGTCCGTCTGAAATTTCAGTCCTTACACCATCCTTAGACATCTGGAGAGGAGGGATGCTTATGTGAAAATGCTGTTCTTGGACCACAGTTGAGCATTCAACACCAGAATTCCCCCCAGGCTCGACAAGAAGCTCAGAGACCTCGGCCTTCACCCTGCCTTGTGTAGCAGGATCCTGAACTTCCTGTCAGATTGCTGGCAGGTGGTAAGAGTGGGCTCCCTCACCTCTGCCCTCTGAAGCCTCAACAAAGCTGCCCCCCTAGGGCTGTGTACTGAGTCCCCTCCTTTACTCTCTGTATACCCATGACTGTGTCGCCACCCACAGCTCCAAACTGCTAAATAAATTTGCTGATGACACTATGCTGATTGGCCTAACCTCAATTAGTAATGAGGCAGCCTACAGAGAAGAAGTTATCACCCTGACACAGTGGTGGCAAGAAAACAACCTCTCCCTCAATGTCGCAAAAATAAAGGCGCTGGTTGTGGATTACAGGAGGAATGGAAACAGGCTAGCCCCTACTGACATCAATGGATCTGGTGTTGAGAGGGTGAACAGCTTTAAGTTCCTCGGCATAAACATCACCGAGGATCTTATATGGTCTGTACATGCCAGCTGTGTGGTGAAAAAGGCACAACAGTGTCTCCTTCACCTCAGACAGCTGAAGAAGTTTGGTGTGGGCCCCAAATCCTAAGAACTTTCTACAGGGGCACAACTGAGAGTATCCTGACTGGCTGCATCACTGCCTGGTATGGGAACTGTACCTCCCTTAAGTACAGGATTCTGCAGAGACTGGTGCAGCACATCTGTAAATGTGAACTTCCCAGTATTCAAGACATTTATAAAGACAGGTGTGTAAAAAGGGCCCAAAGGATCATTGGAGACCCGAGTCACCCCAACTATAAACTGTTTCAGCTGCTACCATCCGGGGAACGGTACCACAGTGTTAAAGCCAAGACCAGGACAGCTTCTTCCACCAGGCCATCAGACCGATTAATTCATGCTGACACAACTGTATTTCTATGTTATATTGTCTATTCTGTTGTACATACTATTTATTATACATTACCCTAAACTGCATATTGCACACTTAGATGGAGACATAATGTAAAGATTTTTACTCCTCGTGTATATGAAGGATTTAAGTATTCAATTCAATTCAATTGAATGGTGACTTTCACAGATTCATCTACTGATCAGTGTAAATAAGCATTAATCATCAATAATTTGGTGATTTTCTGAATGGATCTTGTATTGCTTAGCCAAAATATGTGTCATTAGTGACTGAGGAATGTGATTTCTGTACAGAAATAAATCTAGAGATTGTCCAAGTGCTTCAGAGAATTAAACAGGGCCAGAAATTTCTTACCAGTATTGATTAACAAAAGTTTGTGATAATGCTCAGTACCCTTGAAAAGGAAGTACTGTCTGTCTCTCTCATACAATTCTTAGTGGGTATTACTGAGAGGTTGCAGTTGAAGTTCTCACAGCTGCCAATACTTGTACTTCTAGCTGAGAGCTCATGTATCGGAAAGGCACTGACTTACAACTTTGCCAGCAATCTTCCAGTTGCCAGAGAAAGGTCTTCCGCACTGGGACTCTGAGAGTCTGATGGATCACAGAATTCATTGGGAGGATGTCCTATGTTCAAGGGGGACGTGAAGACTCTGCAGGGATCCTGGATGGCAACACCGGCAGGAAGGTGTTTGTTGGGAGCAACTTTGCCAGCATGGCTGGACAGTGTTAAAAATAGATATGTTGATCTCACAGTATTAATTTCATCCACACTCTTTGTCTTCACCTCTTTTTACTCTCTCCTAATACCTTTCCTCATAACACATGCTCTGCCTATCACTCAACAAAAATCTGCCGGAGGAACTCAGTGGGTTGATCAGCATCTGTGGGAGGAAGAGATTTGTTAGCATTTCGGGTTGAAGCCCTGGATCAGACTAGAGTGGAGAGGCAAGATGCCAGGATAGAAAGAAGAAGAGGAGTAGTGAGACAGGAGTTTGAGGTGGTTGGTATAATGATGAGAGGTGAAACATGACAGGCAGATAGTGACAGGTAGGTGAGAGGAGTAAGGATGCAGCTGAGAGACAGTGGCAGGTGGATGAAAGATGGATGCAGACAAAGAAAAAGAGGCACATTTGGAGGAGAGGGAAGTGAAAGTTGGAAACAGCTGCTGGAGGGAGATAAGCAAGAACAGAATGGGCTACCAATCTGGAATCTGATAAGAAATTATGTTTATCCCTCATTTACTTGCACACACAGACTCACATTCACATATATGCATGCTTGTGATGCTGTTGCAAAGTTTCCATTGTATCCGGCATATGACAATGACTCTGACTCCGACTCTCTCACACACACACGTGCACGCACACACACACACACACAAATACATGACTTGTTCTCCATAACATGCTGTGTCCTTGGCAAAAATATTCCATTACAGTTACAACACTGGCACCTACCATCACTGTGGTGTGATCACAGGAAGCAGGACAAAGTCCATCAGGGACCTTTACCATCCTATCAGTGTACTCTCAGTCACTGGGAAAGGTACAATCCTTAGTCCTACCACGCGCTGTTCGCTTAGCAACAACCTGCTCATCGAAGCTCAGTTGGAGTTCCACCAAAGTCACTCAACTGCTAATCTCATTACAGCCTTACTCTGAACATAGACAATTAATCCCAGAGCTGGAGTGAGAGTGACTGCTCTTGACATCAAGGCAACATTTGACCAAGTGTGGCATCAAGGAGTCCGGGCTAAACTAGAGTCTCTCGGTGTTGGGAGGGAAACTGTCCACTGGTTGGGATCATACCTAACACAAAGAAGGATGGCTGTGATAGTCAGAGATCTGTATATATCCATGAGAGCAGGGCATGTTCTGGGTGATGGGGATCGTTAATGATGGATGCCGCCTTTTTGAGACATTGGTCCTTGAAGATGTCCTGGCTTATAGGTGGTGAGGAATATTTGTGCCACACAAGCATCAGGGATTGATGATTGTTGTGACTGCTGAACTGGCCCACACAGAAGGTGTAGCTGGGAGACATATAAGGACTTCATTTATCATAGCAGACCTCCTGGACATTGGATCACTCCTCTCTCCACAGATTGTTTTATCCTACTTAAACACAAATATAACAATAAACGATTGACTACAATTTCAATGGTTATAATTTTTGCTCAACTTTTACATTTTGAATGTACAAACCCCATTTCCAGAAAAGTTGGGTATTTTCCAAAATGCAATAAAAACAAAAATCTGTGATATGTTAATTCACGTGAACCTTTATTTAACTGACAAAAGTACAAAGAAAAGATTTTCAATAGTTTTACTGACCAACTTAATTGTATTTTATAAATATACGCAAATTTAGAATTTGAAGGCTGCAACACACTCAACGAAAGTTGGGGCAGAGTTAAAATAAGATTGAAAAGTGCACAGAATATTCAAGTAATACTGGTTTGGAAGACTTCACATTAAGCAGGCTAATTGGTAGCAGGTGAGGTATCATGACTGGGTATAAAAGTAGCGTCCATCAAAGGCTCAGTCTTTGCAAGCAAGGATGGGTCGTGGCTCACCCCTTTGTGCCAAAATTCGTGAAAGAATTGTTCGTCAGTTCAAAAGGAACATTTCTCAATGCAAGATTGCAGAGAATTTAGGCTTTCAACATCTACAGTACATAATATTGTGAAAAGATTCAGAGAATTCAGAGACATCTCAGTGCGTAAAGGGCAAGGTCGGAAACCACTGTTGAATGCGCATGATCTTCAAGCCCTCAGGCGGCACTGCCTAAGAAACCGTCATGCTACTGTGACAATTATAGCCACCTGGGCTCAGGAGTACTTCGGAAAACCATTGTCACTCAACACAGTCTGTCGCTGCATCCAGAAATGCAACTTGAAACTGTATTACGCAAGGAGGAAGCCATACATCAACTCTATGCAGAAACGCCGGCGAGTTCTCCGGGCCCGAGCTCATCTCAGATGGACCGAAAGACTGTGGAACCGTGTGCTGTGGTCAGATGAGTCCACATTTCAGCTAGTTTTCGGAAAAAATGGGTGTCGAGTTCTCCGTGCCAAAGATGAAAACGACCATCCAGATTGTTATCAGCGATAGGTGCAAAAGCCAACATCTGTGATGGTATGGGGGTGCATCAGTGCCCACGGCATGGGTGAGTTGTATGTATGTGAAGGTACCATTGACTCTGAGGCGTACATTAGGATTTTAGAGAGACATATGTTTCTTCCCGGGACGTCCATGCAGGACAATGCCGGACCACATTCTGCACGGGCTACAACAGCATGGCTTTGTAGACACACAGTGCGTGTGCTTGACTGGCCTGCTGCCAGTCCAGATCTATCTCCTATTGAAAATGTATTGCGCATCATGAAGAGGAGAATCAGACAACGGAGACCACAGACTGTTGAGCAGCTGAAGTCTTATATCAAGCAAGAATGGACAAAATTTCCAATTGCAAATCTACTACAATTAGTATCCTCAGTTCCGAAACGATTAAAAAGTGTTATTAAAATGAAAGGTGATGTAACACAATGGTAAACATGCCTCTGTCCCAACTTTTGTTGAGTGTGTTGCCGCCATCAAATTCTAAATGTGCGTATATTTACAAAATACAATTAAGTTTGTCAGTAAAACTATTGAAAATCTTTTCTTTGTTCTTTTGTCAGTTAAATAAAGGTTCATGTGACTTAACATATCACAGATTTTTGTTTTTATTGCATTTTGGAAAATATCCCAACTTTTCTGGAACTGGGGTTTGTAGATAACTTTGGTAACTTGTAGGTAACTGTGCAGAATTGCCTATTTACAAAGGTATAACCTCCCTGAATATGCAAATACGAGTGAAATTCTAGTCTCAAGTATATCGCTTTTATTACAGTATTGAAAGATAGCTCCTTGAATATATCAGGGAGAAGCCAGGATATTAAGTGACAAAACACATATGTCCTGAACTGCATTTTGCGTGGCAACTTTAACAATGTGTTAATACCAGAGAGGATATTTAACGCCTTCCTGATCTCATCATGAAAGTCCAACTAACATGAACATCAATTATCTTCTTCTGCATATTTGCTAGTAAGGAATCAGGATGTCCCACACTCAGTGATTGGTTTTCATGGCCTTAAAATATTAGCTGAAGTTGAATCGTGAACAGGTTTTATTTCCTGAGCAACGTGTTTCATTTTTAATTAATATTTGCCATCCATAATTTCACAATTCCAAGAAAAGTCTATGGACAGGATTCTTTCCAAGGGAAGCCAATCCTTTAGAGGATTCTAATTAAGAAGGGAAGTAAAACAATCCTTCACCAAGGAACTGATTACTCAGCTTTGTGGAGCTACAAAAAAACTATCTATCATCCCTTATCAGCTATGTACAAGATCTTTTCACTGATAGCAATAAAACGATGTTCCTAGCGAAACACCCTGGTTTCCTTGACTGCATAAATCTGGGGAGGATAATCTCTGGCCCACCAAACGTGTGAGATTGAGGTGCAAACCCACCGCGAACCCCCTGTTTGCGTGGATGCTGTGTCATTCGTTAACCCGTTACCAATGAGTGCCACGAAATAACAGACAGTCACCACATACAATTAAAAGAGTTAGCTTTATCATTCTTTATTTGCATAAAGAGTTAGTAGAGAAAAGAACAAAAAAAGGAAAGGGCCCATTTTAATGAAATAGTCTAATGTGCAGAAGTTGGAGCTCACAGTTTTCCCAGGTCACCGATCCTCAATTGATCTCACTCCGGGCTCTGTCAAATCACTGTCCCGCTCTGGGTCAGATGCTACGACCTCTTCCCTCCGGCATCTTCTCTCTTCATCTCGCTCAAACCAAATAAACGCCCAAGCCCAATTTAGTGTCCCTCACGAGAGAAACCTCCCCTTCAATTCGACCATCCGAATTGGATGGCAGACATTTCTCCTCATCTCTTATCCTCAACAATAACCCAAACGTAAGCTGAAAACAAGAAGCTCACACAGAACAGCACAAAATGAAATACCTACAGCATAACAGTAAAACATATGAACCAGGGCATTACATTAGCATTTGACCTTATCCTCTTCTTAGGTACATTTATCCTTTCAGTGATTAATATTTAGAGATGGTGGCTTTGTTATTCAGGACGCTTTGCTTGCTGCCTCCTCCCCTGCTGGCCCATTATGGTTATGTTGCATTCTTATCTTGGCCAAATAATTCAAATGATCAGACATATTTGTCAGTAGTTACTGTATAGGCAAGGGACATCGGTTGGATAGCCTATTTTCTCTCAGGTTTACAGGGAATAGTTCACATTCTATGCCTCAATAGAAGATCGTCAGTATAATCACAAGTCTCTCAGACCTGTTGATCCATCTACAGGAAGGTTTGGGACACTCTATATTTGAATGGCAGAAAGGATCTCTCTCCAATAGCTCCCAGTCCTGGTGTGTCCTTTTGCCCAATGGCCCATCCACTGAAGGGGCCTAGCTAATTTGTCTTCTCTCCTATCTCTGATAGGCTCATCAGCTTTCTGAACAATTGACATCATTTCCTAGTTACTCTCACTTCCTCCCTCACCTCTCCCTTAAAGAAACGATGTCTAACCTCCTTCTGTCACTCCTACCAGTTGTCCATGTGCTGTATTTCATCAGTACCACCACACTATCTTCCATATTCCATGGGCAATTGTCTTTAACCAACATACGCATTTCTCTCGGGTGCATATGGTGAAATTCAAACTATTTTTCTGACTTGTGCCAAAATGATGCATTCCCACGTACAATTCTAGGTGTGGGCAGCTCAGACAGAATGCTTTGAGTCTCCCTGGAGTTGCAGGATCTGTGGGTGATAGTAATCGGTGTCAGAATAGCAGGTCTGCTGTCATCTGGTGCCACCCTTAAGGCATAGCGAGAATAATCTCTCCCTCAAATGCTTACATACTAATTCCCATACGAAACAACGCATAGGGGAAAGATAAATATGAAAGAGAACATACTTAAAAACAGAAAGCATGTGCTCAGCAAACCCCCACTTGTATGCCACTGAGCTCCTTGTGTCTATTGTCACATTGAAAGGTAGGTCTGAATTTCATCATCAATGACTGCCCTTGCTGGAAGGTGACTCCAGAGAGCTGGACTTGGCAAGATCCTTAAGGCGGTGTCAATGGTTCGGCATGCTGAGCAACACCAGATGTGCAAATCATTCTCTTCACCGTGCTATGTAAGTTCTGTGGGCATTATGGGAGCAGAAGATCTCATCCTCTCCCACATAATTCAGATCTCTTTTGTAGTAAGAGAGGATTCGCTTATGCACTTTTGTGCCTGCCATGGTCCAAGGAAACATGGACTTGCATAGAAGGAGAGAGGGAGAGAGCTTAAGAGAAGTGAGCAGGGTTAGTCGGCACTTTATGTGCTTAGCAGTCCAGAGGAGACACTGGATAGCGTAGAGGGAGCATTTACAAGAAGCAAGCAGAAGAAGTCACCACCTCCTGTGGAGATATTGGGTTGAACATAGTTAGGCACTTGGCAAGGACCAAGGTCAAGCAGAGCAGCCATTGTGTGAGTGGGTCTGTGCTGGAATGAGAAGTTGAAGTCTTGGCTCAATGAGGCTTTGACAAGGAGAGGCGAAGGCTATAGGTAGATTTTTCCACTTAATTTTTCTCTCTTTTGTACTACACAGTTTCAGCAGTGGCGATGACAGGCAGGATAGTGAAATTCTCCTCTTGCTGGTGATGGGAAGGCAGGGAGACCACCAGTGTTCCTGTTGAATACATCTGCAAGCAGTGCATCCTGCAGCAGCTCCTAACAGACCAGGTTAAGGAGTTGGAGTTGGAACGCTAGATCATTCAGAGGGGTGAGGGTTTGATACACAGGACATAGAGGGAGGTAGTTACATGCAAGGTGCAGGGCCAGTGCAGAGTATGCCTGTGGCCATTCTCCTCAACAGTAGGCATACTGCTTTGGATAATGTTCGGTGGGGAGGGGGGATGATCAAGTAGAGGAAAGCCACAGCTTTCAGATCTATAGCACTGAGTTTGACTCTGTGGCTCAGAAGGAAGTGGAGGAGAAGAGGTGAGCTGTAGTGTTGCCTCTCAGGTGCCAGGGTGAGGGAAATCTTAGATCGAGTCCTCAGCACTCTCAAGTGATGGTGGTGGGGAGCCGGTGAGCATCCAGAGGACGTGCTCCACGTCAGTACCCGTGGCATGGATAGGACAGGTGATGAGGCCCTGCAAGTTGAGTTCAGGAAATTAGGTGCTAAGTTAAAGGATGGGACCTCTAGGGTTGTGGTCTTAGGATTGCTATCCATACCACATGCTGGTAAGACCCGAAATAGGAAGATCAAACAGCTTAACATGTGGTTAATGAATTGGTGCAGGAGGGAGAGCTTCAGATTTTTGGATCATTGGGCCCTCTTCCAGGGAGGTGGGACCTGCACAGAAGGGACACTGTGCACTTGAACTCGGTGGGGGGGGGGGTGAAACACGAGTATCCTAACAGAAAAGTTTCCCAGTACTGCACAGGGGGAGGAGGGTGTTAAACTAGAGCTGCAGGAAGGTGGGGACCAGAGTGCTAGAACAGATAGTGGAGTCGGCAAGGAGACAGTTGTTGTTAAGGCTACATACAAGTCAGGAATCAAAAGGTTGAGGTTGGTGGGAATAATGGTCCGACCTGTGTATATTTCAATGCCAGGAGTAATGTAGGAAAGGTGGTTGAGCTTAGAGCATGGATCAACACATGGAATTATGACATTGTAGCTTTAGAAACATAGACACATAGAAAACTAACAGCACAATACAGGCCCTTTGACCCACAAAGTTGTGCCAAACATGTCCCTACCATAGAAATTACTAGGCTTACCCATAGCCCTCTATTTTTCTAAGCTCCATGTACCTATCCAAAAGTCTCTTAAAAGACCCTATCGTATCTGCCTCCACCACCGTTGCCGGCAGCCCATTCCATGCACTCACTACTCTCTGTGTAAAAAAACTTACCCCTGACATCTCCTCTGTACCTACTCCCCAGCACCTTAAACCTGTGTCCCCTTGTGGCAACTATTTCAGCCCTGGGAAAAGGCCTCTGACTATCCACACGATCAATGCCTCTCATCATCTTATACACCTCTATCAGGTCACCTCTCTTCCTCCTCTGCTCCAAGGAGAAATGGCCGAGTTCACTCAACCTATTCTCATAAGGCATGCTCCCCAATCCAGGCAACATCCTTGTAAATCTCCTCTGCACCATTTCTATGGCTTCCACATCCTTCCTGTAGTGAGGTGACCAGAACTGAGCACAGTACTCCAAGTGGGGTCTGATCAGGGTTCTATATAGCTGCAACATTACCTCTCGGCTCCTAAGTTCAATTCCACAATTGATGAAGGCCAATGCACCGTATGCCTTCTTAACCACAGAGTCAACCTGCGCAGCTGCTTTGAGTGTCCTATGGACTCAGACCCCAAGATCCCTCTGAACCTCCACACTGCCAAGAGTCTTACCATTAATACTATATTCTGCCATCATATTTGACCTACCAAAATGAACCACTTCACACTTATCTGGGTTGAACTCCATCTGCCAATTCTCAGCCCAGTTTTGCATCCTATCAATGTCCCACTGTAACCTCTGACACAACACCTCCAACATTTGTGTCATCAGCAAACTTCCTAACCCACCCCTCCACTTCCTCATCCAGAACATTTATAAAAATCACAAAGAGTAAGGGCCCAAGAACAGATCCCTGAGGCACACCACTGGTCACCGGCCTCCATGCAGAATATGACCCGTCTGCAACCACTCTTTGCCTTCTGTGGGTAAACCAATTCTGGATCCACAAAGCAATGTCTCTTTGGATCCATGCGTCCTTACTTTCTTAATAAGCTTTGCATGGGGTACCTTATCAAATGCCTTGCTGAAATCCATATACACAACATCTACTGCTTTTCCTTCATCAATGTGTTCAGTCACATTCTCAAAAAATTCAATCAGGTTCGTAATGCATGACCTGCCCCTGACATGCTGACTATTCCTAATCATATTATACCTTTCCAAATGTTCATAAATCCTGCCTCTCAGGATCTTCTCCATCAACTTACCAACCACTGAAGTAAGACTCACTGGTCTATAATTTCCTGGGCTGTCTCTGCTCCCTTTCTTGAATAAAGGAACAACATCCGCAACCCTCCAATCTTCCGGAACCTCTCCCGTCCCCATTGATGATTCAAAAATCATCGCCAGAGGCTTAGCAATCTCCTCCCTCGCCTTCCACAGTAGCCTGGGGTACATCTCATCTGGTCCCGACGACTTATCCAACTTTATGCTTTCCAAAAGCTCCAGCACATCCTCTTTCTTAATAGCTACATGATCAAGATTTTCAGTCCACTGCAAGTCATCACTACAATCACCAAGACCCTTTTCCATAGTGAAGTAAAGTATTCATTAAGTATGTCTGCTATTTCCTCTGGTTCCATACACATTTTCCCACAGTCACACTTGATAGGTCCTATTCTTTCACACCTTATACTCTTGCTCTTCAGATACTTGTAGAATGCCTTGGGGTTTTCCTTAATCCTGCCCGCCAAGGCCTTCTCAAGGCCCCTTCTGGCTCTCCTAATTTCCTTCTTAAGCTCCTTCCTGTTAGCCTTATAATCTTCTGGATCTCTAACATTACCTAGCTCTCTGAAGCTTTTGTAACTTTTTCTTCTTGACTAGATTTATTACAGCCTTTGTACACCGCAGTTCCTGTACCCTACCACAACTTCCCTGTCTCATTGGAACATAATATGGTGGAATTCTTCATTAAGATGGAGAGTGACATAGTTAATTCAGAAGCAAAGGTTCTGAACTTAAAGAGGGGTAACTTTGAAGGTATGAGACGTGAATTAGCTAAGATAGACTGGCAAATGACACTTAAAGGATTGACGGTGGATATGCAATGGCAAGCATTTAAAGGTTGCATGGATGAACTACAACAATTGTTCATCCCAGTTTGGCAAAAGATTAAATCAAGGAAGGTAGTGCACCTGTGGCTGACAAGAGAAATTAGGGATAGTATCAATTGCAAAGAAGAAGCATACAAATTAGCCAGAGAAAGTAGCTCACCTGAGGACTGGGAGAAATTCAGAGTTCAGCAGAGGATGACAAAGGGCTTAATTAGGAAGGGGAAAAAAGATTATGAGAGAAAACTAGCAGGGAACATAAAAACGGATTGTAAAAGCTTTTATAGATATGTAAAAAGGAAAAGACTGGTAAAGACAAATGTAGGTCCCCTACAGACAGAAACAGGTGAATTGATTATGGGGAGCAAGGACATGGCAGACCAATTGAATAATTACTTTGGTTCTGTCTTCACTAAGGAGGACATAAATAATCTTCCAGAAATAGTAAGGGACAGAGGGTCCAGTGAGATGGAGGAACTGAGCGAAATACATGTTAGTAGGGAAGTGGTGTTAGGTAAATTGAAGGGATTGAAGGCAGATAAATCCCCAGGGCCAGATGGTCTGCATCCCAGAGTGCTTAAGGAAGTAGCCCAAGAAATAGTGGATGCATTAGTGATAATTTTTCAAAACTCGTTAGATTCTGGACTAGATCCTGAGGATTGGAGGGTGGCTAATGTAACTCCACTTTTTAAAAAAGGAGGGAGAGAGAAACCGGGGAATTTTAGACCGGTTAGCCTAACGTCGGTGGTGGGGAAACTGCTGGAGTCAGTTATCAAGGATGTGATAGCAGCACATTTGGAAAGCAGTGAAATCATTGGACAAAGTCAGCATGGATTTGTGAAAGGAAAATCATGTCTGACGAATCTCATAGAATTTTTTGAGGATGTAACTAGTAGAGTGGATAGGGGAGAACCAGTGGATGTGGTATATTTGGATTTTCAAAAGGCTTTTGACAAGGTCCCACACAGGAGATTAGTGTGCAAACTTAAAGCACACGGCATTGGGGGTAAGGTATTGGTGTGGGTGGAGAATTGGTTAGCAGACAGGAAGCAAAGAGTGGGAATAAATGGGACCTTTTCAGAATGGCAGGCGGTGACTAGTGGGATACCGCAAGGCTCAGTGCTGGGACCCCAGTTGTTTACAATATATATTAATGACTTGGATGAGGGAATTAAATGCAGCATCTCCAAGTTTGCGGATGACACGAAGCTGGGTGGCAGTGTTAGCTGTGAGGAGGATGCTAAGAGGATGCAGGGTGACTTGGATAGGTTGGGTGAGTGGGCAAATTCATGGCAGATGCAATTTAATGTGGATAAATGTGAATTTATTCACTTTGGTGGCAAAAATAGGAAAACAGATTATTATCTGAATGGTGGCCGATTAGGAAAAGGGGAGGTGCAACAAGACCTGGGTGTCATTATACACCAGTCATTGAAAGTGGGCATACAGGTACAGCAGGCGGTGAAAAAGGTGAATGGTATGCTGGCATTTATAGCGAGAGGATTCGAGTACAGGAGCAGGGAGGTACTACTGCAGTTGTACAAGGCCTTGGTGAGACCACACCTGGAGTATTGTGTGCAGTTTTGGTCCCCTAATCTGAGGAAGGACATCCTTGCCATAGAGGGAGTACAAAGAAGGTTCACCAGATTGATTCCTGGGATGGCAGGACTTTCATATGAAGAAAGACTGGATGAACTGGGCTTGTACTCGTTGGAATTTAGAAGATTGAGGGGGGATCTTATTGAAACATATAAAATCCTAAAGGGATTGGACAGGCTAGATGCAGGAAGATTGTTCCCAATGTTGGGGAAGTCCAGAACGAGGGGCCACAGTTTGAGGATAGAGGGGAAGCCTTTTAGGACCGAGATTAGGAAAAACTTCTTCACACAGAGAGTGGTGAATCTGTGGAATTCTCTGCCACAGGAAACAGTTGAGGCCAGTTCATTGGCTATATTTAAGAGGGAGTTAGATATGGCCCTTGTGGCTACGGGGATCAGGGGGTACGGAGGGAAGGCTGGGGCAGGGTTCTGAGTTGGATGATCAGCCATGATCATAATAAATGGTGGTGCAGGCTCGAAGGGCCGAATGGCCTACTCCTGCACCTATTTTCTATGTTTCTATGTGCCTATGCAGAAATCCACACAAATATTCCCTGAACATTTGCCACATTTCTTCCGTACTTTTCCCTGAGAATATAGAAACATAGAAACATAGAAAATAGGTGCAGGAGTAGGCCATTCGGCCCTTCGAGCCTGCACCGCCATTTATTATGATCATGGCTGATCATCCAACTCAGAACCCAGCCTTCCCTCCATACCCCCTGACCCCTGTAGCCACAAGGGCCATATCTAACTTCCTTTTAAACATAGCTAATGAACTGGCCTCAACAGTTTGCTGTGGCAGAGAATTCCACAGATTCACCACTCTCTGTGTGAAGAAGTTTTTCCTAATCTCGGTCCTAAAAGGCTTCCCCTCTATCCTCAAACTGTGACCCCTCGTTCTGGACCTCCCCAACATCGGGAACAATCTTCCCGCATCTAGCCTGTCCAATCCCTTTAGGATCTTATACGTTTCAATCAGATCCCCCCTCAATCTTCTAAATTCCAACGAGTACAAGCCCAGTTCATCCAGTCTTTCTTCATATGAAAGTCCTGCCATCCCAGGAATCAATCTGGTGAACCTTCTCTGTACTCCCTCTATGGCAAAGATGTCTTTCCTCAGATTAGGGGACCAAAACTGCACACAATACTCCAGGTGTGGTCTCACCAAGGCCTTGTACAACTGCAGTAGTACCTCCCTGCTCCTGTACTCGAATCCTCTCGCTATAAATGCTAGCATACCGTTCGCCTTTTTCACCGCCTGCTGTACCTGCATGCCCACTTTCAATGACTGGTGTATAATGACACCCAGGTCTCGTTGCACCTTCCCTTTTCCTAATCGGCCACCATTCAGATAATAATCTGTTTTCCTATTTTTGCCACCAAAGTGGATAACTTCACATTTATCCACATTAAATTGCATCTGCCATGAGTTTGCCCACTCACCCAACCTATCCAAGTCACCCTGCATCCTCTTAGCATCCTCCTCACTGCTAACACTGCCACCCAGCTTCGTGTCATCCGCAAACTTGGAGATGCTGCATTTAATTCCCTCATCCAAGTCATTAATATATATTGTAAACAACTGGGGTCCCAGCACTGAGCCTTGCTGTACCCCACTAGTCACCGCCTGCCATTCTGAAAAGGTCCCGTTTATTCCCACTCTTTGCTTCCTGTCTGCTAACCAATTCTCCACCCACACCAATACCTTACCCCCAATACCGTGTGCTTTAAGTTTGCACACTAATCTCCTGTGTGGGACCTTGTCAAAAGCCTTTTGAAAATCCAAATGTACCACATCCACTGGTTCTCCCCTATCCACTCTACTAGTTACATCCTCAAAAAATTCTATGAGTTTCGTCAGACATGATTTTCCTTTCACAAATCCATGCTGACTTTGTCCGATCATTTCACCGCTTTCCAAATGTGCTGTTATCACATCCTTGATAACTGACTCCAGCAGTTTCCCCACCACCGACGTTAGGCTAACCGGCCTATAATTCCCCGGTTTCTCTCTCCCTGCTTTTTTAAAAAGTGGGGTTACATTAGCCACCCTCCAATCCTCAGGAACTAGTCCAGAATCTAACGAGTTTTGAAAAATTATCACTAATGCATCCACTATTTCTTGGGCTACTTCCTTAAGCACTCTGGGATGCAGACCATCTGGCCCTGGGGATTTATCTGCCTTCAATCCCTTCAATTTACCTAACACCACTTCCCTACTAACATGTATTTCGCTCAGTTCCTCCATCTCACTGGACCCTCTGTCCCTTACTATTTCTGGAAGATTATATATGTCCTCCTTAGTGAAGACAGAACCAAAGTAATTATTCAATTGGTCTGCCATGTCCTTGCTCCCCATAATCAATTCACCTGTTTCTGTTTGCAGGGGACCTACATTTGTCTTTACCAGTCTTTTCCTTTTTACATATCTATAAAAACTTTTACAGTCTGTTTTTATGTTCTCTGCCAGTTTTCTCTCATAATCATTTTTCCCCTTCCTAATTAAGCCCTTTGTCCTCCTCTGCTGAACTCTGAATTTCTCCCAGTCCTCAGGTGAGCCACTTTCTCTGGCTAATTTGTATGCTACTTCTTTGGAATTGATACTATCCCTAATTTCTCTTGTCAGCCACGGGTGCACTACCTTCCTTGATTTATTCTTTTGCCAAACTGGGATGAACAATTGTTGTAGTTATCTGTTCCCAATTTAAGTTTCCAATTTCCTGCCTGATGGCCTCATAATTCCCCTTACTCAAATTAAGCGCCTTTCTAACTTGTCTGTTCCTGTCTCCCTCCAATGCTATTGTAAGGGAGATAGAATTATGATCACTATCTCCAAAATGCTCTCCCACTGAGAGATCTGACACCTAACCAGGTTCATTTCCCAATACCAAATCAAGTACTGTCTCTCCTCTTGGAGGCTTATCTACATATTATGTCAAGAAACCTTCCTGAACACACCTAACAATCTCCACACCATCTAAACCCCTTGCCTTAGGGAGATACCAATTGATATTTGGGAAATTAAAATCTCCCATCACAACTACTCTTTTGTTATTACACACGGTAGGCTTATTCAGAAAGTCAGAAGGCATGGGATCCAGGGAAGTTGGGCCAGGTGGATTCAGAATTGGCTTGCCTGCAGAGGGCAGAGGGTGGTGGTGGAGGGAGTACATTCAGATTGGAGGATTGTGACTAGTGGTGTCCCACAAGGATCTGTTCTGGGACCTCTACTTTTCGTGATTTTTATTAACGACCTGGATGTGGGGGTAGAAGGGTGGATTAGCAAGTTTGCAGATGACACAAAGGTTGGTGGTGTTGTAGATAGTGTAGAGGATTGTCAAAGATTGAAGAGATACATTGATAGGTTGCAGAAGTGGTCTGAGAAGTGGCAGATGGAGTTCAACCCGGAAAAGTGTGAGGTGGTACACTTTGGAAGGACAAACTCCAAGGCGGAGTACAAAGTAAATGGCAGAATACTTGGTAGTGTGGAGGAGCAGAGGGATCTCAGGGTACATGTCCACAGATCCTTGAAAGTTGCCTCACAGGTTGATAGGGTAGTTAAGAAAGCTTATGGGGTGTTAGCTTTCATAAGTCGAGGGATAGAGTTTAAGAGTTGCGATGTAATGATGCAGCTGTATAAAACTCTGGTTAGGCCACACTTGGAGTACTGTGTCCAGTTCTGGTCACCTCACTATAGGAAGGATGTGGAAGCATTGGAAATGGTACAGAGGAGATTTACCAGGATGCTGCCTGGTTTAGAGAGTATGCATTATGATCAGAGATTAAGGGAGCTAGGGCTTTACTCTTTGGAGAGAAGGAGAATGAGAGGAGACATGATAGAGGTGTACAAGATAATAAGAGGAATAGATAGAGTGGATAGCCAGCACCTCTTCCCCAGGGCACCACTGCTCAATCCAAGAGGACATGGCTTTAAGGTAAGGGGTGGGAAGTTCAAGGGGGATATTAGAGGAAGGTTTTTTACTCAGAGAGTGGTTGGTGCGTGGAATGCACTGTCTGAGTCAGTGGTGAAGGCAGATACACTAGTGAAGTTTAAGAGACTACTAGACAGGTATATGGAGGAATTTAAGGTTGGGGCTTATATGGGAGGCAGGGTTTGAGGGTCAGCACAACATTGTGGGCCGAAGGGCCTGTACTGTGCTGTACTATGTTCTATGTTCTATGTTCTTTCCAGGATCTGTTTCCTTAGCTGCCTCTCGATATCCCTGTTACTATTGGGCAGCCTATAAAAAACACCCAGTAAAGTTATTGACCCCTTCCTGTTCCTAACCTCCACCCATAGAGACTCTGTAGACAATCCCTCCATGATGTCCACCTTTTCTGCAGCTGTGACACTATCTCTGATCAACAATGCCATGCCCCCACCTCTTTTGCCTCCCTCCCTGTCCTTTCTGAAGTATCTGAAACCTGGCACTTGAAGTAACCTTTCCTGTCCCTGAGCCATCCAAGTCTCTGTAATGTCCACCACAACATAGCTCCAAGTGCTGATCCACGCTCTAAGCTCCTCCGCTTTGTTCACAATACTCCTTGCGTTAAAATAGACACATCTCAAACTGTCCATCTGAGCGGGACCCTTCTCTATCACCTGCCTATCCTCCCTCACACACTGCCTCCAAGGTTTTTCTATTTGTGAGCCAACTGCCTCTTCCCCAGTCTCTTCAGTTCGGTTCGCAACCCCCAACAATTCTAGTTCACACTCTCCCCAGTAGCCTTAGCAAACCTCCCCACCAGGATATTGGTCCCCCCGGGATTCAATCGCAACCCATCCTTTTTGTACAGTGAGACTCGAAATAAAGAAAGATACTACCACGTTAATGTGACCATCCAACAGTCTGCAGGAATTAGAGGGGCAAATTTGAAGAGAGAACGCACACCGTTGCAAGAAACATAAGGTTTTGATAGCAGGTAATTTTAAATTTCCACATATTAACTGGGACTCCCATACTGTAAAAGGGCTGGATGGGAAAGAACTTGTCAAGTTTCCATAATCAGTGCACAGAAATTCCAAGTAGAGAAAGTGTGATGCTAGATCTAGAACAGTAGTATAAATCGTAGTTTACTTTTACATTCACTTAATTTTCAGTAGTTCCTCTGCAGTATCAGTTTTATTTATGTTCTGATTCACAGAAAAGTATTCCCCTGGAGAGTTCATATGCAAGAAATGTCAGGGGGAACAAGGTGGCTGAACTTGAGGAGGAGGTAGCTAACCTGCGATGTTGGAGAGATTGGCAGATGTGCTCCAGATGTCCTTTAGGGAGATGGTGTGCACCACAAGACTGCCGCAGATTGAGACTCCAGACTGGGAAGAAAGAGACAGGTGGGTGAGCATGGGAAGGAAGTTCACGGTAAGAGGTGCATACTGTCCAGGGTATCAATCCCTAGAGTTGGGAATGTCCAACCATTTTGAACATCTAGTGATGCTTGATGAAGACCCTGAAATCTCTGAACTAGCAGACAGGTCGGAGCAGCCCCCCAGGACCCTCTCTCATCCTAAACCTGAAAAGGAAGTAATGATAGTAGGGGACTCAATAAGGGGGGTGGGGAGGGGTGGACAATCAGGTGTGTACTGACAAGGAGTTTCATATGGTGTGTTGCCTAGCAGGAGCACACATAGAAGACCTCCCTGGATGAGTAGATAAGCTCCTGGCCAGAGCCAGGGTGGATCCAGTAGTCATTGTCCACATCAGAACAAGTGACATAGGTAAGGACAGGCTGTCAGTTCTGCCAAACAAATTTAAAGAGTTAGGTGGGAGGCTTAGGGAAGGTGGTCTCGGAAGTTTGTCTGTGCCACGTGCCAGTCCAGGTGAGGTGGAGGAGATGAGAAGATTTAACAGGTAGCTCAAATCATGGTGTAGGTTTATGGGGGATTGGGGCGCCTTTAGGGGCAGATGGAACTTGTACAGCCGGGACGGATTGTATTTGGACCAGAGGAGCACTAATGTACTGGCCAGGCATATGCTTCAGTTAGTGGAGGACTATTTAAACTAGGGCGTGGGGGGCAGAGAACTTAGAACTAGCCAGATCAACTGTTTGAACACCTTAGTGGAGAATAACATATTAGGACATAAACTGATTATAAGCTTCAAAAATATAAAATTGGGTCAAAATAGGATGAAAAGCATCAGCAAGGATAGCCAGTATAAATGCAAGAAGTATTAAGAATAAAGTGAATGAGCTAAATGTTGTGCTGCAGGGATTGGCACTGGGTTCATGTAACACACACAAAATGCTGGAGGAACTCAATAGGCCAGGCAGCATCTATGGAAAAGTGTACAGTTGATGTTTTGAGCCGAGACTCAGTAAACTGGATCTGCAAATTTGCAGATGGCACCAAGATTGGGGATGTAGTGGACAGAGAAGAAAACTATCAAAGCATGCAGCTGGATCTGGGACGGCTGGAAAGAATGTGCTGAAAAATGGCAGATAGAAATTAATGCAGACAAGTGTGAGGTGTTATACTTGGGAGGACCAACCAGAGTAAGTCTTACATGGTGAGTGATCAGCCACTGAGGAGTGCTGTAGAACAGTGAGATCTGCGAATGCAGATCTATAATTTCTTGAAAGAGGTCTCACGGGTGTATAGGGTCATAAAGAAAGGTTTTGGTACATTGGCCTTCATAAATCAATTTATTGACTACAGAAGTTGGGATGTTATGTTGAAATTTTATAGGACATTGATAAGGCTTAATTTGGATTTTGTGTCTAATTTTAGTCACTTATCTACAAGAAATTAATATTGAAAGAGTGCAGAGAAAATTTACAAGGATGTTGCTGAGACTTGAAAACCTGAGTTATAGGAAAAGTTTGAATAGGTTAGATCTTTATTCCCACGAATGTAGAAGTTTTGATGGGGAATTTTGATTGAGGTAACAAAATTATGAGTGGTGTAGTTAGGGAAAATGCAAGCAGACTTTTTCCACTGAGATTAGGTGAGATTATAACTAGAGGTCATGGGTTA
The DNA here is from genome assembly GCF_963921235.1 of Mobula hypostoma. Lineage (NCBI taxonomy): Eukaryota > Metazoa > Chordata > Chondrichthyes > Myliobatiformes > Myliobatidae > Mobula > Mobula hypostoma. The sequence goes on along the minus strand of NC_086097.1, from coordinate 216,186,890 downwards.
AGGGTGAAAGGTGAAATGTTTCAGCAGAACATCTTCACTCAGAGGGTGGTGAGAGTGTGGAACGAGTTGCTAATGCAATTGGTGGGTGCAGATTCAATTTCAATATTTAAGAGAAATTTGGTTAAGTACACGGATGGGAGAAGTATGGAGGTCTATGGTCTTGGTGCAGGTCAATAGGACCAGGCAGGTTAATGGTTTGGTACAGACTAGATAGGCTGAAAGGCCTGTTTCTGTGCTGTAGTGTTCTAAGCCTCTATGACTCTAGTACAGGCACCATTCTCATCACTGCACCCAGACTTACGTACCTCCCAAACAGCAGGCTCACCAATAGGTAGCTTCTAATCTAGAGCCAGCCCAAGCGGAACAAAGCCAATCTGAGTGTCCTGAGAGGACAGAGCTAAAAGAAAGTTAGCCTTCTATCATCTGGCACAGCCTCAGGGGAGGCACCATGCTGCATTGGTAGGTTTCCCAAACCTACATTCTAAGGCAGGAGTGGTGAGAGTATATTGCCCATATCCCACCCTGCAAAAACTGATTTCAGGGAGGTAGCACCATCAATTTGCGGGAGACTTCCGGGAGAGGTGGGATGTCTGCAACAGAGTAGCTCCTTAGCAGCTAGCCAGCTAGTTTAAATAACGTTAGCTATGCTGATGAACGAATGACACCTGTTAAACTCACCTCAACATGTCTTTTACAGTCTTAACCCACCATGGGCAATAGAAAAGTCACTGTTGCAAACAGCGCAGCTAGAAACACTGTCATTATTTTTGACCCCTATTAGGCAGGGGTGCACTTTAGTGTAGTCTGGGGTGACGTACGCTTTATATTTTATTTTTTTTGGAACACTCTGCCATGGCGCACTCTCGCTCTCTCTCTCTCTCTCTCTCTCTCTCTCTCTCTCTCTCTCTCTCTCTCTCGCTCGTGCTCTCTCTCTCTCATGGTCGTTCTCGCTTGCTTGCTCTCGCGCTCTCGCTTGCTTTCTCACACTCGCTCGCTCTCAAAAAAAATTGATTTCCGTGATATTGTATATAATTTGCGGGTATCAGGGAGCCACTATTAATATGCGGGAGACTCCCGGAACTTCCGGGAGAGGTGGGCTGTCTGATATTGATTCATTGTTTGGCTAGGTGTCCTTTGCTAAGCAAACATTTTGGACCTTTAAAGTTATCGTACAACTCGTGCTTGATTTAAATTGCTCACCTTTTACCCTCACTTAACCAGGTACACTGAATCCATTTGCAGTGATGGCTGTTTAAATGTTGTATGCTCCAGATGACTAAATGTGCCAGATTGTGGCTATACATTATGATCTCAGTATGATTTGTAAAGTCTGAGAGGTTTGCCTGAGATTTCTAAAAGATCTGAATGTACTGATCAAGTGAAATAGATGCTCATTTGCAGAGCTGCGTAAGTATTTCTCTGAATCATTAACTAGACTGTAAAAGTTTGTTTTGTCCTCACCCTAAATATCCATAATATACTTGACTTCAAGTGTTCTTAAGTGAACCTTTGCTGAGGACCAGTAGGATTTGTAAAGGGAGGCTTGCAGTGAAGGTGTTCTGTCTCTGAGATTAATTGAAATGTTAGATTTCAAAAATGAATGCAGCCTGTGCCCAAACAAGAATACTATTAATTTATTTTTTGCAAATTCTTAATGAAATTACTGGTATTGACATTTAGTTAATTCTTTGCTTCTAAGTAAACCTTTTCTGCAATGGCTGACAAATAGTGCATTGTAAATTTCAGCTTGGTGTTCGTAGGAGAGAGAGTCTGTATCTATTCTCAGGACAATGGATATAGAAGCAGGAGCAGACCATTTGGTCTCTTCTGCCATTCAGTAAGACCTTAACTGATCCTTTACCTCAGCAACAACTTCATGAACCCTTTCTTCTCTTTATTTAAAATGTTCAACGCGGCAACATTCCTGAAACACTTTGACTGCATAAGGGTGCCAGCTGATTTTATCTGTTATGTACCCCGTAACTGGGTTGCCAAACCAGCAGAAATGGAACGCTCGTTGGAATCTGGATTACTAGGAACTAATAAAGTTTTATTAAAGACATAAGTAATACAGTACTCTAATCATAAGGATATCAATGTAACAGGTTAGCAATGATAATAGGAATCAACCAAGCTCTATCGCAGTCTTGGGGTAAAATGAGCAGTCTTAAGTGAAGCAGAGTTCAGTTTAGTTTAGTGCAGTTTGCAGTAATCGCTGTTGTTGTACCGTTGGAGAGAGAGAAAGAGGGAGATGCAATTTGGTTCTGGCAGATCTTTGATGTCTTCACAGTTGGTTTCGGGCAGACCCTTTTATGTCTTCTAATCCCCGCTGTGGTCACCGACTGTGACCCCTCTGTTCCAGATACGATCGTTCTTCCGCGGTGAACCCGGCACCCAGGCAAGGGCGGACACACACCCCAGGTTCCCACCGATCGTATCTTTACACCCTGTGAGCCTCTGGTCGGTTCCTGTGAACCGGACCTCCAAACTCCCACCACGTGGGGGTATACTGCTTTTTCCAGGGTCTCGTGGTCTCGTGGTGTGTTGCGTGCCTTAGCAAACCTGCTCTTTTCATCCCCCTGCTGGGGTATCACCTGTCCATCAAACTTCAAACAGTTCAGGTTCAAAGCAACCGGTCTGCCAATATTCTGAATTGTGTTTCTTTTCCATTAATCCCTCTCTTCTCTCTTATTAGCATTTTGAATGTTTCTCCATTGTCTTTCTTATCTCCCTCATTAGCATCAATCATCCAATAGCTTTGCTTGGCGTCGAATATCAAACAAACTTTGCCTTCAATGCTACACTGATTTAATTGATGGTACAATTTTTGAGTGTTTGGAAAATGAATTTTCTGAAAAAGTAGATGTCCTGGGGCTGGACAATCTAGCATCAAACACTTCCTCAAAACAGCTCTAGAAAATCATCTACAGAGCTGCTAGGCATCAGGCTCCTGTTTGCTGAGGTTGCAGTCTGATTGGCTTATCCCCGACATCTTCCTTTTACTGTATGTCCTCCAGGGTGCCCGTTTCCATCATTCCATGACAGAGTAGTGCGTGGAATTATGCAGTGCATTTCAAAGTCTGGAACTATATGGTGCACAACAAAACAGTGCTTGGAATGGCACAACATAGAATGCTGTAGCCACTTCCAGTAAGTCTATGAAATCTCATTGCAAACAATCCCAATGTGACCTCATTACGCCTCAGAAGAGGGGTGTGTCTGGTTAAAATGTAGTTGGATTGGTTGTTCACAGCGGTGAGTAGGGCAAAAAGTCACTTGAACAGGCAAATATCCAAATACCCAGTTCGGAACCAACTTTAGTACACCAGCAGAGCTTTGTTTGTTTTTCAGTTAAGCACAGTGTTTCAGCAAAGTATAAGAGTGGAGTGTGAAAGTAATAAAAAGAATCAGCAAGTCCAGAAATACTGTTGGTCCAAGAAAAGAGATGATCTTGTTCCTCAAATTGAGGATAAATCCATTGCCACAACTCAGTGGAGAGTGCATTGGGACCCAATTTGTATAATCCAATAGACTCTTGACCCCATAATCTAACTCGTCATGGTCTTGCTCTTGATACTTGTCCACACATCACTTTCTCTAATTGTAACTCTTCATTCTGCATTGTTATTGCTTTTCCCCTGTACTAACTCAACACTTATGCTATTATTGTGTTCCCCTTATACAACTTCCTGACTTTTCCTGTTATTATTGAAAGGTCATTCACCTGAAATACTTTCTCTCCCCATTGAACTTTTCTATCCAGCTGAGTATTTCCAGTATTTCAAATAAACTTGAAATTTGGATTGAGAAGTAAATAACACTGATTGTCCTTTAGCGAGTACACTAGAATGTACATCCATGAATTCCACTATTAACAAGAAAATGGACAATGTTTATTTTTCTCTGTAATTAATGACTTGCTAATAAAATCATTCAAACAGGCTTTCAAGAATGCTATTACTGTCAGTGTGATTTCATTAGTGGATTGTTAATTACAGAGGGCACCAAGCATTTTCCAGATTTTAATTAAAAATGCTCACTAGCTACGTGTGGTGTACACACCTGGGGAATGTTAAATGCATGAAATTCTATAATTTATTTATAATTCCAACAGTTTTAGGAACTGAAAGAACTAACTGAGGTTAACGTTCTTTAGGTTTAAGTCCACACCAACAAGATTGATTCTTTCTGGAAACAGGGTCACAAAAGAAAATATGCTGAGGGAGATCCAAGAAGTCTGTGTTCAAAGCCCTTTGCGTTGCTTTGTGATTTCCCTGACATCCCCTGGGAGAGAAAGTGAAATGTCCGTTTCTGCAGCAAGACAAACATGAAAACACCAATGAAATAATGCAAGAAGGACATAAAATCCCTTCAAATTCCCCCACCCACACCAGACATTGTGTTGCCTCAGTGAAGATTCATTAAGCTCAGGCTTGGAGACAGTTAGTAAATGAAAGGAACCTAATTGACAAATTATCCCTTACTTTGGCTTATTGGTAGGCATAACGAAACAAGTTTTTCTCTATTTCTATGAACCACAAGTAGTCACTGCTACCGGCCTTTCAGAACTGAGGCCGCAGACAGATTTTTGATGGCTTCCAGGTGCAAAGTCCAGCTATTAGTTGCATTTTCGTTTAACTAATTGGATTAGAGTATGTTCAAGTTCAAATTCAATTGTCATTCAACCATACACCTGCATACAGCTAAACAAAACAACGTTCCTCTGCAGCCACAGTGCAAAACACACAGTGCATACAGTCACACATAGCACATGTAGTTTCAATGGCACACAAAGTCACAAAATAATATTGGCACAAGTCCCTGAGTGGCATGGCCTGAAAATTGATGATGCATGGGACGTTGTCCCGGAGCCATGTTTCTGTGAGAACAAGCACACAGCAGTTCTTGATCTTGCCTTGGATCAGCTGCAGATGAAGGCAATCCAGCAAACACTAAAGAGCAACACCAGTGCCTGCAGGTTTCAGCCCCCAACCCTGCATGGATTCCAGCATATCCACTGTACCTCTGTTCCTCTGTTCTCTCCCACACCACCTCTGACGCTTACTCCCCCGCACGGCTGTAATGACAGGGCAACTTGCAAATAAGAAAGAAGATCAATGCACCCATTTGTCTCATTTATTCTGTTCCTGCAGTAGGACAAGTAGTACCAATAATAAGAGAAACCTGGCAACATCTTGCTCTCTAATAGTTTTGGTTTGGTTTGAGAAGTTTCCTGGGGTATGCAGCCAGCGCCACAGTTATTAAGGAATTGCATAATATACAAACGTACATCATTTGCTGTAGACGCAAGTGCCATGAGCGGCTTAGTTGATTTTATTTTTATCAGTGAATAAGAACAAAATGTCGACTGTTTATTCCACTCCATCAATGCTTCTAACCTGCTGAGTTCCTCCAGCATTTTGTGCGTTTTGCTCTACATTTACAGCATCTGCAGAATCATTTGTGTTTAAGAATATTCTAGGCTCATCCCGCTTTAGTAATTCAAGGCACAAAGTCCAGCCTACACTTTAGTGGGTGACTTAGGGACAGGCATACTGCTTTTGAAAAAAAATATTGAAGTTTTTTCTCAAATAAATGTGAAAGGTGTCATAATGCCAGTTTGAAGAAGGGCGTCTTGGTCTACATTTATCCCTCAACCAAAATTACAATAAATAGGTTATTTCATGATTATCATATTGCTAATTGTGGAACCTTGATCTGCAACCCCCTACATCCCACCAGTGTCCATATTTGAAGCATACTTCATTGGTTGCAAGTTGTTTAAGGACAATGTGAGAGAAGCTTTATAAATCTAGGTTTTTCCTTCTTTCCAGTAAGATACTCAAGGGCTTCATAACATTGTCCCTTGATATCAGGATCTACAACATGGCATACATAATCATTTTTTTTATTTGAAAGGCACTATACCATCGATATAAATGTTAGAAGACGTATTTGCATGACCGTTATTATTCTGAAAATCTGATTCTGTACTGTACTGAATATTCACCTTTATCTGCAATTATTACTGTTATCACCTTTTGATGCCTCAATTCAATGTGCTAATACCTGATGGGAACCATCTGTTCACACTTCAGTTCAGTTGCTTGTTTTGAGAGATTTTATCCACTGAACTCTGTATTCAACTGGAATTATTTATACATGTTTATTTTAAACACTGGTACCTGGGGAAGTTAAAATTATGAATGCCTTTTAAACGAGAAGTTTTGAAAATAAAACTGTTTCAAGATTTCAAAAATGCCATAGTCAGGGGAACGGACAGGAGATTCCATAATCAGGATTCCATAGTCAGGGGAACAGACAGGAGATTCTGTGAGCCTGATAGAGATACCCGCATGGTGTGTTGCCTCCCAGGTGCCAGGGTATCGGATGTCTCGGATCGGGTCCAGAATATTCTGAAGGGGGAGGGTGAGCAGCCAGTTGTCTTGGTACATGTTGGTACCAATGACATAGATAGGACAAAGGAGGAGGTCCTGAAGAGAGATTTCTGGGAGTTAGGAAGGAAGCTGAGAAGCAGGACCTCCAGGGTAGTAATCTCGGGATTGCTACCTCTGCCACGTGCTAGCGAGGGCAAGAATAGTAGGATCAGGCAGATGAATGCGTGGCTGAGAGACTGGTGCAGGGGGCAGGGCTTCAGATTCTTGGATAATTGGGATCTCTTCTGGGGGAAGTATGATCTGTTCAAAATGGACAGGTTACACCTGAACCCGAAGGGGACCAATATCCTGGCAGGAAAGTTTAATAGAGCTGTTAGGGAGAGTTTAAACCTATTTGGCAGGGGGATAGGAACTGGAATGATAGAGTGGAGGAAGGGGAAAACAGAAGTAAATCTAAGATAGTGAGCAGTAAAGATGTCAGGAAAGACAGGCAGGTGATGGGGCAAATTTGTAGCCATAAAGTTGCAGTGAAATCAAAGCAAAAAGTACTAAATACTGGTCTTAAGGTGTTATACTTAAATGCACGCAGCATAAGAAATAAGGTGGATGATCTTGTCGTACAGCTACAGATTGGCAGGTATGATATGTGGCCATCACTGAGACGTGGCTAAAGGATGCAGGTCTCTGGGAGCTGAACGTCCAAGGATACACGGTGTATCGGAAGGATAGGAAGGTAGGCAGAGGGGGAGGCGTGGCTTTATTGGTAAGAAATGATATTAAATCATTAGAAAGAGGTGATATAGGATTGGAAGGTGCAAAATCTTTATGAGTTGAGCTAAGAAATCGCAGGGGTAAAAGGACCCTGATGGCAGTTATTTATAGGCCTCCAAACAGCTGCAGTGATGTGGACTACAAATTACAACAGGAAATAGGACAGGCTTGTCAGAAGGGCAGTGTTATGATAATTGTGGGGGATTTTAACATGCGAGTGGATTGGGAAAATCAGGTCGGCACTGGATCTCAAGAGAGAGAATTTGTAGAATGTCTGCAAGATGGCTTTTTAGAAAAGCTTGTTGTTGAGCCCACTAGGGGGTCGGCTGTACTGGATTGGGTATTGTGTAATGAACCAGAGGTGATTAGAGAGATTGAGGTGAAGGAACCCTTAGGAGGCAGTGATCATAACGTGACTGAGTTCAATGTGAAATTTGAAAAAGAGAAGCCGAAATCCGATGTGTCGGTGTTTCAGTGGAGTAAAGGAAATTACAGTGGCATGAGAGAGGAACTGGCCAAAGTTGACTGGAAAGGGACACTGGCAGGAAGGACGGCAGAGCAGCAGTGGCTGGAGTTTATGCAAGAAGTGAGGAAGGTGCAAGACAGGTATATTCCAAAAAAGAAGAAATTTTCGAATGGAGAAAGGATGCAACCGTGGTTGACAAGGGAAGTCAAAGCCAAAGTTAAAGCAAAGGAGAGGGCATACAAAGAAGCAAAAATTAGTAGGAAGTCAGAGGAGTGGGAAGTTTTTAAAAGCTTACAAAAGGAAACTAAGAAGGTCATTAAGAGGGAAAAGATTAACTATGAAAGGAAGCTAGCAAGTAATATCAAAGAGGATACTAAAAGCTTTTTCAGCTATATAAAGAGTAAAAGACAGGTGAGAGTAGATATAGGACTGATAGAAAATGATGCTGGAGAAATTGTAATGGGAGATAAGGAGATGGCGGAGGAACTGAATGAGTATTTTGCATCAGTCTTCACAGAGGAAGACATCAGCAGTATACTGGACACACAAGGGTGGCAGGGAACAGAAGTGTGCGCAGTCACAATTACGACAGAGAACGTACTCTGGAAGCTGAATAGTCTAAGGGTAGATAAATCTCCCGGACCAGATGGAATGCACCCTCGTGTTCTGAAGGAAGTAGCTGTGGAGATTGTGGAGGCATTAGTGATGATCTTTCAAAAGTCGATAGATTCTGGCATAGTTCCGGAGGACTGGAAGATTGCAAATGTCACTCCGCTATTTAAGAAGGGGGCAAGGAAGCAAAAAGGAAATTATAGACCTGTTAGCTTGACATCGGTGGTTGGGAAGTTATTGGAGTCGATTGTCAAGGATGAGGTTACAGAGTACCTGGAGACATAAGACAAGATAGGCAGAACTCAGCATGGATTCCTTAAAGGAAAATCCTGCCTGACAAACCTATTACAATTTTTTGAGGAAATTACCAGTAGGCTAGACAAGGGAGATGCAGTGGATGTTGTATATTTGGATTTTCAGAAGGCCTTTGACAAGGTGCCACACATGAGGCTACTTAACAAGATAAGAGCCCATGGAATTACGGGAAAGTTACATACGTGGATAGAGCGTTGGCTGATTGGCAGAAAACAGAGAGTGGGAATAAAGGGATCCCATTCTGGTTGGCTGCCGGTTACCAGTGGTGTTCCACAGGGGTCCGTGTTAGGGTCGCTTCTTTTTACATCGTACATCAACGATTTGGATTATGGAATAGATGGCTTTGTGGCTAAGTTTGCTGACAATACAAAGATAGGTGGAGGGGCCGGTAGTGCTGAGGAAACGGAGAGTCTGCAGAGAGACTTGGATAGATTGGAAGAATGGGCAGAGAAGTGGCAAATGAAGTACAATGTTGGAAAGTGTATGGTTATGCACTTTGGCAGAAAAAATAAACGGGAAGACTATTATTTAAATGGGGAAAGAATTCAAAGTTCTGAGATGCAACGGGACTTGGAGTCCTCGTACAGGATACCCTTAAGGTTAACCTCCAGGTTGAGTCGGTAGTGAAGAAGTCGAATGCAATGTTAGCATTCATTTCTAGAGGAATAGAGTATAGGAGCAGGGATACGATGTTGAGGCTCTATAAGGCACTGGTGAGACCTCACTTGGAGTACTGTGGGCAGTTTTGGTCTCCTTATTTAAGAAAGGATGTGCTGACATTGGAGAGGGTATGGAGAAGATTCACTAAAATGATTCCGGGAATGAGAGGCTTAACATATGAGGAATGTTTGTCCGCTCTTGGACTGTATTCCTTGGGGTTTAGAAGAATGAGGGGAGACCTCATAGAAACATTTCGAATGTTGAAAGGCATGGACAGATTGGATGTGGCAAAATTGTTTCCCGTGATGGGGGAGTCTAGTACGAGAGGGCATGACTTAAGGATTGAAGGGTGCCCATTCAGAAAAGAAATGTGAAGAAACTTTTTTAGTCAGAGGGTGGTGAATCTATGGAATTTGTTGCCACGGGCAGCAGTGGAGGCCAAGTCATTGGGTGTATTTAAGGCAGAGATTGATATGTATCTGAGTAGCCTGGGCATCAAAGGTTATGGTGAGAAGGCGGCGGAGTGGGACTAAATGGGAGAATGGATCAGCTCATGATAAAATGGCGGAGCAGACTCGATGGGCCAAATGGCCAACTTCTGCTCCTTTGTCTTATAGTCTTATGGTCTTATGCTGTAAAGTAAAATTCCAAGCTAATGGATAGCTTGATATTCAAACAAAAGCCAAGTAAAATCTCTGAGGGTGAAGTTTGTGCGAGGAATTTTAAGATAGTGGAGGAGAAGTGTTTTGATGCAAGTAGGGATTGTTAAATCTGGGGGAAATAATAATGTGTAGGCTCAAACACAAATTGCATTTCACTGCAATGCACTAAAATACATGCACTCTGCATAATGGTTAGCCGGACGTTATTACAACTCTGGATGTCGGAGTTTAAAGTTCAATTCCCACGCCCTCTGTGAGGAATTGGACAGCCTTCCTGTGAACATGTGGGTTTCGTCCAGGTGCTCTGGTTACCTCACACTTTCCAAATATGTACAGGTTAGTAGGTTCACAAACAAAAGCAAATCAGCAGATGCTGGAAATCCAAGCTACACACACAAAGTGCTGGAGAAACTCAGTAAGCCAGGCAGCATCTATGGAAAAGAGCAAACAGTCAATGTTTTGGGCCGAGACCGTTAGGTTAATTAGTCATTGTAAATTACCTTGTGACTGGGTGAGGGGTAAATAGGTGGGTTGCTGGGCGGTGCTTGAGTATTATCCATACAATGATAATTGTGCAGATCCACATTTAACATGAGGCCTGTGTGTAGTGTAGACAAGGCAAGAGCATTGAGACATGAAAGGAATGAATGAATAGAAGGAAGTACTCACTACTGAAATCTGCTTTCTTACAAGCCTGTGCGAAAGAATGTTGTACAAATATATCTTTTACAACTGAGTGCACAGCATGGCATAGAACATAGAATATAGAACAGGAACAGGCCCTTTTAATTGGTATTAATGGCCAACTAAATTAATCTCTTCTGCCTACAAAATGTCTACATACTCCCATTTTTCTCACATTCTTGTGCCTTTCCAAATGCTTCTGAGAAGTCCCTGATGTACCTGCCTCTACAACCACTCCAGGCAGTGCACTCCAGGCACTCACCACTCGCCATGTAAAAAAAACTTTCCCCTCCCATCCCCTTTGAATCCATCTTAAATGCATGGCCTTCGGTATTAGATATTTCAACACTGGGAAAAAAGAATCTATTAGTCTACTCTATCTATGCCTCTCATAATCTTATAAACCTCTATCATAAGATCATGAAATATAGGAGCAGAATTAGACCATCGAGCCTGCTCTGCCACATCAGGGATAATCCATTTTCCTTCTCAGTCCCATTCTCCTGCCTTCTCTCTGTAACCTTTCACACCCTGACTAACCAAAAATGTATCACCCTCTACCCAGTGACCTGAACTCCAGAGCCACCAGTGACAATGAATTCCACAAATTCACCACCCTCTGGCAAAAAAAAATCCTCCTCATCTCTATTCTAAGTGGACATTCCTCTATTTTGAGGCTGTGCCTCTCGTCCTCCACTCCTCCACTATAGGAAACATTCTCTCCACATGCACTTTATCTAGGCCTTTCAACATTTGATAAGTTTCACTCAGATCTCCCCCCATTCTTCTAAGTTCCAGCGAGTACAGGCCGAAAGCTGGGCTTCATTCCTAGAATTATTCCTGTGAACTTCCACCAAACTGTCTCCAATGTCAGCACATCCTTTCTTAGAAAAGGTGCCCAAAACTGCTCACGATACTCTAAGTGAGGCCTCATCGGTGCCTTATAAAGACTCAACATTACATGCTTGCTCTTAATTCTAGTCCTCTCAAAATGAATGCTAACATTACATTTGCCTTCCTCACTACCGACTCAAGTTGCAAATTAACCTTTAGGGAATCCTGCACGAAGACTCCCAAGTCATTTTGCACCTTGGGTTTTTTAATATCTGCTCATTTAGAAAGTAGTCTACACTTTTGTTCTTTCTACCAAAGTGCATGACCATATACTTCCTAACACAGTACTCTATCTGCTACTTCTTTGCCCATTCTCATAATCCATCTAAGTCTTTCTGCGGCCTCTCTACTTCTTCAACACTACCTGTCCCTCCACCTATCGGTGTATCATCTGCAAATTTGGCCACAAAGCCATCAATTCCATTCTCCAAATCACTGACATATGACGTAAAAAGAAATGGTTTCAACACCAACCCCTGCCGAACTCCACTAGCCACCAGCAACCAACCAGACAGGCCCCTTTATTCTCACACTTTGCCTCCTACCGATCAGTCAATCCTTTATCCATGCTGGTATCTTTTCTGTAATACCATGGGCTCTAGTTAAGCAGCCTCATGTGCAGTACCTTGTCAAAGTCTTTCCGAGAATCTAAGTACACAACATCCATTGATTCTCCTTTGTCTATCCTGCTTGTTATTTCCTCGAAGAATTTCATCAGATTTGTCAGGCAAGATTGTCCCTTGAGAAATCCATGCTGACTACAGCCTATTTTATCATGTGCATCCGAGTACTTTGAAACCAACATCTTCCCAACCACGGACGTCAAACTAACTGGCCTATAATTTCCTTTCTTCTGCCTCTCTCCATTCTTGAAGAGCGGAGTGACATTTGCAATTCTGGAATCATTCCAGAATCTAGTGATTCTTGAAAGATTATTACTAATGCCTCCACAATCTCTTCAGCCACCTCTTTCAGAACCCTGGTGTGTAGTTCATCTGGTCCAGGTGAATTATCTACCTTCAGACCTTTCAGCCTCCCAAGCACCTTCTCCCTAGTATAGGAATTGCACTCACTTCTACTCCCTGACGCTGTTGAACTTCCAGCATACTGATAGTGTCTTCCACAGAGAAGATGGATGGAAAATACTTATTTAGTTCATTCACCATGTCCTTGCCCCCATTATTACTGGCCCAACTTCATTTTCCAGATCAGATGTATCAGATCTCCCCTCAGTCTCTGCTGCTCTAGAAAAAACAACCCAAGTTATCTAACTTCTCAGTAATGCAGATGCCCTCTAAGTCAGGCAGCACCCTGGTAAATCTCCTATGCACCTTCTTCAAAGCCTTAACATCCTTCCTATGATGGGGGCAACCAGAACTCTAAGCAATATTCCAGGTGTGGCCTAACTAGAGTTTTATAAAGCTGTGACATAAATTCCTGACTTTTAACTAATTAAGGCAAGCATGCCATATGTAACCTTTGCCATCCTATCAACCTGTGTAGCCACTTCAGTAAGTTGTAAACTTGGACCCCAAGATCTCTCTGCTCATCAACGATGTTCAAGGTCTTGCCTGCCCCTTTACATTTGAGCTTCCAATGTGCAACACTTCACCTTTGGTCGGGTTAAGCACCATCGGCCATTTCTTCACCACGTCTGCAACTGATCTATATCTCTTTGTGGTCTTTGCTGGTCTGCTGTGCTACCCATAATATCATTAATCTTCATATCATCTGCAAACTTACTAACACACCCTTCTACATTTTCATCCAGGTCATTTATATACATCACAAACAGCACAGGTCTCAGTACAGATCTCAGGAACACCACCAATTACAGACTTCCAGATAGAATAAGTCCTTTCAACCACTACCCTCTGTCTTCTATGGGCAAGCCAGATCTGAATCCAAATGGCCGATTCACCATGCATTTAATCTTCTGCATGAGCCTCCCTTAAGGGAACTTGTCAAACGTCTTACTAAATTCCATGTAGACAACATCCACAGCCCTACCTTCATCAATCATCCTCATCACCTCGTCAAAAAACTCAATCATGTTGGTAAGGCATGACTTGTCCCGCTATAAAGTCATACTGGCTCTCCCTTATTAGGCCATGGTTTCCAAATGCTCATTAATCCTATCCCTAAGAATTCTCTCCAATAACTTCCAGCCACTGACATGAGACCAAGCAGTCTATAGTTTCCAGGATTAACTCTGGTTCCCTTCTTGAATGACTGAACATGACTTTGTCGTACCCAGCCTGCTGCTGTTTAATTGGTACTTTGCTGCCTTCCATAAAGGAGACATAATAACGACTTTTGTTTATTTGTCTCAGTATACAGTATATTGTTTATTCTAATGTACAGGACCACCCTACACACCCTGTCCACTGGAGTACCAAATCAAGGATGTCGTGCTGAAGCTTAGTAAGATATTAGTCAAACTGCTGTTTAAGTATTGGGCTACTTATCCACAAAAAGATGTGCTGGCCTTGTAGAGCATCCAGAAGATGTCCACGAGAATGATCCCAGGAATGAAAGGGTTAACATATGAGGAATGTTTGATGGCTCTGGGCCTGTACAGTCTGGAGTTTAGAAGAACGATGAGGAATCTCATTGAAACCTATTGAATATTGAAAGGTCTACATAAAAATGGATGTTTCTATAGTGGGAGAGTCTTGGATCTGAGAGCACAGCCTCAGGATAGAGGGATATCCATTTAGAACAGAGATGAGGAAAGATTTCTTCAGCCAGAGCGTATTGAATCTGTGGAATTCATTGCCCCTGATGGCTGTGCAGGCTAAGGCAGAGAATGATAGGTTCTTGATTAGTCAGGACGTCAAAGGTTATGGGGGAAGGCAGGAGAATAGAGTTGAGAGGAGTAATAAATCAGCCACGGTAGAATGACAGAGCAGACTCAATGGGCTGAATGGCCTAATTCTTCTCCTATGTCTTATGCTCTTTTGGTCATAGGATGTTCCTCAGCAGAGATGCAGGTAGGTTAATGTTTGAGAACATGGCTGAACATGTGGACAACGACCAACAAACTAGAAAAGGAAGAAGAAAGAAGGTACAAAATCAAGTGAGGATCCTCCAATCAGCAGATTGTGGAGGTTTGACAAGATGGATCTGCCAATGGATTGTAGAGGTAAAAGAATTATAAGACCACAAGACCATAAGATATAGGAGCAGAAGTAGGCCATTCATCCATCAAGTCTGCTCCACAATTCAGTCATGGGCTCATCCAACTTTTCCAGTCATCCCCACTCCCTTGCCTTCTCTCCATATCCTTTGATACCATGGCAAATCAAGAACCTATCTATCTCTGCCTTAAATACACCCAATGACTTGCCTTCCACAGCTGCTCGTGGCAACAAAATCCACAGATTTACCACCCTCTGACAAAAGTAATTTCTCCGCATTTGTGTTCTAAATGGACGTCTTTCAATCCCGAAGTCATGCCCTCTTGTCCTAGACTCCCCTACTGTCGAAAATAACTTTGCCATATCTAATCTGTTCAGGCCTTTTAACATTCGGAATGTTTCTATGAGATTCCCCCTCATTCTCCCGAACTCCAGGGAATACAGCCCAAGAGCTGCCAGAAATTCATTTAGTTTCCTTTCTGCTACCTCCCACTCTTCTTAAATAGCGGAGTAACATTTGCAATTTTCCAGTCATCCAGTACAATGCCAGAATCTATCGATTCTTGAAATATCATTGTTAATGCCTCTGCAATCTCTCCAGCTACTTCCTTCAGAACCCAAGGGTGCTTTCTATCAGGTCCAGGAGATTTATTCACCCTCAGACCATTAAGCTTCCTGAGCACCTTCTCAGTTGTAATTTGCAGTGCACATACTTCACTGCCCTGACACTCTTGAATGTCCGGTATACCGCAGATGTGTTCCACTGTGAAGACTGATGCAAAGTACGCATTCAGTTCCTCTGCCATCTCTGCATCTCTCATTACGATGTCTCCATCGTCATTTTCTATTGGTCCTATATCTACCCTCAACTCTCTTTTACCCTTTATATACTTAAAAAAGCTTTTAATATCTTTGATTATAATCGCAGCCAGCTTCCTTTTGTAATTCATCTTTTCCTTCCTAATGACCTTCTTAGTTTCCTTTTACAAGTTTTTAAAAGCAATCCTCTATCTTCTTACTAGCTCTGGCTTCCTTGTATGCCCTCTCTTTTGCTTTTGCTTTTGCTTTGGCTCTGACTTCACTTGTCAGCCATGACAGTGTCCCTCCATTCGAAAATTTCTTCTATTTGGAATATATCTGTCTTGCACTTCCCTCTTTTTTCACAGAAGCTCCAGCCATTGCTGCTCTGCTGTCCTTCCTGCTAGTGTCCCTTTTCAGTCAACTTTGGCCAGTTTCCCTCTCATGCCATTGTAATTTCCTCTGTTTCACTGAAGTTCCAACACATCGGAATTTAGTTTCTGCTTCTCACATTTCAAAGTGAGCGTGATCATTTTGTGATCTCTGTTTCCTAAAAGTTCCTTAACCTTAAGCTCTCTTATCACCTCCGGATCATTGCACAGCAACCAGTCCAGCACAGCCGATCCCCTAGTTGGCTCAGCAATAAGCTATTCTGAAAAGCCATCCCTTAGACATTCTACAAATTCTCTCCCTTGAGGTCAAGAACTGGCCTGGTTTGCCTAATCCACTTTCATGGTAAAATCCCCAACAATTATCATTGACATTGCCCTTCTGACATGCCTTTTCTATCTCCTGTTGTAATTTGTAATCCACATCCCGGCTGCTGTTTGGAGGCCTGTATACAACTGCCATTAGGGTCCTTTTACACTTACCACTTCTTAACTCAACCCATAGAGACTCTACACCTTCCAGTCCTATGTCATCCCATATTAGTGATATAATATTATTTCTTATACATAGGGCCACGCCACCCCCTCTGCCTACTAACCTATCTTTCCGATACACTGTATATCCTTGGACGTTCAACTCCCAATGGCAGCCATCCTTTAGCCAAGTTTCAGAGATGGCCACAATGTCATACTTGCCAATCTGTAGCTGAATTTCAAAATCGTCCATTTTATTTCTTATGCTGCGTTGCAATGTTAACCACATTTTCAAACAGATTATGTAGGTCGACTGGTATAATAAAACTCTGATATTCCATATCCCATTATTCAGAAAGCCCTCTGGTTCAGAATCAGATTCATTGATTGTAGATTCTCCTTCTCTCATCCCCAAGGTCCTCAAACTTGATCTCATTGACTAAGGTATTTGTCCTCAGCTACTCTGCTGCCTCATTTCTACTCAAGAACATAATCCCTGCCAATTCAGTTTAAACCCTCCCAAGAAGTACCTGCAAATCTTCCTCCCAGGATATTTGTCCCCCTCCAGTTCAGGTCCTTTTTGTAGGTCTCCTCGGCCTCAGAAAAGATCCAGTGTGATCCAAAAACCTGAATCCCTGCCTCCTAGCTGCTGCTACTACCCTCTGAAAGGTCATTGCCCCAAGAGTCAGTATCCAAATACGTATATCTAATACTAAGGGTAAAGCCTGCAGGGTTACCATGTGTGGTCTGCCTACACCCTTTACCATTCCTGGCTGTCACCTGATTGCATGCAATCTCACTAAAAATAAAAGCCGCAACTGCTGAAAATCAGATATAAAAAAAGAAAGTGATGGAAAAATTCAGCAGATCGGGTCAGGTGACCTCTGTTAATGGAGCAGCAAAGTTAACGTTTGTTAACTTCGGTTTATTTTATCAATAGATGATTGAAAAGTTGAATGTTTCCCTTTCCACAGATCCTTTGTCATCTTAGTAAACTTTGTACTTTCTGCTATCTTTTAAGCTTTTAATTCTACTGTATTATCCGATATCGCCACCTTTTAATTATTATTGATTGTTATTACCCAATATGAATAACTCTTGTAATAATTCATGAAGAGAAGTCAAAATGATGGGTGTCGTACTCCTTTTCTTACAAAATGTGGTAACTGAGCTACACTGGAACTGCTTCAGGGAATTCAGTCACCTGGCAAGGCAATGGAACCCTTAAAAATGCAGATTGCAATCTGAAGCTATCATTGGACTCCAAATGAAAGAATTAGGTAGAAAGTAGTGGAAGTTGCAATATGCACACTCTGCCATTTTTCACCAGTCATTAATCAGATTGTTCAAAGAATTGTAACCCAAGCAGTGAGCAATCAGTAATAACTAAGGAATATTCATCTTGTATTTTTGGACTCTTAAACCTACAAAATGAATCTGGCTGCTCTTAAAAAAAATGTTTTCCTGCATCAACCACTAACCTAGAGAGATCTGAGAATTTGTCTTTTTTTTTGCTTCAGAAGCTGTGGGTATATTCCTTCTCCTTTAGTTTAATTATACAAAAAAATTTGCACTGCTAGTGACTTGCTATGAGATGGCCTCTCTTCCTCCACTATCAATGCTACCCTCAACCACATTTCTTCCATTTCACACATCTCTGCTCTTACCCCATCCTTCCAACACCCTACCTGGCATAGAGTTCCTCTTGTCCTCACCAACCACCCCAGCAGCCTCTGCATCCAGCATATAATTCTCTGAAACTTCCGCCACCTCCAACGGGATCCCACCACCAAGCACATCTTTCCGTTCCTCCCCACCCCCCCCACCCCCACATTCTGCTTTCTGCAGGGATCACTCCCTACGCAACTCCCTTGTCCATTCATCCCTCTCCGTTGATCTCCCTCCTGGCACTTATCCTTGCAAGCGGAACAAGTGCTACACCTGCCTCTACACCTCCTCCCTCACCATCATTCAGGACCCCAAACAGTCCTTCCAGGTGAGGCAACACCTGTCGGGGTCATTTATTATGTTTGGTGCTCCTGATGTGGCCTCCTGTATATCGGTGAGACCTGACGTAGATTGGGAGACTGCTTTGCTGAGCATCTATGCTCCGTCCGCCAGAACAAGCAGGCTCTCCCAGTGGCCGCCCATTTTTATTCCACTTCCCATTTCCATTCCACTTCCCACCTCCATTCCGATATGTCCACCCATGGCCTCCTCTACTGTCATGATGAGGTCACACTCGGGTTGGAGGAACAACACCTTATATTCCGTTTGGGTAGCCTCCAACCTGATGGCATGAACATCAAACTTCCGGTAATGACCCCACCCTCCTTCACCATTCCTCATCCCCTTTTCCCTCTCTCACCTTATCTCCTTCCCTGTCCATCGCCTCCCTCTGGTGCTCCTCCCCTTTTTTCTTTCTTCCATGGCCTTCTGTCTCTTTCACCAACATCCTCCCAGCTCTTTTCTTCAACCCTCCCCCTCCAGGTTTCACCCATCACCAGTGTTTCTCTCCCCTCCCCCCACCTTTTAAAATCTACTCCTCAGCTTTTTTTCTCCAGTCTTGCTGAAGGGTTTCAGCCTGAAACATTGACTGTACTTTTTACCATAGGTGCTGCCTGGCCTCCTGAGTTCCTCCAGCATTGTGTGTGTGTTGCTACTAGATGCTTCATCGCAACAGCAGGCGCTAATTGCTACAATTGTTCGAAAAACAATATGAATGAGTTACCTTATGTCTCAGGATCAAATTCCTCACTTAACTTCCTTTTTCTTGTCCTCCATTCCATCTCAGTTATTTTTGGTTGTTACCCAGCCTTCCACACATTGGCTCTGGAAGAAGGCAGAAGTTGTGTTGAATCAACACACATCAAAGTTGCTGGTGAACGCAGCAGGCCAGGCAGCATCTCTAGGAAGAGGTGCAGTCGACGTTTCAGGCCGAGACCCTTCGTCAGGAGTTGTGTTGAATGACTTACTTCCTGATGCATCGAAGCTTCACCATCCAAAAGCACGGAAGGGGCTGCGCTGAGGACCAATTGTATTTCAGCGTTGTTGGTCAACAGATGAAGGGAAACGTGGGCTTCTGTACTCCCAGTGCAAGAAACAAATATCACACATCCACAGCTTCAAAGCATAACCCCCTCCCCCATTATAGAGTGAATGGAGGAATCAGCCTTAAGCAAGAGTTTAATGTTGCGGGACCTTGTAAATATGTCTCCTTTCAAATATAAAAGAGATTGGAAATGGGAAAATTGGAATGATCAGTATTTCTATAACATCCTCAGACTGCTTCAGTTATCAAAACACTTGAAGCCAGTTGTGTTCCTCAGTGTTTTGTCACTGACCACTGGGGCTACCTGCAGCCATGCCTTCTTTACTGCAGTATGAACTGGACAGGATATCAGTCTCTGATAACTCTTTGTCCCCGGCAGTAGGATGTCATTAAAAACAGGATGCAGACTTGAAGGTAATCTTCTGTGCTTGTCTCTGCAATCACTCCCAACTCTCTCTAGCTTTGGCTTTGGTCCTTTACATTTGTGGGATCAGTTCATGCTGATCTACTCTATAGGTACCATGCACACATTTGCCAACCTCAGAATGCAACAAAAATCAATATGAAAATACCACAAACAGACACACAGAAGTAACTTCTATTTTCACATGTAAAGACAGCCCAAATTTATTCAATTCTCAAATCTTTAAGACTCCTCAAAGTTAATATTTGGGGTTAATATGCCCTCTTTTCTCTGCCAATCTATTGTGGCCACAGTATACATCATCTGCAATGCATAATCTACTGCAGCCACTCAATACGATTACTTTGTATGCTTCACCTTTCCCTATGCAAACCGAAGGGGCAGTGCTAGCATGAGATGGCAAGGTTGTGGTGGGTGGTGATGTACATAAAATGTTCAGATATCCTGATTGACGCCATCAGCTCAATGTTTAAAAGTTTGCCTTATTGGTACATATGTTGATGTTTCTTCACCTTTGCTGGATCAATATACATCTGACATCATTGCTTGAGCCCGCCACCATGATTTGAGGAGAAGGCTTACCACTGCCCTCTCAGCACAATTAATGAGACAATTAATACAGCTTTTATTACTTTCCAGAAATAGATATTCTTTTAAAATACCAAAGGCCATGTCAGTCAAATCTTGCTCGGCTTGGACAGGTTTCTTCTTGCCTTGGCTTAGAGATGTTCTTGGTGACAGGCTGACCTTTTGTGAAGGCCAGTGGCTGTAGGATATCTCATTCCAACTTCCTGCTTTGCACAGGAACAAGACAACTCAAGTGCAGTTTTCCACTTAAATTGAATGCAGAGAAGAGCATGTGTAAGAAATTAGAACATTCAGATAACAACACACTCTCTATGATAATAATCATCTATTTAAAAAGATCAGCACTATTGATTTTCAATGGAACCACCCTAGACATCTAAAAATATTGGGGAAAGGAGATTTCCTAGTCTGTAACCCGCAGTGTTTGTGGCCACTGGATTCTTATCAGTTGAACCAGAACTGAGTTTTGCTAAGTGAATTTGTGGAAGTGGTATTTGTGGTAAGGGGTGGAATGTAGATAACAAAGAAGATGGTATTTTATTTGTTTAAAATGCTATTATTTTAGAAGCTTTGGAATACCTCAGAGTCATTGACTTCTTCCAATGGTAACAGCAAAGATTTTGTTCTTGTGGAACACAATTAGCCCATTTAAGTCAAATTAAGAAGATGACCTAGAGTGTGCCTGGAGTGTTTCAGCCCAGTACACACATAAGCTACTAATGAAGCATTAGTTGAATGTGGGAGTAAAAGGTTCGATACCAAGGCTTACAGTTAACTGAGCAGCAATTATTTGGTTTTTGAATAGAAAAAGATCATTATAATCTTTGCAAGGTCCTCATTTTATGCATGCCTCATCGCACACTGCCCAGAGCTTTGCTGAGGGCTAAATGGCTCCGTTAATCAGTGAACACCCAGAACAAGGATCCCCCCCCCCCCACAGCTTCAGGATATGATTTAACAAGCAAGGCTTAATCCTGTGAAAGGTATGCCACTGATGACTGGATGCCAGATCTTAAATGTCACAAAGGTGCTGGCCGCATTGTATTTCCTCCTTTACTCAAACCATAGATGAAAAGAATCACAACCACACAATCAAAGAAACATAAACAGTTCAATTTTCAAGGGTTATGTCACAATTGTGGAAGTTTTACCAGCTGCATGCTGCATGATTAAAACAAATAAAAATCTGGGACTAGACATGCCCGGGCATCATCCCTGCTGAAGATGGCAGATCTTGTCATTGAAATGTCAGCTATAATCGATACCTGTAGCCGCTGGAATCCTGAGAAGAGCTTATTTGTAAATAAAATTAATGTTCTCATCTACCTCACTTGATAAAGGCATTTGACTTGTATGCTTTCTCTATTTCTCGCCCCAGAGATGCTGCCAGCCCTGTGGAGCATTTACGATGTTTTCTATCTTTTTTATATCAATATTCCTTGTTTCTTCACTAAATGGGCATAAATGAATAAATATTTTAATTTGCTTCATAGAATGTACAAATATGATATTTTAGCAAACAATGATATTTATTCATGAGCTTAAGACATAATGTAATCATCAGTACTTTATAAAACAATATGCTATGTACAATTATGAATGAGTCTTGGGATCATGAGTTGAAATCAATTTAGTACTCTAGTTACACATGTCAGCTGGAGTCCACTTTTCAAGATAATCTTTAATGGCCTAATCTAGAAAAAGGAAGTGTGCCATAATCAACAGAGGAAAATATCACCATATGCAGCATCAAGAGCCACCTGGAAAGAAATGATTGTCATAGAACAGTAGGATATCTAAATACAGTAAATCCCAGAGAGGTTTGAGGGTATCACCCAGCATCATTGCTGAGGTACAGTATCATAATATTTAAGTTACAAGACCTGTAATCCAATGATTTGGAATGAAGATTCAGAGATATGAAACCAATTCTAGCCATGACATTTAAATTCAGATAATTAAGTTATGAAATAGCTATAGAAATAGCTCAGATAATTAAGTTATGATAGCTATATGGACAGGAAAGGAATGGAGGGTTATGGGCTGAGTGCAGATCGGTGGAACTAGGTGAGAGTAAGAGTTCGGCATGTTCTAGAAGGGCCAAGATGGCCTGTTTCCGTGCTGTAATTGTTATATGGTTATATGGTTATATAAATACAAATGACTATTAAAGGTATTGGTGGATATGGAACTATTGGAGGTATTTAAAAAGGTATATGGTTCATTAATATCCGTTAAGGAAGGCAATTTGCTTTCTTTACTTGGTCCAGAACCTTAGCAACATGGCTTTTAATTCCCCTCTGATCTTGCTTAGAAAGCATCTAAGTTCAAATGCATCCTGTAAATAAGCACAATGTGTTTTGGGGTACCATATATCTAAATTTTGGTGAGAACTCATAAACCACCTGAATATAGGTGCAATTGTGTGTGATTAATCTGTGCCCATTACCTGTAGACAGTATACTGTATTACATTTGAATCACAGGTTATTTTAAATGATTTCTTTGTGCAGTCAGCTGTAGGGAAAGCAGTTGGTGATCACAGTTGTGATGGAACAGCTTACATCGAGTTTCCATGTAACAGCGGTTCATGAAGTCCAACCTAAAAGGTGTCTCTTTGTTGCAGAAGGGGGCTGGAGGAGATGCAGCAGCAGAGGCTATAATTTTTTTGATGTTTCATGAGAATTCCAAGCAATTCAATTGGATTAGTACAGAGAGATCGGAGGGCAGTTTGTTGGAATGGGTGCCTTGACCAGGGAGGAGTACAAGGTATTAGGTGTTAGGTGAAACCAGGTGAGGAGGAAGATAGATGAGTGGAGAAGAGAATGGTGTGAGAAGCTAGAAGGTGATAGGTGGAAGATGTGGAGATGGGAATAGCATTTTTGCATGTGACAGGGAAGGGAATAGCATTTTTACATGGGAAGAGATGGCAGTCAGTGGATTTGTAAAATGCGTCAGTCGTTAATTTGTCTCTGGAGATGGAGGCAGACAGATCAAAAAAAAAGGTGAGCAAGGTGAGCTGGACCAAGAAAGTCTGAGGGTGAAAATTAGAGGCAAAATTGATTAAATTGACAAGCTCAGCATGAGTGCAGGAAGCAGCAACAAAACAGTTATCATTGTAATGGTGAAGGAGTTGGGGAGCTTTATCTAATGTCCAAGGTGAAAATAAGGTGGTCGGGGCCAGGGAATAGAAATTGGTGATGTGATGGAGGGCATTTGAAGTGTCGTAGATGTACTGTAGGCAGAAAGGAACTGGGCCAAGGGGGACAAAATGGAGTTCAGAAATGTGGACAAGAGTTCATTGGGGCATGAGCAAAGAGAAACAATGGGTAAGTTGGGTTTGTGGATCTTGGCTAGGAAGTAAAAATGGGCAATGTGGGGTAGGGGAAGTATGAGGTTGGAAGCTGTAGGTGGGAGATATCCAGAGGTGATGAGAGCAGCGGTGGAGTGAGAGACAATAGCCTGATGCGTCTCAGTGGGATACTGGTTAAGGGGTAAGTAAGAGGTGTCCAAGAGTTGCTGTTTGGCTTCGGCAAGGTAGAGGTCAGTCCACCGGACTACAATAGCACCACCCTTGTCTCTGGGTTTGATGGTGAAGTTAGGATTAGTACAGAGAGATTGGGAGGGTAGTACGTTCAGGTGGGGTGAGGTTGGAATAGGTTAAGGGAGTGGTAATTCGAGATGGTTGAAATCCCATTGCAGTTACCGATGAAAAGATCCAGAGCAGAGTGGCCAGGAAGGGGAGAAGGAATGAAGATCATTCATGGGTGGTAGAGAATCCTTGCCAAAGAAGTAGGCCTGGAGATGACAGTGACAGAAGAAGAGCTCAGCGTCATGGCAGGTGTGGAATTCATTGAGCAAAGGGGGGCAAAAGTTAAAGCCTTTGCTGAGGACAGAACATTCCTTTTAAAGACAGAATCATTTCATAGCTTTGACAAATATAACAAAATATTTGCAACTACTTTGCTGGAAATTCCACAATTGCAATTTGGAATTCCCATGAAATTCTGTATTGTGAACTTTCTAGTGAATGAGGTTATTACCACCAGTGCAATCCCTGTTCACTTCAGCTAGGTTCTAGCTAGTTAATGGATGACTACATATTTGTTAAGCTGAAAGTATGTGGTCAGATTTTGATGTGGAAAATTCCAGATAGCTGCTTCTTCAGTATGAATATACCAGGAAATGAAAATCACATGAAAGTACGTAATTCCAGATGACATTTATGATGATTTTTTTCTTCCTTTCTTTTTCAATATTTTTATTGATTTCTATGTAGAAGAATACAGAGTCCAAGAGAATACATATTATAAAACAAAAGAAAAAATATAATAATACCAGATACAGTATATTGAAACACATTAACAAACTCCTTTCTCTATATTCATATAGATTAGATTAATTCATATATTAGAATATAAACAATTTTATAAAAAATGATCTATATCCACTACCAAAGTCGAAGCTGTTTTGGAAAAAAAGGGGAAAAAACCTTATCAGATAATAAAATATGCTATTAACCAACTTCTGTAATTTAATGAGAAGTCAAAGATTATGAAAATAATTTAAAAACGGCCCCCAAAAATTTTGAAAATCTTGGTTAGATTCAGAAATTGAACAATGAATCTTTTCTAAATTTAGGCATGCCATAACATCCCATAACCACTGAGCACGATTAGGCAGAACAGCATCCTTCCGTTTAAACAAAAGCGCCCTCCTAACCATAAGAGAGATAAAAGCCAGAATGAGCAAATCAGATGTCTTCAAGATGATATCTTTCCTTCCAACAATATCAAGTAGGGCAGTCAAAGGATTAGGCTTAAAATTTACTTTAAAGAATACAGAAAAAGTTTGGAATACTTCTTTCCAATATTTTCCAAGATTTGGGCTACGTCCACACGACGCCGGATAATTTTGAAAACGAAGCTTTTTCTTTTCGTTTTGATCCTCTGTCTACACTAAAATGGTGTTTTCATCCCCCCAAAATGGAGGTTTTCAGAAACGGTCTCCAGAGTGAATAAATCTGAAAATGTCTAATATCTGTTGCAGTGTAGACATGGTAAACGGAGCTTTTTAAAACCGCAGTCATGACGCGCCGCAACAGATGGCAGCAGCGCGGCATTTCATTGTTTTCTTCTTCTTATTATTATTATTATTACTACTTTATTGTTGCCAAACAATTGATACTACGGCATACAATCATCACAGCGATATTTGATTCTGCACTTCGCAGAACCTAACAATTTCAGAACAGACGGCAACGAGACTGAAACCAGAAGAGTTAGAAATGTACTCACCAAATACTTTGACCCATAGCTTACTGAATAAATAAGTATATTCACTTTGCCCTGTTTTCTGTCCTTGCTTGTATGAAGGTGGTTTACCTATTTATGCAAGTACTTCTCTGTCAATAGATGTGTAACAGCCTAATGTAACATTGTATGGAAATACAAGATAACGCTGATGCAGACGTTTTATACATTTAACAAGGTGCTTTATTAATGCAACAGAGTTAGTCAGTTTTTCAATGTTCGTCGTCAGCCGGGTCATACTGTCCGTGAACTCCCTGTCAGTTGCCTCCATACGCTCCAGTATTTTTTTTTTAGTTTTAAGTCTTCCTGCGCGAGAGCCAACAGCAATTCCTTTTAAGTTTTTCTACTCTGTAACTGGACAAATGCGCACCAAGTATTCCGTTTCCTCTTCGCTTGTTTTCTGTGTGTCCTGCACGTGCCCAGTAGGAGGAGGTACACTCAAATATCCGTCTAATGTGGACAGAGATATTTTGAAAAACGCTTAGTGTGGATACCCGTTGTTTTTACTCAAAACCAGCGTTTTCAAAATTATCCGGCGTAGTGTGGACGTAGCCTTGGTCATGTCCAAAACGTATGAATAAATGAAGCTTCTCCATTGTTACACCTATCACAGTAGGGAGATATATCCATATAAAAATGAGATAACTTATCCTTGGTCATATAAGCCCTAAGAATCACTTTAAATTGTAGGAGGGAATGACGAGCACATAACGATATAGTATTAACCAATTTAAAAATTTAATTCCAAGTTTCTTCAGAAATTGAAGTCTGTAAATCTTGTTCCCAAAGATTTTTGATTTTGTCTAAAGAATCATATCTCATTCCCAACAACATATCATAAACATTGGATACTGAACCATTATAAAATCATTTTTTAAATCACTCTGGTCAATTGACATTTATCCTTTTTTTAGTTTTACATGTAAAGATACAGGTGATCCCAGTTTTATAGCTGTTTGGGATACTGTCATTGACCTTTACAGAATTCACAAATCACTACCTAAAAATCTGAGATATGCTAAGAAATTCACTCTTACAGAATTCATGTAAAAAAGTAAAGAAAGAATAAGCAGCATTTTCTAAACTCACATTTTTTGATGCATGCACAGCTGCACAGAAGGGTGGCTATGTACAGCTCTACTGCTAAATTTAAATTTGCTGATGACAACACTGTTGGCCAAATCAAATGTAGTGACAGATTGGGGTACAGGAGGGAGATTGAAAATCTGATTGAGTGGTGCCACAACAACAACCTCTCCCACAACATCAGCAAAACCAAAGAGCTGGAAGTCCATCAGCCAGTTCACAAGAGGGGAATGGAAGAAGAGAAGGTCAGTAGCTTTAACTTCCTTGACGTTAACATATCAGAGGATCTGTTCTGGGACGAGTATATAAGTGTCATTACAACGAAGGCAAAACACCAGCTCTACTTTCTTAGAAGTTTGCGTCAATTCAGCATGCCACCTAAAGCTCTGACAAACTCTGACAAAATGCAAAATGGAAAGTATCCTAACTGGTTGCATCACAGCTTGGTATGGAAACATACCAAGCCTAGAAACAGAAAAGGCTACAAAAAGTGGTGGAAACACCACTGTCCATCACAGGAAAAGCCCTCCATACCATTGATTTAAAGCAAAGACTCCCCACAATCCAGGCCATACCCTCTTCTCACAACTATCATTGGGCTGAAGGTTCCACACCCTCAAGTTCAGGAACAGCCATTAATCAACACCCATTAGGCTCCTAAACTGCCAGGCATAACTTCATTCATCACCCCTCTGAACTGATTCTATGACATTCAGACTCACTTTCGTGGATTCTTTACAACTTGTGTTCTCAGTATTATTTTGTTTGCGTAGTTCATCTTCTTTTGCACTTTGGTTGTTTGCCAGTCTTTGTCTGTTTATGTATTGTTTTTCATAAAATTCTATTGCATTTCTTTTATTCCTTGTAAATGCCTGTAAGAAAAAAATGAACCTCAAGGTAGTATATGGTCATATACTGTACACGCACCTTGAACTTCGAGATAACACAACATCACACTATTGTAAAATTGTGATGCAGATCAGTTTCTAGGAATGCAACCCATCTACTACCACTTCCCCACCCCTCGCTCAAAATGCCTGAGGTAAGTTCATTCAGTCCCAGAAACATCTTTGTGAATTGTTTCTACACATTTAGCAACTTCATGATATCTTTCCTATAGCAAGGTGACCAGAATTATACACAGTGCAGCCTCTCTAACATTTTGTACAGCTATAATATAACGTGTCAGCTCTTGTACTCTGTGCTCAGAATGAGGAAGGGAAGTGTACCAAATGCCTTCTTCGCCATCTTGTTGCCACTTCCTGTCTCAAGGATCGTTACAGAAAATCTTTCCTAGCAAATGCAATAAGCATATACAACAGTTTATCTGTGTGGCAGAAGAACACACATCGTAGTACAATAGTCCCTGTTTTACTATTTCATACATTATTATTGTGCATTATTCCACATTATTACATATTGGTAAATTATAATTGGGTATATTATTATCTGTACTTTATAATTAGTAAAGGCTGCACACTGCTAAGTGTGTTTTTAAATGTGCTGTTGTAACAAAAGAATTTCCCACTTGGGGTCAAGTAATTACTATTATTAATATTTTACATTCTCTTCAGAGTAGTTAGTGATTGTAAGAGGGAAGGAGATTGATCAGAATGTTTGGTGTATGTGTTTCATATTATATGGAAGTTTCACAAAAAATACACCTACTGCAAGTACCTTTCTAAAAATTATACTCTATAATCATTAGAAATCTATAATTTCTGCCTGTTTGTCCATTTACATGGTACTATGTGTGTGTGAAAGAGAGAATAAGGAAACTTCCAGTAGATTATTTGAGAACATGTGATTATATACTTTTAGTATCCTGCTTATTATAAAGCTTAACAGTTGGCCATGTTTACAAAGAGTGAATTACTACATCACTTGCTATATTGGCTTTCAACATTTAGTTGTAAAATGATCTTAAGTGACTTGCTGAGCTTAAAATGCTTAATTGCTCATGTTATGCTGGTAAATGAATTACTGGCCCTCTGGTGTTTTAGTAACAATGATCATCTCAACAATTACATATTAATATTAAGTTGCATAGTTATAAGAATTAATCCTGCAATAGCTGATTTTCTGCTAAAGGAATATAACTTGAGTGGTTTGTTGGTAATACGCTTTCCATTTGGGTGATTCAAAGATTAGCTTTGCATAGTTACCAGTAAAGAGAACAACAGTTAATTTACTGTAATCATTAACTCATTTAAATACTATTCCAAGAAATATATGAAAAACCTCGTTTAAATCTTACAGTGCAAAAGTACAATAATTGGCTGTAAAGCAAGTAGAATGCTCTGAGTTGTATGTTCTACAGAACAGAGAGTAGGAGCAAAATCAGGCCATTTGGTCCATTGACTCTATTCCACCATTTGATCATGGCAGATTTATTTTCCCTCTCAACCTAATTCTCTTGCCTTCCCCCTCTACATGTTTTTCCAACTGCAATCTGAGAGGAAATTTTTACATGGCCTGAAAACTATGTGGCACTTTAAATGTCAAACACAAACCACAACTCTCAACACAAGAAAGCCATGGCAGGCAGTCAAAAAAACTGACAGACAAAAGGCTAAAAGTAAACTGTTTTGACTAGACAACATTGGCGTACAACAGATCCGGTGGTTTTACTGCAATGAGCTCCGACTTCAATTCTATGCTTAATGTTACAATTAGTAACAGTGTTGTAACTTGAACCACTGACAATGCAAATATGTTGAAGTTTTAAAAGCTTTCAAAGTAAAGGTTGTGGTACATTTATTATTTTAGAAAATGTATGGATGATGTTCATTAACACAAAATTAATTATAGGGTATTTCACAATGATATTAGCATAGATTTCAAAGTTATATGAGCATAATTTCAAAATTATATTAACATTATATAAAAGAAAATTCCAGCTCCACGGCAACAAAGTCTATGTGCACGGGAGTATTTCAGTTACAGTGCGGCCACGCACTGCACAGCTTTGAGGGAACAATCCCTGTAACCTTCAATGCCCTTATTAATCAAGAGCCTATCAATCTCCACTTTCAATATATGCAATGATTCGGCCTGCACAGCTGTTTCCGATTCGACAGATTGATCACCCTCTGGATGGAGAAATTCTTCATCTCTGTTCTAAAGGAATGAAAGGAATGTCTTTCTATTCTGAGGTTGTGCCCTCTGGTTCTAAGCTCTCCCTTTATTGGAAACATCCTCTACACACTCACTGTATATAGGCCTTTCAATATTCGGTGGGTTTCAATGAGACGCCCCATTATATGGGAAGTTAGGGTGTAGAATATAGGGACCTATGGAGGAAGCTGAAAAGTAGAAACTTAAGGGTAATGATCTCTGGGTTGCTGTCCATGCCATGGTCCAGTGAGGGTAAGAATTTGATGATTTGACAGATCACTGCGTGGCAGAAATCGTAGTGCAGGGTGCAGGGTTTCAAATATATGGATCATTGGAATCTCTTCTGGGGATGGTATGACCTGTACAAAAAGGAAGGGTTTCACCTGAACCTGAGGGGGAGAAATATCCTTGTGGGAAGGTTTGCTAGAGCTGTTGGGGTAGGTTTAAACTAGTTTGGCAGGGGTATGTGAACCAGAGGATGGGGCAGTTGGTGTCTAGCTAGTTGAAGTGTATACAGAGACTGTAAGGAAGGATAGATGATTGACAGGGCAAAATTACAGTCAGAGAGATGGGTTAAAGTGTGTCCAACCTAGAGCATGTGTCCGTACATGGAACTACAATGGTGTGGCCATTACAGAAACTTGGCTCTCACAAGGGCAGGATTGGCTGCTGAATATTCTGGGGTTTAGATGTTTCAAAAACGACAGGGCGGGATATAAAAAAGGTGGGGGAGTGGCATTGCTAATCAGAGATAGTATCAGACAGAAATAGATGGACAGCAGCAAAAGGGGAGGAATCTGGGGAGG
Organism: Mobula hypostoma; assembly: GCF_963921235.1. Classification (NCBI taxonomy): domain Eukaryota; kingdom Metazoa; phylum Chordata; class Chondrichthyes; order Myliobatiformes; family Myliobatidae; genus Mobula; species Mobula hypostoma. The sequence continues at coordinate 216,156,243 of NC_086097.1, read as the reverse complement.
GATTATTTGCTGAGTCAGTGTAGGTGGAAGTCAGAAACAGGAAGGGAGCAATCACTCTACTTGTTTATCCAATGTTCTATATAATAGCAACAGGTGGATCAAGAGGCAGATTTTGGAAATGTGCGAAAGTAACATTTTTGGGTGACTTCAGCTTCCCCAATGTTAATTAACACCTACTTAGTGCAAACGTTTAGATGGATCAGAATTTGATAAGTGTGCCCAGGAAGGATTTCTGACACAATATGTAGATAGGCTGACTAGAGGAGAAGCCATACTGGATTGATGCTAGGTAACGAACCAGGTTAAGTATCAAATCTTCTGATGAATGAACTTTTAAGTTTCAAAGTTTCAAAGTACATTTTATATCAGAGAGCATGTATCCTGTACATAACCTGAAATTCGTCCTCTTCACAGACATCCACGAAAACAAGGAAACCACTTAGAATGATAGAACATTGAATCGCCCATCCCCCTTCCTTGCACAAACAGCATCAAAAGCTTCAACCCCCCCCACCTCACCCACACCAGCAGAAGCACCGACGTCCCCCCCACCCCCACCTCACCCACACCAGCAGAAGCACCAACGTCCCCCCCACCCCCACCTCCCCACCATGCAAGCAACATCCGAAGCCCCAGGAGTCTATTGATCCGGAGTCCATCAAACCAAAGTCCGTAAACCAGCACTTTTGTATCCCAGTATGGAGAGAGAGGGCACTCTTGTACCTACAGGAGTGCAGACCAGAAACTCACTGTTCCGATGTTACAGTGTCTTGAGGACTGACAGGATCTCACGCTCCGAGTACTGCACAGACGTAACAGGAGTGTTCCCTCACGGGTCCAACAAAGAGCTTGAAAAAGCAGCAAGCTTTTTGACAGGAGCCGTTGATTGGAGTACTGCTCAGACACAACACGAGTGTTCCTGAGCAGGTCTGACAAAGAGCTTTTAAAAACCCAGTCTCTATAAAAGAGAGGTACTGCCGAGCCGAGAGGTCATTGTTGGAGTAGTCTTGAGTCAGGGTAGTAAGGCTTTGACTCAACAAGAACCAGCGTTCCTTACTTCTTATTTAACTCGAGAGAGAATGGGGGTATATCTACTGAGCCAATGTTCTCTTCTGGGTGTCAGATGTGGGATTTCCAAGAGGTTCTCAGCCTCCCGATGGCCACGTTTGCGCCAGGTGCATCGAGATGCAGCTCCTTAAAGACCGTGTTAGGGAACTGGAACTGTAGCTCGATGACTTTTGGCTTGTTAGGGAAAGTGAAGAGGTAACAGTCAGGAGCTACAGAGAAGTAGTCACACCAAGGCTACAGGAGACAGAAAAATGGGTGACTGTCAGGCGGGGGAAGGGGAGGATGTCAGATAGTGGAGAGCACCCCTGTGGCCATCCCTCTCAACAATAAGAACTCCATTTTGAGTACTTTGGAGGGGGGGATCAACCAGCCTGGGGGAAGCAACAGTGGCCATGACTCTGGCACGAGGCCTGGCTCTGTGGCTCAGAAGGGTAGGGAACTGAATAGGATGGCAGTGATAATAGGGGACTCTGTACTCAGGGGAACAGATAGGCAATTCTGTGGATGCGAAAAGGAAACACTGATGGCAGTTTGCCTCCCAGGTGCCAGGGTCTGAGTGCTTTCTGGATGCATCCACAATATCCTGAAAAGGGAGGGTGAGGAGCCAAAAGTCGTGGTATATTTTGCTACCAATGACATAGGGAAAAAAGGGACGAAGTCCTGAAAACAGAATACAGGGAGTTAGGAAAGAAGCTGAGAAACAGGACCTTAAGGGTAGTAATCTCGGGATTGCTGCCTGTGCTACACGACTGTGAGGATAGGAATAGAATAAGGTGGCAGATAAATGCATGGCTGAAGAATTAGAGCAGGGGGCAGGGATTCAGATTTCTGGATAATTAAGACCTCTTCTGGTGCAGGTGGGACCTGTACAAGAGAGATGGGTTCACAAGGCACAGGACAGATATGTCCCACAGAGGAAGAAGTTCTCAAATGGCAGGAGTAGGCAACAGTAGCTGACAAAGGAGTTAAGGACTGCATAAGAGCCAAGGGAAGGGCATATAAGGTAGCAAAAGTGAGTGGAAAGTCATATGATTGGGAAGCTTCAAAATCAAACAAACGCAACTGAAAAAAGGTATAAGAAGGGAAAAATGAAATATGAGGGAAAACTAGCCAATAATATGAAGCAGGATACCAAAAATTTTTTCAGCTATATAAATAGTAAAAAGGAGGTAAGGGTTGATATTGGACCACTGGAAAATGATGCTGGTGAGGTGGTAACAGGGGACAAAGAAATGGCAGGTGAACTTAATGGCTACTTTGCATCTGTCTTCACTGTAGAAGATACTAGCAGTGTGCCAGAGGTCCATGAGGGTCAGGGAGCAGGAGTGAGTGCCATTGCTATTACAAAGAGAAAAATGCCAGGCAAGCTCAAAGCTGTTAAAGGTGGATAAGTCATCTAGACCTGATGCACCACATCTCAGAGACCTGAGAGAAGTTGTTGAAGAGAAAACAGATGTATTGGTCACGATCATTCAAGAATCCTTTGATTCCGTATGTTCCCAGAGGATTGAAAGATTACAAATGTCACTCCACTCTTTAAGAAGGGAGGAAAGCAAAAGAAAGGAAATTATAGGCCAGTTAGCCTTACCTCAGTGGTTGGGTAAGTATTGGAGTCTATTACAGTATTATGGATGAGGTTTAAAGGTACTTGGAGACTAATGATAAAATAAGTCAAAGTCAGCATGGTTCCCACAGAGGGAAATCTGGCCTGACAAATGTGTTAGAGTTCTTTGAAGAGGTAACCAGCAGGGTGGACAAAGGAGAGGCAGTGGATGTCATTTAATTGGATTTTTAGAAAGCTTAACAAGATAAAATCCTATGGCATTACAGGAAAAATACTAGCATGGATAGAGGAATGGCGATGGGCAAGAGGCAGCGAGTGGGAATAAAAGGGGCCTTTATTGTTTGGCTGCCAGTGACTAGTGGTGTTCCTCAGGGGCCAGTATTTGGACCGCTACTTTTCACATTGTTTGTCAATGATTTAGATAATGGAATTCTGGTGAACGCAGCAAGCCAGGCAGCATCTCTAGGGAGAGGTACAGTCGACGTTTTGGGCTGAGACCGTTCGTCAGAACTAACTGAAGGAAGAGTTAGTAAGAGATTTGAAAGTGGGAGGGGGAGGGGGAGATCCAAAATGATAGGAGAAGACAGGAGGGGGAGGGATGGAGCCAAGAGCTGGACAGGTGATTGGCAAAAGGGATATGAGAGGATCATGGGACAGGAGGCCCAGGGAGAAGGAAAAGGGAGAGGGGGAGAAAAAAACCCAAAGGATGGGCAAGGGGTATAGTCAGAGGGACAGAGGGAGAAAAAGGAGAGAGAGAGAAAGAATGTGTGTATATAAATAAATAACAGATGGGGTACGAGGGGGAGGTGGGGCATTAGTGGAAGTTAGAGAAGTCAATGTTCATGCCATCAGGTTGGAGGCTACCCAGACAGAATATAAGGTGTTCTTCCTCCAACCTGAGTGTGGCTTCATCTTTACAGTAGAGGAGGCCGTGGATAGACATATCAGAATGGGAATGAGATGTGGAATTAAAATGTGTGGCCACTGGGAGATCCTGCTTTCTCTGGTGGACAGAGCATAGGTGTTCAGCAAAACGATCTCCCAGTCTGCGTCGGGTCTCACCAATATATATAGAAGGCCACATCGGGAGCACCGGACGCAGTATATCACCCCAGCCGACTCACAGGGGAAGTGTCGCCTCACCTGGAAGGACTGTCTGGAGCCCCGAATGGTGGTAAGGGAGGAAGTGTAAGGGCATGTGTAGCACTTGTTCCGCTTACAAAGATAAGTGCCAGGAGGGAGATCAGTGGGGAGGGATGGGGGGGACGAATGGACAAGGGAGTTGTGTAGGGAGCGATCCCTGCGGAATGCAGAGAGAGGGGGAGGGAAAGATTGCTTAGTGGGTGTACCCCATTGGAGGTGGCGGAAGTTACGGAGAATAATATGTTGGACCCGGAGGTTCTTCCTTCAGTTAGTCCTGACCAAGGGTTTCGGCCTGAAACGTCGACTGTACCTCTTCCTAGCGATGCTGCCTGGCCTGCTGCGTTCACCAGCAACTTTGATGTGTGTTGTTTGAATTTCCAGCATCTGCAGAATTCCTCGTGTTTACGTAGATAATGGAATTGATGGCTTTGTGGCAAAGTTTGCGGATGATATGAAGGTAAGTGGAGGGATAGGTAGTGCTGAGGATTGCAACAGGACCTCTAAATTGGAAGAATGGGCAAAAAAGTGGCAGATGGAATACAGTGTTGGGAATTGTATGATAATGCATTTTGGTAAAAGGAACAATAGTGGAGACTATTATCTAAATGGGGAGAAGGTTCAAACATTGGAGGTGCAGAGGGACTTTGGAGTCCTCGTGCAAGACTCCCAGAAGGTTAATTTACATCTTGAGTCTGTGGTGAAGAAGGGAAATGCAATGTGGACACTTATTTCAAGGAAGATAGAATATAAAAGCAAGGAGATAATGAAAGACACAAGAGAAGAGAAATAAGCTGTTCTGTGAATGAACTGGAAGAAATTGCCTGGGTCTGCAAAACCCGCTGGTGCTACTCTTCCTTCAGAGGCTGTGATTATATCCTTAGACTGGGATAGGAGCAGACACCATAGGAAAATATTACAGTGATATTAGGCAGAAACTTGAGAGCATAAACTGGGAACATATGTACTCAGGGAAATGCTCATTGGAAATGTAGGCATTGTTTAAGGACCACTTGCCTGAGATTCCAGATATGTTTGTCCCATTGAAGCAGGGAAGTGATGGTAGGGTGAAGTAACCATGATTGACAAGAGATGTAGAGTATCTTGTGAAGAGGAAAAAGGAAGCTTACTTAAGATCTAGGAAGCAAGGATTAGCCAGGACTCTGAAAGTTGAAAGGTAGCCAGGAGGATGCATGACTTAGGAATACACTTCGGAGAGCTAGAAGTGGCCATGAGGCCTTGGTGGGTAGGATTTAGGAAATCCCAAGGCGTTCTACACATATGTAAAGGACAGGATGATTAGGGTATGACTGATTACGGATAGAAGAGAAAACATGCCTGGAGTCGGAAGGGGTCCTTAATAACTTATGCTTCAGTCTTCATCTATGAGAGTCACCTTGACATTTGTGAGGACAGTGTAAAGCCTGCTGATATGCTAGAATATGTTGACATTCAGAAAGAACTTTTGGAAACCATCAAGATAGATCAGTTCCCGGGGTTGGAGGGGATACACCTTAGGTAACTAATGGAATTGAGATTGCTGTGCCTTTGATGATGATTTTTGCATCCTCACTGGCCACAGGAGTAGTTCTAGTTAATGGGAGGGTGGCAAATGTCATACCTTTGGAAGTAGTGATAACATTGGGAATTACAGACCAATGAGCCTTACTTCAGAGGTGGGCAAATTATTGGAGAAGATTCTTAGAGAAAGAATTTACAAGCATTTGGAGAAGCGTAGTCTGATCGAAGACAGTCAGGGACAGGTCATGCCTCAAGAGTATGATTGTATTCTTTGAGGATGTGACAAAGCACATTGATGAAGATAGAGGTCCTGATGAAGAACCTTGGCCTGAAACGTCAACTGTTTATTCTTTTCCGTAGATGCTGCTTCACCTGCTGAGTTCCACCAGCATCTTGTGTGTGTTGCTTGATGAAGGTAGAGATGGATATGGATTTTAGTAAAGGGTTTAATAAGGTTCCACTTGATAGGCTCAATTGGAAAGTCAGGAGGCATGGGATCCAGGGAGACTTAGCTGTGTGGATACAGAATTGGCTTGCCCATAGAAGGCAGTGGTTGTAGATGGAGTGTATTCTGCCTGGAGGTCGTTGACTAATGATGTTCTACACGGTTCTGATAATCTCACTCTGTGATTTTTATAAATCACTTCGATGAGGAAATGGAAAGGTGGGTTAGTAAGCATGCAGATGACATGAAGATTGGTGGAGTTCTGGATAGTGTGGAAGGCTGTAGTAGGTTACAATAGGACATTGACAGAATGCAGAGCTGGGCTGAGAAGTGACAGGTGGAGTTCAACCTAGGAAAGTGTGAAGTGATTCACTTTGGAAGGTCAAATCTGAAGACGGAATACAGGGTTAATGACAGGATTCTTATCAGTGTGGAGGTAGAGAGGGACCTTAGGATCCATGTCTATAGATCCCTCAAAGTTGCCTCAGAAGTTGATAGGGTGGTTAAGAAGATGTACGATGTGTTGGTCTTCATTAGTTGTGGGACTGAATTCGGAAGCTGCGAGGTAACGTTGCAGCTTTATAAAACCCTGGTTAGACCATACTTGGAATATTGTATTCAGTTCTGGTTGCCTCATTAGGAAGCAGGGAGCTTGCAAAAGGAGTTGAACAAATTAGGAGAAAGTGCAAAAAAGTGGCAGTTGGAATACAGTGTTGGTTGCATTTAAACTTCTAAAGAGGACACAGAGAAAATTTAACAGGATGCTGCCTGGATTGGAGAGCATGTCCTATGAGGAAAGGTTGAGCAAGCTAGGGCTTCTCTCTTTGGAGTGGAGGATGATGAGAGGAGACTTGTTAGAGGTGTAGATGATGATAAGGGGCTTAGATCATGTGGATATCTGGAATTTGTTTTTCCCAGGGCAAAAATAGCTAATTTGAGGGGGCATAATTTTAAGATGATTGGAGGAAAATATAGAGGAGATGTCAGAGTTAAGTTCTTTACTCAGTAAGTGGTAAGTACATAGAATGCCCTGCCTGGGGTAGGAGTACAGGTCATTAAAAATCTTGTTGAGAGGCACACAGATGATAGAAGAAATGGAGGGCTCCCGCCTTATACATTAACCCTTTTATTCCCAGGATGACTCTCATAAACCTCCTCTGGACTCTCTCCAATGCCAGCACATCCTTTCTTAGATACGGAGACCAAAACTGCTCGCAATACTCCATATGTGGTCTGACCAATGCCTTATAAAGTGTCTCAATTACATCCTTGCTTTTATATTCTAGTCCTCTTGAAATGAATGCTAATATTGTACTAACCATCCTTACAATCAACTCAACCTGCAAGTTAACCTTTAGGATATCCTACATTAGGACTCTCAAGTCCCTTTCCACTTCTGATTTCTAAATTCGCTCCCCCATTTAGAAAATAGTCTATGGCTTTATTTCTTCTACCAAAGTGCATGGCTGTCCTTCACTACATTCCATCTGCCACTTCTTTGCCCATTTTCATAACCTGTCTCAATCCTTATGCAAACTCACTGATTCCTCAGCAATACCTGCCCCCTCCTCCTATCTTTGTATTGTCTGCAAACTTCCCCAAAAGGCATCGGTCCTGTCATCCAGATCATTAACATGTAAAAGGTGCTAAGTCTATGCAAGTATTACTTTTAGTGGACTAGTTATGACGTACATAATGGGAGTAACTATAAATTCCTCTGTCTGACATAAATCAGGCTTGTTTATGGATGGGATGGAAGTCGGTCGAAATTGATGCTGAGATTAATTTGTTTCCTAACTGAATTACAAATCTCAGGCACCACTGCCACCTCAAACCCAAGAAAGTTGGCAGATGCTGGAAATTCAAAGCAATACATGCAAAATGTTGGAGGAACTCTCCTGCCTGAAGCTGTCCATAAGACCAATAGACGTAGGAGCAGAATTAGGCCATCTGGCCCATCAAGTCTGCTCTGCCATTCAGTCTTGGCTGATCCTTTTTTTTTCTCCTTCTCGACCCAGTTCCCGGCCTTCTCCCTGTTATGTTTGATGCCATGTCCAATCAAGAACCTATCAATCTCTGCCTTAAATACACCCAACGACCTGACCTCCACAGCTGCATGTGGCAACAAATTTCACAAATTCACCATCCTTTGGCTAAAGAAATTTCTCTGCAACACACATCAAAGTTGCTGGTGAACGCAGCAGGCCAGGCAGCATCTGTAGGAAGAGGTGCAGTCGACGTTTCAGGCCGAGACCCTTCGTCAGGACTAACTGAAGGAAGAGTCTTCCTTCAGTTAGTCCTGACGAAGGGTCTCGGCCTGAAACGTCGACTGCACCTCTTCCTACAGATGCTGCCTGGCCTGCTGCGTTCACCAGCAACTTTGATGTGTGTTGCTTGAATTTCCAGCATCTGCAGAATTCCTGTTGTTTGCGTTAAAATTTCTCTGCATCTCTGTTTTGAAAAGGCACCCCTCTCTCCTGCGGCTGTGCCCTCTTGTCCTACACTCTCCCACCATGGGAAACATCCTTTCTACATCTACTCTGTCTAGGCCTTTCAACATTTGAAAGGTTTCAATTAGATCTTCCCTCATCCTTCTGAATTCCAGTGAGTACAGACTCAAAGCCATCAAACGTTCCTCGTCTGATAACCCTTTCATTCCTGGAATCATACTTGTGAACCTCCTCTAGACCCTCTCCAATGCCAACACATCTTTTCTAAGATGAAGGGCTCAAAACTGTTCACAATACTCAGGGTGAGGCCTCACCAATGCCTTATAAAGCCTCAGCATTACATCCTTGCTCTTGAAATTCTAGACCTCTTGAAATGAATGCTAACATGGCATTTGCCTTCCTCACCACCGACTCAGCCTGCAAGTTAACCTTTAGGGTGTTCTGCACAAGGCCTCCCAAGTTCCTTTATGTCCCAAATTTTTGGATATACTCCCCGTTTAGAAAATATTTTTCACATTTATTTCTACTACCAAAGTGCATGACCATGCATTTTTCAACATTGTATTTCGTTTGCCATTTTCTTGCCCATTCTCCTAATCTGTCTAAGTCCTTCAGCATCCTACCTGTTTCCTCAACACTACCTGCCCTGCATCCTACCTGGTTCCTCAACACTACTTGTCCCTCCACCAATTTTCGTATCATCTGCAAACTTGGCAACAAAGGCATCTACTCCATCATCTAAGTCATTGATACACAGCATAAAAAGGAGTGGTCCAAACAGCGACCCCAGCAGAACACCACTAGTCACTGGCAGCCAACCAGAAAAGCATCCTTTTATTTCCACTGGCTGCCAATGCTCTAACCATGTTAGTAACTTTCCTGTAATACCATGGGCTCTTAACTTGGTCATTTCTTTAAATGTACAAACTTAATCTAAAACCTTGGACCAGCATAGAATATTTATCTTGTCTTGGTTGTGATGTGTTCAGGAATAAAGGCCCAGCAGTGCTTCCTGCCACTATCGTGGCAATTTTGGTTATGGTTCATCTGTGGGATGGTAATAATATATAGACCAATACAAATTAGTTTGTCCTGCCCCACCCCGTACCCACCAATATTACAATGACACCTCAGAAGAACTTGGGCTTTGGACAGACTGCTTTCTCAACTATTAGTTGAAATTCCTCTTACTGTCTCTGGAAAGGTTCTTTTTCACTATTCAACTCATGGTCTTTTAGAGAATGCAGTTATTAGAGGATGAAATCAGCAACTGTTGATATATCGTCTTCAGAGCGGAAAATTATTAATAGAGGAAGGCCTTGTTGACCATGGTTTTATAATGGATGATTCCATCAACAATTTGACCTTACAGCAGTGAATGCTGGGAATACTCAGCAGGCCAGGGAGTATCTGTGGAGAGAGAACTGGAGTTACTCTTCATTAAAACTAGGGAAAATGGAAGTAAAACCATATTGTAATATGGAAAGATAAGGAAAGGGGCCTAAAGGGAAGTAATGTAACACTACACTGAATGGCCTAATCTCAAATAATAATGAGGCAGCCTACAGAGAAGGTCATCACCCTGACATAGTGGTGTCAAGAATACAACCTCTCCCTCGATGTCGCAAAAACAAAGGAGCTGGTTGTGGATTACGGGAAGAATGGAAACAGGCTGACTCCTATTGACATCAATGGATCTGGGTTTGAGAGGGTGAACAGCTTCAAGCTCCTCAACATACACATCACCGAGGATCTCACATAGTCTGTACATATCAGCTGGGTGGTGAAAAAAGCACAACAGCGCCTCTTTCACCTCAGACAGTTGAAGAAGTTTGGTATGGGTCCCCAAATCCTAAGGACTTTCTAAGGGGCACAATTGAGAGCATCCTGACTGGCTGCATCACTGCCTGGTATGGGAACTGTACTTCCCTCAATTGCAGGCCTCTGCAGAGAGTGGTGCAGACAGTCCAGTGCATGTGTAGATGTGAACCTCCCACTATTCAGGGCATTTACAGAGACAGGTGTGTAGAAAGGGGGCCTGAAGGATCATTGTGGACCTGAGTCACCCCAATCATGAACTGTTCCAGCTTCTACCATCTGGGAAACAGTACCGCAGCATAAAGGCCAGGACCACCAGGCTCCGAGACAGCTTCTTCCACCAGACCCTCAGACTGATTAATTCATGCTGATACAATTCCATTTTGATGCCATATTGACTGTCCGGCTGTACACACTATTTATTATTAATTACCATAAATTGCACATTGCATATTTAGACGGAGACTCAACATAAAGATTTTTACTCCTCATGTATGTGAAAGATGTAACTACTAAGGTCAATTCGATTCAGTCACCTAATATATTATTATTTCCTAATATGAAGAGCATTTTTAACCATTCCTGCAATCACCCAAGCACAATTTGCTATCTACCAATACAAGATTTCATGGTCTCCATTTTTGAAAGTAGCTAAAAGGTATCTCATAGTTAAAAATTTTCAAGCACAACATGACAAATTTATACATATAACGTCTGCTGATTTACCTTTATCTTTATAATTAGTTACTTCTTCAATATTTCAATTAAATTTTCAAAAAGATTCATGGGGCAATTATATATCACTGGAAGAGTTTTGTTAAAGGCAAATCACCTTTGGAAAATTTCGTTGAATTATTGAAAAGATGGTTAATTATAGGCAGAACAGAATTCAGCAAAAGCTATATATTTGAATTTTTGTAAGGTGTTCAGTAAGGGGATTCTGTGCAGCAGTTATAACATTTCAGGATTTAGTGTTGGAAGTCCAAAGCAGATTAATGAAAAATAGTTAGCTAACAGATAATAAATGAGGTTAAATGTCTGTTATTTAGATTAGAGAAGGGTTATACATAATATACCCAGGAATCAACAATGGCCCCCTTTTTCTAACTCTTTGCCTCCTGCCAGTCAGCCAATTTCTACCCATCCTGATGAAGGGTCTCAGCCCGAAAGGTCGACTGTACCTCTTCCTAGAGCTGCTGCCTGGCCTGCTGCGTTCACCAGCAACTTTGATGTGTGTTGCTTGAATTTGTAGCATCTGCAGAATTCCTCGTGTTCTACCCATGCTAGTAGATTTTCTGTAATACCATGGGCTCTTACCTTGTTCAGCAGCCGCATGTGTGGCACCTTGTCAAAGGCCTTCTGAAAATCCATGTAAACAACATCTACTGATTCTCCTTTGTCTAGCCTGCCAGTTATTTCCTCAAAGAATTCCAACAGATTTGTCAGGTAAGACGTCCCCTTAAGGAAACCATGTTGACTTTGACCTATTTTAACACGTGCCTCTATGCACCCAGAAACCTCATCCTTAATAGTGGACTCCAACCTCTTCTCAACCACTGAAGTCAGGCTAGCAGGTCCATAATTTCCTTTCTTCTGCCTCCCTCCCTTCTTAAAGAGTGGAATGACATTTGCAAATTTCCAGTCCTCCGGAACGATTCCAGAATCTAGTGATTTTTGGAAGATCATTACGAATGCCTTCACAATCTCTTCTTCTACCCTTTTCAGAACCCTGGGGCGTAGTCCATCTGGTCCAGGTAACTTATGAACCTTCAGGTCTTTCAGCTCTCCAGCACCTTCTCCTTTGTAATAACAACTATATTATATTTCAACTACTCTTCTGAAGGAACCCAAATCAATTTGTGCATCTCGTGAATCCCTTTGCTCTTCCATAATACTTGAACGCATGTTTTCTGAGAAAATATTATTTATTTATTTAGCTATACAGCATTGCAACAGGCTTCCTTGGCCCACTGAGTCCACACGGTCCAGTTATACCCATTTGATTAATTAACCTACTAACGTGCATTATGTTTGGAATGTGGTGAAAAAACTGGGGCACTCAGAGGAAACCCATGCAGTAATGGGGAGAATATACAACTCCTTCAAAAGTGGAGTGACATTCGCAGTTTCCAGGCCTCCGGAGCCATTCCAGAATCTAGTGATTTTTGAAGGATCTAAAGGTGGAGATGAACCTGAGTCGCTGCTGCTGTAATAATGTCGTGCTAACTGCCACACTACCATGTTACTCTAAATATACATTTACTCATACGAAAATTCACTTGCAGATTGCAGGCCCGCTCTACACACTTCTTTTTAATTGCCAGACTGCATTTGTTGTTGCTCTCATCTGTTTCTGCAACATCCCAGAACAATGTTTGGAGATTTTTCTCATGAAAGGCCAGGATTTACTGTTGAAGCAGTCAAGTAGTGGTCATTCTCTTTGGAACTATTGTCAATAAGCTGTGTATTCGAGACTATTTCCTGCCCTTCACTGGTTGTGGACAGCCATGCTGTCTAAATGTTGCAAGATATCGCTTGCTACATGATATACCAAGCCAGGGCCCTGGACACTTAGGCATACTGTATATAATACCTATTCTTTCTGTTAGTTTTCCAACAAATGCAGGGAGTTTAGTTCAATATGATTACCCTTTTTTAAACATGTGCTATTTGTGTTATTTCCAATTTTTCAATGTTTTTTGTTAGATCTCTGATTAAGGGTTCCACAATAGTCCTTCCACTAATTTTAAATTAATGAGTTTACATTTCCCTGAATTTGCTCCTTCAGTCATTTGTCAATATGCACCTTCCCAAAAATGTGTTATATATGGAGATTATATATAAAGATAAGCACTGCTGCCTGTCTTAAGTCTCTTGAAGCATTTCAACTGAAAACATAGGAAGGTATGTGAGATAGAAGGAAATGTACCAGCAGGGTTTGAAAAGTGACTGATACAGAAGAAACAAATGATTAGGGCAACTGGGTATTAGTAGAATTGCTAGAAGTGAATCAGAGTAGAATACCGATAAATTAGGTATCCTAAGGCACAGAAGATTGTGGATTAGGTGACTGAATTCTTTTGATACATCATTAAGGAACAGTAATTTGACACTTCTGAAGGAACTGAAATTTCAGCAGGAAGTGGTAAAGTTTAAATGATATTGTGCCTTAATAGCAAAGTGCACTGATGATATTGGTAGGTTGGTGAAATAGACAGACAGGTGCAGAAACATTTTTCTATGCAGAATATTGACAATTACTTTTTAACAGCAAAAAATAAGTAAAAGTAAATCCTTTCAATCGGAGTGCAGGCCGGTTGTGCATTTGATTTTGGTGCAGTGGATGTTGATTTGGTTCCAATATGATGGCTGATACAAAAATATTTAATATAGCAGCATATTGGTGCATTAGTAATATTTGGGGTTGACAGATTTCAATTTACATGCTATGCTGAATTGACACCAACGCCGGCTTTGACTCAGAGCTCCAGTCAATGCCCTTTCTTCACCTTGCACACCATTAAAATTATTTAACCAAAATTGATCACAAGATCACAAAACAAAGGAGCAGAAGTAGGCCATTCAGCCCATGGAGTCTGCTCTGCCACTCCACCATGAGCTAAACTATTCTCCCATCTAGTTCCAATTTCCGGCATTTTCCCCATATCCCTTGGTACCCTGACCAATTAGATACCTATCTATGACGAAAGCCCATCACTGATTATGGATGGCACATGGCACACTTGGTAAAACACTCATCCCCAGCAGTAATAGTGACTGGGTCTGAAACAGAGCTGCTGCATAGAGCTGTCTCATATAGAGGCAGCAGCAACCTGCACAGGTGTGCTGTTGGTGGAGGATACCATCTTTAATTGGATAATTGAGTTAGTTAGCTTTTGGTTGGTCTGTGGAGAGGGGCTTAGCAGTTATAAGCCTCAAGTTACCAAGGCTTTGAGTTTTTTTTTCTTTTGTGTTTAGGCTGAGGGTGGCTATATATATATTGTATTTTTTTTCCAGATTTTTTCTTGTTTTGCGGTAAATAAAAGCATCTCAATCTACTTCTGCAACTCAAGCCATCTTGTTATTTTTCTTAAACAACTGACCCACAGTTTTTTGTGACACTATCAATCTCCTCCTTAAACACCCTCAATGATCAGGCCTCCACAGCTGTATGTGGCAATGAATTCCATAAATCCACAACTCTCTGGATAAAAAAATTTCTCCTCATCTCTGTTTTAAATGTTCTAATTCTAAGACTGTGGCCTCTTGTCCTGGACTCACCCACCAAGGGAAACAGCCTTTCCACATCTACTCTGTCCAACCCTTTCAACATTCGAAATGTTTCTATGAGATCCCCTCTCATTCTTCTATACTCTAATGAATACAGTCCAAGAGCCGACAAACGTTCCTCATATGTTAGCCCCTGCATTCCAGGAATCATCCTTGTAAATCTTCTCTGAAATCTCTCCAACATCAGAACATCCCTTCGAAGATAGGGGTCCCAAAACTGCACACAGTATTCCAAATGAGGTCTCACCAGTGTCCCATAGAGCCTCGTCAACACCTCCTTACTCTTATACATTATTCCTCTTGAAATGAATGCCAACATAGCATTCACTTTCCTTACTGCAGATCCAACCTGGTGGTTAACCTTTAGGGTATCCTGCACGAGGACCCCCAAGACCCTTTGCACTTCCGATTTCCAATCACACTCTTTTTATTGTTAGGGGAGCTACCTAGCGTATTAGAGGATAATGTTTTAGACTATCTGGAGTAGTGATAGAAGTAAATTTAGTTGTAGCCCCAGCAAGATCTGTGTCAGTATCTGAAAGGAAAAGATTTGCAGGGCCATGGGGAGCAGATAGGAGAGTGAGAAGTTGATGGATTGGTCATACAGAGGGCTGGTAGAATCATGATGGGTTGAATGAACTCCTTCTGTGCTTAATTCTGTCTGCTGATTTTCCTCCTCACCCTAGAACCAATCTGGTGTGTCTTTACTGAACAGATGTATCCTTCCTCAAGTTGGAGACTAGAATTTGGTCAGTATGACTTGAGTCTTGCAACTATAAATGTGCTTAAATTTACCATGATTTCAGTGTTTTACCTAGTAAAGCCTGATCACTATACAACTAACTGATTTTGCCTGGGTCTAAAGGTGGAAACTTTGACATCCTTCTCTGGTAGAATTTTTAATAATACTTTCTGATTATTTCACTTAATATTCATTGAATTTATCACAATTAATTACCTGATGGAATTATGGCCTCAAAGTCAAAACCTTATGAATAAACAAACTGTTGCAATGCCAAATGCATACAAGCTGAAAAGAAGATATAGGGCCTTGTTTTGATCGACATGAAATTATCTTGATATTTCAAAGTAGGTTCAAAGAGGCCAATGCATCCATGTGTGAAAATGAAATTTCTTACAGGCGAAGAATATTAATATAAAACTATGCAAATATGACACATTTGCATAGAAACAGATATTTGCACAGAACCTGGGGGGGGGGGTATACAGTAAATAAATGCCAAGCCTATAAATGCTGTGGAGATGGTGATGAGAGAAAAGGAGGAAAGGAAAGGACAGGTGAAGAGTCGGTGAGGGATGAGAGAGGCAGGTTGTTAAGTGTGAAGAAGGATATGGGGCATGGTATGCAGGAGGGGCTGTATAGTTCAAAATAAGCACAGCTAAATTAGGAAGAAGTTTACTCTGAAACACCAACTGTTGCCAGTAATTTTTCCATGTGTTAGATAAACTGTATGGCTCTGTTATGGCTGACATATTCTTTCTAAACCCTGTGCAGAAATTAATGGACCACTTGCAAATTACAGCATTTCATTACCTCCAATTTCAAACCCAATTGTAATCAATCATGAAGTGGTCAAAGATACAGTCTGTACTAAGTCTATTAATACATACATTTGTGATTATTGTGTAGTTTCAAGGTAACATGTTTTGAAACTGCTGTTAATAATACTGGCATATTAGTGAGGAGGTTAATTGTTTTAGATAAATTTGATCAAAATAACAGACCAGAGCTATACAAGAGCATTTTTGTTTTGGAAAATATAGCTCAGTTCAAATCAGTAAAGAGTCGTTCAAGAGCTTTTCTGTACTTCATTGTTATCAAAAGGCCCAGGTTATGCCTTTGTAGAGGGCCTGAGCGAGCCAATACAGATAATGGCAAGTTTGATTTATTCCTCTAAATTTCATTACCAGAAGGGAAATTGATACACAGTAGATCTGCCAACATTAAAAGCACTTTTGCTTCTATTTCTATTGATTTTCTAAAAATTAAGGTTTAAAGGTTCAACTCACAATCACCCGCTTATTATCCTTGCCTATATATTATTGGATTTTGTATTTTGATCTGTCTTTTAATCTTCCTCTATATTCTGTCAAAGTTGATGGGTCTTCCAAATCTGCCACCACATCACTCGGTAACTTTGGGGTAATTCAGATTATGAGTGATAATGTAAAATGGTTGTTATTAAACTAATCACCCCTTTAATATCTCTCATGATGCTTCTTTGAGTGTATCAGCCCTAATGACTGTATCTAGCATTGTTTCAGTCACCAGTTTCCAAGAGCAAATGTTTTTTGAAGGTAAGCAAGAAGCATATGGTGAAGAATGATTCACAAGCATGTGGCAGAAACAAAGGGCATTTGAATAGATGGCTTGTTCGCAAGAAGTCCTCACACTGTTGGTCAGGGATTGAGAAGGTGATGAGTCAGACATCAGCATGATGGTAGTCGTATTTTAGCATGGGACTAAAATATCATTCAGTATTTCTCAAGGATTATTGAGCAGATTATTTTGTATATCATTGAAAGCTTGTGAGAGGGTTTTGACGAAATGCACAATATTTGCAGTGCTTTAATATATTCAACACCATCTATAAAATGCCAAAAGCAAAGGAACTAAGACAGTATGGTGTCCTCTGTTTAAAATTCCTGTGCTGCCCTTGCAACAGGAGCTCCTTTTTTCCAGACTCTGACTCAAACTGGGAAAAAAAAACAAGATATACATTGTTTAGTTCACCCACTAAGTACCCACCAAAGACATTATTCTTCTCCAAATGTTAGGTTCAACCAGCTGCTAACCTGGTAATAGTTCTCTGACTGGACTCCATTTTGTTCATTTTCATCTGGAGAGTGTATGAGAAATTGTTCACCTGCTTTTCTATACTGTATTAAAATTTTCCAAATTCGATGAATTATCAAGGATATTTTTTGTTTCCTTGTGAGGGCTAGTCCAATGGAAAGTGAAAGAATTCCACGGAATTTCATGTCTACTTCTTGACTAACAACTAGTTATATTTCCCAAGGAAGGCATTTGATCTAGAATTCACTTAACATGCACGTGTGGGTATGGAAATATTTAAGACCAACTCTCTATATATTTCTCGAGCCTAAGTGCTAAATATTCAACATGGGTGGCAGGACAAAGGAGTTCATTACATGTTGGCCAAACGTAAATGAGATCAGAGAGAGACCTGCAAGTGAAGCAGTCTTGGGCCAATACTTTCCAATGTAGGACCAGCCCCTGATGCACTATTGATACTGGAAGGCTGGCATAAATCTGTTTGTAGGCTTTGTAGTGTTTTGCAGAAAAACTCACTGACCAATGGCCAGATGTGAATGAGCAGAAATGCTGTGTGAATGGTGTTGAATTAAATTGTAGAAACTCAGCTACTAGATTAGATAAATGGCACAAACCAAGGATTAACCCAGCCTTTATGTCCAAATATCAGATGGGCATTAACAATAGGCCTTGCTCGAATTCAGAGAAAAAGATTCCAAGGTTTTAATTGATGGAAAAGCAAGGATGTGGACACCATTGAAAAGGTGCAGAGGAGATTTACAAGGATGTTGCGTGGATTGGGGAGCATGCCTTATGAGAATAGGTTGAGTGAACTCAGCCTTTTTTCCTTGGAGCGACGGAGGATGAAAGGTGACCTGATAGAGGTGTATAAGATGATGACAGGCATTGATTGTGTGGATATTCAGAGGCATTTTCCCAGGGCTGAAATGGATAGCACGAGAGGGCACAGTTTTAAGGTGCTTGGAAGTAGGTACAGAGGAGATGTCAGGGTAAGGTTTTTACACAGAGAGTGGTGAGAGCGTGGAATGGGCTGTCAGCAACGGTGGTGGAGGTGGATACGATAGGGTCTTTGAAGAGACTTCTGGACAGGTGCATGGAGCTTAGAAAAATAGAGGGCTAAGGGTAACCCTTGGTAATTTCTAAGGTAAGGACATGTTTGGCACAGCTTTGTGGGCTGAAGGGCCTGTATTATGCTGAAGGTTTTCTATGTTTCTATGGATCTCTCTCTTGACACTACGCCAATATTCACCTTTGATTTTTACAGCAGAACATGCATGATGAGTAGAGTCATTTCTAAGATCTTGACTATTGGAGAGCTATTGTAAGAAATGGAATCATCTGAGAGTTAAAAAAAAATAAATAATAGCTGCAAAAATATAGCAGCCTGGAAATTAGAATGCGTACAAATACATTCTGCTTCATTAACTGGGTACTGTAAACTACACATAGAATAGTGGTAGAAGAATTATAGGGGAGTTGATGAGCCGATGAGAAATAATTCATTGTATGGCTACAGGGAGAAAAGGAAAAATGAAAATAGGGAGAGTGACTGATAAGATTCCTCTGCCAGTTTAGATCTGATGGGAGGAACATCCACTGCTTGTATCATAAGTGATTTGATATGATGGAGACTGTTTTCAGGTCAATTCAGGTGACTCTGGAAATTCAAACCGAAGGTGATACTCCACATGAGGTGTGCCTCTGATTATACCACACCCCAAACAATGCTCCCTTAAGAAATTCCTCCCTGTGAGGACATTAGTTGTCCTGATGTGATCTAGGTCAAAAGACCCTTGATAAAAAGGCCCACTTTTCTTAAAGCCCCACCTACCACCTCCAAACCTTTCAATCACTGAGGTTCTGACAAACACACCCAATGAACAACCCTGCAGGACCACAATCCCGACTCTCTAATCTTCCTCAAGACCCTGACCTCAACCCACTAACCTCCTCTTTCACCATCTGATACTCTCTAACCGATGATCCCTTAGGGTCCTAATAGAGGCACAGACCTCTTCCCAGCTCCAATCTGACACCCAATCCTGATGATTGACAGCGACCCCCCCAACATTATTTTCAGCCACTTTCCTGATCAGATACCAAATGGTTAAAAAAGCTGCTGCAGCAAATATATCTGAAGCTCCCAAACAATTAGTTAAATAAAAACAACTTCAGGTTATTAGAATTACCAGATAATCTTTGTGAAATTAGTTTTAATTCAAGATGGAGAGATTGCTCACCAAAGAGGGAGACAATAGTGCCATGTAGGTTATGGATGTTTAAATAGAAACCTCTCCATACTGTAATCTGCCACCATGAGTGCATCAAATTGCATAATTCTGGACTAAATTATGAGTTGAAGTGAAGCTGACCTCTGCTTTATGTGAGCCTTCTGAAAAAGAATAGCTATTGTCAAGTTTATTAAAATAGATGTTGAAAATGAATATTAGAGTCTGTTCATCTGTTTAAAATATTCCTCCTATAATGCTCAAACTAGCTCTTGATGGTAGTTCCTGCCTGTTCACGGCATGCTGGATAACGTATCAAATCAAACATTAATATTGTAGTAACACACACAAAGTACTGGAGGAACTCAGCAGGTCAGGCATCATCCATGGGAATAAATAAACAGTCGACATTTCAGGCAAAGACCCTTCTTCAGGACTGGAAAGGAAGGTGGAAGATGCCAGAATATAAAAATGGGGAGAGAGAAGGAGGATAGCTGGAAGGTGATAGGTGAAGCCAGGTGGGTGGGAAAGATAAAGGGCTGGAGAGGAAGGAATTAACACTGTCATGTTGACTCATGTAAAGGTCAAGGTGTACTTTGATTAGAAGCAAGCAAAAGTAAACAAAGGAGGGGATCATGTAATCTCAAAGGTGTGTGCCATGGCGTGATGGAAGGATGAATATGCAATTGTAAGAACATGCGTTTGAATTCATATCAATGTTTTGTAACTGGATATGAAAAGATTCAAGATAGTTCAATGTCATTTCCAGTACACGAGTATACAGAAGGATGAAACCATTGTTACTCTGGATTCAATGCAGCACAAAAAAAAGAACAAGAAGATAAAGACCATCATCTTCTTTATTATGTGCCCTGTCATATGACATAGGCAATCAGCGTCCCATAATCAGATGCTAAACGCATTTCATTGGCTTTGTATCTGTACTCGGCACAACGACAATAAAGTTGAATCTAAATCTAAAATCTAAAATAACCATGATTGTTCTTAGCAAATTTTTCTACCAAAGTGGCTTGCCATTGCCTTCTTCAGGGCAGTGGATTTGCAGGACAGGTGACCTGAGTCATTATCAATACCCTTCAGAGATTGTCTGCCTGGCAGCAGTGGTCGCATAACTAGGCGTTATACCTTTCCCAAGGCTAGCAGAGGGAAGGAGCACCTTCCATCTTATGTGGTAGAGATGTATCTCCACCTCACTATGCAGAAGATAAAACCACAAAAAACGACAATAAATATAAATACTTAAGATAGCTTGACTACATATATTGCGATACTAGGCACAGGAGTGTATTTTGCATCTCCCCCTCCCCCTCCAGCTTTCAAATCCCTTACTCACTCTTCCTTCAGTTAGTCCTGATGAAGGGTCTCGGCCTGAAACGTCGACTACACCTCTTCCTATAGATGCTGCTTGGCCTGCTGCGTTCACCAGCAACTTTGATGTATGTTGCTTGAATTTCCAGCATCTGCAGAATTCCTGTTGTATGTACACAAGGTGACTTTGACAGGAAATGTTAAAGGGTTAGTGTGGGGAGGTGTTGATCAGCCTGACCACTTCGGGAAAGCAACTGTTTTTGAGTCTGGTGGTCCAGGTGTGGGTGTAATGTAGCCTCCTCCCTTTTGGGAGTGGGACAGACAGTTTTTGAGTAGAGTGGGTGGGTTATTTCATGATGTTACTGGCCTTATTCCAACACCTTTCTGTGTATATGCCCTTGATGGGTGGTAGGCTGGTGCCGGTGAAACGTTGGACAGTTTTGACTACAAGCACGTGCTATTCTTATAGCGCTCAGGCATCTGAAACTGGGCACTGGTGCCGTGGCACACAGGCAATCAATTGTTGACCGGCACAGTAGAAGCGGCTTTTGACTGACAAGTAAACTAATCCCCCACATAACAAGTCTTCACTGAGATTGGATCTGATGAACATTGTGATTGTTAATCACTCTGGGCATGAAACTGTATGTTTTATCTTAAGTCTCATTTCTTGAAGCAATAATGTTTTTTCCTTTTTCTCTTTCTATACTTCATTTGGCTAATTCATCTGTTCCTGCTGTTCCCACTGTCTCAATATTCCTTTTACATTCTCAGTCCTTAAACTTCATTATTTAATCAGACTATACTGGTTCCAAAGGAATGGAAGTTGATAAATAAATGTGTATCATCATGGAAGAAGACAAAAATAAAACCTCTTGGAAATTGCAGAGGACAAGTGATTTCAATTTATTTTTGAACAGTGCCCTAGTCCTAGATTATCGAACATGAAGAAGTGTATTTTCCATCAGCCCCTTTTCTTGTTTCAGTGAAGTCCTCCTTCCAAACTCCAGGGGATACAAACATAATCTATTCAACATTTCTCACCAGACAACCCCACCCACCAACTCTCAGAATTTTTGTCATTTTACATTCTTACTTAATAAAGGAAACCAATACTTTACACCATACTTAAGATGTGGTGACTCTAATGCACAATATACTGTAACTGAATTTTCACAACGAGGTTTGCATTTTCATTTCCCTTGCAAGAAATGAAACCTGTCTGTTAGCTATTCTAATTACATCCAATAGCTGCAGAGAAATGTTTTGCAGATCATGCTCAGCAGTCCTTGAGCTTATTACCTTCTGACAACTTTACATTTGATTTATTACTATCTTTCACTTCTATGTTTAGCCAAGAGCTTTTTCTTAAAGGGATGTGTATTAGTTGCAAATTATTAAATCTTTAAATGTTGGCTATTGCTTGTTCACTGTCATACCTTTTAATGTAGTTTGTTCTTTTTTGCCATTGTCAACTTGTGCCTTGAATGCTCATAGTTTGCTTTCTTCAGATTTGAGACACTAGTTGCAGATTGAATGAAATCATCTTTAGAGTCAAAGAAAAGTACACCACTGAAAAGGGTCCTTTGGCCCATCTAGTCCATGAGGAAACCATTTAAACTGGCTGTCCATACCCCTACCATCTATGTAGCTATCCAAACTTCCCTTAAACTGAAGTTGAGCTTGTTTGCACCATTTGTGCTGGCAACTCGTTTCACACTCACATGACTCTCTGAGTGAAGACATTTCCCCTCAAGTTCCCCTTAAACTTTTCACCTTTCACCTTTAACCCATGGCCTCTGGTTGTAGTCCCACCCAACCTCAGTGAAAAAAGACTGCTTGCATTTATGCTATGTATGCTCCTCATAATTTTGCACACCTCTATGAAATCTCCTCTCAATCCTCTATGTTCTAAGGAATACATCCCTAACCTATTTAATCTTTCCTTATAACTCTGATTCTCCAGACCCACATCCTTGTAAATTTTCTCTGTGCTCTTTCAACCTTATTTATATCTTTCCCGTAGGTATGTGACCAGAACTGCACACAGTACTCCAAATTAGACCTCACCAACATCTTGTACAACTTCAACATGTAAACTTTAATTTTCATATATTCAAATATTTTTCATTATTCTACGAAAACTGCTTAACTACCAGAAAATTAGCATTTTCTCATTGCAGAATACGGGATCAAAGTTCAAAGTAAATTTATTATCAAAGTACATGTATGTCACCATATACAACCCTGAGATTTGTGTTCTGTGCTGGTCGAAATTGTGGAGGAGATTTTGTTGCCAATTCTAACTGACTGAAGTCTGCAAGTGTGGAAATCAAGGATCTAACTGCACAAAGAGTTATTAAGGCCAAGATCTTGAAGCTTATTGAATAGTTTTGAGTGGATGATAGTATCGTATACTGAGTTGTAGTCTATAAAAAGCATCCTGATGTATGATTCTTTGCTGTCCAGATGTTCCACAGTTAAGTGAAGAGCTAACGTAACTTGCTATCTTGCCGGTTTCATACAAACTGATCCAGGAAACCATCTATTGTATATTCCACAATTTCATTCTCCACACCATTACTGCTAATTTACCTATTCTTTAAGTACCCATGATTGCCTTTTATTAATGCACCTCTCATTTCTTGATTGTAAAAAATCATACTATTTCTAGGGGCACGTGGACAATGCACATCAATGTCTTTTTGCCCTTTGCTATTTCTGGGCTTGGTTTTTTTTCCAAACCAAGCTGCTTGTTTTTGCTGCCTTTTACTGCATAGTTTATTATCAGGGCTGATCCTCATTTTCCACATTACTTGACTCTTCTGAAGTTAAGCATCTGGAACATTTAATTCCCAACCTTGGTGACTTTGCAGATATCTCTCTCCGAATGACTTTTAGGTCATTCTCATTTTTCTTCTATCTAAAAGATTGTCAGAATTGAGATGTAACCCCTCTTCTCAGCTTTCATTATAGTTGTTTGTGTAGTCTGTTCCTTCTTTACGCACTGGTTATCAATACCTATTTTGCTGTCCTGCAATAATGCCTCATCATTTCTCTTTCGTTTTCTAAATTTTTACTTAAATTAACCCTCTGTTCTATTATTTAAAGTTTTATAAAATTAACAGGACAATGGTCCATCTTATGCCAATGAAAACTTTCTCAATGTACCAGTTTCCTCTTTCACAGTGCTCTTCCTAATATCCCATGTGTGCCTCCCCTGTAGTCACACCTATTCCCTAACAAATTTTATCATATTTAGTCTCAAATATGTGACTACCTTTTTGAATTGTGTCAAGGTAACATCTTCCTTGATCCATCAGTGTCCAGATCTTGGGACTGGAGGTCATCAGTTCTGAGCTCAGGCTGCTTGAATGCTGCTCAAGGTAGTATAGATCACAGTGGCCTACATATGCAGCAGCTCAGAGGTAACACATTCTGCCATGCCAGTCTTAATCCAATTTGTTTCAAATTTATTTGATTTACTTCAGTCTTAAAATACATATCATTGACTCAGCAAAATTTGCAATCCATATAGTAACCAAGGGCACCTCACGCTGTGTAAGAAGGACAAATTTTTGTCTTTTTGAGATAACTGAAATGCCTGAGTATGGCACACAATGAAAATGTGCCATGAAATATGTGTGTAGAGGGTGGCATGCTCAGTATGGAACATTCAGTTTAAGTTAGTGCTCAGAAAATTGGATGCTCACAGTTGTCTATGGATTCTCCTATGTTCTATGTACTAAGCTAGAAGATTCTTTCCGCAATCACAATAGAAAGAAAATTCATCTGTTCTCCCTTATTCATTTCAGGGATTTTGTAAATTCACTTAGTATTTTAAATATGCTACTTAAAACCTGTTTCAGTAATGATTGAGATCATATTATTGATTTTCTTTTGTTACATTCATTTAGCTTTCATTTTGCTGTAACCATTGTAATTTAGCATTTATCTTTGGATTTTTTTCCAGTAGCATCTAATTTTAACAATGCAAACATAATTTGGAAAAAAGGAATCTTACTGAATTTACACCGAAAAAAAAGCTGGGGGAATCCAACAGGTCAGGCAGCATCTATGTAAGTGAATAAACAGTTGACGTTTTGGGCTGAGACCCTTCTTCAGGATTCAATTGGAAAGGGGAAGACACCAGAATAAAAAGATGTGAGGAAGGGGAGGGGAATAGCTAGAAGGTGATAGGTGAAGCCAGGTGGGTGGGAAAGGTAAAGGACTAGAGAAGAAGGACTCTGATAGGAGAGGAGAGTGGACCAAGGGGAAAATAATAGGAGAGAGAAGAGGTAAAAGGCTAGAATGGAGAAGAGGAGAAGGGAAGGGGAAAATATTTATTTATTTACAGGAAGGAGAAATCATGGCACCTGGTTGGAGGCTACTCAGACAGAATATAAGTTGGTCCTCCATCCTGAGCGCAGCTTCACCTTGACACAAGAGGAGGCCATGGACCAACTTGTTAGAATGGGAATGGGTATCGGAATATGTTTGACTATCAGGAAGTTCCGCTTTTAGTGGTTGGAGTAGAGGAGTTGGACAAAGTGGTTCTCCCAATTAATGATGAGTCTCACCAACTTGGAGGAGGCTGCACCGGGAGCACCTGACACAATAGATGACCCCAGCAGATTTGCAGGTGAAATGTTGCCTCACCTGGAAGGACTATTTGGGGCCCTAAATGGAGTTGAATGGGCAAGTGTAACGCTTGGGCTGCTGCAGGGATAGGTGCCAGGAGGGAGATTAATGGCGAGGGACAAATGGACAAGCAAAGCAGGGTGGGAGTGATCCCTGTGGAAAGTGGAGAAGGGGAGATAAAGATGTGTTTCATAGTAGGATCCCTTTGGAGACTCTTTGGCAGAACTTGCAGAGGATGATGTGTTGGATGTGGAGGCTCACGGGGTGGTAGGTAGGGAAGAGAAGACCTCTCTCACTGTTAAGGTGTTGACAGGATGGGGTGAGCGCAGATTTCAGAAAATGGAGGAGCTGCGGTTGAGGACAGCACCAATCATGGAGGAAGGGAAATGCCATTCTTTTAAAAAGGAAGATATCATTATGTCCTGGAAAGAAAGGCCATATCGTAGGAAGTGAATGAAGTGAGAATAGGGAATAGCAATTTTACAGGCAACAGAATGGGAAAAGGTATAATCTCACTGAATTGTTCAAAGCAACATTAGCCGAAACCTACCCTTGTGTTCAGCAATACACTTTTACAAGTTGATATGAAGGATAAAAATATTTCTTAATAAATTGCTGCTAACTGTGCAGCATGCAAATTTCCTGTGTCAGTGACTTCCCTAAGAAAATTACAAATAGTGCAGAACTTCCACATTCCAGCAAGCATCACCACAGAGAAAATGGAAGAATCTTTAAGGCAAATTATTATTAATGAGAATCAGTGTCATCAATTTCTCTAGTGCAGTCCTTCAGGATCCCTCACTGTTTCTTTTGGCATTCCTCACTCCTCCATGCTGCCTTTCAGAATTATTCCCAAACCTGTATCAGTTCCTCCATAAACTCAAGTCATTGATCAGACACTCGTTCCCTTCTCCTCTCTACTGGTCATTCAAGATTCCCCTCTTTTCTGTACTGGTCTTTTTTTTGGATTCCTATGTCAATGTACCTCAGTATACCCATTGTGCAGCAGCTTCTAGTTACCACAATGTCCCAATCCTTCGAGATGGCTCATTCCTCTGTACCAGTCCTTCAGAACATCTCAGTCTCTACCAGTCTTTGTATCTGTAATTGCATCTGATTTCCATCGATATCGATATCGCATTTAGTTGGGCTCAATCACAAAATGTGCTGTCTTGCTTTGTACGCCCTATCACAATCGTGACTCCTCCCTGGAGTGTCCCGGTGGAGTAGCCCGTTGCACCAGGGAGCATGCGTGTACTCTGGGAGGTGGTGAACCTTCCTGAAATTGTAGCGTTGTGTTTGACGAAGGAGTTGGTACTGGTTGAGGCTGTGTTGGTGACGGAATGGCGCTGGTGTTCGGCGTTCTCTTCGCAGTTGCCCTTCTACTCCTGGTGAAATTCCTGAGAGGAAGGAGGTGCAGGTAAGAGCGCGGGAGCAAAGGGTTTGCGAGGGGTTAACGCCGGACTCGAATGAACACCAGGTTAAGTGAGTCGAACTTCACTGTCATCTGTCTGCAAGTACATTCCGCTTTCGTTTTATCGTAAACTAAAATCGCACAATGATAGGTCGAGCACATGGTTTGCAACTCGCAGAAAAGTTAGCAAGGCTTCTTTCTCCCCGGCAGAGATAGTGTGTGAGGGATCATCGTCTTATTATAGTGATAACTCGTTCGCTTTGCCCAGTGACAACGTGCTGCTTCTGGCTGCGAAACGGTAAGCTCGCTCTCTCTGCTCTACCCAGCATCAAATACTTGTTGATATTTTAATAGAAACCAAACCGAACTCCAGAAGTGTAGAGCACAGGGAGCGAGAGAACTCGACTGCTGATAGCTGGGGACATGATCAATAATGAAGTCCTGAGCTCTTTCCTTTAACTGTTAGTTTCAGGCTATGAAAAGTGAACTGTGATTGGCACCGAGTGCTGAAATTGCAGCCGGTCTCATGCGCTTCTCTGATGGAGAGAGAAAACTTAGGTTTGCTTTGGAGACTTGGTTCTCAATTCAGTTTTACGGCGGTTGGGAACATGAATTCGTGAAATGATTGTAGAAAGTAGATTACTGTAGGATGGAGTACAGTAGCTGTGACCAGACGCGTTTGGAGCCGGAAAAAAAAACGCAGTTTATGACTGAACGCTCCACGTGGAACTTTTTTTCCACTTATTCATTGTGTTGGACGACCTCACCAGAAATCTGGAGCACTAATTTGGGGAATTATAAACATTGCTCTACTGACTACATATTTAAAGTTTTCGTTGGCTGCAAACGATGAAAGAGATTGTATAAATCCTGTTGCTTTGTTTCTGTTTGATAAGCAGGATACCAATACAATCAAAATTCTTGTTATAAGTATATATACATATCTATACTGCCTGTTGAGTATTGTTAAGGAAATTGTTAGCATTTTGATATTTGGAATTTGCAACGTGGTTAGTGGTGTAGAAAACACGCTGGGTGTTCTGAATAATTCAATATTCAGAATATTGGTCTACTGGTTTTTATCGTTTTTCTGTTTTTACAATATGTTGACTTCTTTGCCATGTTAATGAAGTAACAATTGTTGAAATTGTAAACCTGCACAGTAGTGAGCTTGGGGTGAGAACTTGTTGCTGCTTTCAGGAAACAGCGTTAAGTAGATATGATGTATAGAAAGCATTCAGCATACTTTGGGGCCCAAAGCTGGGACAAGATGTTGCAGCTGCACAAAGTATTGTGGAGTATTATGTGATTTCTGGTCATCTTACTACAGGAAAGGTGTATTGGTATTAGAAAGTGTGCTGTAAAGATTATTTCCTTGAATGGAGTTCTTTATGTGTAAGGAGAGATTGGATAAACTTGATTTATTCTCACTGAAATGTCAGAGGCTGAAGAATGGCCTTGGAGATTTATAAAACAGAGGGACATACAGGGGGCAGGTAGATTTTTTTTCTTAATGTGGGGTAGTCTAAAATTAGAGGGCATAGTCTTAAACTGAGAGTGGAGAAATTTAAAGGTGGGGTAAGATTTTCACACACAAGGTGGTGTTTATAGGGAACCAGCTCCCAAAGGTAATGAAGGCTGCAGATACATTTACAGTATTTAAAAAGTACGGGTATTTGGATAGATTAAGAGTAGAGGCATATGGGCCTAAGGCAGGCAAATGGGATTAACGTAGTTGCAGTTGGCATGGTTCGGAGAGGCTGCAATGATGTGTTAATATGCCATACAACTCTGTGTCCAGAATAATATTTTCCATTTGCCCCAAATCAGAAAGGTGAGTTTCCAGTAGATAATGAACTTTGGTGTGTATCATTTTCCAGGGAGATTAAGGAAGAAAACTGAATTAACAGTGATTTGTCACTGAAATAAAGCCAGGCAATCATTTTTAAGTTTTAAACTTCTAGGATGTGGGTCATCTTTTGCTGTATTATTTAAAAAGAAGAACTGGAATAAAGTTCAGAGGGAATAAATTATGTCCTTGAAAACTAAATTATTTGGTTAGGGATCTTAATGCTGGGAAATGTCAAAATGAAAGTGATATATTTCTCTTCAAGGATGATATGTTTTACTAATTTTTTTGTGAATGTGAATTCCAGATGGATTGTTTTAGCTGGTGACTTAATTTTATTTGTTTATTGATGTGTACTGAAGATATTTCCTCTTGTTTAATTTTTGGCAATGATTCTAATATCAGAGTAATGTTTATGCAAACTGCTTTGTTTTTATTAGCAAATTGTAAATTTGGAGCCAGTATTAATACAGAGCTATGAGCAAAGATGCTTTGAGTTTCTCTAGAGATTTGTGAATTTTCATTCTGTGCTCCAATTTATTCACAATCTGAAATGAAAAATATCTAATGCTAATGTGACAGCTGTAATGTTAAGAGCATCTTATACTTTGCATTAAATAATATCTCATATTAGGCAAACATCTCAAAGCGTTTGACCCATATTGACTTGGAGGCTGACTGTTGCTTTAATATTGATTTTCGGTCCTGTTGCCTGACAACCTTTATTCTACTGGAATAAAGGATCAGATGCAATTTTTGGAATAGTTTTAGAAGATTAAATGCTGCAGACTGGTTGGGAAAGTGGATAGGGTCCGGATGTGCAGTAATTTATCAACTTATCATCAACATGCCCAGTCACACCCAGGCATCCCCGAATCATGAATCACTTTAAAGAAATGCAGATTTAAGTTTTGAAAGAAAAAAATCAATTTCTGTAAGATATTTGTGGGTGAAAGAAAAGTGAAGGGTTATCTGAGAGGGAAGGGTTAGATTGATTTTGGGGTAGGTTAAAAGGTCAGCAAAACATCTTGGTCTGAAATGCCTGTACTGTCCTATGTATATCTTAATAGATTAATGGCAAACTGTGCTTGATGTGCATGTGATAAATAATTAAATGAATCTAAGTCTGTGTGAATCTAAAAAGGAAATTAATTTGATCATCACATTCAACTGAATTGGAGATGAAGATCATACCTTCAATAAAAACTAGCTGTGACCTGGGAATTAAAATGGTCCCATATTCACAATTAGTTTAAGATATTTCTTATATTTAGATTTTTTTCCAAGATCAGCTCATCACTGATATTATAGACATCTGTTGCCACTCCTTATGCCTTCTGAACCTGCTGTTGTCCAACTTTGAATATAGTGGTAATGTACAACTGGGTGGCTTGCTAGGCCACTTCAGAAGGAATTTAAGAGTTGAGCACATATCAGCTATTCTCAATTTTATTTAACTAAGGACCTTACGTGGAGAGCTGAATATGCGTTCTCCAACTTGTCAGCCCTGTTGCTAGGATACACTTCCTAGGTTGTGTTTTTAAACTCCTAACCTTTCTAAAATTGTTCATGTGAAATAGTTGTTTGAGGCCTTGCAGGAAAAGTTCTGCACCATTATTTATCAGGCAAGAACTAAAATTTGCCTAACTATGGGAATGAAGTATGAATTATTGGTGAACAATGACTTTTGCTATTTCTGATCAAAAACTTAATTTGATTCTAACTCTGGATGTGAAGTAGCATTTGAGTTATTGTGAATTCTTTGCTGATTTCAATATCCTTAACAAAAGTGATACTGGCTAAGTAGGAAGAGTGTAGTTAAATATTGTAGAGATAACAAGATAAAAGATTGCTTGGAGGGGGGGGGAGAGAGAGGGATTAAAAGAAGCAAGTGGGGGCAGCTGGCATATTCTGCATGCCGCAGACTTGAGGAGACTCTGGATTGGACATAATTAGACAACTGGCAAGGATCAATTTAAAAAAAGTGAGAGGGCAGTGTTGGAGTGCCTGTGCCTGTGTCCTCAAAAACAGGTATACTGCTTTGGATGCTGTTGGTGGGATGGGGGTGGAAGTACCTAGCAGAGGAAAGTCACAGCGTCTCTGGCACTGAGTATGGATCTGTGGCTCAGCAGGAAAGGCTAGAGCGAAGGCAAGTCTGACTGTTAAGGGATTCATTGGTTAGGAAAGCAGAAAGGAGGTTCTGTGGATGAGAATGAGATTTGTGGATGGTTTGTTACCTCCCGGGTGCCGGGGTCAGGGACATCTTAGATCGAGTGGACAGCATTCTTAAGTAGGAGGGTGAGCAACTAGAGGTTGCGGTCCATGTCGATACCAGTGACTTGGATAGGAAGGGTGATGAGGTCCTGCAGGGTGAGTTCAGGGAATTAGGTACTAAGTTAAAGGACAGGAACTCCAGGGTTGTGGTCGCAGGATTGCTACCCATGCCATGTGCTAGTGAGGCCGGAAATAGGAAGAGCATACTGTTTAACATGTGGCTAAGGATAACTGGGCTCTCTTCCAGGGAATGTGGGACCTGCACAGAAGGGAAGGTTTACACCAGAACTGAGGCAGTCAAATACTCCAGTGGGAATGTTTGCTAGTCGGGGTTTAAAGTAGAGTTGCAGGAGGATAGGATGCAGTGTGCTAGAACAGATGCTGGAGTGATTGTCGAGAAAGTTGCTGTTAAGACCTCAGACAAAGTCAGGAATCAAAAGATCAAGTGTGGTGGGACTAATGTTCTCACCTGCATATATTTCAATACAAGTATTGTTGGAAAGGCCAATGAACTTGGGGCATGGATCAGTACTTGGAATTATGACTCTGTGGCCATTAGTGAGACTTGGTTGCAGGAGGTGCAGGACTGGCAGCTCAAAGTTTTGTGCTTCCCGTAGATGTGATAGAGGGTGGAAGGGATTAAAGGGGGAGGGATGGTTTCGCTAGTCAGGGAAAAAGTCATGGTAGTGCTCAGTCAGGACAGACTGGAGAGCTTCACTAGTGAGTATTTATATGTAGAACTGAGGAATAAGGAGGGTATGACCCCGTTAATGGGTTTATAGCATAGTCCACCCAACAGTCTGTGGGATTTAGAGGAGCGAATTTGTAGGGAATGCAGACTGTTGCAAGAAACATTAGGTTGTGATAGTAGGTGATTTTAACTTTCCATATATTGATTGGGACTACTATGCTGTAAAAGGGCTGGATTGGAAAGATTTGTTAAATGTGTTTAGGAACTTTTCCTTAATCAGTACATGGAAGTCCCAACTACAGAGAGTGCGATACTAGATCTCCTGTTTGGGAATTAGGGCAGCTGGCAGAAGTTTGTGTAGGGATACACTTTGATCATACTGCCATTAATTACAAGGTAATTGTGGAGAAGGATTGGTCTGGTTCTCAGGATGAGATTCCTATTGGAGAAGGGTCAATTTTGATGGTATCAAAAAGGATCTGGCAAGTGTGGATCAAACAGGTTGTTTTCTGGCAAAGGTAAGTTGGAGGCCTTCAAAAGTGAAATTTTGAGAGTACAGAGATTATATGATCCTATCAGAATAAAAGGAAAGGATAACGGGTTAAGGAAACCTTGGTATTGGTTTTTGAAAGAATAAAAGGAAATGGTAACATGTTTAGAGAATCTTGATTTTTGGGAGATACTGAGGCCTAGGTTCAGTAAAAGGGGATGCATAGCAGATACAGGTAGATATGAGCAAATTAGGTACTTGATGAGCATACGAAATGCAAGAGAACCCTTAAAGAAATCAGGAGGACTAAGAGAAGGCATGATGTTGCCCTAACAGACAAGGTGAAGGAGAATCCTAAGGGATTCTATAGATATATTAAGAGTAAAAGGATTGCAAGGGATGAAACTGGTCCTCTGGAAGATCAGAATGGTAATCTATGTGTGGTGCAAAAGAGATGAGGAGATCTTAAATGGATATTTTGCATCTGCATTTACTTGGGAGACGGACGCAGAGTGTTTGGAAGTGAGGCAAAGCAGCAGTGAGATCTTGGGCCTTATACAGATTACAGAGGAAGAAGTGTTTGCTGTCTTGAGGCAAATTAGGGCGGGTAAATCCCCAGGGACTGACAATGTGTTCCCCTGGACCCTGCAGGAAACTAGAGCAGAAATTGCAAGGGCCATAGCAGAGATATTTAAAACATCTTTAGCCACGGGTGATGTGCCAGAGGATTGGATAGCTAGTGTTGTCCAGCTGTTTAAAAAAGGCTCTTAAGAATATGCCAGGAAATTATAAGGTGATGAGCTTGACATCAGTAGTGGCAAAGTTATTGGAAGTAATTCTAAGGGATTAGATATATACTGTAAGTATTTTAATAGACAGGACTTACTAGGGATAGTCAAGATGGATTTGTGTATGGTAAGTTGGGTCTAACCAATCTTACAGAATTTCGTGAAGAAATTACTAGGAAAGTTGATCAGAAGTCCAAAGTAAAATTTATTATCAGAGTACATACATGCCACCGCATACAACCCTGAGATTCTTTTTCCTGCAGGCGTGCTTAGCAAATCTATAGAACAGGATCAATGAACAGCGAACTGTGCAAACCCAAGTGCAAATGAGGGCAAGGAAATTGATATTGTTTACTTGGACTTTCGCAAGGTCTTGAATAGGGTCCTGCATGGAAGGTTGATCAAGAAGTTTCAGTTGCTCGGAATTCAAGATGAGGCAGTAAATTGGATTAGAAATTGACTTTGTGGCAGAGGCAAGAGAGAATGGTAAT
Source organism: Mobula hypostoma (assembly GCF_963921235.1). NCBI lineage: Eukaryota > Metazoa > Chordata > Chondrichthyes > Myliobatiformes > Myliobatidae > Mobula > Mobula hypostoma. Next base: position 216,122,934 of record NC_086097.1, on the reverse strand, counting down.
AGATGGTTGCTTTTCTGACTGGAGGCCTGTGACTAGTCGTGTGCTGCAGGGATTGGTGCTATGCCTATTGTTGTTTGTCATCTGTATCAACTATATGATAATGTGGTAAACTGGATCAGCAAATTTGTGGATGATAACAATGTGTGGGTGCAGTGGACAGCGAAGAAAATGATCATAGCTTGCAGTGGGATCTGGACCAGCTGGTGAAATGGACTGAATAAGAGCAGATGGAACTTAATGTAGATAAGTGCGAGGTGTTACACATTCGGAGGAACAATCAGGGTAGGTCTTAGATTGAGAATTGTTGGGTACTGAGGAGTGTGGTAGAACAGAGGAATATAGGAATACAGATCCATAATTCCTTGAAAGTAGCATCACAGGTAGATAGGTTTGTAAAGAAAGCTTTTAGCACATTGTCCTTCATAAATAGATGTATTGAGTACAGGAGTTGGGATGTTATGTTGAAATTGTATAAGATTTTGATGAGGCTGAATTTGTCTAGTTTTGTTCACCTTCCTATAGAAAAGATGTAAATAATATTGAAACAATGCAGAGAAAACTTACAAGGATGTTGCAGGGACTTGAAGACCTGAGTTATTGGGAAAGGTTGAATAGATTCAGACTTTTTTTCCTAGAATGTAGAAGATTTTGAGGGTTCAGAATCTTTATGTTCCTGTTAGGTTGAAAGGAAAGGTTAAAAGTTTGAGAGAGCAATGGTTTTCAAGAGATGTTAGAAACTTGGTTCAGAAAAAGAGAGAGATCTTCAATAAATATAGGCAGCTTGGAGTTAATGAGGTACTTAAGGAATATAAAGAATGTAAAAAGAATCTTAAGAAAGAAATTAGAAAAGCTAAAAGAAGATAGAGGCTGCTTTAGCAAGTAAGTGAAAATAAATCCAAAGGGTTTCTACAGTTATGTTAGTGGCAAAAAGATAGTGAGGGATAAAATTGGTCCCTTGGAGAATCAGAGTGGACGGCTATGTGCGGAGCCAAAAGAGATGGGGGAGATTTTGAACAATTTCTTTTCTTCGGTATTCACTAAGGAGAAGGATATTGAATTGTGTAAGGTAAAAGAAATAAGTAGGGTAGTTATGGAAAGTATGATAAAAGAATAAATCAAGGAAGGTAGTGCACCTGTGGCTGACAAGAGAAATTAGGGATAGTATCAATTGCAAAGAAGAAGCATACAAATTAGCCAGAGAAAGTGGCTCACCTGAGGACTGGGAGAAATTCAGAGTTCAGCAGAGGAGGACAAAGGGCTTAAGTAGGAAGGGGAAAAAAGATTATGAGAGAAAACTGGCAGGGAACATAAAAACTGACTGTAAAAGCTTTTATAGATATGTAAAAAGGAAAAGACTGGTAAAGACAAATGTAGGTCCCCTACAGACAGAAACAGGTGAATTGATTATGGGGAGCAAGGACATGGCAGACCAATTGAATAATTACTTTGGTTCTGTCTTCACTAAGGAGGACATAAATAATCTTCCAGAAATAGTAGGGGACAGAGGGTCCAGTGAGATGGAGGAACTGAGCGAAATACTTGTTAGTAGGGAAGTGGTGTTAGGTAAATTGAAGGGATTGAAGGCAGATAAATCCCCAGGGCCAGATGGTCTGCATCCTAGAGTGCTTAAGGAAGTAGCCCAAGAAATAGTGGATGCATTAGTGATAATTTTTCAAAACTCGTTAGATTCTGGACTAGTTCCTGAGGATTGGAGGGTGGCTAATGTAACTCCACTTTTTAAAAAAGGAGGGAGAGAGAAACCGGGGCATTATAGACTGGTTAGCCTAACGTCGGTGGTGGGGAAACTGCTGGAGTCAGTTATCAAGGATGTGATAACAGCACATTTGGAAAGCGGTGATATGATCGGACAAAGTCAGCATGGATTTGTGAAAGGAAAATCATGTCTGACGAATCTCATAGAATTTTTTGAGGATGTAACTAGTAGAGTGGATAGGGGAGAACCAGTGGATGTGGTATATTTGGATTTTCAAAAGGCTTTTGACAAGGTCCCACACAGGAGATTAGTGTGCAAACTTAAAGCACACGGTATTGGGGGTAAGGTATTGGTGTGGGTGGAGAATTGGTTAGCAGACAGGAAGCAAAGAGTGGGAATAAACGGGACCTTTTCAGAATGGCAGGCGGTGACTAGTGGGGTACCGCAAGGCTCAGTGCTGGGACCCCAGTTGTTTACAATATATATTAATGACTTGGATGAGGGAATTAAATGCAGCATCTCCAAGTTTGCGGATGACACGAAGCTGGGTGGCAGTGTTAGCAGTGAGGAGGATGCTAAGAGGATGCAGGGTGACTTGGATAGGTTGGGTGAGTGGGCAAATTCATGGCAGATGCAATTTAATGTGGATAAATGTGAAGTTATCCACTTTGGTGGCAAAAATAGGAAAACAGATTATTATCTGAATGGTGGCCGATTAGGAAAAAGGGAGGTGCAACGAGACCTGGGTGTCATTATACACCAGTCATTGAAAGTGGGCGTGCAGGTACAGCAGGCGGTGAAAAAGGCGAATGGTATGCTGGCATTTATAGCGAGAGGATTCGAGTACAGGAGCAGGGAGGTACTACTGCAGTTGTACAAGGCCTTGGTGAGACTACACCTGGAGTATTGTGTGCAGTTTTGGTCCCCTAATCTGAGGAAAGACATCCTTGCCATAGAGGGAGTACAAAGAAGGTTCACCAGATTGATTCCTGGGATGGCAGGACTTTCATATGAAGAAAGACTGGATGAACTGGGCTTGTACTCGTTGGAATTTAGGAGATTGAGGGGGTATCTGATTGAAACGTATAAAATCCTAAAGGGATTGGAGAGGCTAGATGCAGGAAGATTGTTCCCGATGTTGGGGAAGTCCAGAACGAGGGGCCACAGTTTGAGGATAGAGGGGGAGCCTTTTAGGACCGCGATTAGGAAAAACTTCTTCACACAGAGAGTGGTGAATTTGTGGAATTCTCTGCCACAGGAAACAGTTGAGGCCAGTTCATTGGCTATATTTAAGAGAGAGTTAGATATGGCCCTTGTGGCTACGGGGGTCAGGGGGTACGGAGGGAAGGCTGGGGTGGGGTTCTGAGTTGGATGATCAGCCATGATCATAATAAATGGCGGTGCAGGCTCGAAGGGCCGAATGGCCTACTCCTGCACCTATTTTCTATGTTTCTATGTTTCTACTGACACTTTTAAGGAATATAAAAGTGGATAAGTCTCCGGGTCCGGACAAGATATTCCCTAGGACTTTGAGGGAAGTTAGTGTAGAAATAACAGGGGCTCTGACAGAAATATTTCAAATGTCATTAGAAACGGGAATGGTGCCGGAGGATTGGTGTATTGTTCATGTGGTTCCATTGTTTAAAAAGGGTTCTAAGAGTAAACCTGCCAGTTATTGGCCTGTGAATTTGATGTCAGTGGTGGGTAAATTGATGGAAAGTATTCTTAGAGATGGTATATGTAATTTTCTGGATAGATAGGGTCTGATTAGGAACAGTCAACATGGATTTGTGCGTGAAAGGTCATGTTTGACAAATCTTATTGAATTTTTTGATGAGGTTACTAAGAAAGTTGACTTCAGTAAGGCCTTGACAAGGTTCCACATGGAAGGTTGGTTAGGAAGGTTCAATCGTTAGGTATTAATATTGAAGTAGTAAAATAGATTCAGCAGTGGCTGGATGGGAGACGCCAGAGAGTAGTGGTGGATAACTGTGTGTCAAATTGGAGGACGGTATATAGCGGTGTGCCTCAAGGATCTGTACTGTGTCCAGTGTTGTTTGTATATATATTAATGATCTAGATGATGGGGTGGTAAATTGGATTAGTAAGTATGCAGATGATACTAAGATAGGTGGTGTTGTGGATGATGAGGTAAGTTTTCAAAACTTGCAGAGAGATTTAGGACAGTTAGAAGAGTGGGCTGAAAGATGGCAGATGGAGTTTAATGCTGAAAAACGTGAGGTGCTACATTTTGGTAGAACTAATCAAAATAGGACATACATGGTAAAAGGTAGGGCATTAAAGAATGCTTTAGAACAGAGGGATCTAGGAATAATGGTGCATAGTTCCCTGAAGATGGAATCTCATGTGGATGGGGCAGTTGTTACGTACCCCGTAACTGGGTTGCCAAACCAGCAGAAATGGATCACTCAGTTGGAGTCTGGATTACTAGAACTAAGAAAGTTTTATTAAAGAAACAAGCAACACAGTAATCGAAAGGATAATAAATGCAACAGTTTAGCAATGATAAACACACATGTGCACAGAATTAAGATAACAGGATCAATCAAGCTCTATCGTTGTCTAGGGGTAAATGACCAATTTCAAAGTGACGCAAAGTTCAGTCCAATTTAGCTCAGTTCGCAGTAATCGTTGCCGTGGCGATGGACAATGTGGGGGGAAGGAGAGAGAGAACAAGAACGAATGATCATTCAAAACGGCTTCCACACACAGACCTGCGATATTACTCAAAAGCAGCTTTCGGGCGAGTCCTTTGTGATGTCACTTGAGGTCACCGATTGTGACCCCTCCTCCAGATGCGGTCGAACTGTGGACGCACACCGGGTTCCCGCTGATCGTACCTTTCCACCCTGTGCGTCTATGGCTTGGTTCCGCAACCAGCCTTCCAAACGACTCCCGCCGACTTGTGGGGGGGGGGCACTGCTTCCAGGGTCTCGTTACCTTGTGGTGTTGTGTGTGTCTTGCCTTAGCGAACCTGTCCCTTTTTATCCCCCTGCTGGGGTATCGCCTGTCCATCACACTTCAAACCGTTCAGGGTTCAAAGGGGGAGCCGATCTTGACAATACCCAGACTGTTGGCTTCTTCATTAACATCTCCAAATGCTGCTTCATTGTGTTCCTTATCTCTCCCTCCCCTGAGGACAGGTGGCAGACCAACTGCTGATGCCACTGGTGCTAGCCCAGGCCAGCAAACATCTTAATTTATGTGTATTCTCGTCACATAGTGAAGAAAACTTTTGGTTTGCTGGCCTTTATTAATCAGAGCATTGAGTATAGGAGTTGGGATGTAATGTTGAATTTGTATGAGGCATTGGTAAGGCCAAATCTGGAGTATTGTGCACAGTTCTGGTCACCGAATTATAGGAAGGATGTCAATAAAATTGAGAGAGTACAGAGGAGGTTTACTAAAATGTTGCCTGGGTTTCATCTCCTAAGTTACAGAGAAAGGTTGAACAAGTTAGGTCTTTATTCTTTGCAGTGTAGAAGGTTGAGGGGAGACTTGATAGAGGTGTTTAAAATTTTGAGGGGTATTGATAGAGTGGACATGGTAGACTTTTTCCATTGAGAGTGGGGAAGATTCAAACAAGAGGGCATGGGTTGAGAATTAGAGGACAATAGTTTAGGGGTAACATGAGGGGGAACTTCTTTACTCAGAGAGTGGTAGCTGTGTGGAACGAGCTTCCAGCAGAAGTGGTTGAGGCAGGTTCGATGTTGTCGTTTAAAGTTAAATTGGATAGCTATATGGACAGGAAAGGAATGGAGGGTTATGGGCTGAGTGCAAGTCGGTGGGAATAGGAGAGGGTAAGAGTTCGGCATGGACTAGAAGGGCCAAGATGGCCTGTTTCTGTGCTGTAAATGTTATATGGTTCTATGGTTATATAAGATTAAGGGGAGATTTGAAAGAGGTATACAAAATTATGATGGGTATAGATAGAGTAAAGCAAGCTTTTTCCATTAGGGTTGGGTGAGCCTAGAACTGGATGTCATGGGTTAAGGGTGCAAGGTGAAATGTTTATAGGAGCATGAGGGTGAACTTCTTCACTCGGAGGATGGTGCGAGTGTGGAATGAGCTACCAGCGGAAGTGGTGGATGCAAGGCCAATTTCAGCATTTAAGAGATAGTTGGATAGGTACACGGATGGGAGGGGTATGGCGGGCTGTGGTCTGGGTGCAGGTTGATGGGATTAGGCAGATTAATGTTTCGCCATGTGCCGAAGGGTCTGTTTCTGTGCTGTAGTGTTGGATGACTATGACTCTGTGCTGGTGATTAAGACAGCCTTCAAATTACAGTAATTTCTGGTCCTCCTTAGTTTCTATTGGAACTTTTGTTCCTGTTGCATTTTTAGGCAGACAGAATGCTCTTATTATGAAAGTCACTCCAGCTTTGCAATTCTTTTAAATGTATTGGGGATGTGTTCATGAATCCAAAAGTTGGTGTGCATTGAGACTGTGAACTTTGCTTAAAGTATGATGCTGGATCAGCAAAAGAAATGTAGACATTGAAAAGATTATTAAGCTCCAGAAAACTTAAGAAGGAGTAACACACACACAATGCTGGAAGAACTCAGCAGGTCAGGAAGCATCTATGGAAAAGGGTAAACAATCGACGTTTCTGGCCAAGACCCTTCATTTGACTCATTTTGTTGTTGATAGTTTTGATTAAAACAATTATTAATAACATTTTTTGAAGTAAATTGTAAACTATCTCTGCAAGCGATGAAGAAGTGAGCAAAGGCAAAGAGAATTTGCAGAATGTACCCAGCTGGTGCACTGCAAAATTGACGCACTTAGAGTTGGAGCAATGCTGGTCGGAGTGAACAATGTGGAAAAGAGAAGAGGTGTATAAGATGATGAGAGGCATTGATCGTGTGGATAGTCAGAGGCTTTTTCTCGGGGCTGAAGTGGCTAGCACAAGAGGGCACAGGTTTAAGGTGCTTGGAAGTAGGTACAGAGGAAATGTCAGGTGCAACATTTTACGCAGAGAGTCGTGAGTGCGTGGAATGGGAGCCGGCGACAGCAATGGAGGCAGATACAATAGGGTCTTTTAAGAGGCTCCTGGATAGGTACATGGAGCTTAGAAAAATAGAGGGCTGTGAGTCACCTTAGGTAATTTCTAAGGTAAGGACATGTTCGGCACAGCTTTGTGGGTCGAAGGGCCTGTATCGTGCTGTAGGCTTTCTAAGACGAGACAGAGGAGTTCCGATGTCCGTCCAACTAACCTGGGTATGAGGGTGGATTGTTCTAAATGCCATGTTGAATTGGAGAGGTCAAGAATGGCTTCTTTGGCAGTGAAATCCAGGTCTGAAGTGAATCAGTAGTTGGCGTATTCAAGACCCCGAGCGACTTGCCATGGCGAGACCAAGGTCCTAAAGTGAGAAACAGTCTGCTATTTGTACAATCTAAATGCTGGCCCATGTAGACTGGAAATGCAGGATGTTGAGAGTTGGACGAGGCAGGATCTCTCTGGGTGCTGAGCCAATTTGGAGAGGTCAAGAATGGTTTCTCTGGCAGTGAAGTCTCGGCCCAGGACGATTCGTCGCGGTCCTGGGTCAAGTGTGAGGTTCGGACAATTTGAACGCTGGTCCAGATGGTCTGGGGGCTTCTCTCTCGGAGATGCTACAGCTTCTTCCACCAGGCCATCGGTCTGCTGAATTCATGCTGACACAACTGTAATCCTATGTTATATTGACTATCTTGTACATAATATTTATTATAAATTCCTATAATTGTACATTTGAACGGAGACATAACGTAAAGATTTTTACTCCTCATGCACATGAAGGATGTAGGTAATCAAGTTAATTCAATTCAGTTAAGCTCTGCGTTGCCCCTGGCTACTGTGCTTCATGTCTGCAAACTATGGCAATTTGCCTTGCTAATATGAACTGAATACTGAAGATTTGGGCCTTCTCTGGGACGCTCCGGGGATTTGGATCTGAGGACTCAATATGGTTCAATATACTCTTGTTGCTGCTTGCTTCTATTGTTTATATGATTTTTTTTCTTTTTTTCTGTGGGCATTGGTGAATTTTTAAAATTGGTTTCTTTTGAGTTCCTTCCTTTGCAACTGCCTGTAAGCAACCACATTTCAAGGTTATATAATTTATACATTCTTTGATGATAAATGCACTTTGAAACTTTGGCTGTGGCTTTAGTGAATACTTCTAATTTCATCTCAATTTGCAAAAGAAGGGGGTGATATACTCACTGTAGGTAAAAAGGTGTAGAATTTTGATTATTTATTTTCAATCCTGAGGAACTTCTGAAGGAGGTTATACAATGTTATATGAATAGAAGAAGCAGGATAGAGAGATATGTTTTGAAAGAAATGTCATGTGTGAGACAAGAATAAAGAGGAACTTGATATGTTTGATTAGAATACGACAATATATTTGTGTTGCATTGTGAATCTGTTGTAAGAGTATTCTAGGTAGATAGGATGAAAGGATATTCTCATTTGCTATTGCTGTAGCTGAGGTGAAGGTTTGCAGTTTTGAGCCTTTAGACCTCTTTCGAGAGTAAAGTCATGTTGGCAGTTTTGATCTTGAGAGCTATATCTTTCATTACGGCATAAGTATGACTTTGTTTATGTACTGTACTTCCTGCTTTCTCTTCCTCTATCGACACCTCCAGAGACATATGGAAGGAAAGAGGTCGACATTGTATTGTACTGAACATTAATCTCAAATAAATTCTCCTAGTGGTGGGCATGTTACAACTTCCGTCAACCTGAGAGCTTCTCCCCTTTGAATAGAACGTGTTTTACGCAGAAAATTACTCAATTCAGATACAGGATTCCTGATGGACAGTTTGAACATTGGTCAATAAGAAATAGGTAATGGTGTTAAACGGGCCCAGAAATTTCAGCAGCGGTAGCATCTCAGAGAAGCCCGCAGGCAATCTGGACCAGTGTTCAAATAACCTACGGGGACCAGGTCCAGCACCTGGCCACGTGGTGTGCCAATAACAACCTGGCCATTAACTCCCAGAAGACCAAGGAGATCATTGTGGACTTCAGGCATGCTAGGAGCCATACTCATGTCCCCATTTACATCAACGGAGCTATAGGGGAGCATGTATCAAGCTTCAAATTCCTTGGTGTCCACATTTCCGATGATCTCACCTGGTCCCTGAACTCCTTCATCCTGATCAAAAAGGTGCAACAGCGCCTTTATTTCCTGCGGAGCATCAAGAAAGCTCACCTCTGTCCCAGGATACTGACGGACTTTTACCGCTGTGCCATTGAGAGCATACTCACCAACTACATCTCAGTGTGCTATGGCAATTGTCCCATATCAGACCGCAGTGTGTGGTGAAAACTGCCCAGCAGATTATTGACACCCAATTGCCCACCATTGAAAACATCTACCATAAACGCTGCCTGGGCAGGACGAAAAGCATTATCAAGGTTGCATCACCCTAACCATGGACCTTTCACTCTCCTCCCGTCCGGTAGATGCTGCAGAAGCCTCCACTCCTGCACCAGCAGGCACAGGAAGAGCTTCTTCCCTGAGGCTGTGACCCTGCTGAACCTCACATCACAGCACTAAGCAGTATTGCACCCATATTGTACTGTCTCAGTACTTTTATATTTGTATGCTGTAGCACTTTTTATTCACAGTTATTTTGTAAATAATACTATTCTTTTGCACTTTTGGTTAGATGCTAATTGCATTTCATTGGCTTTGTATCTGTACTCGGCACAATGACAATAAAGTTGAATCTAATCTAATCTAATCTAAAAAAATAGCTCACCTATCCCATTGCACAATATGACTGGGATACTTCATCTTGTACCATTATTAGTAAGTTTCCCTTTTGAGTTATAGATTACTCAAAGGTTTGAAGAAGTTCAATTACTTTTATATTATTTTTATGACACAGGAAGAAAACATTTGATCTATTGGGTCTATGCTTACTCTCTTTAATGCCTCTGTAACTTCATTATCTCTCAAAATAGACCTCATAGGTAGCATCTGAGGTTATTGTTGAATCCAGATCATTGAAGCCTCAGATTGGACGGACAACTGACAGTTCACGGTCTGATTCTCTTGGAATTTCTATCTTTATACTCTGTTAAGGGATTGATTGAGGCTTTTGTGGCAATCATTACTTTGATTGCACTGACTCTTTCACTACCTGTTCTACCCAATTATGAGTATCGATGCACAAAGTGAACTCTGTCAAGCATGGTCTCAAGCTCGTTTGCAAAACGAGAAGGGTAGGCCATGGGGCTAGCAACCCCATCCTGTAAAAACCCAGAGCTATAGAAATGCCAACAGAAGCTCCAAAGACCTCATCCTGGGAGAGGAGGTATCTTCACCTGGAAGAAGTTGGGCTACACCTGGGGACAATTTGAAAGATGGACTCTGGACAGAAAACACTAGATAGCTGCTGTTGGAAGAATATGACCTAGTAGAGGGTGATGGGCTTAAGAAAGAAGAAAAATGTACAAACTCGTCCATTTCTAAATCCTTACATGCCCCAGATGATTGTGGCTCCATGCTAGTCCTGGTTAGCTTCCCCTTTCAATAAGTGTACCATGAGACAGTTGTCTTGTTTCAGTCTAGTTGTTAGGTCTGACACTGGCCTGTTTTTCTGAACTTCGCTGGTATAAATAAAATATTTCCTCTTTAATAGGGCAAACTGATATGTTTGCTGCTTTTGTTTTATGCAAGCAGAAAATTGAAGAAACGAGATTTTGAGTTTCAATTACTATCATCAGTTAATATGAGATGTAGCATTTGGTCAAATCAATCTTAATTATTTTAATTGCTCTCAAAACTGTTCTGACCTTTGAATAATTAAATTAAAAACAAATACACTCTCTTTTAAGAACAGCTGTGATAAGTAACAAGAAGAGGCTATGGATAAGTATTGCCAACTTCAGTAAAGGTAAGGAAATGAATTGGGCAAAAAGTGACTAATTCATTATCATATTACAACAATTATGACAGTGAACTTCTGGTTTTGCAATAACTTGTAAGATTTCTGGATGAGGCTTTTCATTCTAGGACGAGGGAGATGTCTTCCTTTTTTAAAGAAAGGGGCTTCCCTTCCTCCACTATCAACTCTGCTCTTAAACGCATCTCCCCCATTTCACGTACATCTGCTCTCACTCCATCCTCCCGCCACCCCACTAGGAATAGGGTTCCCCTGGTCCTCACCTACCACCCCACCAGCCTCCGGGTCCAACATATTATTCTCCGTAACTTCCGCCACCTCCAACGGGATCCCACCACTAAGCACATCTTTCCCTCCCCCCCCGTCTCTCTGCATTCTGCAGGGATCGCTCCCTACACAACTCCCTTGTCCATTCGTCCCCCCCATCCCTCCCCACTGATCTCCCTCCTGGCACTTATCTGTGTAAGCAGAACAAGTGCTACACATGCCCTTACACTTCCTCCCTTACCACCCTTCAGGACCCCAAACAGTCCTTCCAGGTGAGGCAACACTTCACCTGTGAGTCGACTGGGGTGATATACTGCGTCCGGTGCTCCCGATGTGGCCTTTTATATATTGGCGAGACCCGATGCAGACTGGGAGACCGCTTTGCTGAACATCTACGCTCTGTCCGCCAGAGAAAGCAGGATCTCCCAGTGGCCACACATTTTAATTCCACATCCCATTCCCATTCTGACATGTCTATCCACGGCCTCCTCTACTGTAAAGATGAAGCCACACTCAGGTTGGAGGAACAACACCTTATATTCCGTCTGGGTAGCCTCCAACCTGATGGCATGAACATCGACTTCTCTAACTTCCGCTAGGGCCCCACCTCCCCCTCGTACCCCATCTGTTACTCATTTTTATGCACACATTCTTTCTCTCACTCTCCTTTTTCTCCCTCTGTCCCTCTGAATATACCTCTTGCCCATCCTCTGGGTCTCTTTCCCCCCCCCCCCTTTGTCTTTCTTCCCGGACCTCCTGTCCCATGATCCTCTCGTATCCCCTTTTGCCTATCACCTGTCCAGCTCTCGGCTCTATCCCTCCCCCTCCTGTCTTCTCCTATCATTTTGCATCTCCCCCTCCCCCTCCAACTTTCAAATCCCTTACTCACTCTTCCTTCAGTTAGTCCTGACGAAGGGTCTCGGCCTGAAACGTCGACTGCACCTTTTCCTACAGATGCTGCTTGGCCTGCTGCGTTCACCAGCAACTTTGATGTGTGTTGCTTATAAATAACCTGGTCTCATTATGACCCTTTAAAGAATTTCAGACATGAAGTGTGATAGGCAGATAAGAAGAGGTAAAAGATCAGAGTGGAGAATTGAGAGGGGAGGGGGAAAATACCAGAAGCTGGAGAAATCGATATTCATGCCATCAGGTAGAAGGCGGCAGGAGAAGATGGCAGCGCAATGCAGCGCGCGCAGCTCTCTGGTGAAATGATATCGTAACTGTTAAATAGGGGCCGTGGACAATTCTGATTTGATGAAGACAGATGTGAGAAGCAGAGGAACATCTGGAGAAATTTCTGAAATGCCTGGTGTCGCTGCCGTTGTTACTGTATGATTGAGATCTCCGGAGGGAAGGCCCCAAAATCTCCGGCTTTGCCTGCTGCTGGCGACCGAGGCTGAGGTCGAAGCGTTCGGATAGAGATGGTGCTCGGTACTTGGTGTCGGAGGGCTGATCAGAGCTCGAAGTTTTCGGACGACTCAGAGTCGGACTGTAATCGGGCATGGCAGGGAGAGTTTTCTTCCTTCTCCCATCTGCATGAGATGTGGGACTTTGGAGAGACTTTGAACTTTTTTACTGTGCCATGTACTGTTCTTCATCAGGTTATTGTATTGTTGCACTGTTGTAACTATATGTTATAATTATGTGGTTTTGTTAGTTTTTCAGTCTTGGTCTGTCCTCTGTTTTTGTGATATCACACCGGAGGAATATTGTATCATTTCTTAATGCATGCATTACTAAATGACAATAAAAGAGGACTGTGTGTCCTCATAATCTAATATGAGGTCTGATCACAAACAAGAGAAAATCTGCAGATGCTGGAACTCCAAGCAACACACATAAAATGCTGGAGGAACTCAGCAGGCCAGGCAGCATCTATGGAAAAGAGTAATCTGTCGATGTTTCAGGCTCAGACCCTTCATCAAGTCTGGAGAAAAAAGATGAGAAGCCAGAGTAAGAAGAGAATATGAGGTGTCGCTCCTCCAACCTGAGAGTGGCCTCATTGCGGCAGAAGAGGAGGCCATAGACTGACATGTCAGAACAGGAATGGATATAGGATTTAAAATGGTTGGCCACTGGGTATTTCCAATTTCTGTAGATGGAGTGGAAGTACTTGACAAAGCGGTCCCCCAGTCTACATCAGGTTTTACCAATGTAGAAGAGGCCGCATCAGGGGCACTATATATAGCAATTGACTCCAACAAATTCACAGGTGAAGTGTTGCTTAACCTGGAAAGACTGAATGGAAGTGAGGGAGAAGGTGAAGGGGCAAGTTTAGCACTTCAGCCACTTGCAGGGATAAGTGCCAAGACGCTAGAGGGGAAAGACAAAGGATTCACAAGGGGAATGATCCCTGTGAAATGCAGAGAGTGAGGTGGAGGTGAAGATGTGTTTGGTGGTAGGACCCCCATTGAAGATGGCAGAAGTTGCAGAGAATGATGCAGAGGGTTCAGAGGCTCATGAGGTGGGTGGTGAGGACATGAGGGACTCTCTCACTGTTAAGGTGGTGGGAAGATGGGGTGAGCGTGGATGTCTGGGAAATGGAGGAGATGCTGGTGAGAGCAGTGTCAGTGGTGGAGGAACAGAAACCCTGTGCTTTGATGTCCTGGAGAGGAAAGTCTCATCCTGGGAATAGATGCAATGGACATGAAGGAACTAGAGGTCATGGGTTAAAGGTGAAATGTTTAAGGGGAGCATAAGGGGGAGCTTCTTCACCAAGTGGGTGGTGCAAGTGTTGAGCAAACTGCTAGTGCAAGCGTGGGATGTGGGATTGATCTCAAAACTTAAGAGAAATATGGATAGGTACATGGGTAGTAGGAGTATGGAGGGCTGTGGTCAGGGTGCAGGTCAATGGGACTAGGCGGAGTAATGGTTTGGCATGGACTAGATGGACTGAAGGGCCTGTCTCTGTGCTGTAGTGTTCTATGACTATGATCTTCTTGAATGCTTATGGAGACTCGAAGGCCCAGCATTGGGACATCTGGTCCCTGGTTTCAGAAAGCCTGCCTTCTTCCAAGCTAAAGAAAATGGACACCCTATTCTTACTTTGTGGCTAACAGGGAATGTGGACAGCTTTGCACATTATTACACACTTTCTTTAGATGATCCTGGCTGTTTGCCCATAGAAACATGTGTTTCTGATCGCAGACATCTGCAAGGCAAGTGTGATGATATGCACCTGGATGCTGACGAGATGAGAGAATAGTGTTCATAGAATAGTTATTCTGTTCTGTCATGTCGTCCTGAACATCAATGTGTTGGTTTGATTCCTGCATTTAGAAATGAAACTCCTTGTTATAAATTTGTTCAACTAAGTAACTTTTGACAGTTAATTGTATTAACTCTTTGTGAAGAAACATTTTAAGAAATCTAGTGTTGGTATGTACACGGTCACAATGTACGAATACAAATTCGGAGTCTGCAATGAATCTTAAGTAGGTTGTTGAAATTGTGTATGAGTCTGTTGTTAAGAACGACCTTTTTCCCCCAGAAGAGCCATTTGCCATATTGCTGCCTAGAAACTGGACTTCAAGTATTTTTGATTGCTAAATGGTTGCTTTGTGTAACGTAGCACCAAATCTGGGATCAAAATTAAAATCGAAAGAATTGTGTATCCATGCTTTAAGAAATTGTTATTATGGTTTTCTCCCCCATAATAAGGAAGTTGAAACTCAACTTGTACATTTTGCAGACTACACCTGCTGTTTCTTTGTCATGGAGTTGAGAGAGAGCAGGGTGAAACTGTGAAAGAATTCAGAGATGGTGGCTACGGGCACATGGGTCTTCCTGGGGAGACCTCCCAGCTCCAGAGCAACCCCAACAGCACCTTATGATTGTCACTACTTGATGAGTGGCAGCACTGGATCCAGGAGTGAAGGGGTCTCTGAACTTAACAGTTTGCTGATCCCTGTAGACATATGAGATTGCATCTAGAACAACAACCATTCAATTAGAAAAATTCAGGGTGTTGAGCAAACAAGAATTACCGATGTTCCGGCTTGAAACCCTTCCAGTATGTGTAGTAAGTACTTTAAATCATGTATGATTCACTACTTTCAGTGTGTTGCACTTCCTATTTTATTGCAAAATAGTGGCAATCTTAAGTAATTAAAGATGTCATCCTGCATGCTAAAGAGGGTTCTGCTATTTCTGATTCTTTTGGGACCAAGAATTAGTAAAATTTATCCCTGAATAGAAACAAAATGCAACGTTCCTGAGTGTCTAATGACCTCAGTGTTTCTGTTGCAAAATTGCAAATTTTCATTTGTACCATTGATAAAATAACTAGAACAATTGAACGAAATTTCACAGCCAGGATATTCTAGGCTTTCACAACCCGTCATAGAGTTCAGCACGGTCCAAGGAACTGAGCGAGTTCTGATCCTTTTTCTTTTAGTGTGCTGTACTTCTCTGAAAGGCAAGCTGCTGGCTTCGTAGTAATAGACCTGATTAAAAATATTTCAAAATGTTCCCGCAAACATTTTTGTAGGAGTTGTCTTAAAAAGTTGGCATGAAATTGGAATGTTTTAATCAGGCCTATTACTACGAGTCCAGCAGCTTGCCTTTCAGAGAAGTGCAATCTACATTCCTGCAGCCATTGCATTGAAGAGTCTTGACTCTAGCCTAAGACCTCCTCCTCAATATATTTGCTGTAAATTTTCCTCAGTGTCATTTTCAGAAAGGATTTTTTTGCTATCATTTTCTTGTTATCCTTTTAAAATGAGCAGAGGCACCCCCCCCCCACCTGGTTTGTTGGCTGTATTCTTCAGCAATCTTCTACGCTATCGACAATGCCACCAATCCTGACTATAATGCTGTCCCTTCCACTCTATCACACCTAAAACAATGGAACCCTTTAGCTAGACTTGCTATACGTTGTGTTGCATGTGCTACATGGTGGTTTGCCAATAGAAGAAAAAGGGTAGTGGTCGATGGGACTTATTCTCTCTATAGGCCCATGCCTAGTGGTGTTCTTCAGGGATTTCTGCTGTTTCTGAATGAATATAAACAATTCAGATGGAAATATGGATGGGTGGGTTAGTAAGTTCGCAGATGACACTAAGATTCATGCCATTGTCAATAGTGTAGAAGATTGCCAAAGATCACATCAGCATATAGGTGGTTTAACTGGAGTTTCAGGGAGATGGAACCAGAGTGCCAGAACAGATAGTCAAGAGGGTGTGGAGAAAGATGTTGTTAAGCCCAGATACAAATTCAGGACTTACAGCATGGTGAGCCTAATGTTCTGAGCTGCGTTTATTTCAATGCAAGGAGTAATATAGAAAAGGGAGGTGAGCTTGGGGCATGGATCATCACATGGAGTTATAGCATTGTAGCCATTAGTGAGAATTGGTTGCAGGAGGGGCAGGACTGGTAGCTCAATATTCCAGAGGTTCATTGTTTTAGATGTGATAGAGTGGGACGGATTAAAGGGGGAGGGATGGCATTACTAGTAAGGAAAATTGTCATGACAGTACTCAGTCAGGACAGACTGGAGAGCCTGTCTAGTGAGGCTTTATAGGTTGATCTGAGACCATGGTAATTGGGCTATACTATAGACCACCCAACAGTCTGCAGGATTTAGAGGAGTAAATTTGTTAAGCTAGCAGACTGTTGCTAGAAAAATAAGATTGTTATAGTAGGTGATTCTAACTTTCCACATATTGACTGGGACTTCCATACTGTAAAATGGCTGGATGGGAAAGGGTTGGTCAAATGTTTTTTAGGAGCGTTTCCTTAATCACTTCATTGGAGTCCCAACTAGAGCGAGTATGATGCTAAATGTCTTAATAGAGAAAGAGACAGGGCAAGTGACAAAAGTTTGTCCAGAGGATCTAGTGATCATAATGCCATTAGTTTCAAGTTAATTATGGAAAAGGATACGTCTGGTCTTTGGGTTGAGATACTAAATTTGAGAAAAGCCAACTTTGATGGTCTCAGAAAGGATCTGACAAGTGAGGTTTCAGACTGGTTGTTTTCTGACAAAAGTGTACTTGGCAAGTGGAATTTTGAGAGTAGAGAGTTTGTATGTTCCTGTCAGAATAAATGGTAAGGATAACAGATTTAACGAACCTTGGTTTCTGAGAGATATTGAAACCCTATTTTAAAAAAAAAGGAGGTACTAACAGACATAGGCAGGTTAGAACAAATAAAGTGCTCAAGGAGTACAAGAAATCCAAGAGAAGTAAGAAGGAAATCAGGAGGGCTAAAAGAAGGCTGATGTTGTTGTACCAGATAAGGTGAAGGAGAACTCCAAGGGCTTATACAGATATACTAAGAGCAAAAAGATAGCAAATGATAAAATTGATCCTCCGGAAGATCAGGGTGGTAATCTATGTGTGGAGCCAAAAGAGATGGGGGGGGGGGAGATCTCAAGTGGATATTTTTGCCTTTGTATTTAAGTGGAAGACAGACACAGAGTCTATGGATGTGAAGTAATACAGCAGTGAGGTCATGGACCCTATACGGATTACAGAGGTGGAACTGTTTGCTGTGTTGAAGCAAATTAGGGTGGATAAATTCCCAGGGTCCGACAGTGTGTTTCCTCGGACCCAGAGGGAGGTCAGTGTAGATATTGCAGGACCACAGGTGATATGCCAGAGGATTGGAGCATACTAATGTTGTTCTGTTGTTTAAGAAAGGCTCTAAGACTAAGGCAGGAAATTATAGGCTAATGAGCCTGACATCAGCCGTGTGAAAGCTCACTGTACAACTAATTTTTTCCTAAGTATTGCTTCCTCAGAATTTTTTTGAGATTCTGATAGACCGCCTTAAGCTGACCACAAATATGATCTCAGACTACATGTATCACATAGGAATTTGGAGAAAAGGGAAATTAACATTCATTGAATATAATGCATTTAATTGCATAATGGTGCTGATGCTTTGCAATAGTTCAAATAAGCTAAAAATGTTTTGTTGATGATTTTCATTTGTACTCAGTGTCGGAGGCTTCTTGCTTAAGTGTCCGACAATAATCAGCCAGCATAGATGGATTCTAGAAGCCCTGATACTGTTTCTCCCTGACCGCGATGTCCTGGTGAAAACTTTCACCATGCTCGTCATTGACAGCAAGGAGATTTGCAGGAAAGAAGTCTAAATGGAAATGCAGAAAATGAATGTTTAGTCTCATGTTGCACTTCATGGTATTGTATGCTTGAAGCATTTTGTCAACCAATTGCATGTAGTTTGGTGCACTGTAGTTGCCTAGAAAATTTTTAACAGCATCCTTGAATGCCTTCCATGTGATTTTCTCCGGTTCCACTAGAAGTTCTTTGAATTGCTTGTCATTGATGTCCTGTTTGATTTGTGGACCAACAAAATTGCCTTAATTTTGGCATCAGTTATTCTGGGAAACATCTGTCTCAAATATTGAAATCCTTCATCTTCCTTGTTCGTTGCTTTCACAAAATTTTTCGTAAGCCCTAGTTTTATATGAAGAGGAGGCAAAAATATCTTTTTTGGGTTTACAAGTGGCTTATGTGCCACACTTTTCTGCCCTGGAACCAATTGCTTATGGATTGGCCATTTCTTTTTAATGTAATGAGATTGTTTAGCAGGGCTGTCCCATTCGCAAATGAAACAATAGTATTTGGTGTATCCGAGCTGCATTCCTAGTAGCAGTGCTACTTTCAGATCACCACAGATGTTCTAGTTGTAGTTGCTGTACTGTGTGTGTTTCAACATGACTTACAAATTTCGGTAGTTTTCTTTCATGTGTACTGCATGGCCGATTGGTATTGAAGGGTGGATATTGCAGTTGTGTAGCAGCACAACTTTCAGGCTTAACACTGAAGAATCAATAAAAAGATGCCATTCTTGTGGGTCATGCTGACAACCCAAAGCATGCTTGGACAAGATAGAAACATTTTTGCTTACATTGTGGGCAACATTTTAATTGACTTGAATTATCACTTGAAATAACAAATATACGCAATTCAAATAAAAAGTGCGTGATAGAGAAATTTCATGGCGATTTTTCATGATCAGTAGTCCAAAATCTGTAAGGTGCACCCAGAAGTATTCAGGATGCAAAATCTTTGTAATCCAGTGAAGTTGTTGGAAGATATTCTAAGGGACTGGATATATAAATATTTGGATAGACCAGGACTGATTAGGAATAGTCAACATGACATTGTGCATTGTAAGTCATGTCTAACCAAGCTTATAAATTTTTTTTCAAAGAAGTTACTAGGAAAGTTGATGAAGTCAAGGATGTTGTCTACATGGACTTCAGCAAGGCCTTTGGCAAGGTCGTGCATGGAGGTGGGACAAGTAGTTCAGTTGCTTGCATTCAAGATGAGATAGTAAATTGGATTTGACACTGGCTTCATTGAAGAAGCCAGAGAGTGGTAGATGGTTGTCTTTCTGACGAGAGGTCTGTGCTAGTGGTGTGCCGCAGGGATCTGTGCTGGGTCCGTTGTTATTTGTCATCATTATCAATGGTCTGAATAACTCCTCCCACCCAGGCTCAACCACTCATTTATACATGGGATAATTCAGAGTTGCTCATTACCCTATCGGCCAGCACGTAGGTGGGATTTGGGATGAAAGCATGAGCATGGTTAAAGGGAGAAAGTGCAACCTCCACACAGAACGTATGAAGTCAGGATTGGACACAACTCATTGGAGCCGTGAGGCAGCAACTCTTCCAGCTGAATCACCTGCAGGACAGGTATTAAAAGGTAATATCCGTGCAGTGCGTCAACACCAAAAATTGAGTGAGTACCCTTTGATCTCTTTTATGGACTTTTATCAAGCTTAGCACAGTTGGATATTGGCAATGAAAACAAAACAACTGTTTATTAATCTACATACACTGCTTAGTAAGTCTACGACACAGAGCAAACGTTATTGAGGCGTGGCTCATTGGTGCTGACACATTGATTATTGATGCTGCCTTGAATTACACAATGGTTTGCAAACAGACTAGAAATTTATTTGTTCATAAACGCCACTAAACCAGCATGGCGACCTGTCGTGTATGGTGCTCCATCTGTTGTACAAGAAATCTTGATCCTAATCGGGATACTTTTATCCTCAGTATACATTTTGAGCTCATTGTAGATTGATCCTCCATTGATATTTGTTTTAAACTTTTTACAAAAGAGAAACTCTTCATAAACTAAAACAACAGGAATTCTGCAGATGCTGGAAACACATCAAAGTTGCTGGTGAACGCAGCAGGCCAGGCAGCATCTCTAGGAAGAGGTACAGTTGACGTTTCAGGCCGAGACCCTTCGTCAGGACTAACTGAAGGAAGAGTTAGTAAGAGATTTGAAAGTTGGAGGGGGAGATCCAAAATGATAGGAGAAGACAGGAGGGGGAGGGATGGAGCCAAGAGCTGGACAGGTGATAGGCAAAAGGGATACGAGAGGATCATGGGACAGGAGGTCTGGGAAGAAAGACAAGGGGGGAGGGACCCAGAGGATGGGCAAGGGGTATATTCAGAGGGAGAAAAAGGAGAGTGAGAGAAAGAATGTGTGTATAAAAATAAGTAACAGATGGGGTACGAGGGGGAGGTGGGGCATTAGCGGAAGTTAGAGAAGTCGATGTTCATGCCATCAGGTGGGAGGCTACCCAGATGGAATATAAGGTGTTGTTCCTCCAACCTGAGTGTGGCTTCATCTTTACAGTAGAGGAGGCCGTGGATAGACATGCCAGAATGGGAATGGGATGTGGAATTAAAATGTGTGGCCACTGGGAGATCCTGCTTTCTCTGGCTGACAGAGCGTAGGTGTTCAGCAAAGCGGTCTCCCAGTCTGCGTCGGGTCTCGCCAATATATAAAAGGCCACATCAGGAGCACCGGACGCAGTACATCACCTGTGAGTCGGCTGGGGTGAAGTGTTGCCTTACCTGGAAGGACTGTTTGGGGCCCTGAATGGTGGTAAGGGAGGAAGTGTAAGGGCATGTGTAGCACTTGTTCCGCTTACATGGATAAGTGCCAGGAGGGAGATCAGTGGGGAGGGATGGGGGGGACGAATGGACAAGGGAGTCGCGTAGGGAGCGATCCCTGCGGAAAGCGGGGGGGGGGAGGGAAAGATGTGCTTAGTGGTGGGATCCCGTTGGAGGTGGCGGAAGTTACGGAGAATAATATGTTGGACCCGGAGGCTGGTGGGGTGGTAGGTGAGGACCAGGGGAACCCTATTCCTAGTGGGGTGGCGGGAGGATGGAGTGAGAGCAGATGTACGTGAAATGGGGGAGATGCATTTAAGAGCAGAGTTGATAGTGGAGGAAGGGAAGCCCCTTTCTTTAAAAAAGGAAGACATCTCCCTCGTCCTAGAATGAAAAGCCTCATCCTGAGAGCAGATGCGGCGGAGATGGAGGAATTGCGAGAAGGGGATGGCTCTTCATAAACTATTCCACTTTTGATAAACTGTACATATGCCAGTAGCAATGCTTCGTTGTCTCGCACAGTTGACTCATCCAGTTGTATTTCAAATTCCATTTTTTGTAGCTTTGCATATAGTTGAACCTCAGTGTCTTCATTCATTTTGTCAATATGACTAGCTACAGAGTTATTACTCAGAGGGATTGATTTTAAAATACTGGTATCCATTTTGAGAACAGTGGTGAGGATTTCTGATACTGCAGGCATTATTAATCTTTCACCAATTGTATGAGATTTCCCACACTTTGCTATCATTTTGGAAATGCTATAAGAAACAATGAGACTACTATCAAGGTCATTTTTAACTTTCTTGGCAAATGACTCGAGTGTGCAACGCTTTTCAAATGCTTCTTTCATCTTCTGGAACTGAGTAATACCATAAGTAGCCTTTTCAGGGTGTTTTTAACGGAAGTGTTCCTGGGCTTCATTAGGCAGTACAGTACTACAAATAAGACACATGGGGCATCCCTGATCTGACAGGAATGAATAAAACCATACTCCAGGTATGTAACATTGTATTGACGCAGTTTTGTTTCTTAGCAGGATTAGAATTCAAGGCTTCACCACCTTTAGACTCATAAAGATCATGCTGTACATATTTATCCATTATTAACGGGGCTAAATTAAAATAAAATATAACACAAGCTGGGAATGCCTATTGGATGTTGACTACGGCAATGAGTTGACAGGGATGGAACGATGGTAGCGGCATGCAAAGGAATGACGAGGTGAAGATGAAGATGGCACAACACCTAAATTACGCTGACAAGGATTCAGGTTGGAATCTGAATAGTCATAGTCATACTTTATTGATCCCGGGGGAAATTGGTTTTCATTACAGTTGCACCCTAAATAATAAATAGTAATAGAACCATAAATAGTTAAATAGTAATATGTAAATTATGCCAGTAAATTGTGAAATAAGTCCAGGACCAGCCTATCAGCTCAGGGTGTCTGACCCTCCAAGGGAGGAGTTGTAAAGTTTGATGGCCACAGGCAGGAATGACTTCCTATGACGCTCTGTGCTGCATCTCGGTGGAATAAGTCTCTGGCTGAATGTACTCCTGTGCCCAACCAGTACATTATGTAGTAGATGGGAGACATTGTCCAAGATGGCATGCAAGTTAGACAGCATCCTCTTTTCAGACACCACCGTGAGAGAGTCCTGTTCCATCCCCACAACATCACTGGTCTTACGAATGAGTTTGTTGATTCTGTTGGTGTCTGCTACCCTCAGCCTGCTGCCCCAACACACAACAGCAAACATGATAGCACTGGCCACCACAGACTCGTAGAACATCCTCAGCATCGTCTGGCAGATGTTAAAGGACCTCAGTCTCCTCAGGAAATAGAGATGGCTCTGACCCTTGTAGACAGCCTCAGTGTTCTTAGACCAGTCCAGTTTATTGTCAATTCGTATCCCCAGGTATTTGTAATCCTCCACCATGTCCACACTGACCCCCTGGATGGAAACAGGGCTCACCAGTAAGTTAGCGCTCCTCAGGTCTACCACCAGCTCCTTAGACTTTTTCACATTAAGCTGCAGATAATTCTGCTCACACCATGTGACAAAGTTTCTTACCGTAGACCTGTACTCAACCTCATCTCCCTTGCTGATGCATCCAACTATGGCAGAGTCATCCGAAAACTTCTGAAGATGACAAGACTCTGTGCAATAGTTGAAGTCCGAGGTGTAAATGGTGAAGAGAAAGGGAGACAAGACAGTCCCCTGTGGAGCCCCAGTGCTGCTGATCACTCTGTGGGACACACAGTGTTGCAAGCACACGTACTGTGGTCTGCCAGTCAGGTAATCAAGAATCCATGATACCAGGGAAGCATCCACCTGCATCGCTGTCAGCTTCTCCCCCAGCAGAGCAGGGCGGATGGTGTTGAACGCACCGGAGAAGTCAAAAAACATGACCCTCACAGTGCTCGCTGGCTTGTCCAGGTGGGCGTAGACACGGTTCAGCAGGTAGACGATGGCATCCTCAACTCCTAGTTGGGGCTGGTAGGCGAACTGGAGGGGATCTAAGAGTGGCCTGACCATAGGCCGGAGCAGCTCCAGAACAAGTCAGGGTAGAGCTGGTGTTCGGCAAGCTACCTTTGTACTATTCTAGTTAGCACGATTAACCAATCACATAAGGTCTCATAATCCCCAAAGTCGTTTCTTGGCCGCACATATGAAGCCCAGTTCAGTTAGAACACCCCAAGGAGTCCTCAGGGTGGGCAGGTTCCCAGATTGGTTCCATTTCGCCGTTTGGTTCCGGCCAGTGCTGAATTGTTGCATGACCCGTTATCTGTAGAGCAAGTTGAGAGGGTGACTTGACTTAGCAATTGCTAAATTGTATGAGCTCGTTTATGTATCTCAAATAATGTCTGTTTGGTTGATAAGATCCAGATGAGATCACTGAGTTTCAGACACTGTGATGAGTGTTCATTGCCTGCAGAGCTATGGCTCTTCCTGTGTCCCAGTGCCTTACATTTTTTTATTTGGAAATGCCTGCTCTACGAACGGTCGGTCAGGTGATGTGCCTCAAGCTAGGGTGCCGCTTACAGCCCCCCCTCCACAAAAATCTTGAACACCCCCTGATGAACTGCTATTTTACCTACCGCCCCCTCAGGATATGTAAACGCCCCGTGTGGAATCACTGGTATAACATAACTCAAGCACACAGAACTATTTTAAAAGCTTCGCTCAAAGCATGGTATAGCATCCAACAGCCACACAAGTGCATGCAACTGATGCTCATTAAAAACTATTCGGCAAGTCTCCTGTCCTAATTAAATGGCATAGCATCCCAAATAAATGCAGCAAATCCCACTATATTCTCGATTAGTTTTTGTTCTTTCAGCGTTGTCCCAAGTAAGCAGCTGCCCAGATAAACCTATGGCCCAGTTTCTGGAATCCACTGTATGTGGAGAATTTTAAATGTGACCTTAACATTATTTTAGAAGGTTTTTTTTAATCAATTGTGAAATATGCCTTGTAATCTAATGGTACAAATTATTATTTTTTTAAATTTTTATTGAAGGAATGACACAATACAGAATATATAATGGATTACATTTTCCTCCATTTTGTTTTTATATCGTACCCCCAAACAAACCTCCCCCACCCCCCCACCCACCCTCCCCGAACATATCATGGCAGCTAATGTATTTACAACACAACAATTCACAAATACAAGTACGGACATTTCACAATCATACCCCCACACTACTTCAAGACGACGGCTCACACACATCTGCAACATGTCAGATGATCCAAAATACACTCATATTTACAATTCATCAACCACCCTGTGAGGTAAATTATAAGCATGTTAAATGGGAGGCAACTTCCCAAGTACAATCAAATGCCCTCAACTAGTAGGTAATTCCTTAAGACACCCAAAATATGATAATAAAGTTCCCCATTTCGAATAGAATTTTTTTCACAGACCCCCTCAAAGTGAATTTAATCTTTTTCTAATTTCAGAAAAAAATTACATTTTCTAACCAAGCAGCAGCATTTGGGGGAGTGGCAGATTTCCAAACCAGCAAAATTCTCCTATGGGCCAATAGCGATGTAAATGCAATGATATCCGACCGGCTTGCATTTAAACCCAAATCATCATCTGCCACACCAAATACAGTTATAAGCGGGCAAGGTCTCAGTGTCACCCCCAAAACCTCACTGATAATTTTAAAAACCAGTGCCCAATAGTCATCAAGCTGAGGGCATGACCAAAATGCATGAACTAAACCAGCCGGAGAGAACGAACACCTGTCACAGCCAGCGTCTGTCCCAGGGTATATGTCTGCAAGTCTGGCTTTACTTAAATGTACCCTGTGTAAAACTTTAAATTGTATGAGCCCCAGTCTAGCACATGATGATGAGAAATGAACCCTATTCAATACTTTTGCCCAATATTCCTCAGCCAGATCTATACCGAGGTCATCCTTCCACCTACTCTTAGTTTTGTTTAGACCTTGAACTCCCAAAGACATCAGCTGAGAGTGTAGTTCAGAGATCAGCCCTTTATTGTTAAAGCTAAGAGTGAGTTTTCCCCATAACATAGCAGGTGGTAGATCAGGAAAAGAGGGAAAGTTTTCCTTGACAAAGTGACGAATCTGCAGGTATTTAAAAAAATGATTATGCAGAAGGCCATACTTACCGCGCAGGTTATCAAAACTATAGAAACATAGAAACATAGAAAATAGGTGCAGGAGTAGGCCATTCGGCCCTTCGAGCCTGCACCGCCATTTATTATGATCATGGCTGATCATCCAACTCAGAACCCAGCCTTCAGGGGGTATGGAGGGAAGGCTGGGTTCTGAGTTGGATGATCAGCCATGATCATAATAAATGGCGGTGCAGGCTCGAAGGGCCGAATGGCCTACTCCTGCACCTATTTTCTATGTTTCTATGTTTCTATGTTTCTTCCCTCCATACCCCCTGACCCCTGTAGCCACAAGGGCCATATCTAACTTCCTTTTAAACATAGCTAATGAACTGGCCTCAACAGTTTGCTGTGGCAGAGAATTCCACAGATTCACCACTCTCTGTGTGAAGAAGTTTTTCCTAATCTCGGTCCTAAAAGGCTTCCCCTCTATCCTCAAACTGTGACCCCTCGTTCTGGACCTCCCCAACATCGGGAACAATCTTCCCGCATCTAGCCTGTCCAATCCCTTTAGGATCTTATACATTTCAATCAGATCCCCCCTCAATCTTCTAAATTCCAACGAGTACAAGCACAGTTCATCCAGTCTTTCTTCATATGAAAGACCTGCCATCCCAGGAATCAATCTGGTGAACCTTCTTTGTACTCCCTCTATGGCAAAGATGTCTTTCCTCAGATTAGGGGACCAAAACTGCACACAATACTCCAGGTGTGGTCTCACCAAGGCCTTGTACAACTGCAGTAGTACCTCCCTGCTCCTGTACTCGAATCCTCTCGCTATAAATGCCAGCATACCGTTCGCCTTTTTCACCGCCTGCTGTACCTGCATGCCCACTTTCAATGACTGGTGTATAATGACACCCAGGTCTCGTTGCACCTCCCCTTTTCCTAATCGGCCACCATTCAGATAATAATCTGTTTTCCTATTTTTGCCACCAAAGTGGATAACTTCACATTTATCCACATTAAATTGCATCTGCCATGAGTTTGCCCACTCACCCAACCTATCCAAGTCACCCTGCATCCTCTTAGCATCCTCCTCACTGCTAACACTGCCACCCAGCTTCGTGTCATCCGCAAACTTGGAGATGCTGCATTTAATTCCCTCATCCAAGTCATTAATATGTATTGTAAACAACTGGGGTCCCAGCACTGAGCCTTGCGGTACCCCACTAGTCACCGCCTGCCATTCTGAAAAGGTCCCGTTTATTCCCACTCTTTGCTTCCTGTCTGCTAACCAATTCTCCACCCACACCAATACCTTACCCCCAATACCGTGTGCTTTAAGTTTGCACACTAATCTCCTGTGTGGGACCTTGTCAAAAGCCTTTTGAAAATCCAAATATACCACATCCACTGGTTCTCCCCTATCCACTCTACTAGTTACATCCTCAAAAAATTCTATGAGATTCGTCAGACATGATTTTCCTTTCACAAATCCATGCTGACTTTGTCAAATCATTTTACCGCTTTCCAAATGTGCTGTTATCACATCCTTGATAACTGACTCCAGCAGTTTCCCCACCACCGACGTTAGGCTAACCGGCCTATAATTCCCCGGTTTCTCTCTCCCTCCTTTTTTAAAAAGTGGGGTTACATTAGCCACCCTCCAATCCTCAGGAACTAGTCCAGAATCTAACGAGTTTTGAAAAATTATCACTAATGCATCCACTATTTCTTGGGCTACTTCCTTAAGCACTCTAGGATGCAGACCATCTGGCCCTGGGGATTTATCTGCCTTCAATCCCTTCAATTTACCTAACACCACTTCCCTACTAACAAGTATTTCGCTCAGTTCCTCCATCTCACTGGACCCTCTGTCCCTTACTATTTCTGGAAGATTATTTATGTCCTCCTTAGTGAAGACAGAACCAAAGTAATTATTCAATTGGTCTGCCATGTCCTTGCTCCCCATAATCAATTCACCTGTTTCTGTTTGCAGGGGACCTACATTTGTCTTTATCAGTCTTTTCCTTTTTACATATCTATAAAAGCTTTTACAGTCCGTTTTTATGTTCTCTGCCAGTTTTCTCTCATAATCTTTTTTCCCCTTCCTAATTAAGCCCTTTGTCCTCCTCTGCTGAACTCTGAATTTCTCCCAGTCCTCAGGTGAGCCACTTTCTCTGGCTAATTTGTATGCTACTTCTTTGGAATTGATACTATCAAATATGTTATCAGTATACAAATCCTTAATGCACATAAGACCGTTCAAACCCCATTGTCTGAAAGCTGAATTGAATGTGGAGGGAGGAAATAAATGGTTTTTATGAATGGGGTCCAAAACTGAAGCTGATATGAACTTATAGTGGCAGCAAAATTGATTAAAAATTTTAAGGGTGGAGAGCACGACCGGGTTAGATGTGAATTGAGAGGATTTCAATGGTAAGGAAGAATACACCAAAGCTGGGAGAGACGAGGAGTGGCAAGACCGTGACTCAAGCAGGCACCAGATTCAAATTATATTATCAACGTCACTTAACCCTGAACAATATCATATAAGATATAATAACAGACTGACAAGTTCTGCTACATTTCATTTGAAAATAATTTTGTATTAAGTCTCTTTTAGGATCTAATGCTTCATGAGAGTTTTCCAGTGACCATAGATTTAAAAAAAAGCAGTGTTTTTGCAAAACTCTAGCTGTTTATAAATGGGGGAAGACATTTGTTTTGTGGGCAGCATTTTGACATAATTGCTGGGACATTTTTTTAAGCACTGGATTGTATGTTATACATACTGTGCATGTATTTCCATTTATTGTATTTGTAAATGAAGCATTCTGAACACTTGGCGATATACAATTCTGCAATGCTGAATTCTAGAGCAAAAATACAAACTGCTGGAGGAACTTGGCTGGTCGGGTAGGATCTGTGGAGGCAAATGGATGGTTGACATTTCAGGTCGAGACTGCATCAGGATAGAGAGTGTATGGGTGGGGATGGGCTAGTGTAAAGAGGGGTGAGGCGGGGGCTGGCTGTCAACCAGTAGAACCAGGTGAGGACTGGGATGATGGGCAGGTGGAGAGAAGAGTATGTGTTGAGTTGAGAGAGAGCATTGGTGGGTGATGAGCAGAGGGGAGTAAAAGAGGGGAAAGACATAAGTTCTGGTATTCAAGGTATTTCATAGGTGGAGCTAACAGCACTAACCCTGGTCTCTTTGTGCTTTGCTTGTACACTTCAACATAAGGAGAAGGAATTTTGTGGTAAAGATCAGCCATGATAAAGCAGAGGCCCAAAATCCATTGAAGTGGTTGGATGTAAGAGGACAGTCAAAAGATCAGAGGTTCATCGCCAGTTTCAACTGAGTAATTTTAAAAGTGTTTGAGTAACATGCAATTCATACCAGAAAGCATGTGGCATTTGTATATTTATTGGAATTAACCATAAACCGTAACGCTTCATTTGAATACTTATAACCTAGCATGTGGATGTACACTCACATTGCTTGCTTTACTATTTTGACAATGGACTTTGATGCAGAATGGATAGGTTTTCTAAACAGGAAAGCACACAGAGTCATTTCGTATAGTGCTTGGCTAGGCTTCATTTACTTTAATTTCTGAGTTTGCAAACATAAACATGGTATGTTGCATTGTGGATTGTATGATGCTTGGTGATATTTTGAGTGGTTATGCCTTTTATGTAAAAGTATGTTACAAGTATAATGTTTTTGTTATTTATTAGGTTCCCTTTATCTAGTTTTAGGACAAGTGAAGATCTAATCACACTTTAGGTCATATTTATGCAGAAATAGAGAAAATTTTACAGGGTTCACCAACTTTCTAGCACCACTGTATTTCTAGGGACAGAAAATTTTATTTTCCCTTTTGCGTTTCTGGGTGAATTCAGTGCAATTCCTTCTGTATACAACAGTCCTAGATTGCGTGATGTTCTCACAATAGGGAGTAAATAGCTCCATGTTTCTTGAATGAAACCCAAGTGCATGTTTTAGCTCAATCATGTGACATTGTCTCTTCAGTTGCTGATGTCACCAGGCCTCTGATAGAATGTTCAACTTGTGTTGGGAGTTAAGACTAACTCAGAACATAATGGGTGAGCAATGTTTAAATGAAAACTGCATTATTGCATTCACAACAGTGAAAATTTATGTAACTTCCACTAATCTTCAAAGAGAAAGCATTATTTTCCTAAAAAATCTTGCTTTGTGCATTTTTGCATCTTTGACAATTATTTCTTTCTCATTCCTCTTCATTCTCTCCATCCTTTTTTCTCTTGATACTTCCCTTTTTCTTCTTACACGCTCTCATTTCCCTTTGCTTTCCTATATCTCTTTCCCAATCTTCTGTCTGCCTCTCTCCTTTCTCAGAATTTCTCTTTCCTCCCTTTGTCTTTCTTTACTTTTTCATTTTTCCTCCAGTCTTTCTCTCCTTCTCTCGCTTTACCCTTTTATCTTTCTTGTCTCTCTTTATTCTTTCTGCTCTTTCTTTAACTCGACTTTCTTAGAGCAGATGATCCTGCACCCTTCTCT
The DNA here is from genome assembly GCF_963921235.1 of Mobula hypostoma. Lineage (NCBI taxonomy): Eukaryota > Metazoa > Chordata > Chondrichthyes > Myliobatiformes > Myliobatidae > Mobula > Mobula hypostoma. The sequence continues at coordinate 216,092,984 of NC_086097.1, read as the reverse complement.
TGCCCAAGTTGTATCACCAGTTGTATTTAGTTGACACAAGACACTAGAATACTACAGCACAGTACAGGTCCTTCAGCCCTCGATGTTGTGCCGACCCATATATTACTTTAAAAATAAGTACTAAACCCACACTACCCCGTAACCCTCTATTTTTCTTTCATCCATGTGCCTGTCCAAGAGGCTCTTAAATACCTCTAGTGTTTTAGCCTCCACCACCATCCCTGGCAAGTCATTCCAGGCAGCCACAACCCTGTGTGTGTGTGTGTGTGTGTATGTATGTATATATAAAAAAACTTACCCCTGATGTCTCCCCTAAACTTCCCTCCCTTAACTTTGTACATATGCCCTCTGGTGTTTGCTATTCATGCCCTGGGAAACAGGTACTGGCTATCCACCCTACCTATGCCTCTCATAATCTTGTAGACCTCTATCAAGTTCCCTCTCATCCTTCTATGCTCCAAAGAGAAAAGTCCCAGCTCTGCTAACCTTGCCTCATCAGACTTGTTTTCCAATCCAGGCAACATCCTGGTGAATCTCCTCTGCACCCTCTCCATAGTTTCCACATCCTTCCTATAATGAGGTGACCAAAACTGAACACAATACTCTAAGTGTGGTCTCACCAGAAATTTGTAGAGTTGCAACATGACCTCTCTACTCAAACTCAATCCTCCTATTAATGAAGCCTAGCATCCCATAGACCTTCTTAACAATCCTATCAACTTGTGCAGCGACCTTGAGGGATGTATGGATTTGAACCCCAAGGTCCCTCTGTTCATCCACACTCTTAAGTAACCGACCATTAACCCTGTACTCAGCCTTCTGGTTTGTCCTTCCAAATCGCATCACCTCACACTTATCCAGATTGAACTCCATCTGCCACTTTTCTGCCCAACTCTGCATCCTGTCTGTATCCTCTTGTAACCTTCGACAACCTACAGCTCCATCCACAATTCCTCCAATCTTCGTGTCGTCCGCAAACTTACTGACCCATCCTTCTGCCTCTTCATCCAGGTCATTTATAAAGATCACAAAGAGCAGGGGTTCCAGGTTAGATCCGTGTGGCACTCCACTAGTTACTGACCTCCAGGCAGAATACCTTCTTTCCACTACTATTCTCTGCTTTCTTCCTGTAAGCCAATTTTTTTATCCAAACAGCCAAGGTTCCACTGATCCCATGCATCATGACTTTCTGGATGAGTCTGTCGTGGGGGACCTTGTCAAATGCCTCGCTGAAATCCATGTAGACCACAGCTACTGCCCTACCCTCATCAATTTCTTTTGTTACCTCTTCAAAAAACTTAATTAGGCTCATGAGGCACGACCTTCCCTTCACAAAGCCATGTTGACTATCCTTGAGTAGACTGCTCCAAATGCTCGTAGATCCTATTCTTAAGAATCTTTTCCAATAGTTTGAAGATCACCGACGTAAGACTCACCGGTCTATAGTTCCCAGGATTCTCCCTATTACCTTTTTTAAACAAGGGAACTACATTTGCCATTCTCCAATCCTGTGACACCTCCCCTGCAGCCAAAGAGGATTCAAAGGTCATAGCTATTGCTCCAGCGATCTCTTCTCTCATTTCCCACAGCAACCTGGGGTATATCACGTCCAGCCCTGGGGACTTAGAAATCTTGATGTTTTTAAGAAGATCCAACTCTACTTCTTCCTTAATCTCCACATTGTCCAGCACACAGGCCTGTTCTATTTCAACCACACCCAGATCAAGGTCCTTTTCACTTGTGAATACTGAAGCAAAGTATTCATTTAGGACCTCCCCAACCTCCTCCGCCTCCAGGCACATGTTGCCTTCTTTATCCTTTAGCGGCCCCACCTTCATTCTTGTCATCTTTCTGTTCTTCACATACGCATAGAATGCCTTGGGGTTCTCCTTAATCCTACATGCCAAGGCCTTCTCATGCCCCCTTTGCGCTCTCCTAAGTCCTTTCTTAAGCTCCTTCCTGGTTACCCTATATTTCTCATGAGCCCCTCCTGCTTCTTGCTTCTTATATCTAACATATGCTTCCTTCTTCCTCTTGACGAGTTGCCTCACGTGTTTCGTCAACCACGGTTCCCTTTTCCTACCATTTTTTCCTTGTCTCATGGAGAAATCTATCCTGAACCCAGCACAAGTGGTCCTTAAACTTCCTCCACATTACTTCTGTGCTTTCACCCTTGAACATCTGTTTCCAATTTACTCTCGCTAATTCCTGCCTCATCCCTTCATAGTTAGCCCTTCCCCAGTTAAGCACTTTCCCATTTTGTCTGTTTTTATCCTTTTCCATAGCTATGCTGAAGCTAAGGGAGTCGTGGTCACTCTCACCAAAATGCTCCCCCACCAAGCGGTCTGCCACCTGACCAGGTTCATTACCCAGAACTAGATCCAGTATGGCCTCTCCTCTCGTCAGCCAGTCCACATACTGTGTCAGGAATCCTTCTTGAATGCACCTGACAAATTCAGCCCTTGCAGTCAGGAGGTGCCAGTCAATATGAGGGAAGTTGAAATCACCCATAACTACAACCCTGTATTTCCTGCACCATTCTAAAATCAGCCTGCTTATCACTAAATTATATCATCAGGCTATTACTATAGCTGAACCCTTAAACGTAGTTCTCAAGTGATTGCAACCCATGCTGTTTTGTTAATGATAATATTTAGAAATTACACTGGACAATGGATTTGCTTCCTCAGATTTTTTTTTTTGTTTACGACAGAGTGCTTGAAACTGAACACAAGTATAATTTCAGATTGCTTGGAGAAACAAGAAATTAACTTTTATTGAATATAATGCATTTAATTGCATAATAGTGCGGGTGCCTTGCAATAGTTGAACTAAGCTAGGAGTGTTTTCTTTCTGATTTCATTTGTACTCAAGTTGCTGACACTTCTCGCTTAAGTGCCCAACAACAATCAGCCAGCATTGATGGATTCCCATTGCCCTGACACTGTTTCTTCAAGACTGCAGTGACCTGGTGAGATCCATCATTATGCTCGTCACTGAGAGTGCCAAGATTTGCAGGAAGAAGTCTAAATGGAAATGCAGAAAATGAATCTTTAGTGACATGTTGTACTTCATGTTTTCGTATCCTTGAAGCATGTTGTCAACCAGCTGCATATAGTTTGGTGCTCTGTAGACACCAAGAAAATTTTCAACAACATCCATAGAACCATAGAAACTACAGCACAGAAACAGGCCTTTTGGCCCTTCTTGGCTGTGCCGAACCATTTTCTGCCTAGTCCCACTGACCTGCACACGGACCATATCCCGCCATACACCTCCCATCCATGTATCTGTCCAATTTATTCTTAAATGTTAAAAAAGAACCTGCATTTACCACCTCGTGTGGCAGCTCATTCCATACTCCCACCACTCTCTGTGTGAAGAAACCCCCCCCCAATGTTCCCTTTAAACTTTTCCCCCTCACCTTTAACCCATGTCCTCTGGTTTTTTTCTCCCCTTGCCTCAGTGGAAAAAGCCTGCTTGCATTCACTCTATCTATACCCATCATAATTTTATATACCTCTATCAAATCTCCCCTCATTCTTCTACGCTCCAGGGAATAAAGTCCTAAGCTATTCAACCTTTCTCTGTAACTGAGTTTCTCAAGTCCTGGCAACATCCTTGTAAACCTTCTCTGTACTCTTTCAACCTTATTTATATCCTTCCTGTAATTTAGTGACCAAAACTGAACACAATACTCCAGATTCGGCCTCACCAATGCCTTATACAACCTCATCATAACATTCCAGCTCTTATACTCAATACTTCGATTAATAAAGGCCAATGTACCAAAAGCTCTCTTTACGACCCTATCTACCTGTGACGCCACTTTTAGGGAATTTTGTATCTGTATTCCCAGATCCCTCTGTTCCACTGCACTCCTCAGTGTCTTACCATTAACCCTGTATGTTCTACCTTGGTTTGTCCTTCCAACGTGCAATACCTTACACTTGTCTGCATTAAACTCCATCTGCTATTTTTCAGCCCATTTTTCCAGCTGGTCCAAGTCCCTCTGCAGGCTTGAATGCTTTCCATGCGATCTTCTCCAGTTCCACCAGAAGTTCTTTGAAATATTGTCAGTAATAATCTGTTTGATTTGTGGACCAACTAAAATGCCTTCCTTAATCTTGTCATCAGTTATCGACTTGAATTATGAATTGAAATAACAAATGTAGACAATTTTTTAAAAAAAGGTGCGTGATAGGGAAACCTCGTGATGATTTTCACACGCAAACACGAGGAAATCTGCAGATGCTGGAATTTCAAGCAACACATATAAAAGTTGCTGATGAACGCAGCAGGCCAGGTAGCATCTCTTGGAAGAAGTACAGGAAACGTTTCGGGCCGAGACCCTTCATCAGGACTAACTGAAAGAAGAGCTAGTAAGAGATTTGAAAGTGGTGGGGGGGGGGAGTAGATCCAAAATGATAGGAGAAGACAGGAGGGGGATGGAGCCAAGAGCTGGATAGTTGACTGGCAAAAGGGATATGAGAGGATCATGGGACAGGAGGCCTAGGGAGAAAGAAAAGGGGGAGGGGGGGAAAAAGCCCAGAGGATGGGCAAGGGGTATAGTGAGAGGGACAGAGGGAGAAAAAGGAGAGAGAGAGAAAGAATGTGTGTATATAAATAAATAACAGATGGGGTACGAGGGGGAGATGGGGCATTAGTGGAAGTTTGAGAAGTCAATGTTCATGCCATCGCAATTAGCAGCCCAAAATCCATAAGGTATGCACAAATATATTCAGGAAGCAAAATCTTTGTTGTCCAGTTTAATGAACCTCAGGAAATCGGTTTTCTAAAAAACTGAAGGCGTTGTAATCATGAGAAGTATATCTATATTCACCCAATGAAAATCAGTTCACTGTGTCAACCAGGAATCATTCTGTTTTATATGGTTTAGCTTTCTGGATAAATAGTCACTATGGAAGCCCAGCAGTATACATATTATACATCATAAATTTGTATTCTTATTTCTAAAAACTTGCTGAAGAAGATTACCCCAAAATATGTTTTCCCAGGTAAAGTTGTTTCTCCCCTTTTACTTCCATATGTGTTGGGCCCAAGTTGTGCAGAAACGAATTATTGGCTTCAATAGGGTGTCTGAAACATGTTAACAACAGATCTGTGAAATCTGCAGCTCTGGTCATTTTAGAAGCAAGTGTGGAGAATTTCTGAAATCCTGAGCACATCCAGATGGCTTGGAATGTGGCCATACAAAAACTGCGATTGTTCTTTGGAAGAGAATAATACTGAAAATAGCCCTGGCCAAGATTTACTTAATCCATCTGAACTGCAATCCGATTCCTGGACCGCAAAATAAAACACACACATTTCTAGAAACAGTTCAGGTGATGAGGAAAGCTGCTCACCTGGATTTCAATATGAGCCATGTGCTTTTGACTACTTCTATATGTGAAATAAAGAGGTACTGAGTAACTGTTTGGATCTTGCTGCTTTTCTTGCATTGGGTCAATATTCTTCATGAGCATTGTTGGGTGTTTTAGCTACCACTGGCATTCGGCTGTATGTTACTCTAGTGTAGCTGGACCCTAGAAGGGGAAGAGAAGAGTTTGGATTGTGCAGGCATGCTTGAATTTAATCACGTTATCAGTCCGTGAAATTAAGGCCCGCCATGGACGACTAACACAAATGGATTACAGGCTCAGTAATGCAGGCATACATCAAAATTGACCAAACAGTTTAATGTAGCCTGAGCGAGGTTTGTTGTCCACTAGTTTACATTGACTTTGCACTTTTTTTTATTTTTAGTTTGCATTCGGTGACTTATTGTCTGTTGAAAGTAGGTTTGAGTTGATGAGCTGCATTTGATCGAGTATGTCAATGTTATGATAATACATAACTAGGGAATGCTGAAATAGATTTTGACTATGCATGTTAGGAATTTTAAACTGCACTGGGTAGCAAATTCCATTTCTTGAATAATTATGTAACATCTACATAATATCTTTTTTTGAATCACAGTAGTTGCAGTGTACTATGTTTTGTTGTTTTGGTCATTATACTCACTGAACTTAAAGGGTTAATTACCGCTGTGTTCAGGAATTTGGAGTTTGCAGCCATTGGTACATTTTTACTTAATTTAATTTATTTTCCTGGTCTTTGAAATTGTATATTGGAGAAATTAGCAAATGAACTAATTAAATAATGCTTCTATCGAAATTCTGGATGGAAAATGTAATTTTAATGCTTTGCAGTTGACTGTACAAAGCTCATATCCTTTTTTTTAAAAACAGATTTTAAACGTGGTAAATCAGACATGTCTGCTGATCACCATAACTGTGCTTAAATGCTTTAATATACGTTGCTTCTTAATTGATTTTAATAGGGAACTACCTCCCAGAAGGCACATTTTCACTGGGATTTTTCATTATGTTGCTGGTCACCAGAATAATGCAGTAATGGAGATTTGTAATACAGTGAATTCCGATTAATTGGGACAGGTTGGGACCAATACATTTTGGCCCAATTTAACAGCTGCCCCAGAAGTAGTTAAGGTATAAAAAAAAGTCATGGCTATATAAGTTATGAATATAAATGAAATGAAGAACAAATTAGAATACTATCACTGCCACTGCAGTACCATAAAACAGTACAGACATAGAGTAGAGCACAGAAACAGGCCCTTCTGCTTATCTAGTCCACGTCAAAATCATTTAAACTGCCTACTCCCATCGACCTACACTGGGACCATAGCCCTCCATACCTCTACCATCCATGTACCTATCCAAATTTCACTTAAATATTGAAAGCAAGCTCGCATGCACTACTTGTGCTGGCAGCTCATTCCACACTGCCATGACCTTCTGAGTGAAGAAGTTTCCCCTTAAACTTTTCACCTTTCACCCTTAACCCATAACCTCTGGTTGTAGTCCCACCCAACCTTAGTGGAGAAAGCCTGCTTGCATTTACCTTACCCCTCATAATTTTGTATACCTCTATCAGATGTCCTCTCAATCTTCTACATTCCAAGGAATGAAGTCCTAACCTATTCAATCTTTCCATATAACTCAGATCCTTCAGACTTACTTATACCCTTCCTGTAGGTAGGTGACCAAAACTGCACACAATACTCCAAAATAGGCATCACCAATATCTTGTACAACTGCAACATAACATCCAATCTCCTGTACGCAATACCTTGAATGGTGAAGGCCAATGCACCAAAAACTTTCTTTATGATCCTATCTATCTGTAATGCCACTTGCAATGAACTATGGACCTATATTCCCAGATCCCTTTGCTCTTCCGCACTCCTCAAGTGCCCTGTGTATTAGTTCCTAATAGTTATCATTGGAGGAGTTCATTCAGTGTACACTGCTGTGCTCTTTTGTTTGACTGTAAATGAACACCCGCAGACAGCTAGTGTAAATAATTGACTACCGTCATACAATGCTTTCGATTACATCCTCCAAGCCTTCATTTTCATGTCAATACCTTCAGATTCTTCATAGTTCCTAACTTGTTGAAGTAATGAAATTGTTTAATTTTTACTCACAACTGTTTCTGTTGCACTACAGCGAGCAAAGCAATTCTGAATTGTCTGACTGCTCATTTCTCGCCAGCTATCAGTGACAAAAATCACCGCTTTTTGAACACTAACACAAGCAACTGATGCTACTTAAAAACTGCTTGCTCTAAACAAGGCGTAGTGTCTTAACAGCCACACAAGTGCACGCATCTGACGCTAGTTAGAAATGAAGAGGCATGGTATCCCAAATAAATGAAGGGAATCCCAGCTATTTTCTTGAATAGTTTTTTTTTCCTTAAGAGTTATCCCAAATAAAAAGGCTGCTCCAATTAACCAATGGCTCAATTAACTGGAATCCACTGTATTGCCTTTAGTACATATTTTACTGATTGCCTTATGGGCCTTGGACTCTGAGGTGCTTTGTCTGATTTGTGTACATGAGCTAATTTGTGTACTCCAGCTAAAAGAAGAAAGTGGAATTTCCCTAATTGCAAGAAAAAGCAGGATTTAGTGGAAGAATGGCCGGGCTAGTAATGTTACTCTGTTGATCATGGATTTGAAACTGACTGCTAAATAAGCTGTTCAATGCAGCCTTCAACGTTTGAGATTATTCTTTTGAACATGTCAAATGGAAGTTCATTCACCTTATCAATGGAAATTTAGCAATAAAATTGTTTCGTTTGAAAATATACAAAATAGTGACAACATTCATGATATTCTTTGAATCCTGTAATTATGGAACTTTAAATTGTTTCAGCATTTTATACCATCACTCTGCACTATATATTTGGTATATAAAGCAATTAGGCAATCATTTTACCTGTACCTCCACACTGGGAAAATGTGGCTGGGCAGTTTTAAAAAGTCTGAGCGGTATTGGTATATTCCTGAAGGTGTTGTTTTATTTACTTGTACAGCAGACACTGATGTCATGATTGAACTGATTGCAATCTTCACCATGACTTTAGTGTAAGAGTGATTGGGAATTTTCCTTGGCAGAAGCAATCTAAGAGGATCACAGATTTTGATATTTTTGTGAGCAAGTTGCGCATCAAAACCAATGTACTTGTGCACTTATGCGATACTGCCTATTTCCATTAGAAATCTCAAATGGACTGGACTCTTGTGCAGAATGATTTGCGCTTGTGTGAAATGTCAGTTCCCTGACATCACTCATGCTAGTGATGATGTCATCACAAAGGGACAAACCTCACTCCAAGTCGCCAACCAAATGTGAACTAAAATATTGCCAACTGGCTTCCACTAGTGTTCTCTCGATTTTGTGGTAAGGTTTATGGAGATTGTATGACCTGGCTCTCACTGGCTTTGCAGGTGTCGGAGCAAAACTTTAGTTTTTTTTCACTCAATGTACTGCTTGTGCTGGAGAGCTTTTCTGTGTATTAGAATGTGGACAGTAACTCTGAACATGGAACGGCAGATATCAATGCTGTGATCTCTGCCTGAGTGCCTCATAGTGGCTTAAAGGTTAGCTCTATTTCTCACTTGTATATTGAAACATACAGTGAAATGTGTCATTTGTGCCAAATCAAATCGGGGAGTACTGTGCTGGGCAAGCCCATAATAGGTGTCACTAGGTTTCCAGTGGCAACATAGCATGCCCATGCTCACTGCCACTAACCATATGTCCTTGGAATGTGGGAGGAAACTACAGCATTCAGGAGAAAACTCGTGCAGTGACGGTGAGAGCGTACGAACTACCTACAGGCAGCGACAGAATTAAATCCCAATCGGTGATCGCTTGAGCTGTAAAGCAATGGGTTAACTACTATGCTACCGTGTTGACCCTTCTCATGGAATGGGACTGATCCCTGGACACGTCCTAGGGGTGGCGGGGGTCGCTCATGGAACAGGCTCATGTCTGCTGCACAATGTGTCACCATTTTCTCTTGGCTCTGTGGTAAGGGTTGTGAGCATTTAGGACAAGGCTTTAATTGGCATCCTAAAGTCTGTGCAAGAAAGATTTGGCAGCTTGGAAACTTAGCATGCAGTTGCTTTTGGGGAATTAGGATAAAAGGTGCAAGCCTAAATGTATATGCTTATTTTGAAAGGATGGGGGTGTTAGGACTAAGCACCACTACCCAATTCTTACACCAAAAGTTCATAAAAATATAGATTTTTAAATAGTTCAGTTGAAAGTGTTCATCCCTTCCTACCCAGTGATCATAATGCCATTAGTTTCTCTGGAATTATGGAGAAAGATAGGTCTGGCCTGTGGGTTGAAATTCTAACTTGGAAAAAGGCCAGTTTTGATGGTATCAGAAAGGGTATGGTATGGACTGGGAGAGGTTGTTTGCTGGCAAGGGTGTACTTGGTAAGTGGGAGAACTTCAAAAGTGAAATTCTGAGCGCACAGAGTTTGTACAGACCTATTAGAATAAAAGGCAAGCATAACTGGTTTATGGGACCTTGGTTTTCAAGAGATGTTGAGGAACTGTTTAAGAAAAAGGAGGTACATAGCAGGTATAAGCAGGCAGGAACAAATGAGGCACTTGAAGTGTATAGGAAATGTAAGAGAACACTTAAAAATGAAATCAGAAAGGTTAAAAGAAGGCATAAAGTTGCTCTAGTAGACATAGTGAAGAAGAATCCCAAGGGCTTCTACAGACAGATTGAGAGCAAAAAGATAGCAAGGAAGAAAATTGGTTCTCTGGAAGATCAGACTTGTCATCTGTGCATGGAACTAAAAGAGATGGGGGAAATCTTTTGCGGATTTCTTGCATCTGTGTTTACTTGGAAGATGAACACAGAGTCTATAGAAGCGAGGCAAAGCAGCAACGATGTCGTGGACCATATAGAGATTACAGAGGTGGAGGTGCTTGCTGTCTTGAGGGAAATTAGGGTGGATGAATCCAAAGGGCTTGACAAGGTGTCCCTCGAATCTAGTGGGAGGCTAGTACAGAAATTGCAGGGGCCCTAGCAGAGACATTTAAACTGTAACTAGCCACCAGTGAGGTGCTGAAGGTTTGGAGGATAGCTAACATTCTGTTGTTTAAAAAAGCCTCTGAGAATAGGCCAAGAAATTATAGGCCAGTAAGACTGGGGTCAATAGTGGGAAAGTTACTGGATAGATAAGTATTTGAATAGCCAGGGACTCATTAGGGGTAATTAACATGGCTTTCTGCATAGTAAGTTGTATCTAACCAATGTTGTAGATTTTTAGAGGAAGTTACCAGGAAAGTTGATGAAGGTAAGACGGTGGATATTATCTACATGGAAGTTAGCTAGGCTTTTGACAAGGTCCCACATGGGAGGTTTGTCAAGAAGGTTTAGTTGCTTGGCATTCAAGATAAGGTAGTAAATTGACAATGGGAGAAGCCAGAGAGCGGTAGTAGATGGTTGCCCCTCTGAGTGGAGGCCTGTGGCTGGTGGTTTGCCACAGGGATCAGTGCTGAATCTATTGTTTGTCATCAATATCAGCGATCTGGATGATGATGTGGTAAACTGGATCAGCAGACACGTAGATGACACCAAGATTGGGGGTGTAGTGAGTGAAGAGGAAGACTACCAAAGCTTGCAACTGGAAAAATGGGCTGAAAAATGGCAGATAGAATTTAATGCAGACAAGTGTGAGGTCTTGCACTTTGGGAGGTCTTACACAGTGAGTGGTAGGGCACTGAAGAGTGCGGTAGGACAGAGAGATCTGGAAATGCAGATCCATAATTCTTTAAAATGATGTCACAGGCATATAAGGTCATAATTAAAACTTTTGGTGCAGTGACTTTCATAAATCAAAGTACCGAGTGCAGGAGATGGGATGTTATGTTCAAGTTGTACAAGACAATGATGGGGCCTCACAAACACGAGAAAATCTGCAAATGCTGGAAATCAAGAGCAACACACAGAATACTGGAGGAACTCAGCAGGCCAGGCAGCATCAATGGAAAGAGTAATGTGTCAATGTTTTAGGCTGAGACCCTTCATCCAGACATGATGAGGCCTCATTGAGAGTGTCGTGTGCCATTTTGGTCACTGACCTACAGGAACGTTGCCATTTATATTACAAGAGTACAGAGAAACTTTACAAGGATGTTGCCAGGACTTGAATTTCAGGGAAAGGTCGAACAGGTTAGGACTTTATTCCTAAGAATGTAGAAGATTGAGAGGAAAATTGATAGAGGTATACAAAATTATGAGGGGTATAGTTGGGTAAATGCAGTGGGGCTCTTTAGAATAAGGTTGAGGTGAGACTGCAAGTAGAGGTCAAAATTAAGGGTGAAAAGTGAAACGGGGAGCATGAGGGGGAACTTCTTCACTTAGAGGGTGGTGATTGTGTGGAGTGAGCTGTCAGCGCAAGTGATGGATGTGTGTTCAATTTCAAGATTTAAGAGAAATTTGGATAGGTACATGGTTGAGCAGGGTATGGAGGGATATGGTCAATGCAGATTAATATTTTGACATGGACTAGATGGACCAAAGGCCTGGTTCTATGCTGTAGTATTCTTTGACAATGACATGGAAGGTGTTGAGAGCTTACCCTTCACAATTTTCAGCTGCCAGTCACTCTGAATTCTCATGGCTGCAAGGATATGGTTTAGAACCTGATTTACAAGGTCAATTTATTAGCCCAGTTGAAGATAGTTTTGCTGGAGATTTTGTTAGAAGTCTTAATTCCAAAATTGTGTTTATTCTGGGAGAGAAAATGCAAATTGAGTATGGTTGGTTATGTACATTTTCAGGGTGTAGAAAATGGATGTAGGAAAATTGTGCTTATCCGCAGATGCAGGCATGATTGAATATAAAGGAAGTATTGATTAGTAAGTATCAAGGAAATAGTTTTCAGCCTTTACTACCAAAAATATGACTAATGCCATGTTAAAAATTTGAAATTGTGGTTAAACTTATGATCCCATTAAGAAAAAAGAAAGGGTGTTGAAAACTAAGGTATCTCAGAGCTAAAAGGAGCTTAAGGTGGAGCGTTCTCTGTACCTCAATGCACCTTCACACAATAATGTTCCTGATGTTTAACAAATGATTTCTCTACTGATTTTTAACCTGGCTCTGACCCCTCCTCCAATTAAACATTTTTGTGCAAAGGGCAAGGAACAATCAAAGAGTACATGTATCTTCATATAATGCCAGCTGGTGGCGTAGTGGCATCAGCGCTGGACTTCAGGCCGAGAGGTCCTGAGTTCAAATCCATCCGTGCTGGGTTAAGAGCTGGTGATCTCTTTTTTTTAAAAAAAAAACTCACCCGGCAGAAGGCAAACCAGTGCTGTAACTTGCCTCGTACACGATTTCCCAATACGTCAGAGCGGAGTGGTAGGAAATCGCCCACTAACCGGAAAATTCCGGGTGCGACATACCATCTCCATATACTACCTTGTGATTCACTTTCTTGCTGGCATTAATAGGAAAATAAAGAAATAGGATGGAGTTTATGGAAAAACTATAGATAAAGACTGACAGATAATATTAATGGAACAATATTGGAGTGCCTATTGATGTATCAATTTCTGGACTGCTAAAACGTGGCTGTGCTGAATGTCAACATCCAGATGGGTCCGCTGTAAAGTCCAGCTGGAACCAGCAATGGAGTGGTTTACACCCAGAGACAGTGATTATAAAGAACACTTGAGTGATTCCCAAAGACATCTCATGCAGAATGTTCTGGTGCCTTTCCGTGCAAACATCACAGGACATCGTTCCTTAAAGATGCATTCTTCACGCCAGCGACATAACACCAATATGCACTTTTGGCAACAATGGGAGGAGAGAGGGTGTGGCTCCTGCGCAGTCATTCAAACTAGTATGAATGTCTTGAGAAAACTAAATATTGTCCAGTAGGAGGGGCTGGTGTATTTGGGGTTGAAACGTGGTGTCGCCAAGAGACCTGCCTAACCTATCATTGGAAGATAGAAATTTAAAAAAAACTGCAGATGCTGGAATTTTGTAATTAAAAACAGAAAATGCTTAATACTTAGCTAGTCAGACAGTAGCTACGTAAAGAGAAACAGAGTTACTATTTCAGGTCAAAATTCCTTCTGATCAAAGACTCTTTATCAGAACTGACAAATTATCTTTCATTTTGAAAGTGTAAACTCATTTTCTGTATGCTGATGGTGCTAAGGCTTCTGGGTGTCTCTGTTTTTGTTGTATCATTTGAAAAAACTGGCAGGAAATAATTTCAGTAATCTTCTCCAACGGTGAGAATACTTGCACCATGGAGTAACACTTGAGAGAAATTTCATAATGTCACAAGCTGTGCCAGGGTTATCTGCATACCTGCAGAGTTCAGATTGTCACAGGAAAAAAAACTACTTTATGTGGAGGTGTGAGGTCTTTAAACGAGATGCCACTGATCAGTAAATCCAGATACTTAATTGGAGAAGGGATTAATTCATTCATCTGTTAAATTCCGTGCAGGTTAGCCTGCATCTCAGGATGCATCATCCGGCTTTCCTGTCCGGTTATTGGTTTACAGTGATGGTGTTCAGGATTATCATGTGGAGGGGGTCACTTGATTAGTACTGGGCAATTTTATTTTGCAAGATCCTTATGAATTTTGTCTCTTAAGAAATCTGTTCTCTTTTCAGTAGTCAGTGTCTGCCTCTTCTGTACAGTTGGCTGTTGAGGCTGTAGAGTTGAGCATGGACACCCTCCTAGTTTTCTCTGTCTTTCTCCTGCTCTCGGGTTTCATCTTGTGGATATCCAGGCCTCTTTACTGATTCTGCTCTTAAGGCTGACTTATACTTGTGTGTCAACTCGACGCCGTAACCTACGCAAGTGGGCTACGCGTGTTGTGAGCATTTATACTTGTGCATTGGTGTGTCTGTGTCGCTGTGCACAAGGCTTCATGATCATGGTAGTCTTTCTCGGGGTAAACAAGTTTAAAGCGAGCGTCTTTTTTCGTAAAAGCGAAATGTGTCCTCCATAATTTCGGAGGTCTGTAAAGCTTTATGGAAAGCATTGCAGCCAGAGTTCCTTCCCTGCCCTTCAGTCGCCCAACGGGAAGCTATTGCAGCGTAAGAGGAAATGCGATGCTACCAAGCGGACCAATCACGGTTGTTGTGGTCTGCATTGCTGCGACGCGCAGTTACATTTTGGGAGAGTTGCGCGTCAGGCTGCGGCGTAGGGATCCGCGTAGGCTCTGCGTAGGGTTCGCGGCGATGCCATACTTACTGCGTCAAGTTGACGCAGAAGTATAAATCAGCCTTTACACTCCTCCAGCTGATGTCCGTGGTTTGGTGGAGTGTGCAGCATGCAGTTTATGGTCATGCAAGTTACTCCAGGGCACTTCCTCACTGCTGCAGGCAACAGTATCTTATCTGCAAGTGTTCGATGACATTGTCCACAACGCTCCTGGCACTTGTTTGGTTCCTATTGCAAATGCACCCAGCTGCAGTGACTGGAGAGCAGAGAGCTGTGAAGTGCCAGGGCAGCTGTTGTTGCTTACCTTCCATTTTACTGGCCAGTGAAAATGTCATACGTTGTGAGTTTCCTCAGGATGAAGAAGTTGTGTGTTTCCTGGAAGTGTGTTACTTCAGACTTTTAAAAAATCAGAATCAGATTTATCACTGATATGCTGCAGGTTGTGTAATTTGTTTTGCCGCTGCAGTACAGTACAGTGCAACACATAACACATACTATAAATTACAATAAGAAATATGTGTAAAACATTAAAATAACTAGTGCAACAAGAGAACAGATGTAGGGAGGTAGTGTCCATGGGTTCAGAAATCTGATGCTGGAGGGAAGAAGCTGTTCCTAAAACACAGAGTGTGTGTCTTCAGGCTCCTGTACCTCCTCCATGAGGGTAATAATGAGAAGATGCATGTCCTGGGTGGTGGGGGTGTCCTGGTTGATTAAAATGGTCTTGGCTGTAGTCAAAAGTGGCATCAGTGAAAACCTGTACTTGATAGAAGTTCCCAAACTACCCAAGATTTCATGAGTACTATGCCTCGATGAATAGCCTGATGCAGCAGTCCTTTGCTGATTGGAGGATACTGGCCAAGATCTACCATTTAGAAAGCACCTCTGGTGAATCAGCTTCCACAGAGGATAGTGACAAAAGGTCTTCCTGAAGAATGTCACTTTCCCAGTGGTAACAGCTCTGGAAAAGCTGAGCCTGTGACTGTATTGATTATTTTAGAGGTCTAGGCAGGATATGACAACTGAAGCTCCTGTAGGAATAGGCCCTTTTTAGGGCACTTCATGGCCTCCTGCCCTGAGATCCCTAACCCAGCCTAACCAGTTGATCAAGCTGTAGTTACAGCTCTAGTGATGAAGTGCTACCAGCAGTGTCACTTTCAAGGTACCTGTTGAATGAGTATCTCATTAGCTAAATGATTTTCTCAAAAAAAAACACTTTTTCTTGGGACCTCCCGTGAAATTTACAACAATGTGGTTACTGCTGAAGATGCCCAATCAGATCTGCGATGTCAACAGCAAGTCATTTTCTAAGTATAGATTACCAGTGTTTCACAAGGCTAAAGATGTATGCTATACCACTGATGACACTAGGAAGATGTCAGGAAGGCTAATATGAATAGGACCTCTTAGTCCACTTAGACAGCTGGCATAATGCTACCTAGAAGTAATCTTCAGTGTGGTCAACACTGAGTATCGTTGAAAGAGGACCACATAGCAACTGACTTTTAGGTCCTGTGTGATTCAGCTTCTGGAATGAGATAATTTATTTTGATAAAGCAGATAATATACAAGAATAGATCAGCAATTAATATGGAAGGAAATTTGGTAGGAGGTTAATTCTCGACATAAACATGAGATGCTGGAAATCCGGAGTAACACATACAAAAGGCTGGAGGCACTCAGCAGGTCAGGCTGATGAAATGCCATCCATTCTCTTTACCTAGTTCTCATCTCTGATCCTCACCGGAGTTTACACACCACCAGCGGTCAACTATAATCAAGCATGGAGATACTACATGATGCAGTCTCCAAACAAGAAACAGTCCATCCGAAAGCATTTCAAATCATAGTCGGGATCTTCAACTAGGCTTGTTTGAAGAAATCTCTGCCTAATTACTATCAGCATATAACCTGTAGCACCAGAAGTCCAAACACTGTTATTTGTGTGTGCGCTCCCACCACGAGCGATGAGGATCACTGCGTCAGGAAGAGTGATTCAAGGCTGCATGTTCCCAAGAAGTGTGATCAATCTTAAGGGTCTTGAGTGAAGTCTTGAGAGTGTCCTTGAATTATTTTCGCTGATCACCACAAGAGCACTTCCCTGTGGACAGTTCCTCAAAGAACAACTGGTTGGGGTTACGATTGTCTGACATCCTGACGACATGGCCTGCCCATCTAATGCGATGTTTTGCTAGCAATGAGTGGATGGTGGGCAAGTCCGTGTCAGGAACTGTCTTGCCAATTGATGTTCATGATCTTCCGCAGGCATGGCAAGTGGAAGTGATTCAGTTTACGCACATATCCCTTGTACACATTTCGCATTTTGCACGTGTAGAGGATGGTGGGTAGGACGACAGTGTGGTAGATTTGCAGCTCGGTCTTCAGAGTAATTCCCTTTTCTCCCCCATACAGTATTACGTAGTCTCCAAAATTGGCACTTGCCTTGGTGATCCTGCAGCAGACTTCATTGTCAATGTGAACTGCTCTTCAGAGAGTGCTGCTAAGGTATGTGAACTTGTCCACTGCCAGGAGCTGCTGGCCATTCACAGAGATGGATGGCTCCAAGTAGGGTTGATATGGAGCTGCTTGATGCATGACTTCAGTCTTCCTGGTGCTGGTGCTGATGCTGAGACTGAGGTTATCACGTGCAGTGGAAAATTTGTTGAAGAAGTCCTGCATGTCGGACTCTTGAGCTTGGGTTGAAAGCACAGTCATCAGTGAATAGGAGGTCTCTCTGCACCGCCTCGTTGACCTCAGTAACGGCTTGAAGCCTGCGCAGGTTGAACAGGTTGCTATCCATCCTGTATTGGATGTGGATTCCAGGATCGCTGCCCTGGAATGCATCAGTCAACATCGCACGGAACTTCATGCTGAAGAGGGTGGGCACTAGTACACATCTTTGCTTGACCCCATTTGTGATTGAGAAAGCAACAGAACAGTCACAATCGCCGAGCACACGGGCTGACATCCTGCCATGAAACTGCTTGACCGTGGTGATAAATCTGCCAGGGCAACCAAACTTCACTGTGATCTTCCATAATCCGTCTCAGCTCACAGTGTCGAAGGCCTTCGTAAAATCAACGAAGGTAGTGTAGAGCTGTTTGTTCTGCTCCTGGCTCCTTTCCTGGAGTTGCCTCACAGCAAAGATCATGTTGATAGTTCCTCTTTCTTTCCTGAAGCCGCAGTGACTTTCCGGGAGATGACCTCATTCCGGATGAGCATTTAGCCTGTCGAGCAGGATTTTGGCTAAAATTTTCCCAGCTACTGAGAGCAAAGAGATGCCTCCATGGTTGTTGCATGCCTGGCGATTTCCCTTCCTCTTGTGCAGGTGCATCTTTCATTTTGTGTGGAATCTGACCCTTCTCCCAGAAGGGCTGGAATAGCTCTGTCAGTTTGCTGGTGATGAGTGGCCCACCTGTTTTGTAGACCTCTGCTGGGATAGCATCTCCTCCAGGAGTCTTGCTGCTTGACAGCTGGCCTATTGCATTCTTGATTTCCTCTTCTTGGGGTAGAGGGTTGATGTCTACTTGATTGAGACTATCATTTGCTTCCTTATTTATGGTGGATGGTGTGTTCAGCAGAGATTCAAAGCGCTCTGCCCATGTGTCGAGAATCTTGGCCTTCTCAGTGATGAGTGTGGAGCCATCTGTGCTTAGCAAGGGCGAGGTCCCAGGAGGCTGAGGGCTGTACAGTGGTTTGACAGCATCATAGAATCCCTTTGAGTCATGTCTATCGGTGTAGCCCTGAATCTCGTCAGACTTTTTGCAGAGCCAAGAGTCTTGCATCTTTCTGGGTTTGGCTTCAAACTATTCTGCATGTATTGGAAAATGCTGTCTTCTTGGAGATGCAGGAAGGATCATCCTGTGATTTTCCTGTAGGAGAGCCTTTACCTTCTCGTCATTGTCATCGAACCAGTCTTGGTTCTTTTTTGTTGCAAGGCCGAGAACTTTGAAGGAGGCAAAGTGAATGTGATCTCTGAAAGCAGCCCAGACTTCTTCAACATCCCTCCAAGGCGAACATCACGAGCTGGCACTGGAGGCTTTTAACCAGCTAATCTGCAGTAGTGCCCGATTTCAGCTTGCTAACATTGAGCTTCTTGGCAAATTTCCTTGCCTGTGGACGTCGTTTGGGTTGGATGTGGGCGTTAAATTTGGAATCGATCAGACAGTGGCCTGACCAACAGTTTGAGCTGCACGTTGCTTTGGTCACTCTGGCATCACGTCTGCCACATCTTCTGGAGATGACGTGGTCAATCTGATGCTAGTGCTTAGAGCGGGGATGCATCCAAGACGTCTTTTTATGGTTTTGCAGGCAGAAGACCGTGTTGGTGATGATCAGGTCATGCATGACACACCCTTTCAGAAGAAGCAGGCCGTTACTGCCATAGTGCTCTGGGACTCCATCCCAGGTATTGTGATCTCTTCCCATGTGAGCACTGAAATCTCCAAGGAGAAGGAGCTTGTCTGACCTTGGTATAGCCTCAGTCAGGGAAGTTAGCTCTCCATAGAACTTGCCTTTGGCTTCCTCTGGGTTGGTCATCATCAGGCCTTGGGCACTGATCAGCATGACATTGCGTTTATTCCTCAGGGGTAGTTACATGGTCATTAGGCGATCGTTGAATCCTTTTGGCAGACTGGTAAGCGTTCGGACAAGGTGGTTCTTGATAGCAAATCCAGTTCTTGCTTCGCGGCATTTGGTGCTGCTACGCCCAGTCCAGAAGAATGTAGCCGCCACCTGTTTCTGTCAGTTGGCCTTCATTGGGCAAGCGAGTCTCTGAGAGAGTTGCAATGTCAATGTTGCACCTCTCCAGTTCTCTTGCCACCAGAGCATTTCTTCTCTCTGGTCTGTTCGATGGCGTGGTCCATTAACGTTCGCATGTACCATGTGCTGATGCTGAGCGGTGTTGCTTTCGTTCGATTTCTTTGATTTCGACTGCTGAAGTGGGATTCCCGCCAGCTGTGGTTCCCTGTCTAAGGTTGAGTGAAGTAGTTAATGTTTACGGAGCCTTTTTTTTTTAGCCCCTTCCTCATGCTACGGAGGTGCGCAGTGTGGTCCTGCTCAGTCATTCAGGTGGCTGCTGAGTCCCGCTGGTTAATGAGAAACGACCCATTGGCCTGTGTACAGGTCCACAGTTACAGCTTCCAGCGTATCCTCATCTGCTGCTTTGTCACTCACCCTTCGCCAGAGGACTTGGATTTGGATGTCGTGACTTGCATGTGAGTTTGATTTAAGACCGTAAGACATAGGAACAGAATTAGGCCATTCAGCCCATCAAGTCTGCTCTGCCATTCCATCATGGCTGACCCCGGATCCGACTCAACCCCATACACCTGCCTTCCCACAGATTCACCACTCTCTGGCTAAAAATATTCCTCCTTACCTGTGTTCTAAGGGGTCACCCTTCAATTTTGAGGTTGCGGCCTCTTGATCTGGATACCCCTACTAAAGGAATCATCCTTTCCACATCCACCCTCTCTAGTCCTTTCAACATTCGGTAGGTTGCAATGAGATCCCCACATATTCTTCTTCTAAATTTCAGTGAGTACAGACATAAAGCTGCCAAAGTCTTCTCATGTGTTAACCCCTTCATTCTCGAAATCATCCTGTGAACCTCCTCTGGACTCTCTCCAATGACAACACATCCTTTCTGAGATTTGGGGCCTAAATCAATATTCCAAGTGCGGCCTGACTAGTGTCTTCTAAAGCCTTGACATTATTTCCTTGCTTTTTTATTGTATTCCCCTAAAAAGTGAATGACAACATTGCGTTTGCCTTCTTTACCTCAGACTCAACTTTCCGGGCATCTTGCACAAGGACTCTGAAGTCCCTCTGCACCTCTGATATTTGAATTTTTCTCCCCATTTAGATAATAGTCTGCACTATTGTTCCTTTTACCAAAATGCATTATCCTGTATTTCCTAACACTGCATTCCATCTGACACTTTTTTGCCCATTTTTCCAATTTGTCTAAGTCCTTCTTCAATTGCATTGCTTCCTCAGCACTACTTACTCATCCACCTATCTTCGTATCGTCTGCAAACTTTGCCACAAAGCCATCAATTCCATTATCTTAATCATTGACAAACAATGTGTAAAGTAGTGCTCCCAATACTGACCCTTAAGGAACACCACTAGTTTCTGGAAGCCAACCAGAAAAGGCCCCCTTTATTCCCACTCACTGCCTCCTGCCTATCAGCCATTTCTCTATCTGTGCCGGTACCTTTCCTGAAATGCCATGGGATTTTAGTTTGTTAAGCAGCCTAAGTGTGGGAGTGTTGCATAGGTCGTCAACCTCACTCTCTCATCCTAGTTTATCTGAATTGGATGGCAAGATGATTGGAGGTAGGTTAGGATGCAGTGCATGACCAGGCTGAGCAGAACTGAATTTTGAATTGAGTTGACTTTATTTCTTACATCCTTCACTTACATGAGTAAAAATATTTACATTATGATTCCATTTGAATGTGCAATGTGTAAATTATAGGAATTTGTAATAACTAGTATGTACAGTAAGATATGCAACAGAACAGTCAATATAGCTTAGAAATACAATTGTGTCAGCATGAATTAATCAGTCTGATGGCCTGTCCCGAAGCCTGTTGGTCCTGGCTTTTATGCTGCAGTACTGTTTTCCAGATGGTAGCGACTGGAACAGTTTATGGTTGGGGTGACTCAGGTCCCCAATGATCCTTCGGGCCTTTTTTACGCACCTATCACTGTAAATGCCCTGAATAGTGAGAAGTTCACATCTACTGATGCGCTAGGCTGTCCGCACCACTCTCTGCAGAGCCCTGCGATTGAAAGAAGTACAGTTCCCATACCAGGCAGTGATATAGCTAGTCAGGATGCTCTCAATTGTGCCCCTGTAGAAAGTCCTAAGGATTTGGTGAATCATGCCAAACTTCATCAACCTTCTGAGGTGAAAGAGGCGTTGTTATGCTTTTTTTCACCACACAGTCTGTATGTACAGACCTAGTGAGATCTTTGGTGATGTGTATACCAAGGAACTTTAAACTGTTCACCCTCTCAACCCCAGGTCGATTGATGTCAATAGGAGTGACTCTGTCTCCGTTCCTCCTGTAGTCCACAACCAGCTCCTTTGTTTTTGCGACATTGAGGGAGAGTTTGATTTCTTGACATCTCTGTGTCAGGGTGATGACTTCTTCTCTGTACGCTTCCTCGTTATTATTTGTGATTAGGCCGATCAGTGTAGTGTCGTCAGCAAATTTAATTAGCAGATTGGAGTTGTGGGTGGCAACACAGTCATGGGTATACAGGAAGTAAAGGAGGGGGCTTAGCACACAGCCCTGAGGGGCACCTGTGTTGAGGGCCGGAGGGGCAGAGGTGAGGGAGCCCACTCTTACCACCTGCTGGCGATCTGACAGGAAGTCCAGGATCCAGCTATACAAGGCAGGGTGAAGGTTGAGCTTTTTGTTAAGCCTGGAGGGAATTACGGTGTTGAATGCTGAACTGTAGTCCAGGAACCGCACTCTCACATAAGCATCGCTCCTCTCCAGGTGCGTAAGAATGGTGTGTAGAGATGTGGCTATTGTGTTATCTATTGATTGGTTGTGTTGGTAGGCGAATTGCAGGGAGTCCAGTGTAGATGGTAGATGCTGCAGATGTAGTCCTTGACCAGCCTCTCAAAACATTTCCTTATTATTGAGGTGAGCGTGACAGGATGCCAGTCATTCAGACATGTTACCTTGGTATTTTTAGGTACAGGGACATTGGTAGATGTTTTGAATCAGAAGGGCAGTCTACACTGGGAGAGGGAGAGATTAAAAATGTCTGCAAACACACCAACCAGTTGTGCTGTGCACTCTCTGAGTGCCTGCCCTGCCCTGAGATGCTGTCCGGTCCCGCAGCCTTGCAGCTGTTCTCTTATTGGTTACACGTGCACTCTTCAGCCTCAGAGACAACCAAGGTGCAGGTCGTATCGGCAGCTCTCCTCAGGGGCTCAGTGTTGGCAACATCAAACCGAGCATGAAAAAGATTTAGATCGTCTGGGAGAGAGGCAGCACCACTGCATTTAGCTTTGATGTCTGCAGTGGTGTACAGACCTTGCCGTAAGCTACGTGCGTTGCTTGTGGAGAGTCATATCTGGATCTTGTCTCTGTATTGTTGGTTCACTGCTTTGATGACTTTGCATAGATTGTAGCTGCATTTCTTGAGTTCCTGGTGGCTACCGGCAGCGGAAGCTCTGTCTTGCACAGTGAGTGCAGCACACACACAGCTGTTGATCCAGTATTTCTGGTTTAGATAGACCCTGACCAATTTCTGGGGGACAACGTCCTCGATGTACTTCTGTATGAAGCTCGTGACCCCTTCCAGGAACTCAGAGACATCCTCATCATGAAAGACATTCCTGTCCACGTGATCAAAGCAGTCCTATAGCATGGAGACTGATTGGTCGGACCAACAGTGGACGATTTTAATTATGGCAGCCTCTTGTTTCAGAAGCAGGATGAAGGAGTGGTCAGACTTCCGAAACAGTGGTCTGCTCCACAATGTGTGCTAGGAAATGCCTTCCTGCCCATTGAACCAGTTAGTGGTTTCCTCTGCACAGGCTGCTGAATCCAGTCTTCACATGCTTTGGGTAGACAAGCCTGAAGTCACCGAGGGTTCAAAGGAACCCCAACGGCTACTTTCATGTGGTTTGGGTGGCCTGTCAAAGCTGTTGTCCGAGGTGTGGCTCGCTTTGACCATCAAAACATGGAGGAACTATCATGAGCTCCCACAACTGCCAATGACCTCGTGATTTCAGTCTCTGAGGCTGTCATGTGAGCAGCCTTCAGGAGGGTGAACCCACAAAGAGCATCCGTCTCGGGCGGGATAGCTGGACAAGTACTAAAGACCTGTGCTGGTCAGCTGGCTGGAGTGTTCACAGCAATCTCTAACCTCACTTCGGCAGTCTGAGGTACCCGCCTGCTTTAAACAGACTTCAATTATACCAGTGCCTAAGAAGAATATGGTAACCTGGTTCAATGAATATTGTCCAGAAGCACTGACATCTACAGTGATGAAGTGTTTTGAGAGTTTGGTGATGAAATGTATCAACTCCTGCCTGAGAAGTGACTTGGACCTGCTCCAATTTGCCGACAGTTGCAACAGGTCCACAGCAGATGCTGTCTCATTAGCTTTTCACTCAACCCTGGAACATCTGGACAGTAAAGATGCATACATCAGGATGCTCTTTATCAACTACAGCTTGTCATTCAATACCATTATCCCCTTAAAACTAATCAGTAAGCTTCTAGACCTTAGCTTTAATACCACCTTGTGCAATTGGATCCTTGATTTCCTCCAGTCAGACCCCATTTAGTCTGGATTGGCAACAACATCTCCATGATTTCCACAGCACAAGTGAACCACAAGGGTGTGTGCTTAGCCCCTTGCTGTTCTTGCTTTACACCTATGACT